>NC_090445.1:56712550-57337550 GCF_031143425.1 Pleurodeles waltl | reverse complement strand
GTAACAAAACTGCCCCAAGGAGAGACAAACTTAAAGCATTTACCAATGTCATCAAAGGATTTTTGAAAGGCAAGCCCACTAGTGAAAGTGATGGGGGTAAAGTGGGCGTGGTTAAAAGCCCACAAAGATACCAACAGGTCGGAAAAGCAGCGCTTGCGCTGCTATGCTCGACCTAAAGAGACAAACCTTTTCTGTATATTATGGAGTCAGCTGCAGAACCATACCGTTCATACGGCACACTTTTAAATACCACACTAATCGACGTGCATTAGACCAAAGCATAATCCATTTGTGCTATATCATTGGCAATAACTGCACTGGGTTCTGCGAACTAATCTACAAACAAATTAGAAAATAATAGATAAATGAAAAAAATAATGAGAATTAAAGCATAACTGTGATAGCAGTAAGACAAAAGTACCAAACTGTGAGACTCGAACCCATGTCAAGGTCTATCAGATATCATGTATCTATGGCGCTACGCCACCATAGAACTAGTGTAAAAAAACAAGTTCATATGTTCACAAAGCGTGTTCATAAAATCCTACCTGTGCCTGTTCTGAATTCTTTTTCATACATTAGGGACAAAATTAATTTCTCTGAATCGCACCATAGGCCGTATTTACAGAAGAGAACAACAAACCTTTTCAGTGTACTACGTAATCAGCCGCAGAACCATACAATACGTTCCGAACACACAAATCGGCATGCACTTCACCCAAAATGTAAACCCTTTGTGCCTTATTACCAGAAATGAATACAATCAGTTACATGAACCAGAGACCCTCAAGCTAAAGGAGTCCACACTTTCACAACTGCAAACATGAAAAAGAAAAAAAAAATGCAGTGCGATCACACTATGTAAAATGCAGCGCGATCGTGCTGAAATTGGAAATGGAAAAAACGAGCGCGATCGTGCTATGTAAACCCCAGCGCGATCGAGCTGCGTGGAAAATAAACAGATAAAGTAGTCCGGAAACCATGCTGAAAACATTGAGTCTCGTGTGTTTTCAGTAGTTTACCGGTGCTGTGTAGGTGGGCTAAACACCGGAAAAGGCATGACATATGCATGGCTTTCACAAATCAAAGCAAGTGGATTTTAAAAGGCAAGCCCACGAACCAATGAAAGTGACTGACGTGACATGGATGTGGTTGGAAGCCCAAAGAGAGATTACTACAGGGGACGGAGCGCTTTGCGCTCGCCCCTAGAAAGAAAGAGAAAAGAAGAAAAACAAGAAAACAGCAAGGACAGGTAGGCAACTATGAAGGCCAAGAGCGTGGCAGCGTAAAACAGTGCCCAAGGGAAAAGTTACTGATTGTGCAGCGGCCCAAAAAACAGGAGTTGGACCGAAAAGTGGACTGTGGCAGAAACGGCCGTCCGAGATGCGGACCGCCGATATAACCTTGGCCCATAAGTGACGCACTGCCAGTTGTCGCAGCGTCACACAGCGCCACTCCCTCCCCACATACACGCACACAGACACCCACACGCACCACGCATACACCCATTTACCTGCACTTCTTTACAAGCATCCACTCACACTCATCCATACACGTATTCACTCATACATACCAACAAGCATTCATATATACATCCTAACACCCATTTCAGGCACGCATACACACTGACATTCAGACACGCACTCACTTCAACTTTTGTACATGCATTCAATCACACACATACAACCATGCATACACCACAGCACTCACAGACGCATTCACACACGCTCACGCATTCTTACACACAGGCAGACATCATACACTGACACACAACACCAACCCACCCTCCCACGCCCCTCCCCTGTCTGACGCCCAACTTACCTTGTCCGGCGAGGAGGTCGTCCGGCAGGGAACGGGAAGGGGCACTGCTACCGCCAGCAGGACAATGCCAGGATGCACTAATGGCCTTAAAATGTCTGGCAGTGTCCTACTGGTGGGGCGGTGCTGGTGGTAGCAGTGCCTGGGCAACACCGTCCACCAGCATGGCTACTGCAGGATTTCTGCTCTTATTGTGGCTGAAATCCTGCAGTGTCCATAATATGGCAGGCAGATACCACCAGCACTGGCGGTCTTCTGGCACCCATAGCATTAGCAGTTTTCTGTGAAAACCACCGTGTCATAATGAGTGCCTATATGTTTTTATAGTGTAACCCAGTGCTTTCCTATGGGCCAGCCAGCCTCACCACAGTGATAAATGACTAGACGTTTTTCACTGCTAGCACATGTAAAGCATTAAACATACATTTTATGCTTTTTAAATACTACATCCTCTTCCCTATGTGCATTTAGGGACTACCTTACAGGTAGCTTATAATCATTAGAAAGGAAGGTGTAGGTCTGGCAAAAGGTGTTTCTTGCCAGGTCGAAAACTGGGCTGTTTAAAACTGCCCAGATTGCATTGGCAGGTGTAGAGACATGTTTACAGTTTAATATAGTGAGTAGCACCAGGCGTTCTGCTGCCCACTATTAGCATAAAATATACCAGCTCTGGTTGCATGTAGTACCATATAATAGGGACTTGTTAGTAAATTTAATGCCAATTAGGTGTATGCTAATTTATTATTGTTTGAAAATGAGAGCTTAAGCATCTTAGCCCTGGTTTGCAGGGGTAAAGCTTGCAGAGCCCTGTGGCGAACAAAAACAGGTTCAGCACAAGAAGGCAAAATCTAGGTAAATACCATGTAAAGGGTGGTCATTTCCAACACTAGCAGCTTTTGCTGGGTTCCTTTTTTGCTGATATCGAATAAGGGTTGTTGGGTTTTCCAGACCTGTGCATGTCAAATGATCCAGGCTTATCAGGGGAGAAGAGGGTCAGTGGGTTTGTTCTCCATAATTGGTTTGTTGCGGATGTATGGAGGGAATTCCTGGACATTCAGAGCCAGCAGAACCTAAATCGAACTTATAGTACTCCTTGAAATGTCATTAAGGAATAGTCTGTACTTTTCCTCTGTCGCATCTGCAGCAGCAGAGCTACAAAAGCAGTTAATATCATCTGTGCATGCTGAGCATCCTGATATCGGTGTCCGAGGACTGGTATTCTTACATTACACCTGAAGCGGCTAGACTCAGTGCCATAACTCGGATTACATGATATAACTGGGAATGCAGTGCTGAAAAGATGAGCTCCATGTTGTTAATACTCTAGTGCTTAATAGGGCCACATTACAAGGTGTCCATAATGTAGAATGGGTCATACCAGGGCTGTAAATATTGATTTAGACCTTTATCGTCCCCATAAACTGTGGGCATACCAAGTTGTAGCCCTCACAATAGGTGCATCCTGAGATTACTAGGTTCTTTTCAATAGGTCATTCCTGATTCTGGACACTTTTCCTATGAGCAGCTCGTAAATGTGAATAGGGGCTATAGCAGTTCATGGATGACGATGAGGACGGTATGGGCAGAGATGGTAAACTGTGATGTGACCAGGATGAAAGTTTGATGTTCCACCGTGCTGTGTAAAGGGTGTCAGGTGGAGGCCTTCAACCTGGTCCAAAGCCCCAGTGTTTTCTACTGAAACAACTTGGCATTGTATTTCTGCACCTGGTAATCCCAGGGATATCATTTCAGCCTACTCACTTCCTTTGGCACACTATTTTATTTAATTTGCCTTCTAGCCTGCTTTATTTTCTCCTACAATTCCTCATTCTTGAACTGAAAACATAGACAATGAACATTCTAAAGGTGCCAAGACAAGTGTTACTGCATTTTTACCACCAGGCTGAAATAATACAAAATTTCCGCCAGTCACCAAGGTGGAAACATCGTAATACGACAGTGGGGAGGATGCAAAGCTTGACAGCTGCCTCACCAGAGCCCGGATGGAGTTGTGGTGGTCCGACCACCCAGCTCCTAATCGGGCCCTAGGTCTTACTTACGGATGCCTAATTAGTTGTTGCATTGCAATCTTCATATTTCACTTTAATGCTTTGACTGAGCAAAAGAAGATGGCTCATTAGCCCTTTGAATTCCTGAACCCTGCACTCTGGTCGTCTCACTTCCAAAATTAGTCACACATTTCAATAGTGACAATAGGGGGAATGACATAGAGGCAATCCTTCCGTTAAATGACATGAGTGTACCAAGATGCATAGTAAAGACCCCTAGCATCAACCTCAGCTTTTTTTCTTTATTTTAAACTTTCTCCATGAAGGAAGACAATGGGAGATTGGAAGATAAAGATCAGTTTTTGCAAAGTTAAAACTCCTCTGTTATGTAGAGGGATCAGACTGACTGTGCATAGTGTTTGTCCCAGGGGAATGTGGTAGAACATATGTGGTTAAAACGAAAACCATTATCAGTGAAATACATGGGGAGAATGTGATAAATCTCACTGATTTATATTAATAATACGAATATGATGTGGTTTGTTTGGTTGTTAATGAAGGAAATCTTCAAGAACCAGACCAAGAAGATACTGAATACATTTGAGCTTCTGAAGCAATTTCTGGAGAAGGAAAAGAAACAACTTCTGAGCAAACTGGAAGAGGAACATGAAGAGAAGATGACAAAGATTCGGAAGAACCTGAGTAAATTGGAGAAGCTGCAATCTACCCACCAAGCCCTGATCACAGAGATGGAAGGGAAATGTCTACAGCAGGACGTGGAGCTCCTGAAGGTGAGAAGTAAAGTACTGTAGGACTAAAAGAGTAGAGTTATTCTGAGGGAAGGAGGGAGAAAGTGTCAACAGTAGGACGTGCAGCAACTGAAAGTGAGAGTTGAACATCTGTAGGTCTAGAAGAGTAGAGCTCATCTGAGGGAATGAGTGTCAACTGCAACATGAGGGACTACTTTAACAGTTTATTTTGTTATATGTTTTTGTTTCCATACGCCACTAAACCCAGCATGAGGCCCATGACAAAGTGCTTTTGGAGGTAGAAAGTGGTACATAGGCAGGATTATTCACCAGTTATGGTAAATTATTAGATGCGGAAGATGAGCACGTTGAAGTGAGGTTCAGCCTCTGAGATGAAAGCCAACAACCTGTTGAGAAAGAAGGGCTTTCAGTCACTTTCTGAAGTTTGCCTTCTGCAAGACGTGTAAGAAAAGAGAGCTCCATAGTGATAAAAAAAGTGAGAGTGTCGTCTGTACTTTTCTGCATTTTTCATTGCACCTGAATGCTCTACATTTCTCTAATATACTGCATTTGTCACCGTATAGCACATATGCAACAAAATAACCATTCATTAAATATTTAGTTTTAAAACATATTTTTTTAAGGATGGTTCAGAAACCAAAGCAAAACAGCAAAATGCCCTTCAGTATAGTCAGCCCCTCCCTCAAAACATCTATAATAGCGGAGATGGTGGAGATGGCAGATGAAAATAACTAATGCACAACAAACCTTGTCAACCTAAGTGTACTCTCGGAGGTCATAGAGAACATTCAGGAATTGACCAGGTTCCAAGAACTTAGAAAATCCCAACCCAGTCCCAAGTCCACTAATCAGCCAGCTGCCAGTTCAACAACTCACAGTGCATTGAAATTGGGAGATATCATTGGGAATGTTCCACCCACCTAAATAACTCTAACAGGGCACAATGGACTCTGCACAAACCTCACAACTCCCACAAGCTGGGTTTCCCTGCCCCCCTGGGGGGTTCACAGCTCACAAACATTAGAATTCCGTGAAAGCCATGCACTGAACTCATCTTGAGTGGAGAACTCCGCAAGCAAGGAGGAGGTAGAGCCCATGGAGCATCAGGGTATACACCCTCTGGGGACTATGCCCCACAATATATTCCAAGCAACTAGGATGTGCCCAACTAAATTTTAAACACCATCAATACCTCTCTATTAGCTGTCGTTAAGGACCTCTCTTAGCAGTCACACAAACTAGAATTCCAAGTGGAGCTCATACAAATGCTTGTGTTAACACTTAATCAGCGTGTTGTGCTCAATCAGAAGATGGTTCTCTGTGTAAATAAGCACTAGGGAGGAAACAGAGTGACTGGTGATACCATAATCAATATGGTAGCTAAATTGCTGGAGCTATTGACCACACTAGTAAATTATTCAGAAACTACACAGTCCAGCACTGGACATGGTGGAGATATTCCAACCCGAGACAATCATGTGCAGAAGGAGGCCATGTGACATGCAGGCAATGACTCAATGAGAGGTCCAGTTGGGAGACTCGCCCTAACAAAATTGGATGTGCAAGATAATCCAATAAATCAAGGCTCCAAAAGTAACGGCAGGCAAAGTGGTACTAGTGGGAAGTCACAACATGCACCCTCATCTCCTCCCAGCCAGTTGGGTAACCTCTGCAGAAATATTGAGGGCAGTTGCAATATAAAGCATGAACAGAACAGAGCAGGTCCTCCTGTGCCCGTAGCTGGTATGCCATCAATAAGTTATAACGCAGTGGGGAACCCACCAGACGCCATGAACATTAATTGATCCCTAGCTGTGGAAAATACTCAAAATCCTAATTTGCGACAACAAAAGAAAAACCTACAGCAACCAGCAAAAGAAACAGCAAAAGAAATAAAAGACAAATTCACAACGTACAAAATGGAATGCACTGTCAATCACAAAGACTGAGGCCCATATTTATGGAAAATGACGCACAACTGTGCTAACGCGACTGTGCGTCTTTTTTTTATCCGAGCTAACGCCACTCCATAGCGACTTCCTTGCACCATATTTGTAAAATGACGCACGATGATGCTAAGGACTGGCTAGTGTCAAAGAAAATTACGCTAGCAGGTCCAGAATGGCATTAGTAAAAATGGTGCTAGCTGGGGAAAAAATTAAGCTAGACTGGTTTGCGGCAAAAATATTGATGCACAAGTCCCCAAAAAATGACTCCTGTCTAAGTATAGACAGGAGTCATTACTACCACCCCAATGCCCACCCCAGGGTACCAATGTACCCAGGTCATGCCCAAATACCCTGTACCAGGCAGGGGATTCATGTAAGAGCCCCCCAGTGGCACCTAAAAAAAATATATACTTACCTGAACCTTACCTGGGATGGGCTCCCTCTTTCTGTAGTGTCCCTCAGGAGTGGGTGGTGGTGTTCCTGGGGGTTGGGGTGGGCATTTTTGTGCACTTTCCATGGTGTTTCACAATGGAAATGGGCCAACCTGGACCTTAATGCCTGGTCTGACCCAGGTGTTAAATAATGGTGCTAAGCAGGCTTATTTAGGTCCGCCTCCCACTTGTGCGTCGTTATTGCACCAGGGGATAAATATGGCGGTAATGGGCCAGCGTCATTTTTGAGCCCGGATCGCCTACCTTGCATCTCATTGATGCAAGGTGGGTTCTCGCATTCAAAATCCAAAATGTTGATGCTAGACGGGTCTAGCATCAAACTATAAATATGGATTTCAGTTTGTGTTGTTTTAGCGTAAAAAAAGTGATGCTAAAGTGGTGTAAACAGACCATAAATATAGGCCTAAACATCATAACGAATGGGAGGAGGCAGGGTGACGACAGTAGGGTGGAGGAACTTGACATCTATCCGATCTTCCTTCGAAAGACAGCACTAAAGAAACCCTCTAACCAGACCCCACAAGAAGATCAAAGCACAAATACGAAGTTCCTTTGCACCACTAAGCACCAGCCTGACCCTGCACACAAAGGCACATGAAAAGGAGAACCACAACCAATCCACTCATAATACTTGGTCAAACTTCATATCACAGGCTGTAGCCACTAATATCCATGACAGCACTTCGGAACACCAAATCTCTCCCTACATGAAAGGGAGCAGCCAGGCTGGGATGGGGAAGACACAACAGGGATTCAGACTCCACCACTTGCACCCAAATGTTGACAAAGAAAACAATGGATATTCACCTGCACCAACATCAGCCGTACTGATTTTTACCCTGCAATTCAAATCGAGAGGGTCCTGGGTCTCTTCAAACAGGTCAAACATCATACACCTCCTACATAACATACCCCCACTTTCATACCACATAACAGAGCACCATAAACTAGTAAAATGTCAAACCTATTCCTGAATCAGTCATAAAGAATCCATGTTAACAGAGCAGACTTACTTTGCACACATCAAAAACATCGTAGCAGAAAATAGGCAGTTCAAGGAGTGGGGTATTCTTATCAATGAGCCAGTGACATAAAAATACCCCACGTTTTATTAAAAAATGAAGCAAAAGGCAGCAAATAGCATACTGAGGGGATCTAAGCAAATAATGACCCAGATACAGGGAATTAAGATATCAGTAAGCCTAACAAGCAATAAAGGTGACAGGCCTTCACTTGGTGCTCTAAAAATACACTCTAACACCCCCCACAATGAACAGTCTAATTGAGGATGGCTACTGGTTGTCCTCACAACCGAGGGTCAGACGAAAAGCTAGCAGTAGGAGGAACACCAAACAGGGGATTAGATCTACATAAAGTTTATAAACTGGAATGTGGCAGGATTAAATACTCTGATGAACAATACAAGCACCCTTGAATACTTGAACACAGGGGACATCTTATGCTTTCAAGGAACATGGTCTACTCTGCCCACCTCTGTTCTGTGGTACCACACATTCCACATAGTAGCTCAGAAAAATAACCTGTTTGACAGACAAATTGGTGGCCTCTACATCTTTGTGAAACTAGACCTGTGACTAAAAGCAAAGGAAATAAGAAAATTCTCCCATGACGTACAGGCCATCAAATGTGAAGGCCTGGTAATGGAAGGAAAAGCCATTCCCATCATGATGGTGAATTTGTAAGTACATCTGCGCAGGGATGAGAAAATGAACATCACTGACCAGATAAAAATTCACCTGTACGGACACCCAAGTAAGTAGTGCATAGTGGCTGGCGATTTTAATACATGAAACATCTGTTGACCTGGGGAGACCACAAGTATGCATCTCATAATATACTAGTGGCCTGCATCTGAGAATTTGATCTGTGCTCAGCCGACCAAAAAGACACCCTAGAGAACAAATCAAAACCCACTTTTAAAAATATTTCAATATTGGACTATATTTTTCTGAGCAGACATTTGCTATGTGAATGTGAGGCATACCAAGTTCAAACTAGAACTGAACGTGACCATCATCCACTGTCAATATTGGTCAATGTGAGTTTGAAGATTCACAGGGTCTTTAACCCTGCTGGCCAACCGCATCTAACCAAAGTTGGTCCACTATAAAAAAAAGATTAAATGGGGCCCAATCAGCAAAGCCCTGTGATTCGATCTGGGTCACAACATGACCCTAGTAGATAAGCAGTGGGGGACAACAATAAAAGAGCTGCACGCAGCCCTAACATCCAGTAAGGCCCAAACCAAACCTGGTATGCTTATGAGAGAAAGGTCTTCCCCATACCCAGGAAATAAAGAGTTCAAGGAGAGCAGAAGGACGTGCTGTCTTGCAGAACTAAAACATAAAATAGAGAAGGGCCTAAACATGGAAACTGCTAAAAGAAGCAAGGAAAAACATAAAAAGACATTCTTGGCTCTAATACAAAAATGCATGAAGGAAGAGTGGAAACACATATTTTCTTTGTTGGAGAACACTGTCTCCACTGGAAAAGGGGTTGATCATGTATCAAACCTTTATGTAGACACTATGAAACCAATGGTCACAATAGAGAACTTACTTGCCGGAGCCCTAGAGGGCCTTGAGGAAAATCCAATCGTTGTAAAGTGAATAGTAAACATCCTGATGTCAATTCTCAAGGATGGAGCCCTGGGGCTAAATGGCCTACTGAATAGCATCTTCAAGGAGGACATTGTAATTTGGGCACCATACATACATAATCTCTTTAATGAATGTATCATGCTGTATGCCATCGCAGAATTATGTGAAGGCTCCATCTGGCACCCAATTCTTTAAAAGAAACTAACACATCACCTGAAAATTATAGGCTAATTGTGCTTCTAGACATCAACGGAGAAGCCTTTGCCAAGGGGCTCCTGAAAGAGCTGGGGAATTGGATCAGCGATAATAACATCATCCCATACCACCAAATGGGATTCCGACTAAACGGTTCAATAATGGACAGTGTGATAGCCCTCTTCAATCTGGGGGCCAAGGTCATTAAATAATCTGTGAGCCTGCGCTACGATTGTTTAATTGATTATAGCACTGTGTTTAATGAAATTGATCGAAACATATTATGGGCCAAACTTGCCAATTGGGGAATCCCAAAACAACTTCTGGTAGCCATTATAGCGCTGTATACAGGCACATGGGTCCAGATTAAGATAATATAAATCCATGTCACTTTAAAAATACATACAAATAAAAGCTTGAAGCAGGGATGCGTAATTACACCTATCTTGTTTAATCTGCAGACCTAGACTTAGAATTGCTGAAAGGAAATCTCTTTCCATTCAACGAAGCTAGGCCACACAAAAGTACCCCTTAAACAGTATGCGGACAACTTGGTGATATTTGACCATACACTCATTGGCATGAAGAGCTCACTTGGCATACTACATACCTATAACACCAACAACTCCCTGCTAAAAAACTCCTCAAAAACTAAAGTTTTGATCTTTGGCCAAAAAGCCAAAAACCATCAGTTGGTATGGCACCTGAGCCCCTTAAACATAACCACGACATGCAAATTCAATTACAATTGACGTCTGGCTGTCGGACATGGGTAACCCCCATTCTTCATGTGAAGGCCTTTGAAGAAATAGCAGCCAAAACATTGTTTGACCTAACTAAACTTTACCACAAATTACAGACCCTACGGCCGAGAGAACTCGAAAAGTAACATGGGGAAAATTGCTACCCGCTATAAGCTATAAGCACCTCGTGTTCCCCGGCATGCTTAAAGAGACATTAGAGCACTGCCATGTACCTATGTACAGAAAAATATTCGGTATCCCGAAAACTATAACGCACAGAATGATCAAACTGAAGTTCGGACTGGTGAACATGAGCATTAACAGCAAAAATAATTTAATTAAATTCTATCATCACGTGGCCAGAGCAGACACTGACTCCATGAAAGGAGCCCTGTGTGCGATATTTCAGGATGAGAAGAGCGAGTTGTCAATGTGCCTTAAAAGTGCAATGATCACACTGAATTCTGCCACTGAATGCCTCACTGATCAAGTCCTAATGTTGCAGCACTTAAACAGGGCAAGAACCTATCAAAGGAGCAGGACATAAATGAAACTAGGCACATCCCTGGCGCTGTGGTGCTTGACAGATCCCATGAAGACGCTCCCTGTCAACCATACCTGAGAGCGGCCATGGGTAGACAAGCCCTAAGAAACATTTTGCTGACCAGGCTCCTGAAACTGCCTATGTGGGAATATAGGACTCACTGGAAAACAAAGCCACTAGGGCAATGGCAGCGCAGGTTGTACCCATACACCTCAGAATCAGTAGAGCACTCAATATGCTGCTGTCCAGGGTTGCTTCCCCAAAGGCGTACTTAAATAAGATCATTATTCTTTGATCACAGCATGAGAACATGCACAGAGGTAGTGTTATGACATTTTTTCATTTGATGTCCCATTTGAGTTAGCACAAACTGGCAAGTTCTTTGCTACAGCTGGAAGGCTACTGAGGGCCAAAAGTCCATACCTGGGTACATCCTGTCAAGCGGCATCAAGTATGAACTTGTTGAACACAAATAATGAACTGGCAGGAAAGAGGTTTGGCACTCCTTTCATGGATAAGTTTGACATCTGTCCTCACAGGTTTTACTGACCTAAATATGTGTAGTGACTCTCTGATCGGCACATTGCACTTTGGAGCACACTTGCACTTTTTGGAAACATCATGTTGCGCCTTTTTATTAGGAGAGTCCCTGATGCTAGGACCTGTGCTGTTTTGATCCTACAGTCTATCACTCCTTCCACGAGCTGGTTGTGTGACATATATGCAACAAGACATTGCATCAACCCCATTAATAGAGGATGCCCTAGGTTTTAGTATGACACCTGGTTTTAGCTTAATGTTCTTGTAATGTGTGTTTTTATCTGTTGCCTGTATGTACCAAGATGGAATTATACATTTTTTAATTAATAATGCCGTAAATGTACTTACATACTCATACAAAATGTCTAAATAATGCAGAAATAATCAGAGTTCATTAGGAGAGTGCCCATGTCATCTGCTTCAGCTAAGAGTGAAACATTTGTTCCATCTGATCTGTGGTCATGCTCCACTTTTTAAAAATGGAAGTTGTCTCTAATTCCCATTTTTCTATCATTAGTCATTATCCATTGAAGAAAGATGTGTTTTCCGATTATTGGCTGACCCCATAAACCATTTTGCAGCCCATACATTTCAGCAACGATTCTCACAGAGTAGCTCTTTTTTCTAAAAAATAAATTAAATGCCTTTTCATTCCTGACACAACAAGTATGTAAACCCTAGTATTCTGAACCCTATGGCTGCTTCAAGAGGGCCAAAATGTTGTTCCCGTATGCTGTTCAAATAAAAGATATCTAATCACTACTTTTAGTTCATCTTGCCTCCCTGTCCATTAGTCAATTACCAGTATCAATGCTATGTCCTTTTGGATTAATAAGGTATTAGAACACATTTACTTTAAAGTAAATACCACCACCACTAGGACCCAGCTTGCTCCTCTTCTACTGTTATTCCAAGATCTCAATACTTGATTTCAAGCTGCAGATATCTGAATTGGGTATGGTTCTTTGTTTTGGCAGCCAAGTCATAGATTCTCCTGCCAAACAGTCTTAGGAGGGAATCTGAGCATCTTACATTTACGAAAATGTAAGATATTTTAGTTCAATGACAAAAACAATTGTCCCAGAGTATACAACCACCACCTTACCACTCTTATCTCTCTAAAGCAACACGAAACCTGCAGCTCCTTTTATCCTTAAAAATTGCCACCTACTCTGTTTAAAAAAACAATAGCGTGTGCCGCCCAAACAAATTACTAAGCACTGCCTGTTCTCATTGCAGAACTCAGCTCAGGTACTTCATGACAAGGAGATAAGCAGTAATGTTTTCTGAACTTGGGCACAGGCTTTCAAGTGGAAGCCTTGCCACATCCACCTGGGGATTAGTGTCCATCAGAACCATTGTTGCCTCTGCTGCTGCTAGTCAGTGTTTGAGACTCTCTCAGAAGAGCAAAGTTGACTTTTCGTCCCAGAATTGTATGCACAATACTGTGGACTTTGAGCTAGTCAATGCCTCAATATCAGGAGCAGATTTGTGATTCTGTTTGTGTAACGTATCAATATAATTTTCACATTCAGTGTGAATTCAGGAATGGTACAAGTCAAAATAATTTAGGCCCTCATTTTGATCCTGTCTGTCTTTTGACCGCCAGAGTTAATGTGGCGGTAGTGCTTCCAACAGGCTGGTGATACATACCGCCACTTCTACACCCATACCACTTTGGCGTTATGAGCCTGCCTACTGTCATGGTTTCTGTGGTGTTAGCAACGCCATAAAAGCCATGGCAGTAAGCCCTATTGGTGATAGAGAATTCCTTCCCTGTTACCGGTAGCCAGCTTCCCCAACACACACCTCACACCCTGCACCCCCCTCCATCCAAACAACGATCCCCACCCCCCATTCAAACACCGTCCCACTCCTTCTGATACACACATTCACCCCTCCACCCCCTAAACGCACACACATGCAGACACGCACCCACCACACACCTGCTCCCACAACAACATATGTATTCACTCATTCACTGGCATACATGCATTCATCCAGATATACTCACACACATTTTTACACACAGGCACACTGACATGCAGACATACACTCACTTCACCATTCTTACACACATTCACCCACACGCATACAACACAACACACACAGGCGCATTCACACATGCTCTCACACTCAGACACACACACACACACATCACCCCCACCCTCCCAACCCTTTCCCCTGTCGAAAGCCCGACTTAACTTGGGCGAGTAGGTCTTCCGACAGGGAACCGGAAAGGACGCTGCTACCACCAGCAGAACACCACCATGCTGTATTTCAGCTCGAAATACGGTTGGCAGCATTCAACTGGTGGGGTGGTGCTGGTGGTAGTAGCACCAGGTCACTACCGTCTGTTAGTATGAACACTGCCCGATTTCCACCCTTATTGTGGAGGAAGTCAGGCAGTGCTCATAATCTGGTGGATGGATGTTTGCCGCCACGGTGGTATGCTGAAGGCCGTCACCGCTGCGGTAGCTGGTAAGTACCACCAAAATCATAATCAGCACCTGAATGCCCTCCAGGTATGCATTTGTTTGTTGCAAATGCGTCGCTACACCCTGGATGGCATTCAGAATGGTAGACTGCCCAACAGTGAGGGATCTCAGGAGTCCAATAGCCTCCTGACTGAGAGCAGCAGGGCTGACTGGGGCAGGGGCTGAGGTGCCTGGGGCAAAGGAGATGCCCACCCTCCTGGGTGAGTGGTCACGGGATACACGCTGAGGGGCTGCTGGGAGGGCAGTGCTGGTAGGGGTGGTGGTGGCTGTACCTGTAGATGCGGTGGGCACAGAGGGGCCCACCACCACAAGGGAGCTCCCATCAGAGGAGGAGTCGGTGTCGCCGGTCTCTGCTCCTGTCCCTGCCGTAGAGCTCCCCTCACCCTCCGTCCCACTGGTGACTTCAGACTCCGTTGTCTCGCCCTCCAGGGCCATGTGGGATGCAGCTCGCTTCTGCTCCGTGGCACTGCTCCTCCACCTGATGATGCTGTTGGACACAAGAATAGGGAGACCACAAAAAGGGGGGGGGGAAGAAAGACATGTTCAGTGCATGCAATACTGCTACCGTTGGCGGACACTACAGACACAGCAGCCCTCTGCACTACGCCATGCATTTAGAGTTCCCTAATTAATCACAGGGACATGGGGTACAAGTCCTATGCCCGATTGCTGCACACATGTAAGTCACAGGAGCCTGACTATGTGTAGATGGCTCTTACCACTGGTGGGGTTGGGGTGCCACATAGCCTGCCTCACAAAGGGTCCTTGCCTACAAAGCTCGCCCTGGGCTAGGGTAGCCCACTGCCCACCTCCCCCACCAAGACACCTCCTAATGCACGCAGAGTCAGATGGATGTGACTGTACTCACCCCCTTGTGGCTGCTGTGATGCCCTCAAGCGCCCATCAAACTCCGGGTACGCCACCGCCAGGATCCGGAACATCAGCGGGGTCATGGTGCGATGGACACCCCTCCCACGTTAGGAGGCAATCCCCAGCTGGGCCTCCGCCGTCTTGCTCCAGCGGCGAATGTCCTCCCATCTTTTCCGGCAGTGGGTGCTACTTCTGTGGTGGACCCCCAGGGTCCGGACGTCCTTGGCGATGGCAAGCCATATATCCTTCTTCTGGTGGGCGCTGACCTAGAGGAATAGTACAGGGGAAAAGGATGATCTTTAACCGTCCGGACCGTCACAGTCATTGGCCCACGTTCCCACCCTTGCCCTGACACACATACACTCCCCGTCCGTTCATGCAGACCTCAGTCCCCTCGCGTATCTTCCATCCACACCACTCCAAACAGGCATTGCCCATACAGCATGCTCACAGTGTACTCACCTGTTTGTCTGGAGGACCGTAGAGTAGCGTGTACTGGGGGAGGACCCCATCCACTAACTTCTCCAACTCCTCCGAAGTGAAGGCAGGGGCCCTTCCCCCAGACACATGAGCCATCGTCGCTTCCAGACACAGGTCACAGCAGCACTTGCAATGTAGGTCCTCTCCTGTCAAAGGTCAGGTATCAAGTGAGTGAACAGAGAGAAAATGGCGGTCACGTCCGGGGCGGTGCGTACCGTCACCGCCGGAGCACATCGTCATTGGCTCCTGGGACCCATAGGGCCCAATGTTAACCAATGCAGGATTGCGCAGCGGTCTTCGACCGCCTACCGCGACAGTGTACAATGCCAGGCCAGTTACCTCATAGCCCCTTGTCCCACATTACAGGTCAGGCAGCCACCATTTCAGGTGGCCACATGCCATTATTTTTAAATGCGTCACACATATCTAGGCCTTGCATACACACAGTGACAGGCACATAGCGGATTGACAAATGTGTGCAATAAATAATTTTTTTACTACCTCAGTGTTGGTTGACTCTATGCTCTCTGTTCTTGTCTATAGGGCATGTCCGCTGGGCCAGGTGATGAGATGGTGGCATCCTCAGGTGTACAGACCACTGGTGGATCTGTCGACAATGGAAGACAGACACATCATTATCACTTACAGACTTGATCGTGGCACAATCCAGCAACTGTGTGCCCAGTTGGAGCCAGACCTGATGTCAGCTATCCGCCATCCCACAGGAATCCCCCTTTAGTGCAGGTCCTGTCAGTACTCCATTTCCTGGCAAGTGGGTCTTTTCAAACAACAGTGGCCATTGCATCAGGGATGACTCAGCCTATGTTCTCTAACGTATTGTCCAGAGTGTTGTCTGCCCTGCTGAAACACATGCGCAGCTACATCGTTTTCCCTTTGGTTGAGGATTTGCCCAGAGTGAAAGGTGGCTTCTATGCCCTGGGACATATCCCCAACATCATAGGTGCCATTGATGGGACACATGTGGCCTTGGTACCCCCCGCAGGAGTGAACAGGTGTACAGAAACAGGAAGAGCTACCATTCAATGAATGTGCAGATGGTGTGTTTGGCCGACCAGTACATCTCCCATGTGAACGCCAAGTTTCCAGGCTCAGTGCATGACGCTTACATTTTGAGGAATAGCAGCATCCCTTATGTGATGGGGCAACTCCAGAGGCACTGTGTGTGGCTAATAGGTGAGGACAAGGACCCTATACCGTGTGAATGATTGTCTGGGTCTGGGGTTGTCCCTAAGGGTTAGTGTGTGTCTAACAGTTGTCCCACGACATTTGCAGGTGACTCTGGGTATCCCAACCTGTCATGGCTACTGACCCCAGTGAGCAATCCCAGGACAAGGGCAGAGGAACGCTACAATGAGGTACATGGGCGAACTAGGAGAGTGATCGAACAGACCTCCGGCCTCCTGAAGGCCAGGTTCTGGTGCCTCCATATGACAGGTGGTTCCCCCTTACTACTCACCAAATAAGGTGTGCCAGATCATCGTGGCCTGCTGTATGCTGCAAAACCTGCCTTTGCGACGACAGGTGCCTTTTCTGCAGGAGGATGGTCCAGAAGGAGGTCTTGTGGCAGCTGTGGAGCCGGTGGGCAATGAAGAAGAGGAGGCAGAAGAAGAGGATATCGACAACAGAAACAACGTGATCCAGCAATACTTCCAGTGAGACACAGGTAAGAAGACATCACTGCCTCCTACTTCTCATACAATTGTTAGACCTATCATATGTCTGTCACTTTCACCCAGTGTATGGACCATGCCCTGTCACTTTGCCTTTCCATTTCACAGATGTGGATCCCACTGTGTGACCTCTGCTATGTTACCTCACGGACTAGAGCTGTATGACATAGGTATGTTGACAATACAATGGGCATTGCTATTTTTGTTAGTTATAGCAAATACACATTTGTGAAAGCACAGACTAACTCCAGATTGTTTTGTGATTCAAGGGTGTTTATTTAAGTGCAAATTAGTGGAGGGGGTTGGAAAATGCTCAGGGGTGATGGTGGAGGAATGTCCATGGCAGAGTCTAGTTATTAGTCTCACAGGTGGATTGTCCAAAGGGGCATAGGAAGTGGAGCTAGGGCAGTTTAAGGATGGACAGGGTGACTTAGTGGGACAAAAGGTTGACATTCAGGGTGGTCTCATTTCTTGGCGGGGGTCTTGGCATTTATCTCTGTCTTTGTCCTGGATCTCAGGGACCGTTTGCAGGGTGGTTCTCCATGTGCAGGGGTGCGATGCTGGTGTTGTGGTCCTGTGGTGGTGCCTCCCGTCCCCTAGCACCGGCGGGGGTGGTGGCCAGTTCATCATCGAGGCTAGTGTCAGTGGCCCCTTGTTGTGCCACAGTGTCCCTCCTGGTGTGCACAAGGTCCTTCAGCACCCCTACAATGGTGACCAGGGTGGTGTTGATGGACTTGAGTTCCTCCCTGATCCCCAAATACTGTTCCTCCTGCAGCCGCTGGGTCTCCTGAAACTTGGCCAGTACTGTTGCCATCATCTCCTGGGAATGATGGTACGCTCCCATGATGTTGGAGAGGACCTCGTGGAGAGTGGGTTCCCGGGGTCTGTCCTCCCCCTGTCGCACAGCAGTCCTCCCAGTTCCCCTGTTTTCCTGTTCCTCTGTCCCCTGAACCGTGTGCCCACTGCCACTGCACCCAGGTCCCTGATGTTCTTGGGTTTGTGGGTTTGCCTGAGTTCCCTGTAGTGGTGGACACACTGCTGCTTGACGTGTCCTGGGGACAGAGGTATGGGCCCCCTGGGTGGGTGCTGTGCTGGTGTTTCCTGAGGGGGAGGCTCTGTGGTGGCAGGTGCCAGTGTGTGGGGAACTGACTGTCCCGAGGTCCCATATGGGCCAGGCTGGTCATCTTGATCCAGTTGGACAGAGCTGCTGTCATCACTGTGGGCCTCTTCTGTGGGGGAGGTGGACATGTCTGGAACCTCCTGTCCGGTGACGTTGAGTAGGGGTCTTGCAGGGGTGTGAAAGCATGATTATTGCATCTGTGTGTGCCATTGTGTGCAATGGGTGGGTGACCCTGTACGCCAGTGCTTACATTCTTGTCTAGGACCTTGTGTGATATTTGGTTTGGGGATCTGTGTGGGTATCTGTAGTGGACATGCTTTGGTGATGGGTGTCCATGCTTTGGTGTTGCATGCTGGGATGGGTGGTTTGTGATAGTGGGACATATGTGAGGTGTTGGAGTGATGGGGGTGAGGGTGGGGTATGTGATAGCATGCAGGTAGGGTGGGGGATGAAGTAGTTCAGATCTGACTTACCAGAGTCCATTCCTCCTGCTACTCAGGATGCAGTATAGCCAAGACTTGCTCCTCCCATGTTGTTAGTTGTGGGGGAGGAAGTGGGGGTCTGCCGCCAGTCCTCTGAACTGCAATCTGGTGTCTTGAGACCACAGAACGCACCTTCCCCCATAGGTCATTCCACCTCTTCCTGATGTCATCCCGTGTTCTTGGGTGCTGTCCCACTGCCTTGACCCTGTCCACGATTCTGCACCATAGCTCCATCGTCCTAGCAATGGAGGTGTGCTGCACCTGTGATCCGAATAGCTGTGGCTCTACCCGGACGATTTCCTCCACCATGACCCTGAGCTCCTCCTCAGAGAACCTGGGGTGTCTTTGCGGTGCCATGGAGTGGTGTGGGTGATGTGTGAGGTGGTGTGTGTTGTGATGTGTGAGGGGATGTGTTTGTGTGTGTTGTGTGAGGTGTGTGGATGTTGTGTGAGTGATGGTGTTATGTGCCTGTGGATGCTAGTTTGTTGATGGTGATGTCTCTCTCTGTGCTTCGTTCTCAATTTTTGTCATAGGGGTTTGTGGGTGATGTGTGTGTGTGTTTTATATTCTATTGAGTGTGTGTGTGTGGTGTGTGTGTGTATCAGATGTGTGTATTTCGATTTGTCCAATGTGATTGTGTTTTGTAGATGTATGTGTATTTTGAGCACAGCAGTGTGTACCGCCAATGGAATACCGCGGTTGAAAGACAGCCGCGTGGATTCGTGGGTCGTGATAGTGTGTGCGCATTCCTTTTGGCGTGACGGTGGAGGTTTTGTTATCGCCAGTTTATCACTGACCTTTGGTGTGGCGGACTTGTGTGGGTTTCTAGATTTTGGTGGATTCCGGCCTGTGGGTCGTAATAGCTGTAGCGGATTTCCGCGGCCGCAGCGGTATGTTGGCGGTCTTCTGCACGGCGGTAAGCGGCATTTACCGCCAATGTTGTAATGAGGGCCCATGTCTTCCGAGCCCCCAAGCTCATGAAAGTGATTTCTTTATGACACTTCTTTTTCTCTATCTCAATGTCTTTCTTTCTCTCTGCTTCCCTCTGCCTTAGACTCTCTGTCCAGAATCATCTTCAGGATTTTGGAGCCCATGCAGAGACAAATTGAAACAGTTTTTGTGTCACTTCCTATCTGAAAATGTAGCTCATTATTATATTATTATTTATATTTACATTAATAATATTATCATAACAGTATTGTTATTTGGCATTGTGAGTGCTTCAAATAGCCGAAAATCTGTAATGAAATGATTAGTAGTTTAGAAAGGACCCAAACAATATTTAAAATGAAACTGGTGGCTTCCATGGCTCCCTTCAGAAAAGGTTAAAGGGTAGAGACACAAGTGTTCACTACTGGACCTTGTGGCAGGACAGTTGGACAATGAATGCAGATGTTGTTCTTTGCAGAGACAGGTGAATCAGGACACTTCCTCTTTTAAGACCAGAAAAAATAGATTAGATTGTTCCACATAATGAGGATAAGGTGATTTGTGTATCACAATAGTCAAAATAATTTCACTGCCAACTGCTTGACTCTAATCAACTGCATCTCCAGTGTAACAGCTGAGTATGAGGATAACATTATTTCTTATAAATATCTAGTATCCATTTTTATTTAAGTTACATTATTTTATCAGCATTTGTATAGAGCTCTCCTACTATAAGCATGGCATGTAAGCACTTTCAGAGTTTGTGCTCCCTTTTGGGATTTTCATTGACCAGTTGTGTTTGATTAGTAAATATTGGTTTGCCCAAAGTATTGTTCACTAGTAGGTTATAATTCTCAACATATTTAAAAGAATCAGGAAGTGCTTTTTGGGAGTACTAGGTGTGGAGACCAAATCAAACCGATCCTCCAGCAGGCCTTATCAGCCTGCTGTGGGACAGCTTAGCTGGAGAGTGCAGCTGGTCCAATAAGGTATGCAGCTGAGAACAAGGCCATTTAAGAACCTTTCATGGGCTCCTTCTGGTGGTAAAATTAGCTTACTTAGAGAAAGGAAGGAAAGGGGTAGGAAAACCTATGCAGAGAAATTCTGAATTGCTATTATAATGCTGTACATGTCTTACTGTTTTGTTTGCCAATATTGTTGCTATGTTTTGGTTGTCTTTATAGTAAAAACTATTCATAATTTATGCACTGCTTTTAATAAAATCAAAGTATATTCCTGGTGTGAATTCTTGAATGGGACTATTCATGGTGAAAGAAGGTTTGGAGTCCAATAATTACAACTACTTCTGTGTGTCACACAGGACCGATTATTGCCTAAAATAAACCTTTGTTTTGTGATGTTTAATGGGTTACGTGAGTTACAGTCCACTGGGTTCTTTGTTTCATGTTGGTATGTTGACTAAATCTGTGCTATCAGAGGGTTTAGAGAGCCCGTATCTCATGCAGGATTCTGGAGAAATTCCAGAAAGTTTTAGGATTTCATATCTGCGTTCCAAAAGATTTTGGCGTTGGGTTTCACCGAGGTGGTTTAGCCATTCCAGTTGTACAAACAGTTGTGATATTTCGAAAGGTGTCCAGGTATAAGAGAGCACGGCAGGTTACCCTGCATCAATATATGGATTCTTGGCTCCGAAAGTCTCTTTTCACAACAATTAGAAGCACTGGTCATCATTTAGTTTACACGAACTAGCTCAAGGAACCTGGTATTTGCCTCCCAGTAAGTTTAGCGCAAGATGGCTTAATTCAGTTTGCAATGCGCTTCATAAATGATTAATAATCTAGAGTGCATTGTAACTTTTCTGCTGTTACATTCCATTTTGTGTTGAAATCCTAGCCGCAGGGTGACTCAATATGGGCCAAAGTATCTTGACATCAGTAAGAAAAATCTCCAACCCCCGTAGTAGCTTAATGTCTCTTCATAAAAGAAATCAATATCTAAAATCATGTGGTATAAATATTTATCTTTGAACTTTGTCTCTTTTTCTTTCTAGGATGTGCAGATTATCTTGGGCAGGTATGTTATCTTTTTCATGGCAACCAAGACTAAATTTTGTCAATTTCATGAATCTTTATCCTCACTAAGTTTTTTAAATGATAAAATTCACTAAAAAGTGGTATTCGCCCAGTACTGCTACATTGTAATAGTGTGTACTTGAGTAAGAATCCTGAACAGCAATTTAAGAAGCCATGTTTTAAGAAGCTTATTGAACTTAGTAGGGTTTGAGCAAGAATTAATTTGCTGCAAGTAAACTTCAAAGACGAGGTGTCTGGTGAGTAACACAGCAACCTTATCTCCATGAAAAACAATAACAAGCACCTGTGACTGTCTTAGAACTGTAAGTGTTAGAACCCCGTGACCAGGGGCGGACTTATGAAGGAAATTTTGTTCTCTGTCTGGGAGATGTCAGGGTGTGGTCTAATGGTTATTGGGATTTTGAAAAATCTGTTGAAATTTGTACACTGATATGTAAAGACGTTAACTACGAGCACCATGCGTGGTGTGTTCTTGGACATGCGACGGGGCTGGAGAAGACACAACAAATGGCGATGAGTGGGGATTTTCTACCAATCCAAGCCCACCCTGTGTCCAGGACACAGGGAAAAAAAACTCAAACCCTTCCTTGTATGCAAGCTCATTCTCTCTGTTTTACTTTTGCATAATTCAGACACGGGCTGTGCCGACAGTGTTAGAACCCAACTTCAGTTAACATTGAAGGAAACTCACAACTGACCTTGCTGCTGTGTCTCCTTGCTTTCTGCGTTATCCTCCAGCTATATTCCAGGACGGTTTCCGGACGGAACGGGACATGGCGCATTTCGGGACCTGGCTGTTGCTGGTGCCGGAGGCCCCGTGAGGCCCCGTGAGGTCCTGTGAGGACTGCGAGGTCCCCTGAAGGACTCCCTAAGGACGGATCACTCTGAGGGACGGAGCAGAGGTGTGGTAGAGGAGTGGAGGTGCAGCAGAGGAGCAGAGGTCTTTTGAGTTCCCTCTGCTTTTGCTGATGCTTTGCAGAGACTGCTGCCCTGTCCTGCACCACCCTGATCGTCCTCCCCAGCCCTACCCAGCACGGTGAGACCTCCTTGGGGGGCAGCTCTACAGACCTGTAGGCAGTGTGAATAGCTTTTGCTGCTGGGGGTGACGCAGGGGGTGAGGCAGGGCGAGGCGGGGTGGCGCAGGGGTGACTCAGTGCTGAGTTCTGAGGATGTGGCATAGTAGTGAATTACCACTGGTAGATACCAGGAAGTACCATCAGGAGGACCACTGAGACCCGCTAAGACATTTTTGTTACTCATTAACTATTACCGGTTGCCGGAACCGGTCCCAGCTCCGATAGCCACTACCTTCCACCATTAGCTCAATCTGGCGTGGAAGCCATGGACTGTGAACTTCTGTGGCTGATCATAACTGTTGAGAGTATTGTGAGCAGGCCGTGGGGCTGCAGGCTGTGGCATAGCTGTGGTGTTGTAGTGTTGTGACCGTGACTTTTCAGGTACACCGTACAGATAACGTCTGCACACAGTTAAACTCATGCGATCACCGATCTTGGGTTACTGGAAATTTGCTACCCCCAAGACTGGAATTAGGATTTAAATCTCCTTTGATCTTTGGTGGCCCTCCTGGGTTATCCTTGCCTCTTAGGGTTGAGCGCCCGAGGCTGCGGAAGCAGCTCATCTTAAATGGGTGCGGCTTGGGGCCTGGGTGCACTAATTGGAGATAACCTCTTTACTTCTCTCCATCGCGTGCTGGTGCCCCTCGGTTGCCGAGGTATGGTGGTGCGTCTCAAAGTTATAGGAGCTCTAGGACTTGTGGTCAGTGTACAAAATCTCTTTGGAACAAATACCTCTCTCCTGAGAAGATGCGCTCAATGAAAGAAAGGACAATCCACCCATTAATTAAGAGAAATAAGAGGACAAAGTAATCTCCTTCCCTGATACCTGCAAAGACCAGGAGATTGAAAAAGAATGGGGAGCATCGACTTTAATTTCTCCAGAAACATTTTTTTCTAATCCTAAAGACCAATCAGCTCTTTCTCACCCTATTTCCCCAATAAAAAGTGAAAGCAGCTTTGTTTATAAAAAGGGGGGTAAAAATGGTGTGGAAGTGGAAAGAGGGGATGTGACAAGCTCTCCTGGTCATACGATTGATTTATCGAAAGACAAAGAAAATGTCTGGGGCTTGATTAGTGACAACAAGCCATCGGTAAAACAAAATGGAATTATGACCACGGCGGAAAGCGCCAAAGCAGATAGCCACTTTAACACACCAACCGCCACGGCGGTAGCAACAAGCACCGTGGCGGTAACCGCCATCAGTCAGGCAGAAGACAAGGTTCTGCCCACTGTATTACAAGAGGCCTATCCACCACCTTTTCCAGGGCGGTACCAAAGACAACAAAAGTACGGCGGAAACAGATCTCAGAAGTCAAAGGACTCACCTCTGGAGATTCAGGGAACAACCACGACGCCATGGAGCCCAAACTGCAGATCTTCCCTATGCTGGTCTACCTCCTCCTACACCACGAATACCAACGCTGGCGACGACGACCGCAGTGAGTACTGTGGACTAGCACACAGGGGAAGGGGGGGAGGAAAAAAGAGAGTGGCACACACACTCAACACCCCTACCCCCAACTCCATTCACACAAACAGATGCAACAACATTACACATCCACCTCGTGCCCCTCTGAAATAATGCAAGGACAAAAGGAAGTGATTAAAGTGAGTGTAATAAGATAAAAATCCAGAAAGACGTCCTCAAAATTCAAAACAATATTTACAGATATACAAATGGAGGGACACTACTCAGTCCATAATGTCCGTGGGCCACATCACATAGGCCAGGGCCCCATCTTTCTCCTGCGTCAACACGGGGGAGAATACTGCTGGGGCATCAGGTCGAAAATACACAGGCACCTCAGGGGGAAGGGGAGTGGGGGGGCACCTCAGCTGGAAGATGGTACAACACCACTTGCCCTGGAGGGGGCAACATGCCCACTGCTTTGTCCTAGGCTGTGCAAGGTCTCAGTCGCTCAAGAGGGGTGTTTGCCCACTGCTCGGTCCTGGGGAGTGCAAGGCGACAGTCTCTCAAGTGGGTGGTTTACCCACTGGTTCTGGAGTTGGGCTTGTGCCCAGTGTGCTTCATCCTGGCAAGGATGGGGTGAGTGCCTTCTTCCACTGGTTCTGGAGAGGGTCTTGTGCCCAATGTGCCTCATCCTGGCAAGGAGGGGGTGAGTGGGTGCGTTCTTCCACTGGTTCTGGAGGGGGCCTTTTGCCCAGTGTGCGTAATCCTGGCAAGGATGCGGAGAGTATTATGGCAAGGAGGGGGAGAGTGGATGCCTTCTTCCACTGGTTCTGGAAGGAACCTTGTGCCCAGTGTGCTTCATCCAGGCAAGGATGCGGTGAGTGGATGCCTTCATCCACTGGTTCTGGAGGGGGCCTAATGCCCAGTGTGCTTCATCCTGGCAAGGAGGGGGTGAGATCCTGGCAAGGGGGGGGTGAGTGGATGCCTTCTTCCACTGGTTCTGGAGTGGGCTTTGTGTCCAGTGTGCTTCATCCTGGCAAGGAGGGGGTGAGTGGATGCCATCTTCCAATGGTTCTGGAAGGGGCCTTGTGCCCAGTGTGCTTCATCCTGACAAGGATGCGGTGAGTGGATTCCTTCTTCCACTGGTTCTGAAGGGGGCCTTGTGCCCAGTGTGCTTCATCCTGGCAAGGAGGGGGTGAACAGAGGCCTTCTTCCATTGTTTCTGGATGGGCATTGTGCCCAGTGTGCTTCATCCTGGCAAGGATGCGGTGAGTGGATGCCTACTTCCACTCGTTCTGGAGGGGGCCTTGTACCCAGTGTGCTTCATCCTGGCAAGGATGCGGTGAGTGGATGCCTTCTTCCACTGGTTCTGGAGGAAGCCTTGTGCCCTGTGATGCAGATCTTTGGGAGTGCAAGGTCACAGTCTCTCACCTGGGTATCATACCCACAAGATTTGCAGTGGGCAGGATGCATTGCTCCCCACGGAGGCTGGACTACAGACCATCCTCTAGAGGTGACAGCTGCACAGTGGTGGCAGTGCCGGTGCTGGTGTCGGTGAAGCCAATGATGGGTCGAGGCTCCAGCCTTTCCCCTGCAGCCTTAGATGGCTGCCCACTGGGGCTGCTGCTGCTGGCAGTACTGCTGGTGGCAGTGCTGGTGGCGGTGCTGGTGGTGGTGCAGGTGGCGGTGAAGGTGGCGGTGCTGGTGTCGGTGCTGCCAGTGGTAGGGAGAGGCTCCAGCCCTTCGCCTTCATCCTCGGACAGCTGCTCTCTGGGGCTTCTGCTGCTGGCGGTGGTGCTGGTGGGGGTGCAGGTGGTGATGCTAATGGCGGTGCAGGTGGCGGTGCTGGCAGTCGTGGGTGGAGGGTCCAGCCCTTCCCCTGCAGCCGTGGACGGCTGCCCACTGGGGCTTCTGCTGCTGGTGGTGGTGCTGGTGGGGGTGCAGGAGGCAGTGCTGATGGCGGTGCAGGTGGTGGTGCTGGCAGTGGTGGGTAGGGGCTCTAGCCCTTCCCCTGCAGCCTCAGACAGCTGCCCACTGGGGCTGCTGGCAGTGGTGCTGGTGGGGGAGCAGGTGGCGGTGTTCATAGTGGTGCAGGTGGTGGTGCTGGCAGTGGTGGGTGGAGGCTCCAGCCCTTCCCCTGCAGTCTCAGATGGCTGAAGCACCATGGTTGGTGTTGGGGGCTCACATTCTGTCACAGCACCAGGCCTCCTGTCCCTCCTGCCTGCAGGGGCAGGCCCTTTGCCCTTGCCGTCTGGTGGTGCCTCCTTGCCCTTGCTGTCTGGTGGTGCCTCCTTGCCCTTGCCATCTGGTGGTGCCTCCTTGCCCATCCCCTTGTAAGCTGGTGGTGCCACCTTGCCCTTCCCCTTGTAAGCTGGTGGTGCCTCCTTGCTCTTGGCTGGTGGTGGTACATCCCTGCCCTTCCCCTTGGCAGCTGGTAGTACATCCTTGCCCTTCCCATTGTTAGCTGATGTACATCCTTGCCCTTCCCCTTGGCAGCTGGTGCAGGCACATGGGCACAGGCACAGGGTGCAAGGGCCAGTGGTAGGGCAATCATGGCCAAGGGACGAGGCAGGTACAGGACACGACTGGCCAGGAGGCCGTTTCCAGAGTCCTGGGAGCCTGTTAGCAAACCCAGAACAAGATGGGCCAGATACTCACCACCTTGCAGGACACCAAAAGGCTGCAGGGGGAATACTACCATGAGGCCATGCAGCAGTGGCAGGCACTCAATGCCACCATGGTCTCCATATTAGGGGAGTTCAAGGAATTGAACTATATCCTGCGAACAACCTCCACCCAACAGCAGGTCCCATCCTTTAGTCAGGCAACACCACTGCCATCAACACCTGCTACAGGAATGACGGTACAGCAGGAGGACCCACAGTCGCCAGCACCCTAACCCCGCAGCTGAGGGAGCCCACTGTAGAAGAGGTCACCCATCCAGACACCCTGCAGGACCTGAGGACAATACCAATCCCCCCACCCTTGTGTGCCACTGTTACACCCTGTTGGCTGTCCAAAACCAAGTTTACATCGTACTGGGCAAATGGATACAGGACCTGTGAGACAAACACCTGTACCACCCTCTCTGATCAGCAACTAGACCATTAACACAACTCAGCACAAGTAATGGTGCACGTCTCTTCATTGTATGTAGTGGCAATCCTGTTTCCAAGCAGCAAATATATACACATGTCGGCACCACAATAATATTGAAGTGACAGATGTAGTGGGACACTCCAGCAGGTGTGTAAGTACATCCATATTATGATGACATCCTGTGTCAATGATGCCAACGGGCAATATAGTAATCAGCGTGCAGACAGAGATGTGACCTGAAGAGGGAAAATGAAATGGAATCAGGCACAATGTTGTAGGGCATGTGAACCACAGTCATACATCCAAAGCATTTGAACACATACGCAGGATGACTGGCCCAGCAGCTATGATACCACATATGTAGGGGCCTGCATAGGAACTCACACACGTGTAGGACAGGAAAGATGTCACATAGGTAACATCCTCTATTGTTCACCTCCCTGAGTAGTCAGGAACAGGTACTTGCCACACAGCAGCTGACAATGTAGCATGACATGCCTACATTGTAGGACAAGACTGATAAGTCCCCCTTACATTTACCCAAAGAGGTAGACAGAGGACTCTAAACCTTTGGTAGAACTATAAGGCTGTACGGCAACGGCACCAGCATACCACACACGTCCTTAGAAGCAGTGCATTTCCACTACCACGCATGGTAAGTTAGCTACCTTTCAGGGTCGCAAACCAAGATGGGATGCTGTAGTCCCTACACACACCTTGATGCATGCAAATACCGGATACAGACTGTCTTCAACAATATATCTTCCAAGTGCAGATCACATACAAATCACACATACCTGTACATCATTGAAAGTAGTGACAAATCAGGTCAGTCCTGTGGTCATGCTTCATCCTCGTCTGCCTTCCCCTCAGCATCAGAGTCACCGGCCCCAAACACTGTTCCAACATCAATACCCCCCTCCTCCAAAAGTGGTAAGTGCCTTCTGAGGGATAGATTATGGAGCATGCAGCATGCAACAATGATCTTGCAGACTTTCTCTGGTCGGTACTGCAGGGCACCGCCGAACACATGGATACAACAAAATCTAGCTTTCATGAGACCGAAAATCTGCTCAATCAGTCGCCTCATCTGGCCATGTGCCTCATTGTTCCTGTTCTCCCCTCCTGTAGTTGGATGTGTCACAGGTGTCAGGAGCCAGGGCAGGCTGGGGTATCAGGAGTCACTTGGGAAGAAAAGGGAACATGACTATAGGTAACAATGCTAGGCAGAGTGCAGACTGTGTTGGGGGGGTACAAACGTCTGACATGAGAGCAGTACACATACTTATGAGCCAGATCCTTTCTCCCTGTAGCTGTGACATCATTGCATGGACACTGCTGTTCCTCAGGACGTAGGAATCATGTACTTAACTCATCTGCAAGACACACCACTTGTATATTGAGTGAAGATGTACTCTTTCGGTTTCTGTAGACCTGTTCATTGGTCCTTGGAGGTACCAAGGTGATGTGAGTTTCATCAATGGCCCCAATTATACGTGGGACAGTTGATATATTACTGTGGGCAATTCAGCATGTTGTGGGAACCTAATGTACCTGTTCACATGCTTGAGAAGGGCATCCAGCACATCCTGCAAAACCTTACTGAACTGGGGCTGTTGACATCCCTGCAGCCAGTCCCACTGTAACCTGAAAAGAGCCACTCACCAGAAAATGCAGGACTGACAACACATCGACTGTTGGAGGAGTGGCATGGGGATTTCTCAAAACCAGCAGGAGGTCCGGCCTCAACTGGGGACCAGTTCCCTGATGCACAAATGGTTCAATTGATAGGTCAGGATGATGTGGCGCTCTTCCATGGTATCAAGATCTACGAGTGGCCGCCAAATGGGTGCATTTCTCATCACTCCATTGTGGCAATATGTGGGTGGAGAGACAAACAATAATCTGGGAACAAGTTTGACATACGACGGCTCACGGAGTTTGGTTCATGTAAGTTGGCTGTCATGTTGTAGGAGGGCACATTACTCCACACTCCTTTCCTAACCAGACAATGGCACATAATCCCTGTGACAATGGACGTAAACAGGACAAGTAAACATACACCTTCCATGTATTCCACTATATGGATCATAAATACTGACAACAGAAGTGACAAGTGTGGTGATGTCACCAGACACTCACTACATATGTCATTATCCACAATATGTGACCTAATGTATCAATTTGTGACTACATGCAGGTAATTACGCATTGTGAACCCAGGACAGTCATGTTACAGACTAATATGGCATCCGCCTGTCCGGCATGCATTGGACAGCTGAAAGTGACCTTGTTCCGCCGGAAGAAGTCGTCATGGCGGAAGGCGGTCTGAACTGCCGTGCAAATACTCATTGGTTAACATTAATGTCTATGGGAACCTGGGACCAATGACGATCACCGCCGGTGGTGACGGTCATGACTGCTGTGGTCGAAACTGCCATTTTGTATGGGCCAGTTTGCCTACCTTGCATCTCATTGACGCAAGGTGGTTTCCCGCATCCAAAAAATTACTTTAACTCTAATGTTTTGGTGCTAGACGGGTCTAGCGTCCAAATATAAGTAGGATGTTAAGTTTGCGCTGAATTAGCCTAAAAAAATGACTCTAATTCAGCGCAAACAGAGTATAAATATAGGCCAGATATTTTTATTACCTATAAAAAAAGAGACAACTCTCCCTGACTTTCTCCTTTGACAGTTGTCCCAGTGTGGATTATTGAAACAACAATATTTTGTAACAAAAACAGTGTGTCAAAAATATTGTTTATAAAATATTGTTTCAATGTATCTTTTCACACTAATATCGTTATAAAACATACAAATATAGTTTCTCTCTCTCTATCTCTCTCTCTCTCTCTCTCTCTCTCCCTCTCTCTCTCTTTCTCTATCCAAAAGACAATTCTTCCCGTTTTCACATTGAATAGTGAGCCACAACAAAGGCTTATGCATTTGACAATTTATTCCATTAGCAGAGAAAATGGCAATGCGTTTCAACCTCACACAGGGGCTTGATAAATATATTTTAAAGTAGTAAATGTTAAATATTTTCATACATACTATTAATATGGTTACAATTACATAATTGAATAAATCTCACTAATATATACCACTACATATAAATATATACTTACATAAACATAAACACACACACATATGTGTGTGTATGTTTTTTATATACATATTTATAAAATAACACAATTATAAAAAATATTTTTTTTGTATTATATTACAATTTTTGTGTAATTATTTAAATAGATTACTATATAGAGCACATTATGGCCCTAATTATGAGTCCATGGACCACCAGACTCACGGTGGTGGTCGGGCCGCCGACAATGCCAGGTTGCCGCCAGCCAACAGCCTGGCGGCCCTGGTGGTCAGTGGCGCTGCCCTGGAGATTATGAGTCCCCATTCTGCCAGCCTTTGCATGGCGGTCAGACTGCTATGCAAAGGCTGGCAGAATGGGGACTTCGGGGGCCCCATGGGGGGCCCTTCACTACCCATGCACTTGGCTTAGGCAGTGCAGGGTCCCCCATGGACAGCCCCGTCAAGCTTTTCACTGCCCGATTTACGGGCAGGTAAAAGCGCGACAGGTGCTGTCTCACCTGATGCACCGCAACATTGTCGCCGGCTCGTAATCTGGTCTGCTTCCCACTGGGCCCTATGTGTGTGCGTGTGTGTATATATCTATATATATGTATCTAGATATTTAGCCTAGTTTTCGTTATAGTTACGACCTAGTTTCTATAGAAAAAGAGTTTTTTATTTTGCTAATATCTTTGGCGCTGTTTGATGAATTGTCACAAAATTTTCTAAGATAATACAACACTAATTTCAGCTGCTGTCGAGAAAGTTTCAGGGTGATCTATCAAGCAAGATCTAAGAAGAAGTGAGTGGGGGGGGTCCCAAAACATATTTTCCCATTTATTTTTCCATAGGGATTTTAAACAGCGATGGATCCCAAACCACTGGACGGAATTACACCAGAATTGGAAGAAAGGTAGCTCTTGGGAAACAAGAGCCCTGTTTGTTAGCTGGTGTAAATCCGTTCTGTTCAGTATTCACAAGTTCATTTGTAATAATCTAATAGAAAGATATAATACAAAATCTATTCAAAAAATATTTTCAAAAAATATTATTACAAAATGCCCAGTGGCATGATGAATGTCTCTTGATCAATTCATGATTTCTGAGTCAATTTTCATAACTTCTTGCAATGTCAAGTGACATATCAGACCCATCAAGTAGGCAATACAGGAGCAATTTCTCAATAACTATCCCCTTATTTTTTTTTAAAACAGCACCTAAATCACAAATGAACTTATGAATACGGGGACAATTAGGGCTTTTTGGTGGGTGAAGTATTTTTTCTATATTCTTTACACATGTTTGATGTATTTTCTAAAGCACTTAGAGCTTGTTTCAGTAGCATTTGTGGCTCTGAGGTCAATACCCATGAGCTGTGAGCTATGAATAAATCTTGTTAACTTTATCCTGAACTGTGGACCTTCTTTCTCAAAAATCAGGATCTAACACACCGAACGAGTGTTTATATATCTATATATATATACCTATATATATAGATATATACAAATATGTATTTATACACACACATGTATATACATGAAACATATAAAATATTAACAATGCAATTCTAAAGCATTATATAAATTACTAAACAAATACCATTAAAAAAATGTTAAAAAACAAAGAAAGACATTTACCAACACATTATACGAATTTAGTAACAAATAGAAATATAAACAAATACTATAACAAATACTATAAAATTTAAATGTAAATTATAACATAGTACTGTATTAATAAAAACATTTCAACAATATTAGGAAATGTATTTGAGTCTGGGAATAATACATACGCTATTTCAAATCCAGTTTATGTAACAGCAGAGAAAGTGTACCACTTCAGATGGATTACATATCTTATTCCCAATCCAGACAGTACAATAGTCGAGAAAGAGTTGGACTTTTGAGGGGTAATGTTTACTATTCCCACCCTTTCCTGTGGAACAGTAGGGAAAGCATTGGACTTCAGAGGGTTTAAAATGACTAATTACACTCCAGTCTAAGCAACAGTAGGGAAAGTGTTGGGCTTCGGAAGGGTCAAGACAGGGAGAGAGAGTTGCCAACCGAAGATAACCCCTGCTCATCTCCTTGGTAGCGTGGCACAAGCAGTCGGGCTAATCCCAGAGGAAATGTGTAAAGCATTAGTAGAACACATACAACACACTTGACACAATAAATACACCACAAAAGAAACATCACAACCAGTTATATAAAAATAAACTGTACTTCATAAATCATCATTAGACCAAACACAACATGTATCAGTAATTCTCTGCTACACAATCAGTTGTCAGAACATAACACAGGTTACTAGTACTCTACTAAAGTAAGCAGTAGTGAGGTAAACATATAGGTTACTGGTGTTCTGCAACACAAGCAGTAGTCAGGTAGGCATTATCACCAAGAATGCACATGTCAGAATAAACATATTATCATGAATGCCAAGACATGGGGAGTCATTACGACGAGGGAAAAGTCTGTACGCTGAAGTCCCGCGGTCAGGATGCTGCCAGTGCAATTGCCTTCCCGTGGGCCCCATTAAGAGTTTCCAAAAGGGTCAGTGGGTAGAAACAGAGTTTCCGTCCTCTGGCCTGCGGGAAATGGCCTACAACATTGACACCGGTTCATAATAGAGCTGGTGGAAATGCTGTAGTGCGTAGGGTGCACCAATACCTATTGTGGCGACAGGGCTGCCAAGGATTACATGGCGGTGCTACTGCCATGTAACCGTTGGCGGAGAAGGGACTCGCAATCCCCAGGGATGCAGCCTGCCCTGGCAGATTAGGACAGCCAGCACTGCCAGCACCGCCAGTCCCTCCTGTTGTGGAAAACTGGCACTGCTGGCGTTCCGACCGTGGCGCTACCACTACGGTCGTAATTTGGCTGTCGGACCACCACATTGGTGGTGGTTCGACCACCACCGCGACCCTGGTGGTCTAAAGACTGCCAGGGTCATAATGACCATCATAATCATGAATACACATCCAAGAGAAACATTCCCAAAAATGGCAGAAATCCTAGGCACACCCTCCCACTGCATCACAGACCAATCTTGAAAGTATTCATGTCACTCCCAAAATGGTGAGCAAGTCATATTGCATCCCCCAGATCATAAGACCAAAAGTAGAAACAACGGGGCCCTGTAATGCAACGTACACAATGAGGACAGAAATATAGTAATGAAATGCAACACATGAGATGATCACCCAGAACACCTTGACCTAAAATTCACAGCTTCTCCACACTTCCCTTTCAAATGATATGGTGAGGGCAAGACCTACATGTCAAGGTCAGGGGCTCCGGTGTTTCCACCACCTAGATGATGGTGGCAATATCAGCGCTGGCCTGACCGAGACCTCCGGTGAGGATCTCTGCCCGGTTGGCCAACTGGGGAAATCATAAAGGGGGCTCTCAGGCTAAGGACAGTTTCTGCAGAGAGGCCTCTGTTTTCCCTCCCTGCTGTCGAGGCCACCCCACCCTGCAGCCGATCTCCATAGCAACCGGAGGGCCACGGGGGATGAGCCAGCACATGGCTTCTGTAGCTATTCTTCCCCCCCTTTGCACTCAGAGGCTGTCTGGGCTCCTAGGCGGTCGGCACCAGTGAATGAGGTGGCAGAATGCAAGTTCAGTGGCTGGAAGAGAGCAGTTATTATGGCTGGAGCTTCTTCTGCCTGCTGGCATGAGTGCATGTACCCTAGAGTCCCTTCCAGCACTCTATGTCTGCCAGACCAGCAGGGGGTTACTCTGCCACACTGGGCGGTTCCCTCAGACCCATCACCATAGGTGTCTGCACCCAACAAGGTGTGTGGAATCCCCAGAGAGCAAAGTCAGCACCCTCGGGCTGCCAGCACTGAAGGAGGTGCCTGCTTGTGCCCCAGGGGCAGTACAGAGTGCACTTCGCTGCACAAAGGAAACCACTCCCATTGGCATCAATACCTCCTCCTTTTTGGCCCCACCTCAAAGGGGAGAAACAACTTGGCACTCTCGGTGGAGCAGCAGGGAGAAAATAGTAGCGCTCACCAGGTGCTATGTGAAAACAATAGGCAGGGCTCACCTCAGCTCCAACCACAGGGTCAACAGGGGTGCTGTCCTCGCGCTCCTGATCCGGCAAGCACAGCGCTCCGCAAACCACTCTTTATGTGCTGGGGTCAATAAGGCACTCCTCAGGCACTCCACAAGTGATGGGGGGATTCCACTGGTGCCCATCAAAGGAGAATAGCACCAATTTACAAGGAATACAGAGGAGAGGGGGTGCACACCACCAGCCTCTGGAGATCACTGAGGAAGCTCCAAGGGAGAGTCAAGCAAGTAGTGGGTCAGCACATCAGGTTCCTTGGGGCAAAGCAACTGTCTCTTTGTGACCCGGCAGGCCACTGGTCAGAGCCACAGCAGGTCATTTCTGGTGGCGGTTCCTCATAGCAGCAAGTTCCTCTGGCAGATCCACATAGTATCTGGTGCAAAGTCCACACAGTGCCTCAAAATGTGAGGGACAGCCCCCTGTACTTATACTCATTTTGCACAGCTTCCACAAAGGTGGAGAGAAGGGTTCCAACTAGCACTAACCGGTTCCAGGAATGTCCCCTTTCTCCTCCAGCACTGGGTCCAGAGGGTAAACAATCCCTTTGTGCGAGTCCAGGGCACAGCCTTTACATATGCAATTGTGCCCCTCCGCTACCTCTCCCAGCTCAGGAAGACCATTCAGTATGCAGATACACTCTTGTGACACCTCAACCCTCCCTGTATACAGGGGGTATGAGAAATATGCACAAAGCACAGATGTCAATCTGTCCCAGACATGGTCTGGAGTCAAGCTCCAAAACACCACAGTCATAAGCACAGAGAAATGCTCACTTTATAAACGTGGCATTTCTATAATGGTAATAAGAAATCCACCTACACCAGTAAGCAGCACTTCTCACTAACATTCCAGCCATACCAAACATGCCTACGCCACCCCTCATAGATCAGACAATACCACTTAGACATAAATTAGGGCATTTTCAATGCAGTCCTATAAGAGAGTCAGCACTCACAGTAGTGAGAAACTAAATAGGCTGTTTGTCACTATTAGGACAACTAGGCACATGTCCTGCCTTTTACCCATACAGCACCCTGCCCACAGGGCTAGCTGGGGCCTACCTTTAGGGGTGAATTATGTAGTAAAAGGGGAGTTCCAGGCCTGGCAAGTCAAGTTGGATGTCATGTCCCTGTGGCAGAAAACTATGGCCCTCATTACAACCCTGGCAGTCGGTGATAAATTGGCGGTAATACCGCCAACAGGCCGGTGGTAATAACTGCGGAATTATGACCATGGCAGAAACAGCTCAGACAGACAGCCACTTTAACACACTGACCACCAGAGCAGAAGCAACAGGCACCACAGTGGTAACCGCCTAGAGCCAGGTGGAAGACAATGTTCTGCCTACTGTATTATGAGACAGGAAACCGCCACCTTTTCCGGGGCGGTACCAATGACATCAAAAGCCTGGCGGAAACACTGCATAGAAGGGAAACAACTCACCTCTGGAGACTCATGGACCAACCACGCCGCCATGGAGCCTGAGTAGCATGTCTTCCCTATGCTCTTCTACGTGCTGCTCCACTACGAACACCAACGGCGGTGAAGACGATAGCGGTAATTTCTGCCGCCTAGCACACGGGGGAGAAAAAGAGAGTGACACACACACACAACACCCCCATCCCCAACACCATACACACAAGCAGATGCAGTAACATAACATATTTACCCCGTATCCCTCAGGAATAATGCAAGGACAATTACAATTGAGTAAAAAGAGTGTAATAAGATAAATGCAGCAGTAATACGTGCATCCAAATCAAAAAGTATATTCATATCTACAAATCAAGGGACACTGTTCAGTCCTCAATTTTCGTGGGCCACAGGGCCACATCACAAAGTCCAAGGCCCCAACTCACTCCTACAACAACACAAAGAGAACACTGCAGGGGCATCAGGTCGAAAATAGCCAGGCACCTCAGGCGGACGTGGAACGGGGGGCACCTCATCCGGAAGATGGTACAACGCCACTGGTCCTGGAGGAGGCAACATGCCCATCACTCTGTCCTGGGGAGTGCAAGGCCACAGTCTCTCAAGTGGGTGACTTGCCCACATGCTCTGGAGGGGGCAACATGCCCTGTGCTTGGTCCTGGGGAGTGCAAGGCCACAGTCTCACAAGTAGGTGACTTGTCACATGCTCTGAACGGGACAACATGCCTGTGCTCGGTCCTGGGGAGAGCAAGGCCACAGTCTCTCAAGTGGGTGACTTGCCCACATGCTCTGGAGGGGGAAACATGCCCTGTGCTCGGTCCTGGGGAGTGCAAGGCCACAGTCTCTCAAGTGGGTGATTTTCCCACTCACTCTGGAGGGGGCATCATGCCCTGAGATCTTCATCCTGTGGAGGATGGGGTTAGTGGATGTCTTCTCCACCGGTTCTGGAGGGGGCCATTGTGCCCTCTGCTCTTGATCTGGCGAGGCTGGGGTTGGTGGGTGTCTTACTCACTGGTTCTAAATGGGGCATCATGTATTTTGATGCAGATCTTGGGGAGTGCAAGGTCACAATCTCTCAGCTGGGTATCATACCCACAGGATTTGCAGGGGCCAGGCCCCACAACAGCCCATCGACACAGGACTACACACTGTCCACTGGAGGTGACGGCTGTACAGTGGTGGCAGTGGTGGTGCTGCTGCAGGTGGTGGTGGCTGCCCACTGAGACTGCTGATGCTGCTGGTAGTGGTGGGGAGAGGCTCCAGCCCATCCCCTGCAGCCTCGGATCGCTGCCCACTGGGGCAGGTGTCGGTGCTGCTGGTGGAGCTGGTAGTGGTGGGGGAGGCTCCAGCCCATCTCCTGCAGCCTCGGATGGCTGCCCACTGAGACTGCTGATGCTGCTGGTAGTAGTGGGGAGAGGCTCCAGCCCATCCCCTGCAGCCTCGGACCGCTGCCCACTGGGGCATTTGTCGGTGCTGCTGGCGGTGCTGCTGGTGGAGCTGGTAGTGGTGGGGGAGGACTCAGCCCATCCCCTGCAGCCTCAGACGGCTGCACCACCATCGTTGGTGGTGGTGGTGGCGCCGACTGACTCCCAGCACAGGGCTCCTTGTCTCTACTGCCTGCTGTTGCAGGTCCCTTGCCCTTCCTTCCTGCAGCTGGGGCTGGCTCCTTTCCCTTCCTTCCTGCAGCTGAGGCTGGCTCCTTGCCCTTCCTTCCTGCAGATGGGGCTGGCTCCTTGCCCTTCCTTCCTGCAGCTGGGGCTGGCTCCTTGCCTTTCCTACCTGCAGGTGGGGATGGCTCCTTGCCCTTCCTTCCTGCAGCTGGGGCTGGCTCCTTGCCCTTCCTTGAAGCACTTGGGGCAGGCACCCTTTCCGTTTGGCTGGCTGGTGGCCAATTTCCTTTCCTACCTGGAGTAGCTGTGGACACTACGGTGCCCGTGGATTGGGTGGCTGAGGTGCTTGCCTGGGTTTTGACCACCCTGGCCTGACGTAAGGGACTGGGGGGGGAGGGTTAGGGAAGAGGTCAATGGTGGAGAGGAAAAGCTTCTTAGGGACATTATGAAGGGAAGAGGGAGATGGTTTGGGAGTGGAGGACGAGGGAGTGGTGGTAGGAGGTGTCAGTCTGCTGTGTTTGGGTGCAGGTGCATGGTCTGGATGCTGTTGTGAGGTTGCATTTATGTACTTTGGGAGGAGAGGGCACAGACACAGTGGGTGAGGACACAGTGGACGTGTGCATGGATGTGGGGGTGGTGACTGCCAGTGAGGGGTGTGTACTGATTGGTGTGCTGGTGATGGTGGTAGTGAATGAGGATGTAGTGCATGCAGGTGTGAGTGGAGATGCTACTGGGAGGGATGTGGACGAGCAGGAGGAGGGGGACACAGTGGAGGCAGTGGATGTTGTTATGTCTGCTTCTGGATGGTGTTTGTGTAAGTGCCTGTGGGATAAAGTGTGGTGCTTGTGTTTGCCATGTCCACTCTTGTGTGTTGTCCTGGGTGCCTGCTTGTATGACTGTGTGCTTGGGATAGGTTGGGGTTGAGAGGAATGGGATTTGGAAGAGGATGTTGGAGAGGGAGGGTGGACACAGGGGCAATGGCTGCCATCAGAGAGCAGGCCAGAGCCTGGATTGATCTCTGCTGGGCCACCAAGCTAGTGTGAATGGTCTCCAGAAATGCATTAGACTATTCATTTGGGCTGCCAGCCCCTGGATGGTATTCACAATGGTGGACTGCCCAACAGAGATGGAACGCAGAAGGTCAATAGCCTCCAAACTCAGGGCAGCAGGGCTAACTGGGGCAGGGGCTGAGGTGCCTGGGGCGAAGGAGATGCCCACCCTACTGGGTGAGCGGGCACAGGCAACTCACTGAGGGGCTGCTGGGAGGGCAGTGCTGCTACGGGGGTGGTGGCTGTACCTGTAGCTGGGGTGGGCACAGATGTGTCCGCCACAAGCAAGGAGCTTCCATCGGAGGAGCTATCCGTGGCCGAACTGTCCCCTCCAGTCTCCGCCGTGGTGCTCCCCTCACCCTACGTCCCACTGGTGCCCTCACCGTTGGTAGATTTGGCCTCCTGGGTCCTGTGGGATGCAGCTCCCTCCATCGCCAGTGCTTCTGCTCCTCCGCCAGATGATGCTAATGCACATAAGGACAGGGTGACAAAACAAAAAGGTGGGGGGGAGGGACAATGGATTCACTTGGTCAGTGGCGGCACCAACACCACCGCTGGCGTACACAACACACTCACACACAGGGAACAGCCCTCCACATTAGGCAATGTACTCCCACTCACAATGCTAGTCACAGCCCATGTATAGGGACACCTAATGCAAATTGCAGCATGCCTAGACCCACAGACCCTTGCCCAGTAGTGGATGCCTACTAGCTTGGTTGGAGGACTTTCACATCAGAACCCTGCCAAACATGGGACCTACTCTGCAATGCCAGGCCTGGCCTAGGGGCACCAACAGGGCCCTTACTCCCGACCTGGATACCACCCCACCAGGCAAAAGTTGTAATGTAGGGCACAGTACTCACCTCCTTGTTGCAGCTTTGATGCCCCCAAGTACCCATCTAGCTCAGGATAGGCCACCAACAGTATGCGGGCTATCAGGGGGGTTGGGTTCGACGGCACCCCTTCCTCGTTGGGAGGCCATCCCTAGCTGGGCCTCCGCCGTCTTCCTTGCTCAGCATCTCAGATCCTCCCACCATTTCCGACAGTGGGTGCTTCACCTGCAGTAGACCCCCAGGGTCCGCACGTCCTTGCGATGGCACTCCATATACCCTTCTTTTGATGGGTGCTGACCTGCAGGGAAATAGGCACAGGGAAAGGTATTAGTCCGACCGTCCTGCCTGTTACACTTATGGCCCACCATGCCCCTCCCCATTAGCACAGACATGGCCCAGCATACATGCTGCACGCTGCCCATGGCCCATCCACCAACCACCCCTACATGAAGCCTTCACTCACAGCACTCAATGCATTCACACCCCATGCATCTTACTCATGGTGTACTCACCTGTTGGTCTGGAGGCCCATACAGCAGTTGGTACTGGGGTAGGACCCCATCCACCAGTCGCTCCAACTCCGCCGAGGTGAAGGAAAGGGGCCCCTTACCCAGTAACACGAGCCATGGTCGGTTCCAGACACAGGTCACAACAGCACATGCAGTGTAGGTCCTCTCCTGTTGAAGGTCAGGTAGCAAGTGAGTGAACAGATAGAAAATGGTGGTCACGTCCGCGGTGGTGCATACTGTCACCGCCAGCATACATCACCATTGGCCAATGTACCCCATAGGGCCCAATGATAACCAATGAGGAGTTGCACAGCGGTTCTCGACTGCCTCCCGCAACGGCGCACAACATCAGCAGAATTACCTCATTTCCACCTGTCCCTCATACAGGACAGGTGGATGCCATTTTAGATGGGGCTGCAGGCCATGGATCCTAACTGCGTCACAGTACACAAATTCAAATTTTGGACATATCCCAGCAAAATAATGTTACAATCACAATATGCATTGAACTGTAGAGTTTAGAATGTACAGATAATGACCAGCTGCTCACTCTTTTGCACCATAGATTGCAACCGCTGAGGATGAATAGGATATGGTAACAATGGTATACCCCCGTGTACAGACCCCTGGTGTACTTGGCAACAATGGTGGACAGGCACATTATTCTCATCTATAGCCTTGACAGGGCCACAATCACTGAGCTGTGTGCCCAATTGGAGCAGGAATAGCAGCATCCCAAATGTGATGGGTCAACTCCACAGGCACAGGGTGTGGATAATAGGTGAGACCTGGATCCCACCCAGTGGATGTTGGTGTATGGGTATGTTGTGGCCCCTAAGGGTGAGTGTGTGGCTAACAGTTGTCCCTTGATATTTGCAGGTGACTCTGGTTGCCCCAACCTCTCATGGCTACTGCCCCCTGTGAAGAATGCCAGGACAAGGGCAGAGGAACGTTACAATGAGGCACATGGGCAAACAAGAAGGATTATAGAAAGGACTTTCGGCTTCCTGAATGCCAGGTTTAAGTGCCTCCATCTAAGAGGTGGATCCCTGTGCTACTCACCCAAGAAGGTCTGCTAAATCATTGTGGCATGCTGTTTGTTGCTCAACCTTGCCTTGCAACGCCATGTGCCTTTTCTGCAGGAGGAGGAGGCTGGAGATGGCCATGTGGCAGCAGAGGACCCTGTGGAGAGTGAAGATGAGGAGGTATGGGTTGAGGATGAGGACAACAGAAGTGCAGTTAATCGTCAATACGTCCAATGAGACACAGGTAAGACCGTGTTATTTCACATTTCATTGACAGTTTGATGTGTGACATTGTCACTGGCAGGCTGTGAATTCCTACTTCTATGCCCACTCACTGTACCCTTTGCCATCTCTTTTTGCAGATGTTGGTGCCCAACTATTGCTCCTGGTGTGTTCAGTGCAGCCAAGTACAGATCTTTCCTATGAAAAAATTACTGTACAGTTGAATTGCAATGTTGAACAAGGTTAAACGAATACATTTTGAAACATTTGGCATACACCATACTTGTATTTTATCAAAGTATGTTTATTGCACTGCTCTGAAGAAGAGGGGTTAGTGCAATGGGCTGGGATGATGGAGGAAAGTCCAGGTTAGAGTCCAGTCTATTTGTATCACAGGTGCAGTGTTCCAGGGGTCATAGGAAGGGGAGCAATGGTGGACAGGTTCACTGAGTGGGACACAAGGGTGACATTCAGGTGAGTCTTATTTCCTGGCAGGGGTCTTGGCAATAGTCTCTGGCTTCTGCCTGGATTGCAGGGAACATTTGCGGGTGGCTCTCCTTCTGCAGGGGGAGGGGTGCTAGTGGCCTGTTAGTCCTGTGGCGGGGCCTCCTGTCTACTAGTGACAGCGGAGGTGGAGGGCTGTTCAGTGTTCTGGCTAGTTTCAGGGGCCCGCTGGTGTGCTACTGCCTCCCTCATACCGTTGGCCATGTCTGCCTGCACCCCTGCAATGGAGACCAGGGTGGTGTTAATGGCCTTCAAGTCCTCCCTGATCCCCAGGTACTGTCCTTCCTGCAGCCACATGTTCTCCTGCATCTTGTCCACGATCTGTCCCAGCGTATCCTGATAAGGTTGGTATGCTCCCAGGATCGTGGTGAGTGCCTTCAGGAGAGTTGGTTTCCTGGGCCTGTCCTCTCCCTGTCGCACAGCAGTCCTCCCTGCTTCCCTGTTGTCCTGGGCCTCTGTCCCCTGAACCGTGTGCCCACTGCCAATGACCCCAGGTCCCTGATTGTCCTGTGTTTGTGTGGTGGCCTGGGGTCCCTGTAGTGGTGGACAAACTGCTGATTGACATGTCCTGGGAACAGAGGTATGGGCCCACTGGGCTGTGGTGGTGTGAGAGTGTGCCTGGGTAACCGACTGTCCGGAGGTCCCTGATGGGCCAGGTTGGTCATCCAGATCCAGGCAACCAGAGCTGCTGTCATCACTGTGGACCTCTTCTGGGGGGGGGGCTGGATGTTGCTGGCACCTCTTCGCTGGTGACATTGGCTGGGGTACCAGTGGGGATGTAAATGCAGTGTTATTGTTTCTGCGTGTGACATATTGTGCATGGGTGTGTTACCCTCTATGGTTGTTATTGCCCTGGCAGCTTTGCCTTGTGTGAATTGTTAATTGGTGGGCTAGGTGAGTCTCTCCAGTGTGCATGCTGTGGTGATAGGTGTCCATGCAGGTCTGTGAGGGGTGTCCATGCATTGGTGTTGCATGCAGGGCTTGCCATTGTGATGAGTGGGTTGTGATGGTGGGGTGTGTGGGAGGTGGTGGATTGATGGGAGTGAGGATGAGGGTGGGGGTATGTGATGCCATGCAGGTAGGGGGGTGATAGTAATGCAGAATTGACTTACCAGAGTCCAGTCCTCCTCTTATTCCGGCCAGGCCCTCTGGATGCATGATTGCCACGGCTTGCTCCTCCCATGTTGTTAGTTGTGGGAGAGGAGGTGGGTGTCCACCGCCAGACCTCTGTACAGCGAGTTGGTGTCTTGCTGCTATGGAACTCACCTTCCCCCATAGGGCGTTCCACCTCTTCCTGATGTCATCGCTTGTTCTGGGGTGCCGTCCCACGGTGTTGACCCTGTCCATGATTCTCTGCCATAGTTCCATCTTCCTAGCAATAGATATCTGCTGCACCTGTGATCCAATTAGCTGTGGCTCTACCCGGATGATTTCCTCCACCATGACCCTTAGCTCCTCCTCTGAGAACCTGGGGTGTCATTGTGGTGCCATGAGTGTGGTGTGAGTGGTGAGGGTGTGTAGGGTGATGTGTTGGGGTGTGTGATGTGGGGTGTGTGGGTGGTGTATAGGTGATAATGGTGTGTGTCTCCGGTCTTGTCTGTGGTTGTGGTGTCTGTCTCGTGCCAATGGTTTATATTTGTAAAGGGTTGTGGGTGATGTGGGTGTGTGTTTTATAGTGGTGTGGGTGTGGTGTGTGTATGGGTGTCAGGTGTGTGTTGTTTGAATTGTCCAATGTTATGTTGTTTTGTTAGTGTGTGTGTATTTTGAGCGTGCCGGCATGTACCGCCATTGGTTTACCTCCATTGAATGTCCGCCATTGTGATTTGTGGGTCATAATGTTGTGGGCATTGTTCTGTTGGCGTAACGGTGTGGGTTTTGATACCGTCAGTTTATCACTGACCTTTGTGCTGGCGGACTTGTGTGTGTTACTGTATAGTGACGGATTGGTATGTGTGTGTCATAATATGGTTAGCAGATATCCGCCACCGCGGCAGTATGTTGACAGCAGTCAGCATGGCGGTAAGTGGGATTTACCACCAGTGTCATAATGATGGCCTATGTACTCAGACTCTGCAGTGGCAGGCCGGAGACAAGTTGGAAAGGCTACTTCTGTGGGTTGCTGTCACTGTTGACTTGTCGCTTACCAGATTTGTCTGCAGGATGGTCTTGTCTCTTGAAGGTCCTCCCTTGGGCAAGATATGGGCCACCCTTTCTGGTAGCCACACTGCTGCTGACAAGGAAACCTCAAGGCAGTTCATGCCCTCCAAAAGGACTCCCTGATGAAAAACCCGAAGAAAAAAACCTCAAAGGCTGTAACTCCCTGGAACAAACAAAGGCACAGACAAGGTAAGTTGTCAAAAAACAAAAATATAACTGGAAGGCCAGAAAGAAGCAGAAAAAGGGACTGGAAAAAAAACAGAGCGTGATCACCACCAAAAGGAAGTGTTGCAGTGCAACGAGATCAAGTGTCTAAGGCCCTCATTCTGACCTTGGCGGGCGGCGGAGGCCGCCCGCCAAAGTCCCGCCGTCAGATTACCGTTCCGCGGTCGAAAGACCGCGGCGGTAATTCTGACTTTCCCGCTGGGCTGGCGAGCGGTCGCCTTCAGACCGCCCGCCAGCCCAGCGGGAAAGAGGCTTCCACGATGAAGCCGGCTCGGAATCGAGCCGGCGGAGTGGAAGCTGTGCGACGGGTGCAGTTGCACCCGTCGCGTATTTCACTGTCTGCGCAGCAGACAGTGAAATACATGTAGGGGCCCTCTTACGGGGGCCCCTGCAATGCCCATGCCAGTGGCATGGGCACTGCAGGGGCCCCCAGGGGCCCCGCGACCCCCCCTACCGCCATCCGGATCCCAGCGGTCGGACCGCCGGGATCTGGATGGCGGTAGGGGGGGTCGGAATCCCCGCGGCGGTGCAGCAAGCTGCGCCGCCGTGGAGGATTCAATGGGGCGGCGGTACACTGGCGGGAGCCCGCCAGTGGTGCCGGTCCGACCGCGGCTTTACCGCCGCGGTCGGAATCCCCATTGGAGCACCGCCGGCCTGTCGGCGGTGCTCCCGCGGTCCTCCGCCCTGGCGGTCAAAGACCGCCAGGGTCAGAATGAGGGCCTAAGTCCTAATATACCCAAAAATAGGAAGTGACATGCAGGAAGGGAAAAGACGCCATGTTAGTTTGGGACAACTATCATAGAGAATGTAGATGAGGACACCATATTAGATAGGGATCCCGATGCATTCAGGGAAGAAAAAGGTATGCTGGGGAAAAGAAGCAAAAACATGGCTCCACCCAAAAAGAGAGACAGACCATAAAAGAAGAACAAAAAACAGAAGAAAAAAGAACAGAGACAAACAAAAAAACAGGTATGTGCCAAAGTGGGAAAATGGGGCCAAAACTAATTCCCAGGCCATGCCGCCTCCTGAGCTCGCCAAGGCCCGATGTGAAACCTAGGGCCTCGTGTGAGAAAAAAAGGAAAGCGGCATGCCCGGCGGGCGAAAAGTTGAACCGCGGCCACTACTGTGTTTCGAATCGGTGCCTCTGGGTGCGTCGCGGTAGGCTGTGGCGCAACAGTTGCGCAAGCTGCGCTTCAGGCTCACTTGTAGCATTTAATTTACAGGCCCTCGGTATAGGGATACCACTGTACAAGGAACTTACAGGTAAATTAAATGTGCCAATTAGGTGTAAGCCAATCATACCAAGTTTAGAAGAGAGAGCACATGCAGTTTAGCACTGATCAGCAGTGGTGAAGTGCTCAGAGTCCTAACGTCAAAAAGGGGTCAGAAAAAATAGGAGGAGCTTGGGGATGACCCTGTAAAAAGGACCAGGTCCAACAGTGATATATATATATATATATATTGTTTAAGAAGAAAAAGCAATTAACCAATTAAATAAATGTATAAACAATGTAATAATTAATTTTCAATTTAAAAATGAGGGTTATTTAAATATTATTTAATTGCCTTGCCACCCCATACCCCTAAAAGTCTAGCAACCCACACCTAGAATGTAACTAAAATAAATAAGTGTAACACAATTTACATAATTGATAATCAATTAAATTACTAATTAACAACTAATAATTAATAATTACTTAATTAACTTCCCACCCTACAAACCCAAGAGCCAACACCTAAAATATAACTCATAAATAACTAATGTATATAATTTTACACAATTTACATAATCAATTAAATATTTATACATGAATAATTATTTTTAAAGTATTACTTAATTAACTTCAAAACTATACCTCTACAAACCTAGCAACCCACAACTAAAATGTAATCAAAATAATTTAGTATTACATAGGGCCTGATTATGAGTTTGGCAGTCCTAGGACTAGCATTGTTTCCACCGGGTGACTGGCGGAAACGTCGTAATACAACGTTTCTCCTTGTCAGCCCGGTTGAAACTTCATAATATGACTAGGAGGAGGCTGCAGCCTTGACGGCAGCCTCACCCCCACCGTATCCCGCGGAGATCGTAATGAAGCCCATAATTTCTTAATATTTTAAAGTGATTATTACTTAATTGACTCCTGACCATATACCCCTACAAAACCAGCAGCCTGCACTTAAAATGTAACAAAAATATGATGATTACATTTACATAATTATTAACCAATTTATTAGTTAAAACAATTGTTAATACCTAACTTCCCGGCCTATACCCCTACAAACATAGCAACTCACAACAAAAATATAATTAATTAAATGAGTATTACATTATGTACCGTTTAATATCATTCACATACTTACTTACAAATGATTAATTATATAATACTTAATTATTACCTAACTAACATTGCACTCTAACCCAACGACCCGCTACAACACTATAAATTACTATTAAGAATTTTAAAAAAGTGAAATCACTTAAAATTAAAAGCAATATTTAAAAATTAATTACACTAAAAATAAAAAATAGAATGAATATATGAACTGAAACACATTAAAATAATTGAAAAGCCATATTCTTTACAACTATATTATTTAAAACGATATTAACAAAAACAATATTTTTAATACAGAAGTTACTAACATAACAAAACAATATGCTTGACAATGATTTTTCTCCATCACAATATTTGAGTATTACAATATTTTGTCTGATATTTCTGCATGTTAATTTTAATAATTTAACATTTTGTCCAAACACGCCCAATCCATTTCTTGAATGCAAATTGCAGTTACAAATCCTGTTTCTAACATCTTAGGATGCAGAATTAATTTCTCCCTTTCTACCTTTTCCTATAAAGTTTCAGTAGCAAACACATATCCGTAGCCCAAGCTTGATTTTAGTAAAGTCATCTACGTTAGTTTAAAAAAAAAAACATGATGCATCTCCATTGTATCCAGAATGCCATTATTATAGAGAGCTTTTATTTTACAAATGATGGTGCACGCCATAAATGATAACAGAAGTATGAGACCTATGTCTACAAAAGAACTCTTTACAATACAAGTGTGTGATGCTGGTGCCCAGTTAAAAAAATCTAATAATTTCTCATTACAACCATCACAGTGGGTGATTTATTTTGGAGGCAAAGTTGAAACGCCTGTTCTGGGCTCCATGATGGTGTCTCCTGCATGATCATTTTATTTCTCAAGCATCTACAGGAGAAGGTTCCTGCAGTATATACCTCATGGACAAAGTTCACGTAAAGACTCTTAACTTTCTCTTGCTAAAACTCTGACAAAACAGACATAGGATAGTTCTTCCTCTACCATGGCACCCACAGTATTTAACTACCTCCCATCTGCAAAACCACTTCCTTTCCTTCTCCCAGGACTTTCAATTCAATGTGCACTTTGCCAAGCAAAAGAAATGGACCACATTAGTTACCTTCACAGGGACAGTCTGGTTCCTCCAGCTCAATGTACATACAATCTTGCATTAGCCTCCTCATCAGCCTTTCCCTATCTGCATAAGGTGGGTGGCTTTTAGTTCAGTTCCGGGTCATGTTTAAGTTCTTCATTTTCAGAGCGAGTCATGAAATTTAACCTTCCTGCCCTGCAAACTCCCTCTTCCACCATCTTTCACTATTAGCCACCCCTAGAACCTCCATGCACAAAATTCTGGTTCACACTATTTGTTGCCTCAGCTTTTTAAATTAGAACACTCCTCCCATTTTCCAAAGAGCACTGCTTTCTCTTCAAGCATTCACAAAAAACCTGAAGGCCCAGAACATGACACTAACACATCACTACTGGGTACTGTCCCTACCTTTTTGCCCTCAGATAACTTGACCTCCCAAAACGCTTTCAACTTCACATTTTTGTTATTTATGTTTGGTTGTGTGTGGGCCAGTGTGAGTAGCCCCAGGGATTACTGAATCTCATTTCTGTCCTTTATCCTAAGCACAACCTTTTAGTACTTGACTCTCAAAGTAGCGAAAGAGAGCCATTCAAGGCTCCCTCCGGCAAGTTACCTGGTTTGGAAACTCAGTACTGTACATAATAACCCTTGATAAATTACTGTCCATTTTATGTTTAAAATGGAAAAGTAGATCATTGTTTGTTAAGGGGAAGAGCAAACCCTAGGAAAAACAGTGAACCCTGACAGAAGCCGAAAACTCCAGTTGCTTGCAAGTTCAACATTGAATCTTGCAGCCCTGTATTTGTGATGGAACCTCTAAGGCCACACATACTTTAAGAGGAGGCTGAAAGATGAGAGTATTTTGCCTGACTGTTCTTCGCTCCTGAGATGATTCTGATCTACCTTTATAGAATTGGCACTGGGAAGAGATGCCAGAGGGTAAATGTGAGAAATTGGGTTTTGATTAAGAGGAGTGAAAACCCTTCTTGAGCAACAACCACAGTCCTTGTTAGGATGAACCACAAAAGTCACTAAATAAACCTGCACTTAACCTGTGGCATAATGGTACAAAAGCAGTCAGGCTTAACTTAGAGGCAAAGTGTAAAGTATGTATACAGCACCCAAACAGTCATTAAGTGAAAACACAACATGAGAGATACCTGACACTAATTTAGGAATATAGTGTAAAATGTAATGAATATGAGACAAAAACAATAAAAATCCAGTAAGCAGAACCAGAGGTATGCAATTTTAATGGTTTAAGTAGAAATAACACCAAGAAGCAGAAAGTGCTAACTGTTCTGCTAGATTGGGGTAAAGTTAGAAATGCATGCCAACTGCAGGGAGGCCTTTGGTGCTTTTTGTGTCAAGGTAGCTCAGAACAGGAGAACAGACAACTGACTCCTGTGGTAATTCTGGTAGTCCTAGATCCAGGGTGATGGTTGTTTCTCCTTCAAGCAGAAGAGCAGACCTCAAGCAACAGGGCAGTCATTTGAAGAATAAGGCAGGCCTCAAGCAGCAGCAGGGCAGTCCTCTGGTCGGAGCAGGGCAACCCTCTGCGAACCAAGGCAGGCCTCAAGCAGCAGGGCAATCCTCTGAAGAACAAGGCAGACCTCGAGCATCAGGGCCGTCCTCTGAAGAATAAGGCAGGCTTCAAGCAGCAGGGCAGTACTCCAGAGTACAAGGCAGTCCTACTATAGTCTTTCACTGATTCAGGAGTGTACTGAGGAGTGGGGCTGAGGGTCCACTATTTATAACTGGTGCTAGCTTTGAAGTGGATGAAACTGCTCGGGATTTCACCCACACAGAAGGAATGTCCTTCCTCCATGCCCAGGTCCCAAGATGTCTGGGTTGCCAAAGCCTGGTGTCAAGTTCTTTGTGAGTGTTCTGTGCAGCTCCTTTGAAATGACGATCAGGCAGAGAATAGCTCTGCCCTTCCATCTGGAAGGATGGCTGTAGGAGGCTGGACTGGCTTGTAGTGAGTACCAAGGGGTACTTGCACCTTGCACCAGGCCCAGTTATCCCTTATTAGTGTATAGGGTGTCTAGCAGCTTAGGCTGATAGATAATGGTAGCTTAGCAAAGCAGCTCAGGCTGAACTAGGAGACGTGTGAAGCTACTACAGTACCACTTAGTGTCATATGCACAATATCATAAGAAAACACAATACACAGTTATACTAAAAATAAAGGTACTTTATTTTTATGACAATATGCCAAAGTATCTTAGAGTGTACCCTCAGTGAGAGGATAGGAAATATACACAAGATATATATACACAATAGCAAAAATATGCAGTATAGTCTTAGAAAACAGTGCAAACAATGTATAGTTACAATAGGATGCAATGGGGAAACATAGGGATAGGGGCAACACAAACCATATACTCCAGAAGTGGAATGCGAACCACGAATGGACCCCAAACCTATGTGACCTTGTAGAGGGTCGCTGGGACTATTAGAAAATAGTGAGAGTTAGAAAAATAACCCTCCCCAAGACCCTGAAAAGTGAGTGCAAAGTGCACCAAAGTTCCCCTAAGGACAAAATAGTCGTGTTAGAGGGAGAATGCAAGGAAAACACAAATCAGCAATGCAACAACGATGGATTCCTGTCTGAAGGTACCTGTGGAACAAGGGGACCAAGTCCAAAAGTCACAAGCAGCTCGGAGATGGGCAGATGCCCAAGAAATGCCAGCGGTTGGTGCAAAGAAGCTCTTACTAGGCTGAAGAACTGTGAATACTGCAGGAACGACAAGGGCTAGAGACTTCCCCTTTGGAGGATGGATCCCCCCCGCCTTGGAGAGTCGTGCAGAAGTGTTTTCCCGCCGGATGGACGCCAACAAGCCTTGCTACACGCAAATCGTGCGTTTGGCGTTTTTGGACGCTGCTGGGGCCCAGGAGGGACCAGGAGGTCGCAAATTGGACCTGCAGAGAGAGGGGACGTCGAGCAAGACAAAGAGCCCTCACTGAAGCAGGTAGCACCCGGAGAAGTGCCAGAAACAGGCACTACGAGGATGCGTGAAACGGTGCTCGCCGAAGTTGCACAAAGGAGTCCCACGTCGCCGGAGACCAACTTAGAAAGTCGTGCAATGCAGGTTAGAGTGCCGTGGACCCAGGCTTGGCTGTGCACACAGGATTTCCGCCGGAAGTGCACAGGGGCCGGAGAAGCTTGCAAAGTCGCGGTTCCCAGCAATGCAGCCCAGCGAGGTGAGGCAAGGACTTACCTCCACCAAACTTGGGCTGAAGAGTCACTGGACTGTGGGGGTCACTTGGACGGTGTCGCTGGATTCGAGGGACCTCGCTCGTCGTGCTGAGAGGAGACCCAAGGGACCGGAGATGCAGCTTTTTGGTGCCTGCGGTTGCAGGGGGAAGATTCCGTCGACCCACAGGAGATTTCTTCGGAGCTTCTGGTGCAGAGAGGAGGCAGACTACCCCCACAGCATGCACAAGCAGGAAAACAGTCGAGAAGGCGGCAGGATCAGCGTTACAGAGTTGCAGTAGTCGTCTTTGCTACTATGTTGCAGGTTTGCAGGCTTCCAGCGCGGTCAGCGGTCGATTCCTTATCAGAAGGTGAAGAGGGAGATGCAGAGGAACTCGGCTGAGCTCATGCATTCGTTATCTGAAGTTTCCCCAGAGACAGAGACCCTAAATAGCCAGAAAAGAGGGTTTGGCTACCTAGGAGAGAGGAAAGGCTACTAACACCTGAAGGAGCCTATCAGCAGGAGTCTCTGACGTCACCTGGTGGCACTGGCCACTCAGAGCAGTCCAGTGTGCCAGCAGCACCTCTGTTTCCAAGATGGCAGAGGTCTGGAGCACACTGGAGGAGCTCTGGACACCTCCCAGGGGAGGTGCAGGTCAGGGGAGTGGTCACTCCCCTTTCCTTTGTCCAGTTTCGCGCCAGAGCAGGGGCTAAGGGGTCCCTGAACCGGTGTAGACTGGCTTATGCAGAATTGGGCACATCTGTGCCCAACAAAGCATTTCCAGAGGCTGGGGGAGGCTACTCCTCCCCTGCCTTCACACCATTTTCCAAAGGGAGAGGGTGTCACACCCTCTCTCAGAGGAAGTTCTTTGTTCTGCCATCCTGGGCCAGGCCTGGCTGGACCCCAGGAGGGCAGCTGCCTGTCTGAGGGGTTGGCAGCAGCAGCAGCTGCAGTGAAACCCCAGGAAGGGCAGTCTGGCAGTACCAGGGTCTGTGCTACAGACCACTGGGATCATGGAATTGTACCAACAATGCCAGGATGGCATAGAGGGGGCAATTCCATGATCATAGACATGTTACATGGCCATATTCGGAGTTACCATGGTGAAGCTACATATAGGTAGTGACCTATATGTAGTGCACGCGTGTAATGGTGTCCCCGCACTCACAAAGTTCAGTGAATTGGCTCTGAACAATGTGGGGGCACCTTGGCTAGTGCCAGGGTGCCCTCACACTAAGTAACTTTGCACCTAACCTTTACCAGGTAAAGGTTAGACATATAGGTGACTTATAAGTTACTTAAGTGCAGTGTAAAATGGCTGTGAAATAACGTGGGCGTTATTTCACTCAGGCTGCAGTGGCAGGCCTGTGTAAGAATTGTCAGAGCTCCCTATGGGTGGCAAAAGAAATGCTGCAGCCCATAGGGATCTCCTGGAACCCCAATACCCTGGGTACCTCAGTACCATATACTAGGGAATTATAAGGGTGTTCCAGTAAGCCAATGTAAATTGGTAAAAATGGTCACTAGCCTGTTAGTGACAATTTGAAAGTAATGAGAGAGCATAACCACTGAGGTTCTGGTTAGCAGAGCCTCAGTGAGACAGTTAGGCACCACACAGGGAACATATACATGCACACCTATGAGCACTGGGGCCCTGTGTGACAGGGTCCCAGTGACACATACATATAGGCCACCAACCTATGAGCACTGGGGTCCTGACCAGCAGGATCCCAGTGACACATAACAACCCTACTGAAAACATAGTGTTTTCACTATGAGCACTGAGGCCTGGCTATCAGGATCCCAGTGAGACAGTGAAAACAGTGACAAACATCCTGACATACACTCACAAACAGGCCAAAAGTGGGGGTAACAAGGCTAGAAAGAGGCTACCTTCTCACAATGGCCCTCTCTGAACTACATCTAGGATATTTTGTTCACTGTCTGGGCCTAATATCTATTCCTGACAGAGGATCAATTAACATCCCCAGGTCCCTGGAAACTTCCAGAAGGCCACAGAAAGGTTAGGGCAGTAAAATGTCAACTTTCTAAAAGTAGAATTTTCAAAACTGTAATCTAAAATCCTATTTTACTATAAAAGAGTGTTTTAAATTACATTTCATTTGAGCCCAAACAAGACATTTCTATCTGCTCCTGTAAGAAAAATAGGCCATTGGTTGTGTTGCTTGCACAAGTAATGGGTCCACATTTGGAGGAAACACCCTATTGTTGCGGTTGACCCTGTCAGGGTAGCGATGCAGAACAGTCCAAGGCCTATTCAAGGGAAGTGGTGTGGGCTTGTAATCACCATTCCCTGGCATGCAACACTGACACTCAATAGATGATTGTCTGTCTGTGCTGTTTCTTTTGAAAAAGGAAAAGTACATTTATTACAAACATACACTACTCAATACTACGCAGTAATTTGCAAATATACATAAGGCTGATGGAAATACCTTTTGATGACATTGCATAATCACCTCTGGCCACCTAAAGGGATCAGGTTACTGGTTCACATTTCGAAAATCACCATCTTAGGAGTACATGCAGTAACTGAATATAACCATGAATAAGAGCACTTATTATTGCCAATAAAGAACATGTATAGTGATCATGAGTTGCTGTCAACATCATTATTTAAACCAATAAAGTATTTAACAGAATTAACTTCACATGGGCTTGATTGCTTTATAAATACTTACACCATTTAAAATGCAAAAATAGCCCCTAGATGGCATCACATTGTGATCACACAGCTGTAACCATACACTTCACCCTTAGAGAACGCTGCACAACCTGTATATTTCCTTCACCCCTTTTAGGCCACGATAACAGCAGCCATAAACTTGCCTAGAAAGCACACCACTCCCTAGCCTATGGAGTACTTAAAATGCTTACCAAGCCTAGGGTAGTAATTTTTTTCTAGATCCTGCAGACTTATGGCACTACATTTAAAAAATGCTTCTTGGAGCCTCCAGAGGGAAGATGCTGCACTCCTGCAGCTTCCCTGTAACTATGTGCATCGTTGGTGGTGACCCCGCAGTCTTAGGGCTCCCACAAGGGGAAAAACGTGCTGAACTGTCAGTCCCTGCAGAGTATAATGAGACGCCCCTTCAGGAGCAGTGAATAAGTGATGAGTTGCTCTCCGTCTGCTTCAGGGAAAGCCGCTGCCTTCCTTTTCCTTTGATTTCTACTGCACCACATCATGCCGGTCAGCCCTTTTCTTTTTTTAACAGGTTTGCCCAGTCCCACCATGGCACCCCACACTCTGCTTATGTTGAGGGAAGCCCAGTGAGTCCACACCTGGCTGTCCCCACCCACGCAGCACTCCTTCATAGTGCCGTGGGATCTGGCAGGTTTCTTCTGCCCTGCTTGCTTCTGCTAACAAGGCTCTGTGGCTTGTGGTGGCCTCCTGTTTCCACCCCCCGGCACAAGAAAATGGAGCGGGAAGGACCAGCCAGTACTGGGGGGAGCATAACACTGCTCCCCCTACATTCTCTTCTTCCAGGGGCCCAGAGAAGGGATCCTGATACCCTCCTGCACTCTCCGGGAAACTGTGACGGGGCTTCCCTGTCTTTGCCATCCATCGGGCCTGGTATTGGGGTCCTGGGCCCCAAATAATGAAATCTGCCTGGGTGTGGGGTCCCCAGGTCCACTGGACACAGGGGAGGGGGCCAATGCACTCCCCGTCCCAATATGAAAAATCAAGAATCCTCCTTGCGGTGACAACTGGGCCCTGGCCCACCCTGAAGGTTTGTATTGGCCGAGTAGTGGAGCTCCATGATCATTCTGTGGTTCCAAATTCAAAATCATTCTCAGGCAGATATCTCGGGCCCCACTGGGCCATTTTGGATGATCTTTGTCTCATTTTGCTCCTGGTGGCAAACACTAGCCACCTGGAGCACGTTAGGCCTTCTGTCCTCAAAGGGAATGAACTTTGCAAGGAGTTGGTTTCACTTGCTCCCTACACCAGTCTTTCTCCTTGGTGCCTCTGTGCCTCCCTCCTTTTTGAGGTAGAAGTGCAGTCTCTCCTCCAACTAGTCCTCAGTGGGTGTAAGGGGACCAACTTCCTTGGTCCTGGGGATGGCCCGTTTGTCCTAGGGTCAACAGAAGTCCGAGTCCTTAGTCCAGATGGCATCAGGGGATTTTTCCTTCCAATTATTCATGGCAACTGCCTCCAGTCTCAGTGCCCCGCAGAAAAACACAACCAAAAGAGAGCTTTCCCCTCTGCATAACACATTTTTATTGGGGGCAGAAGGGTCCTGCAATGAGGCACATTTAGTCTATCCTTGGGTGCCACATCACCTCTCCGTACCTGTCCCAATGTTCCTGCATAGTCTGCAGGGATATTTCAAATCTACTTGTCGCAAGTGGACATAGGGCGTAATTTAGATAACCTGAGGACAATGTAATCTATCAACCTCAGCCTTCCTCCGAAGGAGTACAGGTCTTCGTAGGTAAGCCGCCTGTCCATCGGCTCTACTTGGAGTAAACAGTCAGATGGCTTTTTACGTTTCTTTTAACTGTCCATGACCACCAGGAATACCCCGGCAGTGAAAGACAATAAAAAAATTACCCCCACACCATACGAGAAAACTTCCACGTTTTTGAGGCATTTTTTTTTCCTTTTCCAAAAACAAACTCCTGGTTTGGGAGTTTGTTGGTGGAAGTTCGGTGACCGTCTGCAATTGATGATGAACACTTACACTAAACTTTTAAATGACTTTGCATATACCACTGTGACACCGGTTCATAGAAACTCCTGAATTTCACTAAAGGGCAAGTGGTAAACTCTAAATTTGGTGGGCAGAGTAAAGGCAGAATGATGGATGTAATGTCCTTTTCTGCCCTGATCCTCTTTACTCCGTCTGTCAAAGTCTAATCTAAGTGGTGTATTACTATAGTGGGTGTGAGCGTTGACCTCTGTATGGTCTACTTGCTGTTATGACCACATTCACTTGTGGCTGTTGCCTTGATTCATTCACAGAAAGTGTGCCAGGGACAGGGTGTAAGGTGAATTACAAATAGTCTAGTGTGCTGGTAGAACATTTCTAAATAATCTAAAATAGTATGATTGGATCCTTGAACAGCAATTAGGGAGGAAGTATGGCACCATCTAACCATGCTTGTTTTATGCCTATGTGGAGGCGCCCCAAAAAGGCCTGGAATTTAGACCTGACTGAGATTTGCTTTGTCACTTGCTGTGACCCCTAACGTTGGAGAAGGTGGCCAGAAGAAAAAGGCAAGATGCCCAGCACTTTTTATTGTTGTGATTTGTTTCTTGGAACTCTAATGCATGGTTGGTGCTTAAGGCACAGCACAGACTTTACACGAGTGAAAAGGTCATGAAATGTTTGAATTTTCAAAGGGGTGGCCACCATAACTGGTTATTGGATCTTCAAGCCAGTTAGTCCTTGCCAGACAACAACTTTATGACCTCTACTGTGATAAGCATGTGCAACCCTTCAATATTCAACTGTACCATAGGAGTGAATTGGTTTGCAAATGGTACTTCAGGCCTTTGGACACCAGCGGTGAAGGACAACCTCTCTATGTTAACTAATTGTAGTGGGCCCCAAAGAAAATTCCTTTTAATCCTGCACTGAGATCTGCAAGCACGTTTCATCCTTCGCAGGAATCAAATGCTTCACCGAGGTTGAGGGATGATTTGACCAGAAAAATGTGTGGTGACCCATACACAATTACTTAAGCAACATCCCAACAATTTAGACATCATGACCAATATGGCCATGGAAAGAAACTCCAATCAATGAAAGGTCTCAAATCTTTATTTTACAACTGCAAAGGTAATGTTGTGAAGACTGTGCGCAAAATCAAATTATAAAGATATATTAACACCATAGGCTGCCTGAAGCAGCAAAAAAGTTTAATCGAATTAGCTTCAACACAATTAAGCATTGAAGAAAAATAATAGATATCATTAAGGAAATTATCTGAGACACAGAAGTATATCTCAGGTCAGACTGCATTAGCATTTGTCAAGCTCAATGAAGCAGAGTGTCGGAAAGTGGATTATTGATAAAGGCAGGTAAGTACCTACACTTAGCAACAGGCCAATAACCTCCACTTAGGTCCAGTTAGGTCTCAATAAATTAAACCCAGCTCAAACCTTGGTAGCTTGGCAACGAGCAACAAGGCTTAACTTAATAAACAAATGTGTAAAGCATTTAAAAATCACAAAACAGTAAATACACAAAACACAATAAAAATCCAACACCAATTTATGAACATAGGGTATATTTTTATCTTTAAAATGACACAACAACTAATACAATCGGGTAAGGGGAACCGGAGTTATGATTTTTTAAAGAATTTGTGTTTTTTTAGGGCCTAGAAACACGCCTCGACTGGGGCAAAGTCAAAGTTTAAGGCAGACTGCGATGGAGCCCTGCTCGGCTACAGCAAGTGGGAGGCCTCAGTCAAAAGTTTACCTTCGGACTTAGTCGTTTTCTTGAAGATTTTCTTCAGTGGGACGATGTCGCCAGTCCAATCCGAACTCCCTGGAGCCCTTCCTCAGATACGCGTCACGGGAGCCCTTAGCGAAGATTTCCACGTTCGGACGTAGAAAATATTTCACTATGAAAATCCTTCGACCAGGCCGAACCTGAATCTTGATCCGATGTCCCTGGAGCCCTCTTCGAATACACAGTTCAAGAGGTCCCGGTCAACATTCTACATTAAGACTTAGTCACTTTTTCTGAGATTTTCTTCAGCGGGACGAACCTGCAAGTCAGTCCCTCCCTGAACCAGTTGAACCAGGCAAAGTCCTTCTTGTGGTGAAGCCGAAGTGTGCAGCTGGGGCAGTCTTTCAGAGTGCCGTGCCCAGGTGCAGGTCAGGGATTCAGCAGGCCAGTTCTTCTTCTTCTGATGTTCTTCCTTGCAGGGATCTGAGGCGTGGCCGCAGCTCTGCCATATTTATCCTTGCTTCTGGGTGAAAAGCAGAGGGGTCCTGGTTCTCCAGTCGGATGCAGAGTTCTTCCCCCTGTGATGACCAAATCCATCATGGCTGAACCTGTTTTTGGAGGTTACATCTGGCTGAGCCCACTCACTGGTGTGGCTAAAAATCACAAACACAACCCTCTCCTGCCCTCTCCTAACCTAATCAAGAGGTAACTTAATTGTCTGGAGTTGCAGGGTGTGAGGGAGGTGCTGGGTTGCTCAAAATGTCCTTCCCTGCCTTTGAAGATCAGTTTGGCAGCCCCCCCTCCTGCTTCCCCATCTGCTGAGGTGATTCTCCTCCCCCAGGCACATCCTTTGTGTTCAGCTCAGGCCACTTCTCACCTCATCGAGGCAGCCTGTTCAGGCTGCCAGAGGCTAACCAATAAGAGAATGGCACTACAGAGCTGAAGTTGGCAACTTTCAGTTAGAGTTCAAAACTCTTTACCTGAACAAGTTATATTAAATCTAACAATTTTAAGTTTTGGGACTTTTTATAACAATTAATTTGTTACCAAACTTGAGATAACTGACACGTAAGGGGACTTTGTTAATTAAAATAAAGTCTCCCCATTTTAGCCTATGGAGGCCATTCACTACAGTGAGGGAAAAACAAATATGACTATTTTACCTCAGCAGGGCTTATAAAACTATTTTTATAAGGCCCCTGCTTATAGTTACATGGCACCCAACCCTTGGGGTACATAGGGCACACCTTAGGGGTGACTTACATGTAAGAATAAGGTAGTTTAAGGCTTTGGAGGTACTTTTAATTCCAAAATCGAATTTGCATTTAACTTTAATTTAAAAGCAGCTTGCAAGTCAGGCCTGCCTTTAAAATGAACCTGGGCACCTCAGCAGTGCACCTATGGGTGCACTACCTATGCTTGGGTCCCTCAACCTACATGCCCTACCATATACTAGGGACCTATAGGTAGGCTGACATAGCCAATTATAATTAGCCTAATTTGCATTCTTATTTTATACAGAGCACAGGCCCTGGGACTGGTTAGCAGTACCCACGGCACAATCAGAGCCAGGAAAACACCAGAAAAAAGTGAAAAATGGGGGCAAAATGTTAGGGGGCCTCTGCAATGGGGGCAAAAAGTTAGGGGGCCTCTGCAATCAGCCCTGTTTTCTCACACAGAGTATACAAATTCAGGGCTGGACATGTTTTTTTCCCTACAGCTAATTAAATTAGGAAATGCATTTGTGGGGACGGGCTAACACATGAGGGCAAAATACAAATTGAGACAAAAATAAATTGGGAAAAGATATCCAGGGCTACAGAATACTAAGTAGAAAAATAAACAGAGTGTGAGTGTCAGCATGTTAGTTTCTAACCTAGAAAAAGAGATATGTCAAGGGAAATGGCCAAGAGATATACCTCTCCAAGGGGACCACATTCAAGGATTGTTCCTCAGCAAAGCAAATAGATCAGCAGGAAATCCAGCCCAAAGCATTATCAGGAAAGGTGTAGAGAGACTAGGGGGTCTCAAGAGCCAAGAACAAACTGTCTAATACCTATGAACTCCATCACCATTCAAAATGCACATTATCCTTTGATTCATTGATCCAGTGGTACGATATCAAGCAAAAAAAGACATTGTCCAATTAAAATATCGTTAAATTCTAATTGCTTCTCCGGAATTACAATACAGTATGCTTGTCTCAGTTCCATGTGAATCTGTATGCCAATTGAAACAAATTATTTCACATTAAGTCCACAGGCCTAAATGTTCCATACCATGGTCACTAAACTACAAACCTCTGTACAATTGAACAAGGAACCTATTGCTACTAATAGGACGGGAACCTAGAGGAAAAATTCATGTTAGAAAGAACAATGATTTATCACTTTACATGACTGCAAATACGAGCTCTGCAGACCTAGTTATGCTAACACTAGAAATGTAAACCACATTAAAATACTTGTTAATAAATGCACATAATAAAAAACTTGTAAATTCAGCAGTAATCATTAAACCATCAAAAAGAATAAACATTTAATTATAAATTGTAAAACTCTGTTAATGCATCACGTTAGATATATACACTTTGTCATTATTTAAATCTTATTAGCACATTGTTAAATCTGGAAGACACAATTGTGACCACAACAAATGAAAACATGAGCACTTTTAAAATATGTGTCAGTGCATCTTTCTACGTTAGGCTGTTAAACATGAGTCGTAATTTGTCACTTCTGCTGACATCTGGGTCATAGAAAGCTTTTTTTATATTGACGCTGCAACAGATCCAAGAGACAATGTTGCAGCCTATAACAATCATATATGTGCATTGAGAACCTATAGTGTCCTACATCCAAAAGTAAATAAGAGAGCAGTGAGAGTGAGCGAGAAAAATGTGCAGTAAATGAAGAGGTCATGTACAATATTGTTTTATAATCGGCAGGTGTGATTATATGAAAACCGAGAAACCCCAGGAAGATGCGGCTGTTCAGCAGACTCTGCAGAGCAGAAAAAATGTCTCCTTGCAGGATATGCTTCTGGAATTAAAAGGTAAATACATATTTGATTACTAATGAAATCCATTTAAGGAAGAATTCTTTATGTTGCAGGGCTGAGTGCAGGGCAAGGGCATCTTTGCATACTTTGAAAAATACACTTAATGTAACAGTAAGCAGCTGTTATGGCCTCTAAATTACCCTGTTGTTGGGTAGGAGAGTAGTATAAGGTGTGTGAGTTTGGAATCTATGGAAAGTGAAAGACAATAAAGTGGTGTGAGATCACTGTTTGAATTGTGCTGCCAATGGAGGGAAAAGAAGCATCATGAAAGTGTGCTACTGATAGTGTAATGTAGGAACAGGACCAGTGAAAGTTCTCTGTGAATTGTTGAGTTGATGGAAGCAGACTCTATGGTTCATCTGAATCAGCAAACTTCCTATCACCCACCACTTACATACTTCTCATGATAAAAATGGTACCCCACCCTGGGCCTACTACCTGAGACAGGAACAGACCAAAGTGTGGACCATGCTAAGACCATATTGACTTTATAAGGTCACAGTTTTCATGCATTCCTGTCGCAGATGCTAGACCCAGCCATACAAGTGGGGATGTTGTGTGCAATATGAACTGAAAGTGAGAATGCAATGTGACACAGTCCAAGTAAGAATGTACTACAAAGACAAGAAAAACAATGGGCTCAATAAAAAGAAAAATAACACTTAGCTTTTATTACTCTGAACATCTAAATGAGAAAAATATCCTGTCAAATTACAACACACATAACAGGGTAAACTGAAATGCATTTTATTCTCAAAATGCACACATTGTCATAGTAATCCCAGGTAAAGAAGGGGACTCTTTTGTGTTAGGATGTGCCCTTAAGAAAAGGCAAAGTGCCCTCACTAAGAGTGAAAGTAGCGACTGACTGAAGTGGGCCAACACAAAGCCCCATGCTGTATGCTGAGATGGGCAAAAAACACAAGTGAATGATACAACAATACAGGTATGTTCCAGTGGTGCAATTAGGCGAAGTGCGGAGATCTCTGTCGGTGCATGAAAAGGATTGTCACTGCAAAGAGTAACTCTAAAGCAACTCTATACTGTGACTGTAAAGACATCATAGAAAGGTACCCTCGTTTGGCAAGAAAAGCTTTTCCTTAAGGAACAGGTGAAAGTCAAGTTTAAATTTTGAAAATTTGTCTGTCAACTTGAAGTTGCTGGTGCCCTTCACAATTGAGACTGATGAATCAGCTTTTACTATTGGTGCGGTATTGTTGCCAAGAGATCCTGAGACCAAGGCAGCACATTTGGTTGCTTACTAATCAAAAACCCTTTCTATCATAGGGACTGCTCATGATTAAGGAAGCCTTCACTCATTGGTGACACAATTTACAAAGGCCATTACATGATATCACTGTCTCGATGAACAATAAAAACTACTGTGTATAAAATCAGTGAAATGTTCAAATGTGATACGTGACAGATTCTTTCTTTTGATTCCTCTAAATTTCAGTATACAATCAGTTGCAGGCCAAAGAATCAGCATGGCGTGGTAGATGTTCTCTCAAGACAATTAGAAGAACAGGAAGAATTGATACCTGTTTTTATCATCTCAACAACCATATCACAGTACTCTGTTCTTAAGGCTAATACAAGGTCACCAAGAAAAGTTAAAAGGAGAACAATGTTTACAAAATAATTTTAGAGATTGGAAGAGAGTGTGTAAACATGCTATATTTTCTCATCCAAATTTGCAACAGAATGGAATTGTTTCATGTGTCACCTATTGTAGGGCATCCAGAACAAAGAAGGATGAAAGAATTATGGTAAAGACATTTTTTATGGCCTAGCACTTGAAAGTCTATTCAACAATATGTTAGTCAATGTTTCTTTGGGAAAGCTATCTAAGACAGAGAAAGCCAAGCACATATGATTTGTATAACCTTTTCCAGTGCCCTGTCAACCTGGGTTAGGAATTTGTATGGATTTTATTGTTTGACTGATCATGTTACAAAGGACTTGCACATAATAGTTTTCATTAATTATTTCACCAAAATGGATTGTTTTGATGGACATTCTACCTGCAGATTACTCAGCTGTAGATTTATTCCTAGAGTTAGGTTGGATCTAGAAATGTCAAAGCTTTCACATTTCCGGCAAGGAGTGCTGGCTTCGTGTCAATGTCAGAAGCAGTTATCAGGTGGCCTTGCCAAAGCTATATGGCACCCACCAAAGCATAACAATGTCAAATCCCTTTTTCCCCCATTTATTAATAGCTTGCTGTTTCCTTAGAGTTGTGAGTTTTCATCACCAAAAAATATTTACAGTGCAGGGCTCCTCCAAAACATTATAAGGAACGTAAGGGGCAGATGCCAATTACCGAACCCCACTACCTCTGTCTTTGGTGCCTCTGTTCTGAATATGTCCAAAGAGAGATTGATAGACCTCAATCTGAACCATGCACTAGAACAATGCCTTTGGTGCTTCTTAATGGAACGCCCAAGAGAATTGACTAATTGGATCTCCCTCACAGGGTCTGCATACAGCAACTCCTTACACTGTCCAATGGAATCTCTCTTTTCTATTGCTCAGTTGCTCTTCTGGTGTCAGAACATTCACCCCAAAACTATTAAAGAGCAAAAGGCTGTCACAACATTCAGCCTAAAACTATTAAAGAACAAAAGGACAAGTCATTCACAGAAGTCACCTTTTCCACCACTATTGCCTCCTACCATGCCAGTTACGGATCCAACAGTGACTCCTCTGTATACCTGTTCTGGAGAACAGATCAAGAAGAGAGAGCTAGAGACAGCTGGAGGAAGAAGGGTACAGACAGAGAATCCATTATTTTTTGGCTCTGATTTTGATTGCCTCTATCTTTAAGCTTATGGTGGTGGCAAACTGGCAGACCTTTAATCATCCAGTGGATTGGACACTGGCCCCGACATGAACATGGAATACCCAGCAGGACATTTCACCCCAGAGGTAATGTCATTCCATTCTGTGGTCAAGAAAGCTGAAGATATACAGGAGCTGCAGCTACCAACAGAGGAGGTTCAGGATAATGTCCTCACTGAAGTGCTCCTCCTGACTGTACCCCGTCTGGGCTTTAATGAAGGATTGCTGTATCCTGTATTGACAGCGTAGGAGAAGCCCACCTCCGCATTGATGGTCAACATGCTGGTAGGGAGGCACAATTGGTGATGCTTTGTCACTATTTTTCATTTTGCATAACATATACTAATCTTCACATTAGTCATGCTGATTGCATACCTGTTTGCCCTCATCTGCACCTGTCCACGCCTGGACCATGCCCTCTGGTCGGATCATCCACCACCTCCACTCTGCAGCAACCCTCCACACGCTCTACCCTGGATGCCCTTCCACTCACTGACACCTCACCTCACAGCACAGCAGGACGCTTCTCCTGATTCCACTGTCACCTCACTTGCAACACCACACACTTCACTCAGACTCCCACCTCACCATCTCACAACCTCACCTCAACCAACACAACGCCTGATCTTCAGCATACCCCTACATTCATGTGCCTAAATACCTGTTCTATCAAAAAACACACCATCGAAATCCATGACCTCTCAACAACAGCACACCAGACCTCCTCTATCTAATAGAAAACTGGATGAACCCCACCTCAGCTCATAACAAGATACAAGCAAGATACAAAATGGCACGCCAGGACCTCCTCCACAAACCCGGCGGAGGTCTTACCATCATCTACAAAGATACCCTTAAATACACAGCCACCACTGTCCTGGACACCCCTTTCATGGAGGACATGGACTTTAACCTGCAAGCATGCAGCAGTACGGTGAAGGGCATTCTAGCTTACAGACCCCCTGGCCCTTAAGGCAACGTTAAAAATCCCATATCAGACTTCACCCCCCACCATCAACTCCAAAGACTTCCTTCTTCTCAGTGACCTCAACTTCCCCCTTGAAGACCCCTCTGACCATTGCTCCTCCAATTTTCTCAAGAGTCTATATAATATAAGACTTGCCCAACTCGTCACAGATCCTACACACAATGCAGGACACACTTTAGATACAAACTTCACCTCTGGAAATACCCCTCTGCCTCACTACCACATGGACTGACCACAACATTAGCCATTTCAATATCACCACGACACAAACCAAAGGTCCCATCAACACGACCCAACCCAGCTTGTGCTACACTCAAAACAAACCAACCCAACACCACCAACAACCTAGCTGAGGACATCACCAACTTCAACCAATGGCTTTTCAACTGCACAGACGTTTTTGCACCCATCAAAACTCATACACATTGCAGAACAAACAACTGGGTCTCTTGTTATACAGAAGAACTCTGGGACTCCAAAAGATTCTGTAAACAGCTGGAAAGGTAGAATAGGACGAACAACAATGCAAGCTCCAGATCACCTTGTCCTGAGAGTTACGAAGAGAAGCTCCATCTTGGATGGGAGTGAAGCCAGTTCCAGCAATAGCCAAGAGATATTTTCCATAATCAAGGAATTCACCAACCTCAATACCTTAACCAACTTTATTACCCCTTCCCAGGAAATCTGGGACGACCTTTCAAATTACTTCAGCAACAAAATTGAGAAGATGTACAATAACTTCAAAAAGCAACTTAAGCCTGAGAACTTCATCAGCAAACTGTACACCTTCCACTCGAAAAGAAACCTAACCAACTGGAAAACACTCATGAGGATAACATTACCTCAGCCATAAAGACCATTCACTTTGGGTCCACACCATATCTACAAATTAGGGGGACCGTGACCAGCAAATTCTTCACCCACTTCAACCACCCATTTCTTCGCCAACTCCTCCTTCGAGTCTGCAACTTTCCCAGAGGAGTGGACGTATATTGCAGTCACAGCCGTCCTTAGAAATTTCTGACCCATCTTCCTACAACCATGCCCAATAAAGGTGATAGAGAAAACAAAGAACCAGCAACTCACCAACCACCTGGAACTCCGCAATCTTCTTGACCACTCCCTATCTGGCTTTTTAGCAACCACAATATAGAGACAGCACTGATTGCACCACAGATGAGCTCTGCACCCTTCTAGGCCTGAGGAGAAACCACTGCCCTCATACTGCTGGACCTCTCAGCAGCATTCAACACCATGTCACACTCCAACCTCAGCAAAAGATTACACCCTGCAAGCATCCAAGACCAAGTCCTCAAATGGATATTCTCCTTCTTCACAAGGAGAACACAGCAAATTAGACTCTCCCATACAAATTGGAACCCAAGGACCTGATCTGCAGAGTTCCTGAAGGGTAATACCTCAGCCCAACCCTGTTCAACATTTGCATGGCACCACTCGCTGACGTCATCAGATCTCACTGCTTTTCCATTATCTCGTACAACAATGACATCCAGCTCATCCTCTCTATGTCAGAAAAGCCCCACAAGACCAGATCCAACTTCCTCAAATTCATAATCCACTTATCAGAATGGATGAGAACTAACTGCTTGAAACTCAACATGGATAAGACATAAATTCTGATCTTTGGGAACAAGAACTCCTCCTGGGTCTCCACCTGGTAAACGTCAGAGCTCAGTCCAACTCCATCATCTGCCAAACACGCACATAACCTGGGGATTACATTAGATGACAAACTTAACATGGCCGCACAGGTGAGCACAGTTAGCTCCTCTTGCTTCCACATGCTGTGTATCTTCAAACAAATCTTCAGATGGATTACCAAGAGCACCAGATGTACAGTTACTCAAGCCCTAATTTCCAGCAGACTTGACTATGAAAATGCACTCTTTGCTGGAATCTCCAATCTCCTACTCCACTGTCTTCAGGCCATCAGAATGCCTCTGTTTGACTCATCCTGGATTTCTGTTGGCATACCCACATTACGTCTCACCTCGGAGATCTCCACTGGCTGCTGATTCAAACTGCTCACACACAGATAGAAGGCACTGCACAACATTAGACTAGCATACCTCAACTGCCACCTCCACTTCTACCAGCGTACCAGATACCTATGCTCCGCCTCTCTCTCTCTTGCACACACCCTGAATCTGCAAAAGCAGAACAGGAGGATTAGCTTTAACTCAAAAACATGGAACTTCCTCCATCTATACTAAAGGGCCTTCTTCTCGCTTCTAGAAATAAGCAAGAACATAAAGACCTGGCTCTTCAACTAAGATCCAGCAGACGATATTCACAACTGCTTTAGCGCACGGATACCCCTCAGGTGCTTTACAAATCCTGATAACATGACATTACATAACACTCTCTTCACATTAAGCAGTCACTTTTGCTCCTGCTCAAATAGTTAGACTCTGGAAAAAGTCCATTCTCACTTACTTGACTGAATCTTCATTTGATTTTGCCTTTCAGAGGCTTTGATTACTTACTCCGCTTGTGACTTTACCCTCACATTTCCTGGTCTTCTTTTAGCTTAACATGTTAAGGAATTTTCCTTCGGGGGTTTACTACTGACAACTTTAACTAGTTTGTCTTGATTTTTGTTATTTGGAATCACTCAGACCACCACATTGATGAGATGATCATTGTTTTATGACTAATTTGAACAATTTGAGTTTGGAACTTTACTAATCAGATCATACACCTTCATGGTTTACAACTCTACTACTGACATTCCATGGAGCCTTACGAGGTTTACTACCATTGATATATTGTTGATTTGTTAATGTTAAACCTCAGCCCGGGACTAAAAAGTCCATCCACTTGAGTGTAGCTTGTACTTTGCACAACCGATCTTTATGATGCAAATACCATCCTGCTGTATCTACTAACATCCACCACAACCCATCGAAAATAACTTTTATGGATTTTATTGTTGAACTTGTTACAGAGCTTAACACTTCACAGTAGTGGTGGGTTATTTCACCAAAATGGATGATTTTACACCCCTCAAACTGCTACAAATTGCTTTAGAACTGGCTCACAATTTTCTTAATTCAAGTTCCACAGTTTACCAGATATTATTATTTCAGATCGAGAGGTGCAATTCATTGCACATTCCTGGAAAGAGCTAATGAAAGTCACAGGAACAAACATTTTCAGTTACACTCTATTATCCAAACAGAGATCGATAGACCTCAATCTGAACCATGCACTAGAACAATGCTTTTGCTGCTTCTTAATGGAACGCCCAAGAGAATGGAGTAATTGGATCTCCCTCACAGGGTCTGCATACAGCAACTCCTTACACTGTCCAATTGAATCTCTCTTTTCTATTGCTCAGTTGCTCTTCTGGTGTCAGTCCTCAAACTTTTCATGGCCCTCTCTCTCATAGATCTGTTCCTGCTATAATGCACCTCGTCACATTCCTCAAGGAAGTTGAGAGAGGGGTTTATTAACATATTTGAAATTAATGCCAACATTTAAGAGTCAGGCTGATAAACATCATACACCTTCTCCAGAGTATTAGGTGGGAAAGAAGGGTTAGCTCTCCAGGAAATGCTTACACTTGACTGGATTACACCTTAGGTTTGCTCTTTGCTCTATTCTCAAGCTGGTAAGACAATCTGCCATTCAATTAGATTGGCCAAAATCTGGAAATTGCAATCTTTATTTTATGTTCTTAAGTGAGGCCATTGATTACACTGGTAACTGGAGCACTTTCCACTCCGATATTAGTAGATGATTCACAATAGTATGAGGTGTGTTGCTGCGTTCATTTTGGCCAGCTCCAAAACTTAGGGCCTGGTTTAGAGTTGGTGGATGGTTTACTCCATCACAATGGTGATGGATATCCCATCTGCTGAAACACAAATCCCATAGGTTATAAGCAGACGGGATATATGTCACCGTTGTGACAGAGTGACCCCTTCGCCAAACTTTAAATCAGGTCCTTAAACTCTTGGAAGGATATTATGGCTTGGAAAGATCCTCTTTTTCCTGATCCTGGGAGCTGGCCACCTTTCTGTATCTCCCCAACTGTTTTTTCCATTCATCAACAGTACCCACAAATACTAGATCCCAGTACAAAACTCCAGGGATATATTTTTTGGGGGAGAGGAGCACCGTTCAGATTATTGGAAAAGATCTTGTTACTGATGGTCCAATACTTGGGCATACAGTCTTCAAGCCATCCATCTTTCAAGTTCAGAAAAGGTCAGGATTAACATATATGGAGAACAGGAGATTAGCTTGATGGCCGCTTACAATGTGTTAGTGGGACACCTGGGATACAGCGACTATATAACTTAGTTCAAAGGTGAAGATGAATAACATTAGAGAAAGAGGGTAACCGTGTGGAGTACCAATATATAATGATAGTCTCAAAGAATCTAGTTATTTACAAAACAGAAAACCTGTTTGTACTCATGTAAAAGAGAAAGATGCTTTCTCAGCTTCAATGGATATTATTTACCAGGCATTCTTTTTGAGGCAGCTAATAATTTTGTATTTGAATATTATTATCTAATCCTGGTGTTTGTAATAATACTGTTCAGCCCTCAGCTGACCTCTGCAAGCCTATCTTGTTTTCAGGGAAAAATAAGAACACCACCTTATTCTTTGCTAGGGCTTATTAGTCATCTCCATATGCTCTACGATCTGGTGCCACTAAGAACAGGTGATTGGATATGGTGCTCTTTGCAAATGTGTCTACATTGTTCTGAAATAAAACTAATAAAATGGGTACCTCACTAGATCCTTGCATTGTTCATTCTATCTCTAATATCCTTGCCTAGTCATTACTGACCTACTTAATACATTTGGCCACAGCCTCCTATCCTCTGGACTCCAGGAAATCCCTGATACTTCCTCTCCTAAAAGAAAAGTATGCATGGATTCATTGGGTCTTAGTGCAAAGTTTCTGATGTGCTTTATCCCACCTCTTATTTCAGTTTAATATCTAAAGACAAGCTCTGGCTTTGCTATAATCCCTTCTGATGGACAGATAATAAGAAATTAAGTTATCTCCTAATCTTTCCTCTTTTCATCCTCTGTCCCTCAGCAATCACCCCTCACTCCAAATAGTTGTTTTTATCTTTTTGTGATTCCTCTAGTTCCTTAATTCTAGTTTTGGATTCTCATTAATGTATTATTTGGGTCCAGTCTAATTTCTACAACTTTGTGGTAGTGATGGCCATTGGATAGGTATTCATTTGTTGTTGTTGCAGTGATTAGACCGAGGTTTTGACTTTTGCTGTTGGCCCATCTGTATGGAGATTGACATGGTGGCCCTCAGAGTTAGGCCCTCAGAGTTAGGTTCTTCGCCATCACCTTCAGCTTCTGCCTGTAATCTGGAAGTCATTGCTAACTTTCATTCAAGGAGTAGGTCAAAAAGATCACCTCTACGTTTTTTCTTATTCTTTTTATCTTCTAAACTATGCCCTTCTTAGGTCATAAATGCAGGCAATGCTCAGTCTGAATGCTTAGCCTCTCATGCATGAACTATTGTAACTCATTAAATCTAGGTCTCTAGGAATATTCTATGCAGCATCTGTAACTGGTTCGAAACACAGCACTAGGTCTCTGTCTTGGCTTATTTAGTTGTTCTTCTATTTCCCAACATATGAACACTTTCAATTGTCTCGCTAAGGCCAAGCACATCTAATTTAAAGACCTCTGTATCAACACCTTTTCTTTTTTAACAAATTAGGACGGTTTTTCTTCAGCAGCGCCTCAACCTAATAGACAGTTTAGATCACTGTGTTTCAGTATTTCTAACCTAATTCAACTAATTCCTTGCCTGTCATAAGCTTGTCCATATTTGACTATCTGGGTTTCTAACTACAATATCTATTATGCTCACCTTAGATATCCTTTCAGCAAGATTAGAATAGATTGTGTGATTGCATATCTGTCTTTTATAAATCTGTCTTGGTCACATTTGATAAAGTTGGAGATGTATTTTCTTAAGTGCAGAGATAGTCTTTTCAAAAGGACAGGTTTCCCACTTTACTCTTTGAAATCAAGAGTTCCATACTGTAGTCTGTTTCTAACATTGTAACTAAGTCATTGAACATAACAATAATACAGGTTGCATCAGTGTGATGTGGACTGCCTCAGCACAATGGTGTGGTGGAATTCAGAGTTATGTTACTTGCCGTCAACTTCAGCTTCTTTCTGTAATCTGACAAAAAAGACTGTTTATATGTTAGCTGTGGGCCCAGAGTGACTTTCAAGGTGACAAATCATTCCGACTTCTGGGCCTACAAGTGGCAAGGGCTAATTTGGCCTGGTATGAGTTGCCCTGGTTTTCTTGGGCTGATAGGGGATACCAGGACAAGATGGACCTCAGGGATTCTTCTAGGATAGTACCTATGAACTGGGGCCTATCAACTGGCCCAAAGTGCTGATCCGTTCATAGGGAACACCTATGCTCCTCCTGTGTTCCTCCTGTGTTAGAACTCAAGGAGGCTGTCTGCATGTCTGGGCACATACCCCGGACCTGGTTTCCATCCATTAAGACAAGGTTTCAGCTTCTCTGGAGAATAAATGGTCCAGTGATGATTGCCTTAGAACCTCTGGAGGACACCATGCAGGTCTGTTGTGCAGTCACTATATGTTCAACTACCAACTCAAGGCTGCCCTCCGTGTGTCCAACTGAATGCCATTTGTGCTGAGAGGTCCCACAGACATATCTGGTATGACAAGTCATATGAAGACCCTATATAGAGCTCCAGCAAGCATAACCAGGTTATTGTCCTGGACCTAGACTCCAGCCATTGATACAAAGACTCTCTCAGCATCCAAGATAGAAATCCAAAAGCGTACTGGGTGTTCCTATGCTTCTTCAGGAAGCCCTTTTGATAGAGGCTTCCTTGTTTAGGGTGCTGTCCCCAGACTTGGACTCCACCTAGTGACACAGTGCTAGACAAGTCTTGGAGTTTAACTGGCACCCTTCGAAGCTAAGGCAATCAAAATGACAATATACCCACAAGACAGGATAATAGGAAACAGGTCAAGGAACAAAAAACAGGAACAGGAAAACAGGATTAGAATTAAGGTCAGGAGCAGGACTGGAATACAGGTCAGCTTCAGGAATGGAACACTAAGGCATAAGGCAAGTAGAACACAGACACAGTAACAGTACAGACAAGACTAGGAGTAATAACAATCCCAGAAGGAATGAGGCTGGAACATGGGTGAGTGGGCTTAGTGGTTCGAAGGAAAGTGGACTGAAGGTTGAGTGGTGCGAGAGGTGGAGGGTAAAAGTAGGAACACTGAAGGAGGGACGTAGTATTGGGGTGAAAGATGGAATGGAATAAAGTGCGAAGGAAAAAGTTACGTATGAAATCTAAATCCCATTATCTTCAATGGTATTTATATTTCAGCAGATGGGATATCCTTCACCGTTGTGACGGAGTACCCTGTCTGCTAAGTTCTAAATCAGACTGTAAATGAGATACAGATATGACAGTGGTACAGATGTGGAGTAAAGTCGGAGTAAGGTTGGAGAGAGTGAGTTGAGAAGGATTCACAGGTTGTTTCAAGTAGTAGAGATACAGTTAAGAATTGTCTAAAATTGTTTGGGGTCTAATACAAAATTTATTTTTTATTACAGAAACAATTCCTGTAGAACTGGGTAAGGTAATTAATTATATTAATGTTTGTGTTTACCTGATCTCCATTGTTTTATTTGATTTCACAAATTAATTTTCTTTTCTTACTTTCAGAGAGCAGATACATGAAAACCTATGCAAGTGAGTAGAACTGATTCCAGTCGATAGTACCAAACTCTACACCCTCTATGTAGGCTTCATGGAAGTGGTTAAGACAATGAATTTGGGTCATACTGAGCCACCTGTGGGATTATGCTCACTGTGGTCATGCTGACCCACAGGACGGGCTCTGATACCCTGGGGTCAAACTGAAGCACAGGAAGAAGCTAGGACGCCCTGGGGTCCCACTGAGCAGGTAGAGTCTACAGAGAATTTTATCAGAAGCTATGTCTATAACAATATGGGGTCATCCTGAGATGTGGAGAGGTTAGGATAATGAGCAGTCAAATGGGATTAAGACAACAGTAGCAGGTCAAGGGATAAGCTATACCAAAGGCCACAACACTCTAAAGGAAGGCCTTTGATTCCCTTGAGGTATACTGAATCGCTGCATGGGCATGAGAACATGGGGTTATACTAAGACATGGGAGGTGCTCAGATAAACCAGGGTTGAGCACAGTGATTTTACTCAACTGTGGTTACAAAGCATCATGTATTGATTTTGCTTTTCCAGTGTAACAGAATTTATATAATTTATAGAAAAAACTTGAAACTTAGAATTATAGTCTTCAAGTTGATATACATGATATAATGGGTACTAGCTGTTGAAAATCATGTATTGAACGTTACCATTGTTGTCTGTCCATTTCTCATTAAACCAATATAGCAGTCTTTCCATGACTCTAAAGGTTCTGTGTCAAGTGGCACAGTATGTTACTGGTTTTGTGATTGTTACCACACACACTTTTAACATCAAGCCGAGGACTGCACAGCATAAAATGCCTTCTGGTCTTGTTTGAGAGGAGTCCTTTTATATAGCTCGAATTGACTGTCCTCCACAATTGACGTAATGGTAATTGAATGATCAGTGCTTTTTGTCTAGAGCATTTCTTCAAAATCGTTTTTCAGAGTATTACCTGCTTCATCCATGTTTGATTAAATGTCTGTCAATTCCAGGTACTCAGAGTTTTCTATAGATACGTGACAATCACAGAAGAAATGAGACCGAAACACAAGCGATACAAACTAAATCAAAAGCAAACCAGGTACTACAAACACAAGGATGCAACAGAGCTTGCAGAGACTCAACAACCAAATCAGTTGCAATCTGCTGCACTCTGTGCACACAGGGCTGAAATAGCAGGATGCTCGGGGGAGGAGCACAGGCTTAGGGCCAGAGCCATGTGCAAGGAATAAACCAGGTGAAAGAAATCACAGAACCACCAATGAAGGGGAGACTGAACTGGGACTTGAAAAGGGAAGCCTAGGCAAACCAGGAGACCCAAGACAGGCAATAGGAATGCCTGGAATGGAGTGTATCTGGGTTTCTAACCATAATAACTATTATGCTCTTTTATGCTCACCTTAAAAATCCTAAGGTGGGAGCAAAGAAAAAGAAATGTCCAGAATGCACAAATAAAGGTCTTAGAAAAGCCGAAGGATCCAAAAACCAAGCTAGTGAACATGGAACCACCACCAGGACTTGATCTAGGTAACATCTGAAGACTGAGGAGAGGCCCAAAATACATCAGGAAATTGGAAATGTATTGTGGACTAAAAGGTGAAGTGAAACTATTGAAAATATTGGCAGAGGTGTTACTCTGTCATAATGCTGATGGATATCCTATTGCCTTCAATTGGCGGTTAAAATTGCATATAAAGACTTTGGTGGTCATTTAGACATTGGGGGTAAAAGCCGCCTACAACCGCCGTGACAGCCGCCAAACTACCGTCACCGTGGCTACCATCCATCCGCCAGATTATGAGCACTGCCAGATTTCTGCCACAATAAGGGAGGAAATCCGCCAGTGATCAGACTGGCAAACGGTGGTAAGCTGACCCTGCTACCACCAGCACCGCCACGCCAGTTGAACGCGCCAGCCGTATCATGACCTGTGATATGGCCTGGGGGTGTTCTGCTGGCGGGCGCTGCTGGCGGCAGCAGCGACCCTTCCCGTTCCCTGCCGGACGACCTCCCCGGAGCAGGTAAGGTGATCCTCCGCCAGAGGAGAAGAGGGCGGGAGGGTGGTGTTGCGTGTTGTACATCAGTGTGTGTGTGTATGTCTGGAACTATGCGTTTATGCCAGTATGTGTATAAATGTGTGTATGTATGAGTGTAAGTGAATGGGTGTATGCATGGTGCACGTCGGTGTGCGTGTATGGGGTTGGGGGGCTTTGTGGAGGAATCGGTGGGGGTGGGAGGCTTAGTGTGTATGGGAGATGTGAGGGGTGTAGCTGAATGTTGTGGGGTTTGTGTCTATGGGAGGTGGGTGGGGGCTGAGTTTGGCTGGAGTGGGGTGGGGATCTCAGGTGAGTGTTGGAAGGTTGGGGGAGCCACCTGCCAGTGACAGGGAAAGAATTCCCTGTCACCGGTAGGGCCTACCGCCATGATTTTTGTGGCATTGCTAATACCATGGAAAACATTGCACTAGGCTGGCTCAGAATGCCAGGGGCAGTACTCTGTTGGCCACCAGGCTGGAGATTCACATCCCCGGCCTGCGGCTCATACCGCCATGGTGGTATGAATGGTAAATTGGCAGGTAGGCTGCAGCCAACCTGCCAATCTCATGATGTGGCGGTATGTACCGCCAGCCTGTTGGCGGTACTACCGCCACCGCCAGGGACATAATGAGGGCCTTTATCTCTTATTTTCACCTCTGGGAGGTCGACCTCGGCACACTTTAATTTTCCTTTGGTTACCTGCTGGAGATGACCCATGTACATTTCATTAGTTCACACATGTACATTTGCATTTCAACATTCAGTGCTTGGGACAAACTTTCTCCCTGAAACTTACTTCTAGTGGCAGGGGCTGGGACATTGATGGATTGCCCAGTCACTAATTGGTGGGGTGTCAAGTGATTGTCTGATGTTGGTGTATTTCTGGGGGAAAATAGTGCTATAGGTAGACAGTACAACCATTTTGTATTTAGGGCAACACATGAATTGCTGATCTTGCTCTTCAAGAGGCTATTCAAGTGCTCTACTATTCCATTACTTTGGAGGTGGTAAAGGGAGGACAATTTGTGCTATCCCTAATAGTACTGTGATATGTTCAAATATGGCATTGGAAAAATGACTGCCATGGTCGGATCTCATTCCTTCTGGTATTCCCCATCGCAGAATTTTTTCCCAAACTAGGAATGTAGCTGCTAATTTGGCATCACAATGGATGCATGAACCTGCCTCCATCTACCTTGAGAATATGCAGCCCACCACAATGCGGTACCTGTAGTTGCTGCATCTATCAATCATGTCCACATGAAGGGCTTTAAAGAGTCCTTGTGGCTGTGGAATGGTAGAGCTTATCACCTTCAAAGTGGGATTGGGAGAATACTACTGACAGACCATATAGTTGTGCAGATACATGGTAACTATGTTGTGCAAAATGGGGACAAACTAGTATTGTTGTGTTGGTGTTGCCATACAATCCTCAGAGGTGTGCGCTGGGAAATCAATCTGATCCAGGGAAATTGTAAGGAGGGCTTGTGGCATCACTGGTTGCCCCGTAGATAATTATCTGTGCACTAAGTCATCCCCCGGCTGGATGCATCCTCTATCTTCCCATAATTGTTTTTCGTGCAAAGAAACAGCTTCCCTCAATTCTCTCAGGTGTAACCTTGCTGTCTCAGTTTAATGAGATGTGTCTTTATCTGTGGCAGTCTTGGATTCTGAATCCTTTGGTGAGTTAGTCTAAGCCACCAGAACAGGCTGCGGGTCTGATGGCACCTTTGAGGGTGCACACCTTGCTGCATCATTAACTATCACCTTATCTGCTAGTGTGTTATCCCAGAACACAAAACCCTGTCCAGTTGTGTGTGCTGTAGATTTCACAACAGCCACTACCTGTGGTAGCGCAAGTGCCTTTATTAGACCGTCTAAATGTTTTCTATGCATCACAGGACTACCATCCAACTTAAGAAACCCTTGCCTGCTTCTTCTCATTATGCTTGAGCTCATTGTTGTTGTTATATATGCTGCATCTGAATATATGGTGATAACCTCTCCTGCTCCTGACTTGAGGGCTGCTATGAATGCAGTCAGTTTGGTTGCCTGAGCAGAATAGTGTGCAGGTAATGTCAATTGTTCTATGACCTGTAGTATGTCAAAGGAACCATGCTGCTGAGATATGACTACAGCTGCCCCTGTGTGTCTGATTCCTATGTGTTGGTCAATTGTGGAGGAACCTTCAAAAAAACAAACAATGCTACCTGGTATAGGATCCTCTGTGGCTTGACTGAATTGGTAAGGACTATGGGGGTCATTACAACCCTGGTGGTCAAAGACTGCCAGGGCTGTTTTGGCGATTGCACCGCCAACAAGTTGGCGGTGCAATCTTGGGTATTTTGACCGTGGCGCACCTCCAGGGCCGGCGGTTTCCCGCTACATTTGCCCTGGCGGTGATAATCCGCCTGGGCAGCGCTGCGCCGCCAGCCTTTTCCTGGCGGTTTGAGCTGCCAGAAAAAAGGCTCGCGGTATGGGGAGTCGCGGGGCCCCTGGGGGCCCCTGATAGGGCCCCATGCAGCTTTTCACTGTCTGCTATGCAGACAGTGAAAAACGCAACGGGTGCAACTGCACCCGTTGTACGGCCGCAACACCACCGGCTCCATTTGGAGCCGGCTCCTGTGTTGCGGCCGAGATCCCCGCTGGGCCGGCAGGGATCTCATAATGACCGCGGCGGGAGTGAGGCTTCATTCGCGGCCACCCGGCGGTCAGATCTTGACCCGGCTGAAGCCGCCCGCCAAGGTCATAATGAGGGCCTATGTGTTGCACAGTTGTGCTCATCCTCCTCAGGGTTTAATATTGGGTGGGAAAAAATGTCACCTTATGACATTTCGCTACCATCAAATCATACCCTAACACTCTATGAGCAGTCAAAGTGGTCTCGGCCTTCTGAATGATAGCAAATACAGCATGTTTTGTGTAAAGTGTCAAAGGTGCCCTCATTACTATGGCTGTGCTCTTCTGTACTGCAAAAGCTGCGGTGGTTAAAGCTTGTTTCCAGGGATGGTATCCTTTCATGACTGACTCCAGCAGTTCACTAAAGTATGTGATTGGTTTGTGCCCTAGCGGATTCTTCTGGGTGAGGACAGCTGTCATCACCTGACCGTTGCAGTGAAAGAATAGATAAAACTCCTTGGTGTATTCTGGAGTTCCCAGAACTGGAGCATTTGATATTTCATTTTTCAATTTTTTAAAGGTTTCCTACATTTCTGGTGTCCATGCTATCTTGGCCTCCCTATACCTTGCCTGTTTGGTAGCAGATAACAATGGGGCTATTAGTGTGCTATAACTGAATACCCACTGTCTCACATAATTACTGGTAACACTGTTATTCAAGGGGTGAAGGTCTTGAACCATGCGCCAAGTATTGCCCTTACCCTTCGTAATCGGCTAGATAGGGGCTTTTGCAAGGATGTGCCCCAGGGTAAATTACTCCCTGTTCTAGTACTGCCTGTATAGTGGGGGTGATGCCCTCATCTTCCTCCCTGGACAGGGGATACTGCTCTGCCCTAGGTACGATGGCACCTTCCTTCGTGTAATCCAGAATGCTGTGGCAGTGCAGATGAAGCCTATATCGTGGGGGCCCCTAATCCACAGGATATCTGGTACTTGTGACAAACGCTCTGCTTGGTGTGGGTGTTCTGACTTCTAACACAGTTCTGAGGGGTATGTCTTCCTGAAAAAGTATAACTCTTTTCTTGGGGTTATCATCAAACAGTTCATCATCCAGTATCTCCCTAACCATCTTTCTTGGCTCAAGGAAGAAACATGCCCACAGAACATCAGTATGGTCGCTGGCTGTTTGAGCACCATAGGTCGGTGTTAATTCCAAAGTCTCTATCTGTAATATCACCTCAGTTTCTGATAGCCCAGTTTCATGTCCTTGTTGTCTAAAGAGGAACTCTTGGGTAATTGAGCCTCCCTTAGCAGGTCCTGCTCTATTAGGTCTCTTCTGGCGGAATCTACCATTAGTGCCATGAATTTTGAAAAGTGGAATGCCAGGTGTGGAAAAATTCATGCTACCGCTTGTCTGAAAATGAATGGTCATGTTCAATTTGGCCATCAGATCTCTTCTTAGCAAATTTGCTGGATCAGCTGGTAAGAACAGTAGACAGCCGGCAATGTGTTTCCATCTCCACTGGTTTGATAAAGGGAACCCTTGTATTTTCACTGAAAAATCCCTGTCTGTCCATGGATCTGTTGGAAATTGGAAGGCCTCCCTTTCTAATACATGATTTTTGCTCCTGTGTTTATGAGGTATGCATTTCTCTTGTCATTGATAGACACCATCACTGTGGGTTCCTCATCTGGCTTGTGCATTACTGACAAGAAATGCATGTTACAGTCTCTAATAAGATGCCCAAATCTCTGACAATAATAACATGCCTGATCCCTTCCTACCTCTTCCTACTTCTCCATACCCACCTCTGTTACTTCCCTGTGTCCTTACATTGTTCTGCCACTGTGGGTACTGCCTGCTGCTTTCTCTGCTATTTCTTTTTTACTTTTCTCTTTGTCTTGCTTTTTCATGCAAAAATGGATTGTGTGCTTGAATTTCGGTCCAGGGCTTGGTTTCCAGTGCTGCTATGTTGTCTTGGTTGTCCTATCTGTCAGAAAGCATCCCTTACTTTACTTCATCATAAAACAGTACAACATTACCTCCTGTCACTACCCAGCCACGACCTGCCTTCGTGGTCCATTTTCCTTTCATCCTATTGATGTATTGCACTTTTGGTTGCACAGAGTTATGAGGGATCCGATGTCTGGTCTGTTGCTGTACATGTACATTTTCTTCAGCTGATCCCACACTACTCATCAAACCAGATTAAACGGAGACCCATCACACCAGGTAACAGTGAGAGTCACATTTCTAACTCTAGACTTATGGCGATGACTTGTAATTCGACCAAAACCAAGATCCTTCAGCTTTGACCCTGGGCTTGAACAAAATCTCTGGCTGGATGAATAAGAACTCCCTCAAGCTCAATGGGGATGAAATGAGGTCATGGTTCTGGGTAAGAACACCTCTCTCTGGGGTACTAGACATTGGACAGCAGCCCTAAGGGCCCTACCTACTTGATCCACAAAAGTTAAATCTGGGCTTCTAGATTGATGACAAGTTGACCATGAAACAGCAGGTGAATAAAACAACTTCAACCTACTTTGCTGTTCTCAGACGGCTAAAAAAAGTCAACTGGCTAATTCCTCTTCACAGCCCAGAGGACTGTAAGTTGTGGATTATGGAAATGTATTCTATATAGGCACTGATAAGACAACATTTCACTAACTACAAATAGTTCAAAGTGCGGCTGCCAGACTGCTCTTTCATCTACCCAAATCAGCCTCGGTTTCTCACCTGCTCCAGGAACTTTACCAGCTTAAGGTTATGAAACGCATTGAGTTTAAGTCACTCTGTTATATGTTCAAAATCAAACAAAAGGTAGGCTCACACTACATTCAGAAAGTGGTGAAACTGTATCAGACCACACCTGCTGTTCGATCCTCCAACCTTTCCTTGTTCACTGTACCAAGGTTCTGTCTTTCCCGTATGAAAGGATGCTCCTTTTCTTACCTCGGTCCTAATCTGTGGAATGCTTTTACAGAAGCTCTGAAGAACTGTTATTTATTACTGACTTTTTGTGAAGGCCTGGCTTTTTCAAAATAACTGATCACTACACTGTACCTATCTTCTGCTGTGCGCCGGGAAACCCCACTGGGTAGCTGTGCCCATTGTAAGACTCATAACCTAAACTAAACTAATCCTCTAATAACAATGATAGAAAGTTGCATGCTGTACCTCTGCTGTATCTTATCTTCATTAACATAAAATTCTATAATGTCTCATTTTACATATGCATTTAACAGTGCCAAGAATACGCTTATACTCAAACCAGGATTGTGATCCACTTTGCCATCACCTTAAAAAGACTCCAGTCCCTGGAACCTTCCCAACACCTGGTACACAGGCAGAATTTCAGTTCTAACCTTGGCTTCTGATTACCTCACCAAGAGTGTGCCTACTGGTTTCCCTGCAGCAGGGGCTAGGCGGAGCCAGACATCAGGTAGGGGGCAAAGGAATCTCCTAGAGTGGCTCGCCAACTGTTGCGGTGTGAACAAAAACACTCCCAAGACTCAAATCACCACACAGACTCTTCTTGGAATTTCAAAGACTGTAATTACTAACTGTCACGACAGGAAGAAAAATGGTGCACACTGCATCTCAACCATGCACACCTTGCCTCTATGGTTTTCCTCAAATACCTGTTCAAATATTTATATAATTTGACACAATACTTTATTACACATTGCAAATCATAGTTAACTTTCAAGTTATAGATTTAAAACAGAAAAACACTCAAACATGTGACCCCCATAACCCCGAATTGCTCGGAAAGCGAGGGTTGGCTAGTGCATTGATATGAAGATTGAGCTGCTGACAAAGGTCCCCACGTGTCAGCAAGGCCTCCTACCACTGTGGGTTCATGACCAACTGTTTATCACCCATATCCAAAAGAAGTTGCTCAAGTTCCTCAGGGTCATTGAATCCATGGATCACACCATCTAATATGATGATCATAACAGTGGATTCCAGGAGCCTGTATCAAATGTTCAACTTTTTGTAGTTGAGGGAGAAGAGCCAATAATTGTTGCCTGAGAATATTAGTACAATAGGAGTAATCCACTGCCACAGAGATGATGCTACCCTTATAGTCAAATGGGCCAGAGTACTTAGAGGCCTGCAATAATGCCCTGACAATTGATAGCATGATAGACAGGCTCTGACAGGCACCAGGGGTGGGACTGAAGGCCGGGTTCCGGAACATAGTCTATGTGCCCTTTGGAATTCAAGTGGTAGATGAAATTTCATGCCAGTTAATGTAGGCGGAATGTCTAAAAGAAAGGTGATCAAATTCACTCCTCTGTCATAATTTAGAAGCCCTAGGATCCAGATATTATTGCTCCTGCTCCTATCTTCGAAGTCAGGGACCTTTACCCATATGTTTCAAAGTTCATTGCCACCAGTCTGGGATATTAGCATATATGCCCACCAAGTCTATAAGACATTGCTCTGCACTGTACATTTGTGATTTGAAAAAGGCAAGTTCTGCAAGTAAACTTTTTATTTCCTGATGCTTGGAGGGGTTGAATTCTCCCATCGTGCCCACAGTAACTTTTAAGCCTTTCAAATCTGCCATCAAAGAGTCCAATGTAACCCATTGACATTGTTTGTGTGGCAAGTGTAGGCAAAGGTCCTTCGTGACCAGTGGCAACTATCTCGCGAAAAAAAGACGTTGCTTGTGTGTTGCTAGTAGAGGTATGGGACAACTGTCACCAGCAGTTGTATCAATGGGCTTGGAGGGTTCTGACAGCTAAACCGGTCCAATATCACCAGAAATAGGAATCCCACAGGGCTCTCACAGGGGCAGGGTAAATGGCCAGTGCCAGTAGTTATATAGAGAGAAGAATAGCAAGGGGAAGATGGACCTGGCCCAATGCAAGATGTCTCCCATATGGGCTAAGCAGCTGCTCCTGTTAAATGGGTGGGAAGGATCACCAGCCTAGTGTCCACCAATAGGCAAGGTGATGGCTCACCCACTCCTGTCGTACTTCTGATTCCTGGCCCAGTGGCATTCATTACAAACGGTGACTGAAGGTTGCAGGATGCAGAGGTAGGTTACTGTTTTGGAGGAAAAGAAGGATACACCAGCACCAGCACCTCTGAAGAGATCAGAGACTCAGGGGGTCATTCCAACCCTGGCGGTCGGTGTTAAACAGTCTGGCGGGAGAAAAATGGAATTCAGACCCTGGTGGAAACCGCCAACAGAGACGCCACATTAACACACTGCCCGCCACGGCGGTACAAACAAAAAGCGCGGCGGTCACCGCCAACAGACAGGCGGGAGCCAATGTACCGTCCACTGTATCACAACCTACCAATCCGCCACCTTTTCCGGGGCGGTAGCCCCGGCGATAAAAACACAGCGGAAACAGCCATTTCGAAGGGAAAACACTCACCTCCATACACCCCACGAGGAATCAGGACAGCATGGAACCCGAACTCCACATACTCCCAGCAATAGTCTTTCTGCTCCTCTACCAGGAGCACGAACACCGGCGCAGAAGAACACGGTGAGTACTGCACCTACGACACAGGGGAGGGGTGAGGGGAAAATATTACGGGTACACACATACGCGACACACCCACCCTCACCCTCACCCACTACAACACACACATCAATGCATAGCAACACATCAGAGTTACACCCCCCAAACCCCCCAGAAGAATGCAAATACAAAAGGAAATGATTCTAAACATTGGAATATATTGTATTACTGCCAAAAAAATATATATACACATCAAAAACTCTTATATACATAAATGTACAAGTCCGAGCATTGTAGCAGGCTTTGTTCGTGGACCACTGGGCCCAAATCACATGGGCAAAGCCCACACAGGATACCTGACTCCAACGGAGAGAACACTGCAGGGGCATCAGATAGCAAAACTACAGGCACCTCAGGGGGAAGGGAAGGGGGGCACCTCAGCCAGATGATTGCACGACGCCAGATCCACGAGGGGCCTCCATGGCAACTGTTCAATCGTGGGGAGTGCAAAGCCACAGTCTCACAAGTCCAGACAGTGGGTGGGCTGCCCACTGTTACATCCTGGGGAGTGCAAAGCCACAGTCTCACAAGTCCAGACAGTGGGTGGGCTGCCCACTGTTACATCCTGGGGAGTGCAAAGCCACAGTCTCACAAGTCCAGACAGTGGGTGGGCTGCCCACTGTTACATCCTGGGGAGTGAAAAGCCACAGTCTCACAAGTCCAGACAGTGGGTGGGCTGCCCACTGTTACATCCTGGGGAGTGAAAAGCCACAGTCTCACAAGTGGATAACAGTATCCACTGGTTCTGGAGGGGGCCTGGTGCCCAGAGTGCCTCGTGCAGCCCTGCCCGACACAGATGTGGGCCAGCCCCTGCCGCTCATGGGCCAGCGGTGCATGAGATGAAGGGCCCAGTGCAGCGGTGCTTGAGATGGCGGTGCCCAGTGCAGCGGTACTTGAGATGAAGGGCCCTGTTCAGCAGTGCTTGAGACGGCGGTGCCCAGTTCAGCGGTGCTTGAGACGGCGGTGCCCAGTGCAGCGGTACTTGAGATGAAGGGCCCTGTTCAGCGGTGCTTGAGACGGTGGTGCCCAGTTCAGCGGTGCTTGAGACGGCGGTGCCCAGTGCAGCGGTACTTGAGATGAAGGGCCCAGTTCAGCGGTTCCGGCCATGGCGGAGAGGTCATTTACCTGTCCTGTGGCTGGCGGGGCCCTCCTGCCCATCTGTCCTGTGGCTGGCGGGGCCCTCCTGGGCAGCTGTGCCGGGGCTGTTGGTGGCCTCCTGCCCACCTGGGATGGGGCTGGCGGGGCCCTCCTGGCCAGCTGGGCTGATGGCGGTGCTGTCGGGCGTGCTGCCCTTCCCAGCCTTCCCTGATCGCCTGTGGCCCTTCCCCACCTTGGGCGGTGTGCCAGCTGTCTCTACACTTCCTGCCGGAGCCATGGTAGAGGTTTTAGTCCCTGGTGTTTTCACCCTCTCGCGCCGGCCACTGCCTATCTTGGGATGTTTCTCCAAGGGTGGGCTGCCCGTGCCTTGGCTTCGCATCAAACTGGCTGCCCTGGAGGGTGGGGCACTCCACAGTCCATGGCAGATTGTGATGACTGGGGCCGGTTTTGTTGTGGCTGAGGTGCTGACTGTAGTCCTATGACATGGACGGGGTGGGGGAGTTGGTGGAAAGAGGTTGAGTTTAGACAGGAAAAGCTTTTTAGGAGCAGTGGGACGGGTAGGTGTAGTGGGTATGGTAGTGGAGGAAGAGGTTGTGGTTGTAGGAGTTGTAAGTCTGGTGTCTTTGGGTGCAGGTGCTTGGGCTGGAGGCTGTCGTGAGGTGGATGGCTGTTGGGTGGGTGGCTGTCTGCGTTTGTGTATCTTGGAAGAGGGGGTCACAGACACACTGGGAGAGGACACAGGGGACGTGTAAATGGCAGTGTGGGTGGTGACTGCACGTGTGCGGGGGGTTCTGGTTTGTGTGCTGCTGAGGGACGTAGTGGCTGAAGATGTTGTGCATGCAGGTGTGAGTGGAGACGTGACAGGGAGGGAGGAGGGAGACGAGGAGGAGGGGGACACAGTGGAGGCAGTGGGTGTTGGTATGTCTGTATGTGGATGTTGCTTGTGTGAATGCCTGTGTGATGTGTGGTGCTTATGTCTGGCTGAGCTTCCCTTGGGTGTTGAGGTGTGTGCAGGCTGGTCTGATGGTGTGTCTGGGATAGGCAGAGGTACAGGTGATAGGGTATGGGTGGAGGAAGTTGGAGGGGGGAGGCTAGAGACAGGGACAATGGCTGCCATCAGTGCTGAGGCCAGAGTCTGGAACGATCGCTGAAGGGCAGCCTGACCAGAATAAATGCCCTCCAGGTATGCATTACTCTGGTGCACCTACATTTCTACACCCTGGATGGCATTCAAAATGATAGACTGCCCAACAGTGAGCGTCCTCAGGAGGTCAATGACCTCCTCACTGAGGGCAGCAGGGGTGACTGGGGCAGGGCCTGAGGTGCCTGGGGCAAAGGAGATGCCCACCTTCCTGGGTGAGCGGGCATGGGCCAAACGCTGAGGGGCTGCTGGGAGGGCGGTGCTGGTGCGGTGGTGGCGGCTGTACCTGTTGTTGCGGGGGGCACAGATGTTGCCGCCACCACAAGGGAGCTCCCTTCAGAGGACGAGTCGGTGTCACTGATGTCTGCCCGAGTCCCCGCTGTGGAGCTCACCTCCCCCTCCGTCCCACTGGTGAATTCGGAGTCCGTTGCGTGGCCCTCCATGGCCATGTGGGATGCAGCTCCCTCGTGCTCCGATGCCACTTCTCCTCCGCCTGATGATGCTAATGCACACATGAACAGGAAGACCACAAAAAAGGTGGGGGGGAGAATAAAGACATGTTGAGTGCATGCATTGGTGACACCGTTGGCGGACAGGACAGACACAAAAGCCCCCTGCACTACGCCGCACACTTGGGGTCGACTACTCAATCCGTGAGACATGGCCTACAAGCCTATGGACGACATCTGCACACATAGATGACACAGGGCCATGAATAGCTGTACTTGGCACCCTACAGAGCTGGGGGGCGGGGGTACAGGGCCATGCCTTACGGAGGGGCCAAGCCTACAGAAATCGCCCTGGCCTAGGGATACCCACAGCCCTCCTCCCCCACCCAGACACCTCCACTGCGCGCAAAGTCAGCAGAATGAGAGTGTACTCACCCCCTTGTGTCTGCTGTGATGTCCTCAAGCGCCCATCCAAATCGGGGTAGGCCACCGCCAGGATCCGGGACGTCAGGGGGGTCAAAGTCCGACTGGCACCCCTCCCACGTTGGGAGGCCATCCCCAGCTGAGCCTCCTCCGTCTTTCTGCTCCAGCGGCGGATGTCCTCCCATCTCTTCCAGCAGTGGGTGCCCCGTCTGTGGTGGACCCCCAGGGTCCGGACGTCCTTGGCGATGGCACGCCAAATATCGATCTTCTGGTGGGCGCTGACCTATGTCAAATGTACAGGGGGAGAAGAATAGTCATCACCTTCTGCACCCTCAATGTGAGTGGCCCCCCATCCCTACCCTTGCCATGTGGCAAATGCTCTCACCGTCGTTTGATGCATGCCTCAATCGCTCCCCTCCCCACCATCTTTCATCCACCCCACTCAACACAGGCATAGCCCATAAAGCATGCTCCCAGTGTATTTACCTGTTTGTCTGGAGGACCGTAGAGTAGCGCGTACTGGGGGAGGACCCCATCCACAAGTTTATCCAACTCCTGAGCAGTGAAGGCAGGGGCCCTTTCCCCAGTCGCATGAACCATTGTCTCTTCCAGACCGAGATCACAGCAGCACTTGCAGTGTAGGTCCTCCTGTCGAAGATCAGGTATCGAGTGATTTAGCAGATAGAAAATGGCGGTCACGGCCGCGGCGGTGCGTACCGCGACTGCCGGCGCACATCGTCATTGGCTCCTGAGACCCATAGGGTTCAATGTTAACCAATGCTGCTTTGCGCCGCGGTCTTCGACCGCCTACCGCCACGGTGCGCCACGCCAGCGCATTTACCTCACATCCCATAGTCGCACTTTACAGGTCAGGCAGCCGCCATTTCAGGGGCCCACATGGCTTACTTTTTACTGCTTCACTCATACCTAGGCCTTGCATCAACACTCATACAAACCATTCAATGGATTGAGAATCGTGTTATGTGCAAGCTGTGGTTACGTACCTGTGGGTTGATTGACTCTGTGCTCGCTGTTGTCCTTCATAGGCACCGTCCGCTGGGACATGCGAGGAGATGGAGGAATCCTCCGGTGTACAGACCGCTGGTGGACAATGGAGGAAAGACATGTCATACTGACATACAGGCTTGACCGAGCCACTATTCATGAACTGTGTGCCCAGCTGGATCCAGACCTGATGTCACCAATCTGCCAACCCACAGGGATCCCCCTGTAGTGCAGGTGCTGTCAGTGCTCCATTTCCTAGCAAGTGGGTCATTTCAAACAACAGTGGCCATATCATCAGGGATGTCCCAGCCTATGTTTTCCAAGGTGTTGTCCAGAGTGTTGTCTGCCCTGCTGAAACACATGCGCATCTACATCGTTTTCCCTGAGGTGGGGGATTTGCCTACAGTGAAGGGTGATTTCTATGCCCTTGGACATATCCCCAACATCATAGGTGCCATTGATGGGACCCATGTGGCTTTGGTACCCCCCCACAGGAGTGAACAGGTGTACAGAAACAGGAAGAGTTATCATTCGATGAATGTGCAGATGGTGTGTTTGGCAGACCAGTACATCTCCCATATTAATCCCAAGTTCCCTGGCTCAGTGCATGACGCGTACATCATGCGGAATAGCAGCATCCCTTACGTGATGGGTCAACTCCAGAGGAGGCACCGTGTGTGGCTAATTGGTGACTCTGGTTACCCCAACCTGTCATGGCTACTGACCCCAGTGAGGAATCCCAGGACAAGGGCAGAGGAACGGTACAATGAGGCCCATGGGCGAACTAGGAGGGTGATCGAGCGGACCTTCGGCCTCCTGAAGGCCAGGTTCCGCTGCCTCCATATGACAGGTGTATCCCTATTCTACTCACCAAAGAAGGTGTGCCAGATCATCGTGGCCTGCTGTATGCTTCACAACCTGGCTTTGCGACGACAGGTGCCTTTTCTGCAGGAGGATGGTCCAGATGGTGGTGTTGTAGCAGCTGTGGAGCCTGTGGAGAGTGAAGACGAGGAAGCCGAAGAAGACGACATAGACAACAGGAACACAGTAATACAGCAGTATTTCCAATGACACACAGGTAAGAATACACACCGGCATATTACATATACTTAAACACTACTACCTCTCTACTGTCTGTCCTTTTCACCCAGTGTATGGTAACTGAGTTGTGACTTTCCCTTCCGATTTCAGAGATGTGGGCCCCACTGTGTGACATCTGCTTTATTTCCCCATGGACTACAGCTGTGTGACATTGGTATGTTGGCATCCCAATGTAAATAAGCATTTTGGCACAGTAATGTCTAATACATTTGTTCAAAATCACAGCCAGACTCCTGATTGTTTTGTGCAATAACTGTGTTTATTACAGTGCTCTATATTGGTGGGTGGTTGCAAATCGGTGAGGGGTGATGGTGGAGGAATGTCCATGGCAGAGTCCAGACTATTTGTATCACAGGTGCATTGTCCAAATGCCTGTGGAAAGTGGAGCTGGGGCAGTTTTAGGATGGACAGGGTGACAATGTGGGACAGTGGGATAACAATCAGGGAGGTATCCTTTCCTGGCGGGAGTCTTGGCATCTTACTCTGTCTTCTTCCTGGATCTCAGGGACCGCTTGCGGGGTGGTTCTCCTTCTGCAGGGGGTGGGGTGCTGGTGGCCTGTTGGTCCTGTGGCGGGCCCTCCTGTCCACTAGCGCCGGCAGAAGTGGTAGGCAGATCTTGGTCCATGCTAGTGTCAGGGGCCCTTTGTGGTGTCACAGTGTCCCGCAATGTGGTGACTACCAGATTCAGAGCCCCTACAATGGTGCCCAGGGCGGAACTGATGGTTCGTAGTTCCTCCCTGAAGCCCAAATACTGTTCCTCCTGCAGGAGCTGGATCTCCTGAAACCTGGCCAGTACCGTCGCCATCGTCTCCTGGGAATGATGGTATGCTCCCATGATGGAGGAGAGGGCCTCGTGGAGAGTGGGTCCCTGGGCCTGTCCCCCCCCGTCGCACAGCAGCCCTCCCAGTTCCCCTGTTTCCCTGGGCCTCTGTCCCCTGGACCGTGTGCCCACTACCACTGCCCCCAGGTCCCTGTTGTTGTTGGGGTGGTGGGTTAACCTGCGTGCCCTGTAGTGGTGGACACACCGCTGATTGACGTGTCCTGGGGACAGAGGGATGGGCCCGCTGAGTGGGTGCTGTGCTGGTGTTCCCAGAGGGGGGAAGGTCTGCTGTGGCCGATGCTGTCTGAGGGGAACCGACTGTCCTGAGGTCCCCGATGGGCCGGGCTGGTCATCTAGATCCAGGTCGACAGAGGTGCTGTCATCACTGTGGGCCTCTTCTGGGCGTGGAGTGGAAATTTGTGGACCCTCCTGCGCGGTAACGTGGCGTTCGGGTCCTGCAGGGGCATTAAACCATGATTATTGCATCTGTGTGTGCCAGAGTGTGCAATGGCTGGGTGCCCGTGTACCCCAGTGCTTGCATTCCTGTGTTGGGGCTTTTGTGACGGTGGTTTGGGGGGGGGATGGGGATGTGCAGTGGGCATGCTTTGGTGATGGGTGTCCATGCTTTGTGGTCGCATGCAGGGCTTGGGGTTGGGATGGGTGGGTTGTGATGTTGAGACATTTGCAAGGAGTAGGTGTGATGGGGGTGAGGGTGGGGGTATGAGTTGGCATGCTGGTGGGGTGGGGGGATGAAGTAGTGAAGATGAGACTTACCAGAGTCCATTCCTCCAGATACTCCTGCGAGGCCCTTAGGATGCAGGCTCGCCAAGACCTGCTCCTCCCAAGTTGTAAATTCTGGGGGAGGAGGTGGTGGTCCGCCGCCAGTCCGCTGAACGGCGATGTTGTACCTGGATACCGTTGAACGCACCTTCCCCCGTAGGTCGTTCCACCGCTTCCTGATGTCATCCCTATTTCTTGGGTGCTGTCCCACAGCGTTGACCCTGTCGACTATTCTGCTCCATAGCTCCATCTTCCTGGCAATGGAGGTGTGCTGCACCTGTGTTCTGAAGAGCTGTGGCTCTACCCGTACGATTTCCTCCACCATGACCATGAGTTCCTCCTCCGAAAACCTGGGGTGTCTTTGCTGTGCCATGGGGTGGTGTGGGTGATGTGTGGGGTGGATTGTGTGGTGCTAAGTGTGGTGATGTGTATTGGTGTGTTGTGTGAAGTGCGTGGTAATATTGCTGGGTGATGGTATGATGCGCGTCTGGGTGCTCGGATCTCTATTTCTCTGTGCGTGGTCCCGATTCTCTAGGAGTGGAGGTTTGTGGGTGATGTGGGTGTGTGTTTTATATTTAATTGGGTGTGTGGGAGTGGTGTTTGTATATGTATCAGGTGTGTGTATTTTGAATTGTCCAATGTGGCTGTGTTTTGTAAGTGTGTGTGTATTTTGAGCGCTGCGGTGTGTACCGCCAATGGAATACCGCGGTTGAAAGACCGCCGCGTGGATTCGTGTGTCGTGATAGTGTGGGCGTATTTCTGTTGGCGTGACGGTGTCGGTTTGGTTATCAGCAGTTTCTCGCTGGCCTTTGGTGTGGCGGACTTTTGTGGATGTCTGTATTTTGCCGGTTTGCGTGTTGTGGGTCAGAATGACCGTGGCGGTTTACCGCGGCCGCAGCGGCATGTTGGCGGTCTTCTGACAGCGGTATGCGCCTTTTAATGCCAAGGTTGGAATGACCCCCTCAGTCTTTCCACGGACAGTACAGCGGGAGAATAGGTTAGGAGGTGTGTCCATCCCTTAGTTTCACTGTCCAAGTACTAGGCCGCACTTTGTAATGGAGAGGTGGAGGTCGAAATGGAAGTGTTGGGCAACGGTGGCTGGAAGATGAGTAAGCCCACTCCAACTCTGGAACTCAGTGATGTCTACTGGATGACACAATCACTTGATCAGGCCGCCAACCCTAGACATTGTAGCAAAATATGCAGCAGAGTGTAGGAGGCATTTAAAAGACCACCATCTTACTCGTGGGAAGTCTCGGCCTTATGTTCTTCTTTAGTAAATCAATTATGGGAATAACTAGTTTGGACAGATTTTTTATAAACTTCTGATAGCAGTTAGCTAGCCTATTATACTTGTTTGAGGCAGGTATCAGCCAATCCAAATCGCCTGAACTTTGTGATTATTCATAGCCACGCCTTTTGCAGAGATGACTGACAACTGTTGAAAAAGGCACTTTTCAGGTTTAGCTAGACGTTTTTGTTGATGGGGTCCAGATCAAACCTCCTTCACATCCCTCTCATGTTGGTAATGGTCTTTTGAGAAAATAAATATATTTTTGAGATGGAAGATCATTGAGCATAAGTGAAGGTCAGAAAATATAGCATTCATGAACCTTTTGAAAATAGATGGAGCATTACACAGACCAAAAGGCATAACTGTATTTGAAGAGGACAAGGGATATATGGACCACGCTTTTCAACTCATCACCTGGCTTGATGCATAATAAGTAATAAGCTCCCCTCAATTGTGTTATGGAAAAGACTTTTGTAAGGCTATCAGCGATCAAGTGTGATGGTTGCAGATCTTAAATTGATATTTTAATTAGCCCCCTGCAGTATATGCCTGGGCATATTTTAGTGGAATCTCTCTTTGGAACAAAAAAATAATGAAGCCACAGAAGGACTGTCAATCCAGTCTCTGTGTGTGTTTCAAAATAACTCTTTTCTAGAGGTGACAAAAGATTTGACGAAAGGGCACAAGACCATGTGAATCCAGGTCTATTTTGCAATTGAAAAAACAATGCTCTCTCTTTCTTGAGGTTCAGAAAAAACATCTGAAATTTCTTGGTAGGGATACTACTTAATTTCGCAACATAAGCCTCCAGATCTAAAGTTCCCCATTTTTTAAATTTCCCTCTTGAGCAGAGTATTTTTGAACCTGACAATCGAACATCTTTTTGAAATACAGCAAATGGGCCATAAAGTTGTCCAGGATAGGAGTAGCCGAAAAGATGAGAGGTGTGGCCCAAACTAGGGCATTTCCCATCGATCTAATAATAGAACCTACCATTGCATTATCTGAGACATAGATATGGAGTTGAAATGAAGTGAATCTAACAAACATCCAAACATTCTTTAAAATTGTAATGATTCCTACTAATCTAACTAAAGGAGGGTCCAAGGATCCTTCTTAAACTACTGCCAAGGACTTCCTAAAGGCAGCATTTTCATTAGTTAACATTTGTACTTGAACAGTCAGTCAATAATCTTTATTTGGCTAAAAAGCCATAATATTTAAATTGAAATATATGCAATCAGAAAATCCTCATTAATTCATATACGAGTTTTGAAACATCAAATGCCACCGAATAATAGCTTAATTGAAAAACAACCTCAATAACACATGTGATTATATTAAAATTATGACTTCAATATAATCGTAACTTATATATTAACATCCTATCATAAAGTATCTAAAACCTCATAACGTTTCCTATTTGTGAAGGTACCTCTAATAAAATGTATACTTGCAAGTCTAGTTGCTGTAAACACATCAGCTTATCTTTTAACATCTAACATTGGCTTGACGTAAAACTGGAACTCGAAAGGAGATCCTTGGAGTAGAGTAGAAAGTGCAAAATAGCATAAAGTAAGTCATATTTGACTAGAGAAAGTATTGCAAGGACAAGGGGGCAGATTCTGAAGACAAGTTCTCTACAATGGAAAAGCTACCATATAGTGCACTGTGCTTGATCTTAAACAATTCAAGTAAACTAGGTAGCTGGAATTTCTTTAAAAGGTTTAATAAAGATCCACCCCGTGACATAGACACTGAGGAGTACATGATCACTATCTCCATATATTGAACCCTTTCCAACCACTCCATCATATGGCATTTATAATAGAACTGTCTGGCCCTATCTTTAATTCTAAGGATTATGGTTTGTGAGGTCTTAAAATGTTCTGAGATACCCATCAATTGAAGAGTTTTCTTTACATAAGCAAAACTGGGGATCCACTCTAAATTATCGAAGGCTTTACAGTCTTTAAGAAATGTTCTAACCAAACCTGTTTCGGTTTTACCCCATTTTATTGATCTATAAAATCAGTAGTGCTAGACCAATAGCATCCTGCAAATTGGCCATACTTCAGGATACCAATAATGACCTGCAAATAAAGCTATTCTCTGCACATTGGAGAATATCGGAGTTGCTATATCCCCAAACGCCTGCTCCACACGTCCTTACCGAAATATAAATGCTCTCCTAGATTTCTAATAATTCCTTCACTGGCTTGCATCTGGCCTATATGTAAACCTAAATATTGCCTCAGTTGTTCCGCTAAATTGTTGTAATCTCAGAGTTAGACGAGAGGCCCAGCTCAATGATGAAAAAAAATGGAATTCCCAGGTGAGTGAAGGCCTACGTCTTTTCCAGGTGGACACCCTACATTTGATATGACAGGGTCTTGGTATTGAAGGGCCCACAAGTCATAACAAATGATTTAGAGAAATGTATTGTTAAATCCAAGTCCTCCATAAAAGATAAAAATGAGTTGAGGAAGAGTTGATGGGCTTTGGCTGTCCTAACAACAAGGACATGCCGTGTCTGCATAGTAAAATAGGAATGGGATGGTTCACCATCTGGGGTATGTCTTTTCCCTTCCATGATAAATAATGACTAACCCCATTTATGAAAAGTAGAAAACGAAATGGAGCCAGGATACACTCGAATTGCACATTACGGTTAGATCTGATTAGGGTAGTTCATTCGCCTAACGGGCTATAATGGACCTTAGCAGATGTTCTCCAATGTAAACATCTTATCAGGGTGAGCAATTCTTTTTCTACCCCATCTACTCCATTAAGGCCCAACGTTTGGAGCGATTTACATAATTGAAGGCAGTGGAGTGATCCATAAGTGCTAAGTGGAGAACACCTCCTTGTGTCATTACTTATTTTCTTGCTTAAAGATTAAAATACTGTTCCACAGTGCCAATTCCAGGTCAGAAACTAAACTGCATTTCTGATAAAAAATTATTTTCTTTAGCCTGAGTTTCCAAAGGAGACAGAAGTACTTGTCCCAAAGTCCTATCACTATAATCAATTAATGGAACTGGATGATAGCAACTGGGTGAACTACTTAGAAAACCAAATTGTTTACTGCTACCAACAAATACTGTACTTGATCCATGGGTCTAGTCTTTAGGTGTCACATCCTGTCAACAGCAGCCCTTCGTGGTGACAACTTTAAGGTTCTTTTGGTTCACGGGTCTATTGCTTCTTGTGGCAAAGTTCCAGCTCCAGATTTAAATCTGGCTCCGGGCTTTAGCACATAAGGAAAACTCATGGGAAGGGAAGTAAAAAAAAGAATCTCTGGAAAAAAAATCCCCCAAGAGTCAGGCAAATTACATGGACAAGCAACTTCTGAAGTGCTGGATCAGACAAGAGAAATACAAGCAGGAGCAAGGAATCTCAACAGAAACCACAAGCGATCAACCAACTCCAAGAAACGTTGCAATGTATCGGGGTTCCATCCAGATCTCCTTATACACTAAAGACTTTCCTGAAAGACCAGTAGTAGCTACCTCCATCACACCTAGTGCAAAGAAAGGGAAGTGAAAGAAAACTAAAGCCTCTAACACAAAATGGAAAATCAGAACTGGAATTAGCAAAAAGGTAGAACTGGAATAATCATTCCAATTAATACATTTAACGTTATTAAGGCACATCCTGCATATTTCTCCAGTTGGGAAGAAGAAGAGCCATTTTTTCACCCCTGCCCTAACGGGCGAACACCCCTGTTGCATACTTTATGTCTGGCACAGGCATAATGTGCTCCAAGAGTTTACAAACTGGTGCAATGCATGCATTGCGCCACTTTGTAAATATGGAGCAGGGGAAAATGCCACTTTAGTGTCACCTTATTGTGAAAAAAATGACACTATGGCAGCGCTAAGGTTGCGGTAGGGGCTCTTAAATATGCCCCAAAGTTTGGTAATTATGTCATCCTCTAATCACACCACAATTTGTATTGCTATGATGTACAATACATATATTCCTCAATTACTGAATCTTCAGGGAATTAATGCAGGAAAGCCTGAAGAACCAATTTAGTCCTTCACTCTGGCTATTTATTACCCCCAGAACCTTTGAGGTCTGATCAGGAAGACAAGGTCACCTCTCGGCGATTTGTAGGCGGGGAGGTCTCACTGAGGGAGGGCCATGGCCGAGTTTATCACTGATGGCTGACAGTGCAACAGTCTCTGTTGGAGCCCTTCAATGATTCCCTCCTTATTTCCCTCCAACTGTGCCCCTCATCTCTCCATACCATCTCTTTAATTTGTTTTGTAGCAGATCTCTTACCAGCGTAGGGTGTTGGAGCACTTTACATCACACACACATATACAGAAACAAAGAACCATACATGTGTAAATCAGGGTATAGAAAATGTTACATAAGGCATAGGGGGCTGCATGATGTAGAATTCACATGTCATACTGGTAGGCATTAGATGAGAGAGCTTGGCTTGGAGAAGCACAGACTCAGGATTCAGAACATAACACAGTAGTTAGGGTTGACTTTAATAATGGGAGTTTATTTTCACCCAAACAAACCTTTAGCAATATCAGGATAACGAAACACTCAGAAAACATAGCTTTCTAACCTGAATAGCATTCAGTTTGCGTGCAGCTCTTTGATGGCAGTTCATAGCTCACTGTGCTAGAATCTCTGTGGCAAAAGCAGTAACCCACTAAGCCATGCACATAAAGTACTGTTCTTTGATGTACATGGCACGCAGTCTTTGCAGCAGGCATATTTACCCGCTGTACTACCTTAGATGAGTCAAAACTGCCACTAGACAAAACTCCTCTCTCTCTCCAGCAGGTACATTAATCAATAGAATTATCTTGATGCATTTATTGTTGCCTGAAAACTGCAGGCTATAACTTTTCAGTGCTATGAAAACTGCTGCACTTCTACAAACCCGCCTCCCACTAACAAACCCACCCCCTCCCTTCCAGTCTCCCAGGGAAACATCTGATGCCCAGTGCAGCCTTGAGAACAGTGCGCATGGGTGAGGGGTATGCTTGTGTGGCTGCAGAGTGTGCCTTTATGAGTGCAGGGTTCGCTCTGTGAGTGTACAGTAAGCAGTGTATGTATGAGTCAGAGGATGGGAAGTGTGCCTGTGTGCCTGCTGGGTGCAGGATGAGAGGTGTGCCAGTGTGCCTGCAGGGTGAGATGTGTGCCTGAGTGAACACCCTGAGCTCTTGTGTGTTATAGGGTGAGAGGTGTGCCTTTGTGTTGCAGGAGGTGTACTGTGTGCCTGCAGGGTGCAGTGTGAGAGGTGTGACTATGAGAGTGCAGGGTCAGTGGTATGTGTTTCTACCTGCAGGGAGAAAGGAGTGCCTGTGTTAAAGGGTGAGAGTTGGGCCTGTGTGCTGCAGGGTGAGCGTGGCCCTGGGTGTCTCAGGGTGAGAGGTGTGCCTGTGTAACTGCATGAGGTGTTCTGCAAGGCGAGAGGTGTGCCTGAGAGCTGCAGGGTGACAGTTGTGCCTTTGTGTTGCAGGGTGAGAGGTGAGCCTATGTGCTGTAAGGTGAGAGGTGATTCTGTGTGTTGCAGAGGGCGGGTGTGCTTGTGAGTTGTAGGAAGAGAGGTGTGCCTCTGTGTTGCAGGCTGAGAGGTGTGCCTCTGTGTTGCAGGAATTGTGTCTGTGTACCTGCAGGGTGCAGTGTGAGCCGTGCCTGTGTGTTGCAGGAGGCATGCCTGTGTACCTTCAGGGTACAGTGTGAGAGCTGTGCCTGTGTGAATGCAGGGTGAGTGGTGTGCCTGTCTGCCTGCAGGGTGAGAGGAGTGCCTGTGTGTTAAATGGTGAGTTGCGTGCCTGTGTGTCGCCGGGTGAGAGGTGTCCCTGTGTGTTGCAGGAGGTGTGCCTGTGTATCTGTAGGGTACAGTGTGAGAGCTGTGGCTGTGTGAGTGCAGGGTGAGTGGTGTGCCTGTCTGCCTGCAGAGTGAGAGGTGAGCCTGTGTGTTGCAAAGGGAGGGGTGTGCTTGTGTGTTGCAGGGTGAGAGTTATGCCTCTGTGTTGCAGGAAGTGTGTCTGTGTACTTGCAGGGTGCAATGTGAGCTGTGCCTGTGTATTGAAGGAAATGTGCCTGTGTATCTTAAGGGTACAGTGGGAGAGCTATGCCTGTGTAAGTGCAGGGTGAGAGGTGTGTCTATCTGCCTGCAGGGTGGGAGGTGTGCCTGTGTGACTGCAGGGTGGGGGAAGTATTTCTATGAGTGGAGAATGAGTTGTGCCTAAGTGAGTGAAGAGTGAGTGGTGTACTTCTATAAGTGCAGAGGACCTGTTTGAATGCAGTGTGAGGGAAGTTCTTATATGAACAAGAGGTGTGCATCTGTGACTGCAGAGGGAGGGACATATTTTGTACAACTGAGTGAATTGTGCCTACGGGAGTGAAGGGTGAGTGGTGGACTTCTGTGAGGGCAGAGAACCTGTTTGAGTGCAGGGTGAGGGAAGTTCTTATATGACTGCTGAGTGGCTAGTATGAGTGCACGGTGTGCCTGTGAGTGAGGAACAGGGTTGTACATGTTTGCCTGCAGGATGAGCAGGGTGTCTGAGTGCAGGGAGCAACATGTTAAGCGGGACCTACTGGCATTGTCAATGCTTGTTTCATGATAAGGGTGTGACTGTGAGGCCTCATACGTGAGACATTGATTTACCCGCAACCGTACACCGCCACCTACTGGCTCTGGTGTCCTAGGGAGTAGCAAGAAAAATAAAATATCCCTCACTTTCCTCCATACCGCAAATGGCAAAGAGAGCGAATGAGGTGAGTGAGACCAGCTGTGGTCCAGGGGATTCATCTAACCCCCCCCCGCACCACCATCCCTCGGGAGAAATAGGTCAAGCGTAAGCGTTTGACCTTGTGTATACTTTTAGTATACTTACTGTGGGGTTAAAGCTATTTCATTTGTTAGTTTAAGTGTCTTTTAAAAATCCTTGCTCGCTAGTGGTCATTCATGCCTCTTTGTCCCTCCTTCTTATATGTGGGAGCAGGGAACAACTACAGTAAATTTATGCTTTGTCCTTTTTATCTGGTCTGTAGGGGACTTCTTTTTTGCTTTGTTTGCTACTCCCATCCAGGCAAGCTGCCCTTTTCATTTGCAGAGCATTCTATCTCTGAGTTTAGCTTAGCTGTAGACAAGGCTAACAGTCAGGCTGTTATCTTGGTCACATTTTGACTTTGTGGGCTCTCTGCAACCTCTCTGTTAGCTGCCTGGCTCCCACCATCCCTTGGAGTGTGCCTGCCTGTGATCTGGTGCAGACAGCAAGGGAGTATTTGACTCTACTTGTGTGTCAGAACGAGGGTGCTTCATGAACTCTCTGCTTAATGTTTATCACTTTTCTTTGTTGGCACTCATCAGGGGCGGCTCCTCCGTTAAGGTGGAGGAGCGTCGCCTTCTGCCATCTCGGGCCAGCCAAAAACACATACGCAGTAGGCTCTCTCCATCATGGCGAGAGAGCCTGCACAGGCTCCCTGTCTGCCTGGGAGCGCCCAGCTAGGGCGCTCCCAGCCAATCTTGATGCTGCTTTGAAAAGCATCAGGATTGGCCGCAGGGCAGACTGGATGCCTGTGCCTGCGTGCAGCCAGCAGGGAAGAGGAGCGTTGCGCGGGACCACACCGAAAAGGTCAGTGATTTTTGGGGGGTTTAAAATTTAATTTTAGGTGTAATGGATTAAACAAAAAACGCAGATATAAACATGTCACACGCCAAAATACACATTCTCCCTACAGTGTGTACAAGCCTAGATTGTCTGCATTCAATGTTTTTCATGGTAGCCTGCCTGCAACGTGTGCTGTAAATGTCTGCAATATCTACACGTGTCTATTTGTTTTGAAAACCCAACCTGTTCTATATTATTTCGGCTGCTTTGCCAGCCTACCTACCTCTGAGGAATATCTGACTATTTGGGGTAATGCAGTGACTGCCTGTGTAGCGTGTATACACAGATTGTCTGCACTCTGCCTGTAAATGCCTGCCTGTCATGTGTGCCTGCCCTGTAACGCAAGAAACATGATACATGGGCATTTGCAGTCACGTTTTCAGTAATTCTGTTCTTTTCACGGGTTCCACTGTGTCTAATTCCTGAAACCTGTCTCTGACCACTCCTCAAGCCCAAGCAGCGGTTCTGAAATATCTTTAGCATTGCCCTCTGGTGAGGGAAGCAAGAGAAACTTGTTACTAATCCTTTTGGCTAGAACGGTATTAACAAAGACCAAAGCAATGACTGTGCACACAGAGGTGCAGACAGGGACGCGTGTACAGACAGATAACTAGCGCTTGTGAAGAGCGGGATCAAGGTACAGTGTGTGTATGTGCAGATTGATGGAGAGACAGATACATTAATACATCAAGAGTGTGCAAGAGAGTGGGATATAGAATGAATGGAGGTGTGGGGGGACACAACCAAAATACGTTCGGTAGTTACATTGTAATAAAAATTCACATCTCCAGTCCCTTTCTGTAGTGTTGCGCCAGTGTCGTAACTGGTCTACCATTATAGATGAATGTTTACAGAGTAGGCCCTCTGTCGTTTTCTTGAGGCTTATTACATTCCCCCCTCCAGTTGAATTTTCAACTACCTGCACACCTTTCCTACCCAATGTACCTATCTCAGTGTATGCATTCTGCTTCTCCTTCCACACTTTACTATCTAGTAAACATCCCTCCCAGCTTTTTACTACCGGACTTACAACACCCTATTAAAACCTGAATGAGACAGTATATCAATAGTATCATCACAAGAATCGGCAGAAGTCCTTTAAGTAATTCGGTTAACCAGGACGGCATCCACGAAAACAACCCTGGAAACCACTTATTGGGGGCACCCCCCTCTTCTTCTTCTTTTGTAGGTTATGCAAAGTCTGTATAGCCTCTATTGTTGTTCCATTGTCCGCATTGTTAGCCAACATGTATGTACAGCAAGCCGTACCGATCTAGTACAAACCCCACCCTCCATTGCCATCATCAAGTCTATCCATCGAGTTTCCTCCAATGATGGTGTAACAAAGTTGTTGGACGGCTCATGGGATGGTTCTGTAACTTCGAAACGTCCACTCCTGGAATCACTAAAGAGGGGGTGTGCACAGTAACTAAGGAACAGAAACCACCCCATCCTGCAGGAAGTCGCGTACATAGCCACTCTCCACACTGCCAATAGTAGACTGGAGGTGCCCCATTGCATATCATCATTATATCTTGTGGTGATGCAATTGAGGTTTGTCCCTACTGAGACTGTTCTGTTTCCCTTAAAACGTAAGGAAAAGACAATAGGTGTTAGGCCCACTGAAGGTGTTTCTACCCAAGTTAAGCTTTGTGCATTCTCATTCCATATGGCCTGACAGTCCTGTTGTGTGTTAGTGTTGTTTTTACTCCCTCTCCATAAGGAGAGAGCTCCACATCCAAATGTTGTGCCATGGTGCCATTGACCATGGACGTATACTGAACCATTTACCATGAGATATGGTGTCTCCTGACAGACATAGGGCCTAGGTGTGGCTGCATAGTCCTTACATAGAGTCAGAGTATTTTAGCCTTCCACCTATCCCCCTTGAATCTTAAAACTCCTGTCCCAGGCATTGCCTCTATTTTTTCTTCATTTTCTTTACGGTCAGTTAGGACATTCGTTATGTCAGCTAGCTCTTTCTCATATTGTGTGATGTTCACTAAAAATGTTTCCTGTTGTACTTGTGTAGGTTGCATCCTTGCCCTCATTCTACATAGGATAAGATGGAGAAGACACTGTGCAACATTAGGAGATACTTCTTTAGATGAATGTAATCTATCTTAATCACTTGCATGTGGAATTAAGGAACATACTAGAGAAGACTCATTAGTACTTTGCATACTTACTTCTGTCTTATGCTGATACCACATATTATCTAACAGGCTTATGGTATGGTATGGTATGGTATGGGATATATTCTTATAGTCATATATTTCTCTTTGTAAATGCACAACATTTAAACATGATACTATACATGAACCAAAATACCATTGCAAACCCATGAAGAAACATAAGCAAGGAAACAATAAGACGATCCAAAAATGTCTGTTGGCTGAGCCAATATGGTACTCCGCTCACTCTTTGACAAATAACAGTGTTATTTCTCCTTTGGTTCGCTCTCCTCCAAATGATCCTGTACCAATTGTGATGTTTGACATAAAGCAGGGGCCAATCGAATGTCCGACGAATGTATCCATGGTTTCATGCCCTCCACTTTCACTGCGGTGGGGGTGCCCTGGGTGACCTGATAAGGCCACTCGAACTTGCTGTTTTTCCATCGCCTCACAAAATTACGAATGTACACTCGTTGACCCACAGGGAGTGGACTGATCTGATGGGCTGCGGTGGTGCACTTCTGCTGCTGCATCACCTGTTTAGAAAAGAACTTGGCAGACTTCAGCAAATGAGACAAATACCCACTCATCTCCTCTCCCAAAACTTCAGCAGTTTTATGAGCGTCTGTCTTTCGCCTTGCTATTGTCAAGGGAGTCGGCATAGGGCACCATGTCACTATCTGGTACGGGGTCAGGTGATGATCACTTCCTGGCTGATTTCTGAGGGCATACAAAGCTGACGGAAGGCAGTGGAGCCAAATCTTATGCAACGTAGCACACAGTTTACTTATTTTTTTTTTCAACAAGCCGTTAAGGCATTCCACTATACCATTACTTTGGGGATGATAGACAGATGACAATTTATGTTTTATCCCCAGGGAGGTTCAGATTTGTTGAAAAAGGGTATTAACGAAATGACTTCCATTATCTGAAGGGATCGCTTCTGGGATTCCCCACCTAGGTGTTACTTCTCATATCAAAAAGTTAGCTGCTGCTTTAGCATCATTATGTACACAAGGTCCTGCCTCAATCCACCTTGAGAAAGGACATACTATGACTATAAGGTACCTGTAATTGTTACATCTATCGATCATGTCAACAAAATCTAAATGTAAATTCTTAAACTGACCTGTTGGGCGTGGAATTGTTGATGTAATAACTTTTAATGTAGGTCTTGGGCTGTATTGTTTGCATGCTGCACATTCAGCATATACATTGTAATCATTTCTGACAGTTGTGGAATAAACTAATCTGCTTGTAATGTAGGTAGAAGATATTGGGGGGGTCATTCTGACCCTGGCGGCCGGTGGCTGCCAGGGCCACCGACCACGGGAGCACCGCCAACAGGCTGGCGGTGCTCCCACGAGCATTCTGACCACGGCGGTCAGAAGCGGAAAGTCGGCGGTCTCCCGCCGATTTTCCGCTGCTCGGGGGAATCCTCCATGGCGGTGGAGCGCGCTCCACCGCCATGGGGATTCTGACACCCCCTACCGCCATCCTGTTCATGGTGGGAAATCCGCCATGAACAGGATGGCGGTAGGGGGTGCCGCGGGCATGGGCACTGCAGGGGCCCCCGTAAGAGGGCCCCGAAAAATATTTCAGTGTCTGCTTAGCAGACACTGAAATACGCAACGGGTGCAACTGCACCCGTCGCACCCCTGCAACTACGCCGGCTCAATTCTGAGCCGGCGTCCTCGTTGCAGGGGCATTTCCTCTGGGCCGGCGGGCGCTCTTTTGGAGACCGCCCGCCGGCCCAGAGGAAATGTCTGAATGGCCGCCGCGGTCTTTTGACCGCGGTGCGGTCATTCAGCGGCGGTACCCGTCCGCCAGGGTCAGGATGAGGCCCATTATTTGGTCGTGTGCGCAGGGAGACGCAGTTGTTCAAGCACTGTATACAACAGAGCTTGTGGCATTACAGGTTTCCCAGCACTTTCCTTCCTATAGATGAAATAATAGGTGATTGTATACATCCTTGCTGTTCCCACAATGCCCTTTCATGTGATTGTGCCTGTTCTTGCAACTCACGTAGATGTAACTGGGTGTCTCAGTGTTTGGGGGTGGTAATTTAGTATCATTCTGTTGTCTGCTTATCATTTCCATTGGGTTCTCTTCTGTATCAATATAAATTAGAGATGTTTTAGCTGCATCCTTGGCTGCCCAGTCTGCCAGAGCATTACGCCCGGAGACAAGGTCTTGCTTGTTTGTGTGTGCCATACATGTTATTACTGCCCCATTAGATGGTAAAGTTATAGCATGTATCAGTTTTGACAATAAATCTTTATGCATCAGTGATAACCCATCAGATTTCAGAAACCCTCTCCTGTCCCACTTATGGATGCTAGAATGTACAGTAGTGGTGACATATGCTGAATCTGAATATATAGTGACTTCTAACCCCTCAGCATGCTGCAGTGCCTCAATGATAGCCACTAGTTCTGCAGCTTGCACAGAAAAATGAGAGGGTAGTGGTACTTGACTCACTATCTGAAATGTATCATACGATCCCAACTGCACCCGTCGCACCCCTGCAACTACGCCGGCTCAATTCTGAGCCGGCGTCCTCGTTGCAGGGGCATTTCCTCTGGGCCGGCGGGCGCTCTTTTGGAGACCGCCCGCCGGCCCAGAGGAAATGTCTGAATGGCCGCCGCGGTCTTTTGACCGCGGTGCGGTCATTCAGCGGCGGTACCCGTCCGCCAGGGTCAGGATGAGGCCCATTATTTGGTCGTGTGCGCAGGGAGACGCAGTTGTTCAAGCACTGTATACAACAGAGCTTGTGGCATTACAGGTTTCCCAGCACTTTCCTTCCTATAGATGAAATAATAGGTGATTGTATACATCCTTGCTGTTCCCACAATGCCCTTTCATGTGATTGTGCCTGTTCTTGCAACTCACGTAGATGTAACTGGGTGTCTCAGTGTTTGGGGGTGGTAATTTAGTATCATTCTGTTGTCTGCTTATCATTTCCATTGGGTTCTCTTCTGTATCAATATAAATTAGAGATGTTTTAGCTGCATCCTTGGCTGCCCAGTCTGCCAGAGCATTACGCCCGGAGACAAGGTCTTGCTTGTTTGTGTGTGCCATACATGTTATTACTGCCCCATTAGATGGTAAAGTTATAGCATGTATCAGTTTTGACAATAAATCTTTATGCATCAGTGATAACCCATCAGATTTCAGAAACCCTCTCCTGTCCCACTTATGGATGCTAGAATGTACAGTAGTGGTGACATATGCTGAATCTGAATATATAGTGACTTCTAACCCCTCAGCATGCTGCAGTGCCTCAATGATAGCCACTAGTTCTGCAGCTTGCACAGAAAAATGAGAGGGTAGTGGTACTTGACTCACTATCTGAAATGTATCATACGATCCCTGCTGTTCAGCTCTTACAACTGTTGCTCCTGAATATCTAATCCCTGTTTCCTGGTCTATGCTCCCAGGATAGGGTCTTCTCCCACCTTGCACCTTTTTTCTGGCACGTAATTGGCACAGTCATGTACTTGATCGTCGTCAGTAACTGCGTGCGCAAAGAATGTCGTAGGTTAACTGTATGACATCTAACCACCTACAAGGATGGTAATGAAAGTATTACTTCATACCCAGATACACTCTGAGTCGTGAGAGTGCTTTTGCCTCTTTGCAAGATAGTGAATACCGCATGCTCTACATACTGTGATAAAGGTGATCCCATCACAATAGTAGTGCTCTTCTGGACTGCAAATGCTGCTGTAGCCAGGGCTTGCTCACATGGATAGTGACCTTTCATGATGGGATCTAGCAGCCCACTGTAGTCTGCGATTGGCTTATGTCCCATAGATGTCTTCTGAGTCATTACTGCCATCATGGTCCTTCCATTACAATGATAAAAGAGGTAGAATTGTTTCTTGTAATCGGTTGTACCTAACACTGGAGCATTTGTGATTGCTTTCTTTAGCTCCCAGAATGCTGTCTCTCCGTCATCTGTCCAATGTATTTTATTTGCAGTCGCATGAGACTCCTTCAATGCAGTAAGAAGTGGTACTGTCAACGTAGCATAAGCAAATACCCACTGCCTCACGTAATTACAGAGTCCTAAAAATTGCTGCATCTGTCTGGTAGTATTGGGCTTGCAAGCGTGAAGAGGAGGCCAATGGTATAGTCTCCACATATGTCTTCAGTGGCGCTACTAACCAAAATGTTATCCACATATTGTAAAAGCATACTCTTGCATTGGATATTCGCTAAGTCCTTTTTAACTCTCTGATTAAAAATACTTGGGGACTCGCAAAAGCCTTGAGGAAGCCTACTGTGGCAATATTGTGTATCTTTAAATGTACACATATTGGCTGTCAATATGTAATGGAATGCTGAAAAATGAATTTTTCAAATCGATTACAGAGAAGACAGTGGCATCTTTGGGAAATTTGTCAATATAACCGAGGGATCGGGTGTCGAGACGGGGCCACTCACCTGAAAAGCAGGATGTCTGCAGGGGTGATGGTATGCCCCCCAACCTCCTGGAACACCTCTTGGCACTTCCTGTGGACACAGAAACCCCGGCAGGTGTCCCAAAAGGAAAGGGAGAGTGGAAGAGAAAGAAACAAAACACTGTCACGTCTTGCCAGTCCAGCCAGGCACCCTGTATCTTCGGGGGGTGCAGATTGTTGTTGACAGAGTGATAGTAGAGTTAGTGCACTCAACTTCCTTGAACCTGAAGCTGTCTTTCTGATATGGGCACAGGAGCGGTATAGGAACACCGGGATGCTCCAGTACTTTTTTTTGGCTAATAATAACTGTCGGCACAATTACTAACACTGCATTATCAAAAACCTAAACTGAGTACCACACCAATAAGTACTGGGATACTAAGGCTGGCTTCACAGAGATTCACTGTTGCACACTACAATTAGAACTGTGGTTGCACTTATCCTGCACAAGAAAGACAAACAAGGGCATTAATTATATCACATATAACTTTCCTGCATGCATAGGGTTAAACTAAAAGGAACAAAAACAATCCAAGAAATACAAATGTCCACTCTGGGTTTAAACAGTTAGGGTGGCACAGTTTGGTTTGGTTTCACTGTGTGTGTGAAAAACCCTTCAAAAGCAAATTCCTCAAACCTGAAACACAGGCATGAATGACACAATTTAAATCCAAGAGTTATGCTATTAGAGAAAGAAAAGTCATGTAAATGTTCTTTTAAAATTACACTGTCACTTTTTGTAGTACTTGAGGTCAAGCAGATTTCCTGAAGCACATTTAGGCAAGTAACTTCACTAATAATGTAGAATGTTCAGAAATGCGTTTGTCTCTTCAAGATAAACACGAGGTCTGAAATACACCAGCTAGAAAGCGCAGCACTCAAATAACAAACTCCCTGGCGAATAATAGGCACTTAGCTGCTGTCTTTCCCGGAGTGCTGGAGGAATGCCTGGTGTCAGCTGGTACAGGAACAAAGAAAATAATTGCCTCAAAAGTCCTGAATACGAGGATGACAGCAGGGGCTGGACTGCCAAATCAGATGCTGAGATCAGGAAGCAAAACAAAGCCAAGCAGGGAGTCATACTTCACTCTGTTATTTATAGCCAATCAGGAAAGCAGTTGAGTTTCCACATGTGAATGAGTCACCTCACCCCATTAGAAGCACATGTCTACACCACACCCAATTAGAAGAGCATGTCTCACATTAGCAAACAAGCATTGGTAAAACAACCATTGATAAAACCAAATGTGTAACACAGCACATTATGAGGGTCATTCTGACCCTGGCGGCCGGTGGCCGCCAGGGCCACCGACCACGGGAGCACCGCCAACAGGCTGGCGGTGCTCCAATGAGCATTCTGACCGCGGCGGTTCAGCCGCGGTCAGAAGCGGAAAGTCAGCGGTCTCCCGCTGACTTTCCGCTGCTCTTTGGAATCCTCCATGGCTGCGGAGCGCGCTCCGCAGCCATGAGGATTCTGACCCCCCCTACCGCCATCCAGTTCATGGCGGGAAAGCCGCCATGAACAGGATGGTGGTAGGGGGGGTCGCGGGGCCCCTGGGGGCCCCTGCCGTGCCCATGCCAATGGCATGGGCACGGCAGGGGCCCCCGTAAGAGGGCCCCGAAAAGTATTTCAGTGTCTGCCTTGCAGACACTGAAATACGCGACGGGTGCCACTGCACCCGTCGCACCCTCCCACTCCGCCGGCTCGATTACGAGCCGGCATCCTCGTGGGAAGGTCGTTTTCCCCTGGGCTGGCGGGCGGTTTTACTGGAACCGCCCGCCAGCCCAGGGGAAAACTCGTAATACCCGCTGCGGTCTTTTGACCGCGGTGCGGTAATTTGGAGGGCGGGATCCTGGCGGGCGGCCTCCGCCGCCCGCCAGGGTCATAATGAGGCCCTATGTTTACTTAGAAACATGAAGGTTTAACCAAGAACAGAGATATGATTTAACCCTAATCCCTGGGGATGCTAACAGAAAATGGAGGAGGCACCTCGGGGATTCCTGACATTGGGTACTACAGGGAACTCTGGAATTACAATATCTTTCAGAGAACGCAAATCCTGAATCATTCTCCACGTTCCTCCCTTGGCATTTCTTATTGGGGAAATCAGCGTATTACATGGTGTCGGTCTTTAATATATCACTCCTTGCTCAAGTAGTGCCTGAATTGAAGGTAGAATACCTTCCTCTGCTTCTTAGGACAGAGGGTACTGACGTATTGTGGGCAATATGGCTCCAGGTTTCAATGTAAGTTTAACAGGTTCAGCTCCTTTAATTAATCCCACCTCATGTGGTCCCTTTGTCCATAACACCTCCAGTACCTTAGCCAAATCTTTTTCTTTTATAGTAGCATCTTGTACATGTTTTGACACTGTCCTATACTGCAACTGCATTCTGAGGGAAATGTCCATCTCAAACAGAACTGTTTCAATTAAGGGCCGTTTATTGACCAATTCCTCCTCTGAAATATCTGTTGATTTGACCCTGGGATCTGTGAACACTATTGATGCCCACATTACCTGTCTCCTGTCAAATGCAACGAGCACTGCATAGTAACTACCGCCCACTGCCATGGCGACGGCCGCCAACATGCCACCGCCGTGGCTACCTGCAGTCTATGGGTACCATGACCGCCGATGGTATTCCACCAGAATGCTGGCGGAACACTGCCAACGGTGATGGCGGCGGACGGTGGTAAGGTGGCGCTGCTGACTGCAGCACCGCCACAGCAGCAAAACACCGCCGACCGTATCATGACCGATGATACGGCCTGGTGGTGTGTTTCTGGCAGAGGCTGCTGCTGACAGCAGCGCCGTGGACCATCTCCAGCCGGAGGACCCCCTGCAAGCAGGTAAGTCAGGTTCTCTGACAGGAGGGGGGTGGGGAGTGTTGTGTGTATGTGGTGGGTGTGTGTGTATGTTTTGGAATGCGTGCATGTGGGTGTGAGTTGCGTTGAATGCGTGCTTGAATGAGTGATTGTGAGTGTTGTGTGTTGTGAATGCATGTGCAAGGTATGTTGGTCTGTGTAGCGGTGCGTGGGTATCGATGTGTGCATACTTAGGTGGTGGTGGGTATGCGCGTGTGCATGTGTGTATATGGGTGTGCGTGTGGGTGTGTATATGTGCGAGGGGCAGGAGAGGGTGGGGGTGGGCGGGGGAAGACTCTGGGAGGGGGAGGGGGCAGAGGAGACCCCTATCAGTGCCAGGGAAGGAATTCCCTGGCACTGATAGTGCCTACCGCCATGGATCTCGTGGCTGTAAGTTTGGCACGAAAACTATGGCGGTAGGCCGGGTCGTAATCCCAAGGGTGGGAATGTGGTGACCGCTGGGCTGGAGACCAAAGTCTCCAGCCCAGTGGCCGTTACCACCCTCGGGATTTCCTGTTGGCGGTATTAACGCTGCTTTAACACCAACCGCCAGGATTGTAATGAGGGCCATAGCTGTTACCGGTGGGCTTTGTCATTGGACATAGTTAGGTATCGGTGCCCCACTGGATACTTGGGACGGTGCATAAAAGGGGTTACCTCCTTGCACCAATACTCCTCCTACATGAACCTGCACTTGTCCACCCATGGTATTACTGCCACCCTGGGGCCCATATTGCAGCAGTGGTCCCTGAGGTGCCACCCACTGAGCTTGAGATCTCTGGGGGCACTCTTGTCTCACATATTGATGTGGTCCCCATTGCATCTGCGGCTGCCTCGCTGCTTGTCTTTGCAAGGTGGGCCACCCCTACATCTGTTCATCTATCCTTTTATTCTGGAATCCCTTACAAAATGACCCGTCCTGCCGCAATACTAACAATGCTGACCCCCTCGGTATCCTCCTTGCCTTTTCCCCTGCATCGTTCCTTGTTATCCTGACGGACCTCCTTCTCTTTTCCCCATATCACTTACTACCTGCCCTTCTAGTGCTTGCCCTTGCCCTGGCCTTGCGACAGTTGTTAGTGGTACTGTCACAAGTGCTCCTACTGTGGTGGGTTTCTTAAGTTTTTGTTGCACTAATTTAGCAGTAGCTCTCTCTGCCTGTTCCGTTCTCTCTTTATCTTTTTCTTGCTTCCGTTTGAAATAGTGTATTATATGAGCCTGTATTTCTGGCCATGGTTTAGCCTCAATTCCCACTACTCCAATGAGATTTACCTGTATCTCAGTGGGAAGACCTCTCCTCAACACATTGTAAAATAAAAGTGCATTTCCTCCTGTGTTCTCCCAATTACACCCTACCTCCTGTACACATTGTTCTTTCATTCTCGTAATAAACTTTGCAATGTCCTCAGTCGGCTTAATACTTTGTGCCATTAGAGCTCCAATATCTGGCCTATCTGGATATGTCCTCTGAAGAGCATCCCAGACATGCTGGCGGACATTGTTAAAAGAAGATCCGTCAAACTGCGTATTTATCAATATGACTTAAGGAAGTCCTGCCCTTGTAAATATAATATTTACCTCATCTCCTATTAGAGAACTCAACAAACTCTTGCCATCGCCCAGAGCTAGGTTCACTCTGGCGGTGTGTTTTTTCAAAACACCCTATCTATTTTCCTGCACCTTCAGACAAAGGGGGTAGTGCTCTCTTTAAATTCTCTTTATCCATTTGTGGCCAGGGCACGTATTTTAGTGCTTGCCCTCCTTTAAAAATGAGAGGCAGTTGAGTGATAGACGGGAAACCTATTACCCTATGACTTAACCTCAGGTCTGGTCTATTACTGTGTATCACTTCAGTCAGTTTATCTTTGGCATACATCTCCCAGATTGCAAGACACATTCGCATGTATGGATAATCCCAACCCGGGGCACGCTGTCTCTGCCGTATGCAATCTTATGCCATAGCTAGATCACAGGGCTCGAAGGACCCCTGTCGGTGCCATGGTTTTTTCTGCTCTTTTTCAGTCCATTCTGCTAATTCATCTGAAAAGGGTTGGCAAAAATACCTATTTTCTTGATAGGTGACAAACTCGATTTGGTTGTTTTTAGAATTTACTTTCCCTTTGTCTCGCCTGAGTCTTGCGCTATTAATTGTAACCTTCGTATAGGATGGGGTCAAAAGTTATACAGGCTTTTGTCTCTTCCTGCTGCCCCCTCATTCGTATCAGACTCTTCGTCCCAGTCCTCAACTGCTGCCTTGGCTCTCGTTTCCCTTCTTGTCTCTTCTAGATATCTATCATATTGTGACCTTTCTACATCTCCTTCCCAATCTCTTTCTTCCAACATCCATTCTCCTGCTGCCTCTCTTAATGTACTTGCAGACGTGTCTCCCAATTTGAGAATAATCTGCCCAGTAGTCCATTGCCCTCGAAGAGGGTCAACGTTCTCAAATCTTTCTGCCTGTTCTCCAGTGCGCTGCACGCTAGGTATTGCTCCTTCTGCTCTTCTCTGTTCATAATCTGCCCGAGTAGCTGTCAGGACGAAGCCAGGCATTCTCTCCGCCTCCTTCACCTCTGTCTCACCCTCCACAGAGTTGACCCTTATTGGGTCCTGATATCCTGCCGCTGGCAGAACAGGGTAGAGACCATACGGTGGGGGTCCCTCTGGAGCCCTTTCTGTGGGTGTCCCTTGTCCTTTCTAACATTGTCGATTTTATATTTGTCTTTGTATCGTAGAAGACCCGCCATAACGGTAGAATAGTTTCCCTCTTCATTCTCTTCTGATATTTAGATTTAATGTTAGTCAATGTCAGATAAGTCTGACATTCAACTATGTCTTCATCAAATGTCCCTTCTTTAGGCCATGGCTGAGCATGGTCTTTAGTATCTCTATACCACTGCTTACAATATTTCTGTATTTTCCTCTTATCTGACAATAATGTTTTTATCTTATTTTCCAGGGGAGCATCCATGATTTTCCCCAGGACATACGCTTCCTATATGTCTATGTACTCTTTATTACTGCCCATTCCTTGTGTCCCTTCTCTGCTCTTCGTCTCCCTCACTACTATATGCGTGTTCTTATCAATGTTGCTAACCTATAGCAGTGTGCTTGGTGAAGAGGTATTCTCATGGGGTGTTGCCTAACTTGAAACACGTCGTCATAAGGCGATACTGGTGATCATCAGCGATGCTAATCGCTAATCTGTGTAGCACTTCTTCTATCTCAATGTCAGGTGTGGACGCATTTATAGTGAATTATTACCTGACATAATACGAGCTATAACTTATCATGAGTGGGAATTATGAGTAGTAGTGCTTAGGGACGTGATGTCCCTTCGTCATTTAAAACCCCAGAATCATACAGGTCGGTGAAGAATGTGTCAAGAAGGGCTCCTAATACAATAATTTCCTGCGTTATTATGTGAAACCAAGGAGTGTTACATGGACGTTGGCGTGAGTCCATTGAAATGTTATGTTATCATCAATCGCACTCATGAGACTTTTTATTTATCTTTACTAGTCTTAACGTTTATCCAATTTGAATTCTCGGGTTTTACTTGCCCTAATGTTTCTCCACTCCCAGGACACTTCAAGGTTTTCTATCGGGATATCAAAAATGTGACAGAGATCTCGCACTCCCTCTTCCTCACTTATTTAAGGTTGTATAACCTCTGGCGAGAATATTTGCCTTTTTTCTATAATTTGCCTGCTATGGTTATGGTCTTTTTTATCATCCTTCTTACTCCTTATTTACATCACATATTTTACTCATTTCTATTGTGCTTTTTCAGGTTTGCCACAAAAGGTCTAACTGTGCTCTGGGTCAATTGACACCGACCACTCGCTCGTCCCTTTACCTAACTGTCAGACTTAACACGTTACCTGATTCACCCTACTCTCTACTCTCACCCTCCAGATCTAACGGGGGTACTTGATGGAAACTAACTGTCCCTTCCCGGAACTGCTTCCTGGGTAATTCACTAGTACTTACCTATTTCTTCCAGGTCCTATCTCCTAGGTTATCCTCTAATAACTATCTATTTCTTCCAGGAGCTGTCTCCTAGGTTATCCTCTAATAACTATCTATTTCTTCCAGGAGCTGTCTCTTAAGTTATCCTCTAATAACTATGTATTTCTTCCAGGTGCTGTCTCCTAGGTTATCCTCTAATACAATCTATGCCTTCCAGGAGCTGTCTCCTGGGTAATCCACTAATATTAGTTGTCTCCTTTCTATCACAAAAGGGAATCACGGCCTGGCCGGGAAATCACGTTTCATTTCTGCATCAACATTGTAATTCAAAAACTCACACAAATCGCGCATGCACTTATTTCGCCATACTACAATTACCACAGAATAATGCATTTTCGAGTTTGAAACCCAACCCCTCCTCACCCTTTAGGACAGCAGCCCCTGGAACCCCGACCGTCCGCTTGAATAGCCAGGTATAATGCTCACCTGGTTTGCGCGCAGTGTTCTATTCAAGCATCACAGGCGGTGTTTCCTTCAGCCAAGAACCAGGGAGTTTGAGGAAATAGCGGACTCCTGGCTGCCGCTCAGCAAAATGTAGTCAACTTTCATCAGAAATAAAGAAGTGACACAATTCTGATAATAATTGAGTATATTTATAAGAAAATAAAATACGGTTGGGAGTACAGCAAAGTTCTGTAACTGAAACCACACTCAACTCAGTTCTTACAAACAGCGTTTTTTATAGTCTTAGTTGAGGATTAAGTTCCACCTCCTTTGTAGTACTTACAATTAAAAAGACAATAATTCTTCAGTAACCACCTGGCTGCTTGTTACAAAAATACAGCTATAACAGACATAATGAACATATATATCTTCTAACATACACAATGTCCTTCGACCGTACCCTTTCAGTATAACAATATGTCCTCCCTACATGTCTACCAGACTATGAAGTTTTACAGTCTGTCTCCCTCTCCCTGCCAAATTTGAAGCACACAGGTGCCCCTTATTTCAATTTGTAGGTATGCCATGATGTACGCCTCCCCTTTAGCACATTTTCTCAGGAAGTAACTCAAACTCTCATGTGTAAGTGACCTTCTAGATTATCTGTGGTATGCAAGGTCAGGCTGTGACTACTTTTACCCTGCACCTGGCCTCTCTCTTCATTCTCCTTTCTGCCCCTGCATCCCCAATTGACCATCGTATCCAAATCGAGACCTGTACTTCTCTCGTATAATGTATACTTCTGCATGTTTGTCTTCTAAGTCGTGTGTTGACCAGAGTAGGCCCTCTGATGTTTTCTTGATGCCTTTTACAAGTGCAGCGCCATTGATCCTACGTGTATACAAAGGCATTGGCGTAACAAAGGGCCCCGCATCCACCGCTGTACGGGGAGCTATGGAGGGTGGCGAGCTCCAGGGACAGGGCCCTCAGCAGAGTACCCCGCACGGGCAGCAGACACCTGGCCTGAGGGCTCCTGGCTGAATGAGCGAGGCGTCCCCTCCCTGTACTTTCCAGGCGTCCCCTCCCAATATGTAAAGGTGAGACTTGTTGGCACTGCTGATGCTTGTTTCATTCCCTGGCCCATCCTAATCTATCAGAGCTGCTTGTGTCAGCTCGACCCCTTGCCTGAGGGCACTAAAGCCCGGTGTTGTCTTGTATCCGGGTCAGAGCCCCTGAAGCTAAAGAATAAACAGATCATTTTGCACAAACAATTATTATTGCATCTCATGCAGGACTGGCTCAGACATAGGAGGTTTGAGACCTGCATACAAAGCACATGGATGCATGTGTGTTCAACAAGCAATGGGGTCCCTTCCACCTCCTTATCTCTGGTGTCAACTCTGAGGAAACAGGTGGTGCCCAGTCTCACCAGAGAGGGAGTGGGGAACGTATTGCCCCCACTTCACACACTGGGTGTCTGGTACCACTGGTGGCAGGGGTGGAGGAGTGGGAGACACAGCTGCCATTAGACACATTGATTGTTGAGTCCCAATGGTAGCGAGGGTGGTGGTGTTGTCCAGCTGCCACCAGACACAATGCATGTCCAGTCACCCTGGGGAGGGAGGGACTGTGTATGACCCCCATCAGACACACTGCTTATCCGTTGTCTCTGTGAGAGGAGAGGTGTGTACAATCCCACCACCCCATCAGACACACTGCTTGTCCAGTGTGACTAGGAGGGGAGGGATGTGCAGGACCCCCAACGGACACAGTGTTTGTCTGGTGTCCCTAGGAGTGGAGATGTGTCTACCCCACCATCGGACACACTGCTTGTCCAGTGTCACTGGGAAGGGAGGGGAGGTGTGTGTACGGAAACCCATCGCACACACTGCTTGTCTGGTGTCATTGGGAGAGGAGGGGTGTGTACAACCCCCAACGGCCACGCTGCTTCTCCGATGTCAATGGGAGGGGAGGGGTGTGCGATCCCCATCTGGCACACTGCTTGTCTGGTCTGACTAGGTGGGGGGGTCTACGACCACCCCAATCGGACACACTTCTTGTCCAGTGTCACTGGAAGAGGAGGAGTGTGTACGACCCCCATCAAACCCAGTGTTTGTCTGGTGTCACTGGGTGGGGAGGGGTGTGTACGACCCCCACCCCCCAGCCCTATCGGACACACTGCTTGTCTGGCGTCATTAGGAGAGGAGGGGTGTGTACAAACCCCATCGCACAAAATGTTTGTCCACTGTCACTGGGAGGGGATGGGTGAGTATAACCCCCATCACAGACAGTGTTTGTCCGGTGTCACTGGGAGAGAGGGATGTGTATGACCCCCATCGTACACACTGACTGGTGTCACTGGGAGAGAAGGGGTGTGTACGAGCCCCATCGGACACACTGTCAGCAGTGACTGGGAGGGTAGGGGTGTGTACATCCCCCATCAGACACACTGCTTGTCCGGTCTTACTAGGGGGGGGTTGGAGTGTGTACAACACAGGCCTCCTGACTGCCCCAGCTTCCAGCTCTGTGCAGACCTTGCATGTTTCCTGGTTGCATCAGTGACTAGGCCATCCAGACCACAGCTTTCCATGTGAGTTCTGGAGCTTGTAATGATCAGTCTACAGTAGGAGGACCAGGACCACCACCAGCTGAATTCAGAGAGCTGACACATTGAACAAACAGACACACAGGTGTGACTGTGCTGCTTGATTCACCAGGATTGTGTTGTATCCGACAACCGATGCTGTCCGCCCCCACCTGCTGCACGTGCCACATCCTGGTGGTGTTGCCTGGGAGTTGGCGTGACCCTGTGGTAAAGGATGCTACACCTGAGCTGGGTGGAAACAGAAATAATTCGTTAAATACCTAATACTGCTCAAGTATTGATTCACCGGTACCTACATTTGGTGGCCTCTTGAGCTGAGAGTTGGACACCACAGTAGAGATGCAGCCATCAGAGGCTAATCAGAGCCACCCACCCCCAATGGAGTGACGTCAGGTCAGTCACTAATAATGAGGGGACATCACTGATGTGTTTCGAAATTACAGAAAATAAGGATCTGGTGGACATGCTGCCATGAAAAAGAGTAAAAGATGGAAGGAGAAGGTGACAAGGTGCTCACTCTGCTGTCATTGGGTGAATGAGGCCAGAGAGAGGTGTCTGCTGACATTTATGTACAAGATTCAATGTTCTGAAAGCAGAGAACAAGCCCTTTCATTAATGCAAAATGTGCCCAGTAGCAGAGGCTGTATCAATCCTGAAGTTCCTTGGTGACTTGAGAAGCTTTTAATGACAGATGTAAGCTCAGTACTCCCATCAGGAGCCAGCACAGGGCAAGATGTAAATGCAAGGGCCCATGATGGTGACTATCGTCACATCGGGGTTGCTTCTGATAGGGTGAGGCGTGCCTGCGGCGCTGTGATTGGTTTCAAGATGGAAGATGATGATTTAGATGGTCACAGGCTTGTACCAGGGGTATTGTTAAGGATATGGTTGGTTCTTGGTCTCTTTAACAAACAGTCCTTTCAGCAGGAGGGAGTTGTAAATGTAAGTTTAGTGTAAGAAATGTAACCCAGGGGGTGCAGCATGTGTCGTACATGAGAGATCACAGGAACTGACGTTAACACCTTATATATAGGTGCGACCTGAGCTCTAACCATGGATAGTACACAACAGTGAACAAACACAGTGTGTAAATGTACAAACATAACATGATGTCCTGGCATCCTGTGTGTGACAATGACCCCCCAGTGCGTAAAGTCACCTTATAATACCATCTGACCTCTGTTTCTGTGTCTTACAGCTGAGGTGACCCTGGATCCTGACACTGCGAATCGGTGGCTCATCCTGTCCGAGGACGGAAGGAGCGTCAGACATGGAGACTGAGCACAGGATCTGCCTGACACCCCCCAGAGATTCATTAAATACACCATTGTCCTGGGGAGAGAGAGGCTGAGCTCCGGGAGACATTACTGGGAGGTGGAGGTGGGGAACAAGACAGACTGGACCCTGGGGGTGTGTGATGAGGCTGTGACGAGAAAGAGGAAGATCAAACTGTCACCTATGAATGGATACTGGACAGGGTGGCTCGCAGATTGTGCATATGAAGCTGGTACCTCCTCTCCCACCCTCCTGACCCCCCGTGTACATCCCAAGGCCGTGGGTCTCTTCCTGGACTATGAGGCGGGCAGGTTCTCGGTGTACAATGTGGATGACCCGTCTCTGCTCTTCACCTTCTCAGGGGCTTCCTTCCCCCCCACCCTGCGGCCTTATTTCAGTCCAGGAGTCAGCGATGGAGGGAAGAATGCGGGGGTGCTGCGGATCCTCACAGTGACAGGGTGGGAGTGAAGAGATCCTCAGCAGCACCGGGTGGTGGGGAGCGTAATGTGTAATTATTCAAGTTTTTGGAAATGGCCTAGGAAATGTTACCTGCCTTGTGCTCATGATTTCACATGTTTCAGCTCAGCCTTCCTCGGCTGCGAGCTTTTTATTGTAAAGTGTGAGGTAGATGTAGGGAGGGGCATCACCCCCTATTACAAATCTCCAGTGTATGTACAGCATTGATGCACTGACCCCTGAACCCTGCAGCATTTGTAGGTGGGCTCTGGCTGAGCCTGGACAGGGGGGATTGTTACTTTGATGCCGGACAAGGAGAGCTCCTGTCTGAGGACATATGAGGCCGTAAGGACTGGACATTGTCTCTGTATGATCACTGGGGGGGGCCTGAACCCCACACATCAAACAGCCCACTCACTCCTCTCCAGGAGGCACCCCAGCCACCTAACAGTAATAATGCTGATTCAGCGGTTCTACAGTAATTCTTCCAGCTTCATAGCACTTAATTTCACTTCATAGCACTCTTTGTACTTCATAGCACTGTTCGTAATGGGTGTTAATTTTACACAGAGCAGGAAAGGAAATTATTTACACTGAAATCCCATAAATTGGGGGTCAAGGTGTGGTAGCAGAAAGGGGGAGAGGGTGAAGTCGCGGGGAGCACAGTTTGACAGTCAATTATATTTTTATATCTCTGACAAAGATGTTGCATCAGACAAATGTGATAGTCTATTCTTGCTTACTTAATTGGTTACAAACAGACTGCATTTAAAAATAACTAAGGGGTTGTGGCACCTGCTGCAGTGATATTTTTGTCCTCGGCGTTTGTCAGGAGGTAATAATAATGGTAAGTCATTAATGCACATGATGGCAAGACCTATATTTCGTCTACACACAGTTTTGACTCACGATAAAGTAGCATAGAAGGTTAATGTGCCTCCTGCCAATCAATAGGCTTAGAATGTAGTTCACAAGTTTGTTTTTTAAGTGGATAGCTCTGTGGTTTACTGCTTTTGTCACAGAGATCTTGCAGTTCATGAGCTACAATTCTTCTAATATAGCACAGTGAGCTACGGACCACTACAACGGACCTGAATGCAAACTGCAAGACATACGTTTAGACCCACAGTGTTTTTTCTCAATCTTTTATTATTCTAAGCTAAAATGGTTCCTTTTGGTAGTAATAAAGAATTATTAGTACAAACAACCCTCATTGTCCTACGCAACATTTCCTGTGCATTGAGTTACACACTTGTATGAGTTGTCTTTGTTTAATGTGCATGAGATGCAAAGTACTTTCACACCCTACAATGGGAAGAGCAGTGCTATAAAATAAGTAAATACAGAATAAATTAGTAAGGGCTTTTTAAATCGTTATTAGTGTAATCACGCACACCGATATATCTGACATTCTAATTGTGCATGGCTATTTCTTACAAACACAGTTGAACAAAGCCAAAAACCTGCCTCTAAATCATAGTTGTGCTTAAGAACTTGTAAACTGTTAAGTTACGTGCCTCTGATTACCTCCATTGCAATGCTATCTAGGTGTCATGCTCTAGATAGCTACAGCCAGTAAGAGACTCCACTGCAATAGCATGTAGGTCTAATGCTCCCGATAGCTCCCAGCTAGGATGACACTCCTTTGAAATGGCATCTAAATGTCAGGCTCCAGAAATGGGAATTTGACATAGGAGCAGGTTGTCTGTAAATCAAGGAAAATGAGTTGTTAGTTCATACAATCATAATGCTGAATGAGTCTGAAGCAGGTTATAAACTGGGAATATATTTATCTTTGTTCAGATTGCTTATGAGTTTAATGAAAAACTAAAAGCTGAGAGAAAAAGACCATGGAAAGTTAAACACTTTTCCTCTCATGGGAACTAACCTGAATTTCCATTGATGAAACCTAACGCAGGAAGTCCAGGGTCTCTTCCTCTTATAGAAGTTAGTATTCTCAGATGGAAAGTTTTCAAAATACAAAACGTGATACAGTGGCTCAAAGTCACATATATACCCCTTTAGCGCCAAAACTTTAAAATGGACTGAATCAATAAAGACAATATCCAGTACAAATATTTTCACCTGTAAACAAATATATGAAAAGAAAGTGCCCAGCTGTCTCTCCTTCCCAAGTTAAGTCACCTTCCCTAGAGACATTAGCTTCAATGCCTCAGTTATCAGATAACTTTCCATTTCCAACACAGTTAAATCACCCCTTTGAACCCGAGATCCTGGAATGCCATCAATCATCACACACAAATAATTATTAAACAGAGCCAACATGGTATCACCTTCAACATCATCCTCTTATCACCAAATGAATCCCTTCAGCAGTACCATCCCATTCTAACCGCTTCAACAAGCCAATGTTGTGTTTGTAAGTGACAACTTCCTTCCAGTTCCTGTCAGTACGGACACTAAGAAACCCACCAATGACTACTTTGGGGGGCACCAGTGATTCCAAACATGAACCTGGTCAATATATCAATGGGAACCTACTCAATATGTCAGTCTTCATCCTGGAAATATCAGACACATTCTGCAGCTGACAAAGCCATCTGCAATTCTTCTGGTTCTTCTGAGACCCCAGCAGGTCATCTGAATGTTAAGGTAAGATTGATAACTGTTCCTGAGAAGAGACAAGACTGCACGGGCACTAAAATGCAATTATTTAGAAACATTGTGGTTCAGGTGTTTTTATTCCTACCGCACTGATGAAAGCAATCCTTTCATCCACAAAGGATTCCAGGGACTGCAAATCCGTAGTCCCAACAACTCCACAGCCAACTCAGTTATGCTGTTCTCACTAATCACTGGTCTCTGTCATAACATTAAATAATCATCATCAAATAAATAATATTCATCCTTCCTTGCATCACTACACTCTCCATTATGTAGTAATCCCATCTGATTTACTAACATGAAGAGCAGTTCAGATGGGTAGCTCCCTGAGAAGATTCTCTCCAGTCCAGCCAACAAAGGATCCTGTTTTTTTTAAACTTGGGACAAATGTATTTAGTTTTATGTGTATAAAATGTATATTATCTGACTGTACATCAAGTAGCCCACAACCAGTGTTTCTACATGTGATACAAATTTTTAGGGCAGTTTTAGAATTATTCTCTTACCATGAGGTTTAAAGGAACTGTCAATTTGATTTAAGATAACTGCCTTTGTTTGTACTGTGAAATGAGATACACAGAACTGGAAAGAAAATGTTAATTTTAGAAAAGTTGAGCTTGATGCAAATATCCATTTTCAGCAGACATCATCTTTCAGTCACAGAAATGTCTGGGGGTTCAAAAAAGCTAACCACTTGCACATTCTAAGTTTAGAGTTTACGAATTTGTAAAGTGCGTAACTACCCTAGGGCGTCCCAGCGCTGAGATACGTGAAAACTCCCAAAAAGGAAAAAGAGAGAAGAAGAGGAAAATTAAGGCAAAGAATTAGCAGCAAAAAGAATTGTTTTTAGCTTCTTCCTAAATAGAAGTTCTGAAGATTCATGTCGAAGCTCTAAAGGAAGGGAGTTCCATAACCGAGCAGCTCTCACCGTGAAGGAGTTACCTCCCTAGGATCTCTTAAATCGTGCTATGTGGACGTGCCGGGAGGTAGATGAATGCAGAGGTCTAGCGGGTGGCATAAATAGAGAGACAATGTCTAAGAAAGAAGGGACCCCTATTATGTAGGGCTTTATGGCCCAGACATAAGGATTTAAATTAAATACATTGTTTTATAGGCAACCAGTCGAGTGCTGCAAGTGCTGTCTTCGCAGACAAATGCCTAGGTAAATTAGTAAGCAGTCTGGCTGCGGCATTCTCCACAACTTGGAGTTTCCTTATCACGTAGTCTGGAGAACTAAGGAACAAAGAGTTGCCATAGTCAAGGCGGGAGAGAATCAGCACCTGAACGAGGATTCTTTTAGCCATAGGTGGTAGAAGATTCAAAATCTTCCTAAGAGATCTCAAAAGGCCAGAGCACATAGACAATACTTCTTTAGAGAGGATCTCCATAGTTAGACGGGGCTCAAGCCAAAAACCAAGACTCTTGAAGTGTGTCAAATGCTGCACTAAGATCAAGTAATATAATAGCGGCATGGCCTCCTTGATCTAAAAGTTGTCTGGCAGATTCAGTAGCTGCTAAAAGAGCAGACTCAGTGCTATGCTGGGCTCTGAAGCCCATCAGAGAGGGATCCAAGAGTTTCTGGTTCTCTAGATAGCTTGTCAGTTGATGATTAACATGTTTTTCCAAGAAATTTTGCTAAGATGGGAAGGAGAGCAACAGGCCTATAATTATCTAGAGAGGCAGGGTCCAGTTTGGGTTTTTTGAGATGGGGTTTGATGACAGCGTGTTTAAAAGACAAAAGCAAAGTGCCTAGAGACAAGGAGCGGTTTAAAAGTTTTGTCAATGGGGGAACGATAATGTCTGAAGCCAACAGCAGAATGGAAGGAGGGGCCGGATCGAGAGGAGAACCAGATTTAATATTAAGAAGTAAATTAGCTACCAGAGTATCTGTAAGGGGTTGAAGGATATTTAATACAGTACTCAAGTACGTATTCAAAGAAGCTAACAAAATGCACACTCTGGGTGGTCAAAGAAGCTAACAATATGCACACTCTGGTTGTTCACAGAAGCTATCCACGTGCACACTCTGGGCATTCACAGAAGCTAACAACTTGCACACTCTAGGTATTCAAAGAAGCTACCCATATGCACTCGATGGGTATTAATAGAAGCTAACCACATGCACACTCTGGATATTCAAAGAAGCTAACCACATGCACACTCTGGGTATTCACAGAAGCTAACCAAATGCACAATCTGTGTATTAAAAAAAGATAACCACATGCCCACTCTTGGTATTCACAGAACCTAACTGCATGCTTACTCTGAGTACACTATGAAGCTAACCACATGTACACTATTGGAACTTAAAGAAGATAACCACATGCACACTCTGGGTATTCATAGAAGCTAACCACATGCACATGATGGGTACTCTATGAAGCTACCCACATGCACTCTTTGGGTATTCACAGAAATTAACCACATGCACACTCTGGGTTCTCAAGAAGCTAACTACATGCATACTCTGTATACTCTATGAAGCTAACCATATGTACACCCTGGGTATTCACAGAAGCTAAACATGTGCACACTCGCGGTATTCACTGAAGCTAGCTACATGCACACTTTAGGTATTGAAAGAAACTACCCACAGGCATATTCTGGGTATTCAAAGAAGCTAACCACATGTACACTGGGTATTCACAGAAGCTGTGAGTTTTCTCTTGACAAGTAACTAAAGGATCACTGGTCAAATAGTAAAGGAATGGAGATTGTGGGCATCCCTGTTGAATTCCTTCTTCCACCTGTAGCCAGCACACTGCCTCTGTAGCCTGCACCTGCAGACTGCACACTGCACCTATAGCCAGTATACTGTACTTGCAGCCAGCACACTGCACTTTGAGCCAGCACACTGCACCTGCAGACTTCACACTGCACCTGCAGCCAGGATACTGCACCTGCAACCAGCATACTGCACCTGCAGCCAGTATACTGCACCTGCAACCAGCATACTAACTCTGAAGCCTACACACTGCACCTGCAGCCAGTATATTGCACCTGCAACCAGCATACTGCACCTGCAGCCTGCGCACTGCCCCTGCAGCCAGCACGCTGCCCCAGCAACCACTATACTGCACTTACAGCCAGCACGCTGCCTGACAGCCAGCACACTGCACCTACAGCCAGTATACTGCACCTGAAACCAGCATACTGCACCTGCAGCCTGCACACTGCACCTGCAGCCAGTATACTGCACCTGAAACCAGCATACTATCCCTGCAGCCTGCACACTGCATCTGCAGCCGGTATACTGTGCCTGCAACAAGCATACTGCCCCTGTAACTAGAACACTGCACTAGCAGCCAGTATACTGCAGCCAGCTCACTGCCCTGGGCACTGCTACCAGCTCACTGCCCTGGCCCTTCAGCCAGCCAGGGCAGCCTGCACACAACTCCTGCAGCCTGCACACTGCCCCCCAGACAGCACCCGGCCTCCTATACACATCGTTTTTTCCCTTCAGCCAGCACACTACCCCTGTAGCCTGTACACTGCCCCTGTAGCACACACACTGCACCTGCAGCCAGCGCACAGCCTCTGCAGCAAGCACACTGTCTCTGCAGCCAGCTCACTGCCCATGCAGCCAGCATAAAGGAACAGCAGCCAGCTTACTGCCTCTCCAGCCATTTTACAGGACTGGCAAAAAGCACACCGCCCCTGCCATTCACACAATGCCCCTGCTGCCAGCACACTGTCCCTGCAGCAAACACAATGCCCCTGTAGTCAGCACACTGCTTCTGCAGTCTGCGTACTGCCCCTGTAGTCAGTGCACTGTCCCTGCAGCCAGCACACTGATCCTGCAGCCAGTTCACTACCTCCACTGCCAGCTTACAGGAACAGGAGCCAGCACACTGTCCCTGCAGCAAATGCACTACCCCTGCAACCAGCAGACTGTCTGTGCAGCCCTAAAGACAGTGGACTGCCCATGCAGCCAGCATTCTGCCCTGATAGCCAGCTCCTAGGAACCCCAGCCAGTTCACTGCCCTTGGTACTGCAGCCGGTAAACTGCCCCTGCAGTGAATGTACTGCTCCTCTGCTCCTGCAGCCAGCACACTGCCCCTTCAGCCATCACACTGCCCCTGCCGCTGGCACTCTGGCCCTGCAGCCTGTACACTGCCCGTGCAGTGAACCCAGTGCCCCTGCAACCAGCACATTGCCCCTCCAGCCAGCACACTATCTCTGCAGTCAGCACACCGCACTTGCAGCCAGCGTACAGGAACAGCAGCCAGCACACTGCCCCTGCTGCTAGCACAATGCCCCTGCAGCCAGCACGCTGTCCCTGCAGCAATCGCAATGCCCCTTGTAGGAGGCTGGCCCTCTATGTAGTGTGCAAAACCGGACACACTGTGCAGGAGGTCCAAGCAATCACACATTGTCTTACAGAGGTAGAAACTAGACCACCTAATGCTTACATTTTTATGGTAGCTTGGTCGAGCAATTAGGCCAATCTTGGAGCAGTGCAAAGTATTTGTTATACTCACAGTATCAATCATGCAGCTCACACATTCGAAGGAATACCTCGAGACCAATTTATATAAAAACTTCAGAATTCTATATAATTTTTAAGACAAAGATTATTAAAATTGGTTAAGTATTTTTGGAGTTATGTATTTTTGAAGTTTTAATAAAGTTAATCTTTCTGTGCATAATTACGCACAGTAGGTATCAATAGGAAGTAACCTTTAAAAATAAATATAAAATAGCACAGTTGCTTTACCACGTTTCACTTTTGCAGGTTGGTCAAGTTCATCGGTAGGCATGCTGTACCAGCTGGGGAAGTTCAGGCGGTTCCTGTTCCTCCGGGAGCAGCAGTGGAAAGTCTCTTGGTGCTGGTGCAGAGCCACTGAGGTGGGGGGGGGGCACTTGGAAAAGGTCTGCTCTGGAAAGTTTAAAGGTGGTTCCTGAGGGTCCCCTTGGAATGCTGAGGACACAAGGGGTAAGGGACCCTTGAGGCACAGCTGGTTCTTCGTTGCAGGGCACCGGCGGCCGGGTGAAGAGAAAATCTGTGAGCCCGGAGCAGTGCGCAAATATGCCCTTTGGATCTGGAGCCACTTGGAGGCTCACTTACAGGACATCGGGGGCGATCTGGTGGGAGGTCCAAGGTGTTCCTGAAGTCCCTTGACTGGGGCTTCCTCTGGGTCCTTTTTCAGCTCTGAGCAGGCTGGTTTTCCTGGTGTCAGATGTCAGCTGACAAGTGTCAAGGGTATTGGTACAATTTGGCCACTGGAGAGCACAGTGCAACCAAACGTGGCCCACTTTCAGGGTTTGTCCCCCTGGTCATTGGTGTATTGTCGAGTTGGGCTGCGACTTCCAGTTTGGGCTTTAGCGGCCAGTCAGTGAAGTGACCCTCACTGGTTTGCTGGCTCTGTCTTGATTGCAGAGTGGTGCTTTCACTCTGGAGGGAGTTCTTGGGTGACTGGTGAAGCCTGGAGGTCCTCTGGGGTTTGTGAGGTCAGTCCAGTTGTCCACCAGCTCTGCAGTGGCAATTGTCAGTCCTGGTTGCAGCAGGCAGGGATTGGAGCCTTTTCTTGGTGCAGCAGGTTCACAGTTGTCGTGCCTTGGATCATCTTTGTGCTGGTCTTCTTTGTGTCCTTTGAATCTGATTTCCTGGTCTAGGGATGCCCACTAACTACTGAATTTAGTGGGTGTTTTAGGGGGAACCTGGCAGTGTCCAATGGAACACCTACCTTTGGGTGGATACACCCACTATAGTGACCACTTTCTAGGGAAAGGGTCACTTCCTTATACCTGATTGGCTATTTTCTTTCCATCTAAGATGGAGGAAAATGAAATGGAGTGCATATCTCACAGGTAAAACCTTAGGGTTGGTACATGCCAGGTGGGGTCACTGTCCCCTACTTTTTGTGTAGTTTCCTGCCTTTGCTCCCACCATAAGTGGGGGCTTGCAAAAGAGTGACCATCTGCTGCTAGCAGCAGGCCTGGGTCTTGAGGTTCAAAGGTAGTAAGCCCTTTGAAGTTTGCCTCCAAGGCAGTGGACATTCCTGTGGAAGGAGGTGTTAGCATCTCCACCCAGGAAGGTCATTGTTCCACAAACCAGAGAGACAGGGCTCTCCCCCAAGGTTTATAGACTGGATGTCTGGAGGTGGCAGGCTAGATAGAACCAGCCAGCAATCATGCCAGGGTAGTTAGCTCTTGCAGGGGCACCTCTAATGTAACCCCTGGGTACATTTAGGGATAAATCCAAACTGGTACCAGTTTGGATTTATCATTCCGAGTAGTTTGATACCTAACATCCCAGGGTTCAGAGTGCCCATTATGTAGCTAAGAAACTTGTGTTGACCAGTGTCCAGCACATATAATATGGTGCACCCTGCCTTAAGGCTGGAAGGCTTGCCAGAGGGGTGCCTTATCCATTGTGTATGCAGTGTATGGTGGACAGGGCACACAGGCAGTGCACCATGTCGAGTTTGTGTTTTAGGTTTGCACCAGGACACTCAGCCTGCAATGGCAGGGCTGGGTGCATCTGGATAAATGGGCCTAGAGGGTGGCACAATCAGTGCTGATGCCCTCAGGGGACCCATGCCCTGGGTTCCTAAAGCTAAAGGTGTTTCCAATTACCTTTACAATGGTTTAGGGATAGAACACTGGCACTGGGAACCTGTTAAGTAGAATCCCAGTGCTCTCCAGCCCAATTTGCATCCAGAAGCCATGAAAAATGTGGGGGGTACTGCAACAAAGTGTCAGTTTCCCATACCCCTGTAGTCAGCACACTGCTTCCGCAGCCTGCGTACTCCACCTGTGGCCAGTGAACTGCCACTGCAGCCAGCATAAATCCCCCATTGCCAGCTTGCAAGAACGGCAGACAGCATACTGCCTCTGCTGCCAGCCTTTTGTCCTGCAGCGAATACACTGCCCCTGCAACCAGCAGACTGCCCCAGCAGCCCTAAAGCCAGTGCACTGCCCATGCAGCCAGCACTCTGCCCCCACAGCCAGCTCACAGGAACTGCAGCCAATGCACTGCCCTGGGAACTGCAGTCAGCACCCTGCCCCTGCAGACTGTACACTGCCCCTGTAGTGAATGTATTGCCCCTGTAGCCAGCACACTACCCTTGCAGCAGCACACTGCCCCGGCAGCCAGCACACTACCCCTGCAGCCATCACACTGACCCTGCAGCCATCACACTCACCCTGCAGTCATTATACTGCAACTGCAGCAAACTGCCCCTGCGACCAGTGTACTGCCATTGCAGCCTGCGCACTGCCACTGAGACCACTGCACTGCCCCTTGGGACAGCTATCTACCCCTGCAGCCAGCCCCTTGTCACTGCAGCCAGCACACTTTCTCTGTATCCAGCACACTGCCCCTGCAGCCAGCGTAGAAGAACAGCAGCCAGCATACTGCCCCTGCAACCATTTTACAGGACCTGCACACTATCACTGCAGCTGGCACACTCCCCCTGCAGCCAGCACACTGTTCATGCAGCAAACGCAATGCCCCTTTAGTCAGCATACTGCTACTGCAGCCTGCACACGGCCCCTGCAGCCAGCACACTGCCTCCACTGCCATCTTACAGGAACAGCAGCCAGCACACTACCCCTGCAGCGAACGCACTGCCCCTGCAACCAGCAGACAGCCTGTGCAGCCCTGAAGCCAGTGTACTGCCCGCACAGCCAGCATTTTGCCCCTACAGCCAGCTCCACAGGTTCACAGTTACCGCAGCCAACACACTGCCTTGGGCCCTGCAACTATCACACTGCCCTGCAGCCAGTGCACTGCCCCTACAGTGATTGCATTGCCCCTGCAGGCAATGCACTGCCCCTGCAGCCAGCACACTGCCCCTACAGCCAGCACACTACCCCTGCAGCCATCACACAGCCCCTGCAGCTAGTACTGTGGCCCTACAGCCAGTACACTGCCCCTGCAACAAACACACTACCCCTGCAACCAGTACACTGCCCTTGCAGCCTCTGCACCTCCCAAGCCCAGCCCACTGCCCCAGCAGTCAGCACACCACCCCTGAAGCCAGCGAACCATCCCTGCAGCTAGCGTACTGGAGCAACAGCTACCGTAATACCCCTCCAGCCAGCTTGCAGGACCAGAAGCCAGCACACTGCCCCTGCTCCTAGCACCCTTTCCCCGCAGCAATCGCAATGCCCCTGTAGTAAGCACATTGCTTCTGCAGCCTGTGTACTGGTCCTGTGCCAGTGCACTGCACCTGCAGCCAGCACACTGCCCCCATTGCCAGCTTACGTGAATGGCATCCAGCACACTGCCCCTGTTTGGTATCAAACACCTCAGAATGATAAATCTGAACTAGTACCAACACTAGATTTATTGCTAAATGTACTCAGGGGTCATCTTAGAGGTGCCTCCTGCAAAAGCTAGCTACCCTGGCATGGTTGCTGGCCAGTCACGACCAGCCTTCCACCACCAGACAAGATTCTGGAACTCAAGGGTGAGAGATCCTGCTCTCTGGGTCCCAGAGCAAAGTCCTTCCCCAGGAATGTGCACTGCCCTGTGTGAGAGGAGGCCTCTTTTTGAATGATTAGCCTGCCACTTTTTGCCTGATGTTGATGTGTCCTAGAAGTTGTTTTGCCCAGGGCCTCTGCTAACCAGGTTCCCTGGGCAGAAGCTCTTTCCCTAAATTTGTTATGATGCTTGGCACAATTGGATACACTCTTAAATGTCACTGTAAGTCCCTAGTAAATGGGTACACCTGTACCCAGGGCATGGAATATCAGGGGTAGTCCCCTGAGGGCAGCAGCACTGATTGTGCCACCCCCTAGGGCCCTGCACCCAGATACACCCAGAACTGCCATTGCAGGCTGACTGTTTTGGGGCAAACCTACAAAGACAAACTTGACATGGCACACTCCCTGTGTCCCCAGTTCGCCCTACACTGCATATGTTATGGGTAAGTCACCCCTCTGGCAGGCCTTTCAGCCCTAAGGCAGAGTGTACCATACTGTATGTGAAGGCATAGTTGCATGAGCAACATGCCCCCACTGTGCCCTTGCCAAACCTAGTGAAAAAATAGTGAGTGAACAGAGCAGCAATTATAAGTACATGTACTGGACACTGGTCAAACACGAGTTCCCCAGCTACATGATGGTATCAAACAACTCAGGATGATAAATCCAAACTGGTACCAGTGTTGGATCTATCCTTAAATGTACCCAGTGGTCACATTAGAGGTGCCCCCTGCAAAAGCTAACCTAACTGGCATGGTTGTTGACTGGATCCATCCGGCATGCCACCTCCTGACTGGATCCATCTGGCATGCCACCTCCATCCGGCATGCCACCTCCAATCAGGTTACACAAACCTTGGGGGAGAGCCTTGCCTCTCTGGTTTGTGAGACAATGCTCTTCCTGGGTGGCAGCCCCTCCCTCAGGAATGTGCAGTCCCCTGGTGGTGAGCTTCAAAGGGCAACCCCCCCTTGAAACTTGAGCCCCCAGGCCTGCTGCTATCAGCAGATGGCGTCCCCCCTTGCTACCCTCCAATTTTGGTGGAAGCAAAGGCAGGAAACCACACAATGGGTAGGAGGAGGGGTCTCACTGAACATGCACCACCCCTAGGGCGTGTAGGCAAAGTGGGCCCCGCCCATTTTATTTTCCTCCATGTTGGATGGCAGGAAAATAGCCAATGAGGTTTAGGGTAGTGACCACAGGAAATGGTCACTATAGTGGGTGTAGCCACCTAAGGGTAAGTGTCCCTTTGGACACTACCAGGTTCCACCTAAAACGCTAACTAAATTCAGTATTTAGTGGGCTCCCCTAGACCAAGAAATCAGATTCATCAGGAAGAAAAGAAGACAGCACAAAAGAACCCAACAGCACGAGAACAGAGGACCTGCTGCACCAGAAAAGGCTTCAAGACCCCTGCTTGCTGCACCAGAGTCCCGGCAATCACCGCTGCGGAGGAGCTGACCAGAGGACCTCCAGGCTTCGCAAATAGCCTAAATTGTCCCTCCTGAGTGGAGGCACCATTCAAGAAGCAAAGAACCCAACAAGAACCAGCAAACCGGTGATGGTCACTTCATGGACTGCCTGATATCTCTGCAAGCAAAAGTCGCAGCTGGACCCCACGAGATACCAACGACAGCCCAGAAAATACCTACATGTTTGCCAACTTTGGTGGCACTGCACCCTTCCATGACCGAGTTGTGTCAATACCCAGGTACTGGTCAGTGCACGTCGGACAACTGCAACAACAGCTGTCCCAGGGCTTCAATTGGACCAGGAGGAAGCCCCAGTCATGGGACTTCAGGAACATCCTGGACCTCCCACCAGAGCACCCTCGTCGTCCTGCAAGTCCCCCCGAAGAAGACTTACCTCCCGCTCCATAGAGCTCTAGTATGCACAGCCTCCAAGACCTCCAACTCGGCTTGCATCCGGCCGCCCTGAGCTCTGCATCGCAGAACCAGCTGTGTGTCATTGGTCCCTAACCCCTTGTGACCTCGACAGCCCAACGGGACCCCAAAACACCATCATTAAAACTGCAAACAATCTCCTTTTCCAGGCGGCCCCTTCAAGTGGCCCTGTGCCTGTGTCAAGAGACTTTCCAGCTCTGCTGGAACCGGGAGCCACCCGAAGCTCTCCAGCTGGCACATTGTGCCCACCGATTGCTTCGACCATACTGTAAAAGAAGAGAATGGTAACCCAACTGTACGATTTTTAATGCATTTTTAAAGTGACTGCCTATTGATTCCGACTAACTTTATTAAAACTTTGAAAAGTCATGTCTCAGAAAGTACTTAAAGTATCTTACCACTTTTGGTCTTAATAATTAAATAAAAGTCAGAAGTATTTTTATAAATCATGGTCTTGAGTTATTCATTGAGTGTGTGTGGTGCATGCTTAACCTTGTGAGTACAACAAATGCTTAGCACATCTCCTGGATTAGCCTAACTGCCCGACCAGCTACCTCACAAATTAGAGCATTAGGTGATCTTATTTTTGCCTCTGGAAACCAACGTGTGGTTGCCTGGAACCCCTGCACAGTGTGCATGGTTTTGCACACTACATAGAGGGCTAGCCTCCTACATCCTGCTAGCATGCTTCAAAAAGCTTACCGACCTTGAAACCCAACCCCCAACCTTGCTGCTAGCAGCAGATGGCTGCCCCATTGCAAACCCCCACTTTTGGCAGAAGCAATGGCGAAAACACACACAAAGGAAAGGAGGAGTGGTAAGCCCCAGACTGCACCACCCCTAAGGTGTTGCATGCAAGGTGACCCCTCCACTTAGCCAATCATGCATAGGGAAGTGAACACTACCCACAGGAAGTGGTCACTTAGTGAGTGTAGCCACCCTAAGGTAGATGACCCATTGGTCACTACTAGGTACTCCCCTAAACACCCACTAAATACGGTATTTAGTGGGCACCTTTGGACCAGATAATCATATTCCAAGGACAATAGAAGACCAGCAACAAAGAGGACCCAAGGCTTGAGAACTGAAGGCCTGGTGCACCAAAAAGGGTGCCAAACACCACCTGCTGCACGCAGGACTCGACAATCAATGCTGAGGGGTTTCTTGAACATTGGACAGACTCTACAAACCTCCAGAGGACCCGCCTGGGCCTCCCACCGGAGTGCCTCTGCTGACCTGCAAGTGAACCTCACTGGAACCTACGTTCTGCTTCCAAGGGCACCTTTGCCCACAGCTCCTGGCTCACCGATTCGCTCTGCACCTGGCCTTCCTGTGACCTGCACTGAAGATCCAGCTGTGCCCTAGGGGCCCCCACCACTTGTGACCTTGACACTCCAAGGGGACCACTGGACTAACCTTTAAGTCCACCTGTGCAGTGCTTTTCCAAGGGGTCCCCCGCAGTGGCCTGGCACCAGCTCCAACAATTTTCTCTAGCTGCTCCCACCGAAACCGGGAGCAACCTGAACTTCTCTAGCTGTTCCATAGTGCCTACCGACGACCTCGACTTACCTGCAAAAGGAGCCATTGGTAAACACATTGCTTGATTTTATATGCATTTTTAAAGTATTTGTCCATTGATTCCTATTGTGCGTAATTATGCACAAAAAGACTATTTTTGCTAAAAAAATGTAATTCATAACTTAAAAAGTACTTACCCGATTTTGAAGATCTTGGCTTTAAAAAATGTATAAAATTTCGAAGCATTTTTGTAAATTGGTCTTGAGTTATTCTTTTGAGTGTGTGTCTTACTTTATTGATACTGTGAGTGCAACAAATGCTTTGCACATCTCCAAGATTAGCCTAACTGGCGACCAAGCTACCACAAATATTAGAGCATTAAGTGGTCTAGTTTTTACCTCTGTAAACCAATGTGTGTTTGCCCGGACACTTTGTGCAGTGTGCCTAGCTTTGCACACTACATAGAGAGCCAGCCTCCTACAATGGCTGCAGGGGCAGTTCGCTGGCTACAGTGGCAGTATGCAGGCTGCAGTAGCAGTGTGCCTAGTTGCTAAAATAACATGTCTGAAAACATGGCTAAAATAGCAATACAACACCCTCCCCTTGCCGGTTCGAAGGTGTTAAAAGCTATCTTTAAAAGCATATGTACATAAATGTCAAAAAGACACTTGAGCATATGGAATATTTAAAAGGTGCAATTCAAAAAATCAGCTGTGACGTCAATAGAGCCGAATTTAAATCTGTGTCATTTTTAAAATCGCCAATTATATCCGGGACAATTAAAGCCAGGAAAGGTTCCACTTCGGCAGGTGGTAAAGTATTCAAATTGTTGCCAAGCAAAACCAAAGAGCATTCATGTTCCTGAGCTCCAGCTGAGGTAGCAGCATTCCGTGTCGTGCCCTATGTTGAGTTAAGAGCTGCATGATCCACAAAGGGCAACTCATAAACAGTTTCCCATAGCAAACGCACCCTCATAGAGCACATATGATAATGAGCCCTTAGAGACAACATCAACAGATTAGCGTTCAATGAAAGACAAACTTTTCGTGCACATTTGAAAAGGCACCAAAGCCAGTTTGAATGACAGGGACCAGTCGCACTCTAGTTCTTTCAGGAGTGGTGCTCCAAAATACTACATAGCTGCGCTGGTGGAAGAGCTTTCAGTCCTTCTTGTTGTGAAGTGACAGCCATTGTGAATAACAAATAGCAACAGCAGGATGGCATCTATTATATTCAAAGTAATCAGAAATCCCCCTAAAATAATTAAAAATATGGAGTGTGTGGCTGAAGGTATTAAGCCAAATATAGAGGAAAAGGTGTGAATGAAACCAGAACCAACAGCCTTAAAGAAATGGGCAATCCCAGTAGTACTGGCTGCGTTAAATAATTTTCCCACAAGTTCACCAAAGTGTCTCGGAATGTTTGTACTTAAAAGGGACTGTATTTCTGCAGATGACATCGCAACTTGAAACGCATAGATCTCGAGGGCACCTGGAACGCAGGTCTAATCAAGGGGACTGGATCTACCTTTAGATAGCAAGCTAAGGGGCATATTTATACTTGCTTTGCGCTGTTTTACTGTCATTTATTTTGTCGCTAAAACGACGCAAACCTAATGCCATATTTATACCTAGATGCTAGACCCGTCTAGCGTCAAAATATTGGGCTTAGCGACATTTCTAGGATGCGCCAACCCACCTTGTGTCAATGAGATGCAAGGTAGGTGTACCGGTCCTAGAAATGATTGTAACCCCCTAGCGCCATATCTATACTTCTGCGCAGAGACCACATGCACAGAGTAGGTCGGCCTAAATAATGGCGCTAAACCTGCTTAGCGCCATTATTTAACCCCTGGGTCAGACCAGGCTTTAAGGGCTAGATGGGCCCATTTACATGGTGAAACACCATGGAATGAGCACTAGAATGCCCATCCCAAGCCCCAGAAACACTTTAGATAAGTATTTTATTTTATTTATAGGTGTGCCACTGGGGGACCCTGCCATGCCCCCCCCTTGCCTGGCACTGGGCCTAATGGCCTTGCCCAGGGGACACTGGTCCCCTATGCAGGCCATTGGGGTGGTGGGCATGATTCTTGTCTACACTTAAACAGGAGTCTTGTATGTGGCTGCTTGTGCATCATAAAATTACACTCGGCTGGGCAGCAGCATATATTTTGCCACTAACCAGCCTAATGTCATTTCTGACCCAGTAGTGCCATAAACCCTAACGCCATTCCTGCCCGGTTAGCGTCTTTTTTCTGGACACCAGCCATTCCTTAGCGCCATCTTGCGTCATTCCATACATATGACGTTAAGATGGCCCTAAGGAATGGCGTTAGCCAGCATACATTTTTTTGATGCAAAACTGTGTTAGCACAGTTTTGCATCAAAAAGCCTAAATATTCGCCTAAGTTTGCTTCCGAAGTGTTACTGGCCCGGTGCAAAGACAGCTGCTTACAAACCATCAAATGGCTCAAAGAAGTCTCACATTCTCTGTTGCTAAGAAAGACCTCTTTCATGCCACTGAAACATTTGTACGAAGAGGGAAGCTCCTACACCTCATGTATTTAACTATCTCCTAACCTTTCACATCTGCCTACTGGAATGTGTTTCAAGCAGAATGTGATTTGAAGTGTTGAAATAGGCAGAATAATAACCCTGTGTATTAACCATTCAGCAAATGGTATTTCAGCCACAGTAAAAGGCAACTTTTCTAATTTCTCGATGTTTAGTATGACATATGTCACTTCCTTCTTAGCCATTATTTCTTGTTGTCCCCATGTCGCGTTAAATTAAATGTTTAAAATTTGTCCCTTGCGCTTACGTGTTGCCGGGGAACGCGACCTGCTTTCAATGTTTGCAGTGTTCAACCTAACTGCATAATGGGCCTTAGATGGCTCTATCACTGTTGTAAGGATGACATGTCGCTTTGCATGATCTCTATTGCTAAATAAACAATGCTGTTTAAAGTGTATATGCGGTCGGACAAGTTGTAAATCCCATTATCTACAACAGCTAATGCTTTCTGTAAATTTTCCTGATCTGTTTGCCTTAACTGGGCAGCAGCTTCTTCTTGGGAAAGTTTCCAAATTTCATTATATACTACATAAAAGAAGTGCTTTCTCCGTTGTCTTCTGGACCTAACAGGAAATCCTGCAAATCAGTATCGTTAGACAGGAGACTAAGTTGTTCTTTAACAGCAGCTAGTGAGGAACTTTTTAACCACTGCTGGCATACTTTCCCTACGCTGTATGTTGTTACTATACCCAAATGTTCTGGTGACACATAGCAGGGGTCTGGCCTATTTGTTCTGAAAACCCTTCTGGAGTTTACAAAACATGCATGACAACCATTCGTGCCTACTGCCCACAGTAACCACCCACCAGGACGTGAAAGTGATGTGCTAAACGTTCCAGTGTGGACCCACTCCTTGAGCTAATCTTCAGTTGCATTAATATATTTTTGTAATTTGTAACATTTAGCAGGGGCAGGGATACAGGCCGCATTCAAGTCCTTACTTTTTGTCAAACCTAAACAACGTGTCTGTTGTACATTTAAAAATGTCATTAGAACGGGTATCAGGCATGCTCTAAATAAAGCTTCCTCTCCCCTTATTTGACAATTTGTAGTTCCCCACACACTTTTCAAAAGTTAGACTTCAGCCAATATTCATTGCCTTCTATAGCCAACTGGGAAACAAAGGAATCAGAAGAAATCAGTTTTGTATCCGTTAATACAATATGTTGATTTTCCATCACTGGCAATATAAAATAATATGACTCAGCATTTTTAACATTGTGCCCAGAAAAATATACAAACTTTTCAGAATATGGTGTGGAACTCCCTACTGGCAGAGTTGGACAGTGTTCCCATTGTATATAATTAAAAATAGTCATCGGGGTAAATACTCTGTGTATGAAATTATGTAATAATTATAACAGAACATATCTCTATAATTTTCTCTCAATTGATAAACAGATTCATTTTCAAATACAGTAAAATATTGCAAACCAGACATCATAGATTCAAATGTTTTCACATCCCAACCATCAGAAACAACTCTGGGTGTTATGACATAGTTCATGGAAAGTTTAAACACATATATATTTTGGATGATCTCCGTCGGGCCATATATATCAAATGATACTTTATCCCAAACAATCCCATGGGGAATTGCTATGGCTGAAATGTTCACTAGGGGGCAAGTCTCTACGGACCTTATGGGAGGAAAAATGCAGTGTTAGGACCTCATCCACCAGTTCAACTGTAGAGCGTTCAGGGATGTAATGACTATGCATCAGTAAAAAGAAGACAATGACAAACCCAATTCTAAGGAGGAAGGCAAGTAATAAGAGCCACAGATAGTTCCATAGAAGAATAAAATAGTTAATTTTGAGCCAAATTATCAGCTTACATGCTCTTGTCAGTTTTGTTGCAGAAGAGGCAGGTGAATCGGTGCAAGTATCATTGATGAGGGCAAAATATCCAGAAGCAGCTCATGAAAAAACTGGAACCATGTTTAGAAGAGGAGAACTGGCAAAAGGCTCCCTCAGTGGTTCATAGTAGACTACACCATCCTTTTGTGTGGAATTTGCGTGAAACCGCTCATTATTGTTGACATTACTTGTTGCAGAAGAAGTTAATGAGACTAATGAAAAATAATTTTCCACCCTCATCAAGCTCAGAGAGGTGTCAGCGTTGCTGCTTAAAACCTGTATAGGAACATCCTGGTCTGCAGTGAGAGGGATTTGGGGACTACCCAGGAGTCCTCTAGGTCTATTGTGCAGGATCGGCCATATGGTGCAGCTTGACATTGTCGATGGAGACAAAGTGATTTTCTTTAGAACCAGGCAGCGGTGGTAGAATGACAGTTCTGGAACTGTGTATTCCCATGGCTGGAACCAGTGCACAATAGTAAGGACCAAACTCCTTTTCCACAACAATCTTTTCATGCACCAGATCCCCAACTTTAGGAATCCAGCTGGCAGGTGGTATTCATGCATCCCTTATTCCCAAGGAGGCAGCACTGGCAGATGCGTTGTCATCACAGAACTGTTGTAAGTCCTGCAAGACAGTGACACGTTCATTTATATCAAAAGGTGTTTCTGCCGCCTTTGTGCCAGGACCATCAAGATGTGGAACATACGTTTGTGTTCCAAACAGGTATTCATATGAGGTACGCCCCCCCCCCCATGGACCTTCTGGGCAGATTACTAAGCGCTCTCTGGACTCCATACAGGTGATTAAGCCAAATTCGAACCGTTTCTAATACTGCGGCTGTTAAGGACTGCTTTAAATCCCGGGTTATTTCGCTCTAAGACACTATTTCCCTTGGGATGAAATGGAGACAAATAATACCGTTGGGCCCATAACAAAGCCATGGCGTTCCTGAAAGCCCTTGAGGTGAAAACAGGGCCCTGGTCCTAGTGGAAAGCCGCAACTGCACATGTGCTGATAAAGACTTACAAATCTTTAATAGCAGTTTGAGCGTCAGTTGAGTGTTGTGGCCAAACCCACACAAATCTGGAGCATGAGTCAATAGTGACCTAGCAGTTATTTTAAAAAATTGCAAAATATAATTTGCCAATTGAAAATAAATGCAATTAAGCTAGAGACAATTTTGAGAGTTATTCATGTGTTCACAATTTGAGAAAGTGGTATCAGCAAATGCAAAGTCTTTATCCCACCACTGAGACACCAAATGTATGAGAGTGGCTCTATATGTAGTGTGCAAAGCTAGGCACACTTTGCAAGAGTCCGGGCAACTGCACGTCAGTTTATAGAGGTTAAAAGTAGACCACCTAATGCTATATTGTTTATGGTAGCTTGGTCAAACAGTTAGGCCAGTCTTGGAGAAGTGCAAAGCATTTTCTGCACTCACAGTAGCAATAAAGCAAGACACAGGCCCTCATTCTGACCCTTGCGGTTTCCCGCCGGTTTACCCCTGGCCCAGGGAATCCCGCTGGCGGGAACGGGTGTCGTGGGGCCCCCTAACAGGGCCCCACAAAGATTTTCAGTGTCTGCTTTGCAGACACTGAAAATAGCGACGGGTGCCACTGCACCCGTCGCACCCCTACAACTCCGCCAGCTCCATTCGGAGCCGGCTTCATTGTTGAGGGGGGTTTCCCGCTGGGCCGGCGGGCGGCCTTCTGGCGGTCGCCCGCCGGCCCAGCGGGAAAGCCAGAATGGCCGCTGCGGTCTTTTGACCGCGGTGCGGTCATTCGGCGGTTCCCTGCAGACGGGCGGCTCCCGCCGTCCGCCGGGGTCAGAATGACCACCACAGTCTCAAAAGAATAACTCAAGACCAATTCACAAAAATATTGCAGATTTTGATAACATTTTTAAGACCAAGATCATCAAAATCGAGTAGGTACTTTTTAAGTTATGAATTTTCAAAATTTAGGAAATGTTTCAGTTCAATTATGCACGATTGTAATCAATGGAGAAATACTTTTAAAATGTATATAAAATCCAGCAATGCGTTTACCAATGTCTCCTTTTGCAGGAACGTCGAGTTAGTCAGTGGGCCCTGTGAACCAGCTGGAGAAGTCCGGGCGGCTCACGGTTTAGGGGAGAGCAGCTGTAGAAAGTTGCTGGAGCTGGTGCAAGGCTACTGTGGGGGACCACTTGAAAAGCACTGCACAGGTGGACTTCAAGGTGAGTCCAGTGGGTCCCCTTTTAGGGGTGGGGGACCCTTCAGGCAAAGCTGGCTCTTTGGTGCAGGACACAGGGCGGCTGAGTGCATAGCTAATCCGTGAGCTATGAGCTGTGTGCAAAGGTGCCCTTGGAAGCAGGAGGCAGGTTGCTTTGAGGGTCACTTGCAGGTCTGCTGGGGTACTTCGGTGGAAGGTCCCGGTGTTTTCTGAAGTTTCTCAACTGGGGATTCCTCCTGATCATTTTACAGTCCAGAGTGGACTGTTCTTCTGGGTGTCTGATGTGTAGTGAACAGAACATAGGGCTATTGTACAGTTTGGGACTCAAAGGTGCAGTGCCACCAGACTTGGCACACTTGGAGGGTTTGTCCTCGTGGTCTGCTTGGAGTTTGTTCTGGCTGAGGTGTCCAGTTCCCTGGTCAGCAGCCGATCTGTGAAGTGGACTTCACTGGTCTTCTGGTCTTTGTTGCAGGAAAGTGATGCCTTCACTCTGGAGGGAGATCGGTGATTTTTAGAAGTGTGGAGGTCCTCTGGGATTTGTAGAGTCCGTCCAATGCCTCAGCAACACCTCAGCGGCGATTGTTGAGTCCTGGGTGCAGCAGGCAGGGTTTGGCGCCTTATTCTTGGTGCAGCAGGACTTCAGTTCTCCAGCCTTGGGTCTTCTTTGTTGCTGGTCTTCTTTTTGTCTTTGGAATTTGATTCTCTGGTTGAGGGATGCTTATTAAATACTGTATTTCTGGGCATTTAGGGGAACACCCAGTAGTAACCAATGGGTCATCTACCTTAAAGTGGTTACACCCGCTGAGTGACCACTTCCTGGGGGTAGAGTTCACTTCCCTACACCTGATGGGCTATTTTCCTTCCATGCAAGATGGAGGAAAATGAAATAGAGAGGTCACCTCGCATGCAACAGCTTAGGGGTGGTGCTAGCTGTGGCTGACCACTCCTCCTGTCCTTTGTGTGTTTTCCCACCGTAGCTCCCACTAAAGGCAATGGAGGTGGCCATCTGCTGCTAGCACAAGGCTTGGGGGTCAAGTTTCAAGGGTGGTAAGCCCTTTGAAACTCGCTAGCAGGAAAGTGCACATTCCTGTGGGGAGGTGTGATAGCACCTTTGCCCAGGAAGGGCTTTGGTCTGGGACCCAGAGAGCAGGATTTCTCATCATAGAGTCCCAGAATCTTGTCTGTTGGTGGCAGGCTGGTTGAGACCCGCCAGCAACCATGCCAGGGTAGTTAGCTTTTGCAGGGATAACCGCTAAGGTAACCCCTGGGTACATTTTGAAATAAATCCAATGCTGCTACCAGATTAGATTTATCATTTTGAGTTGTTTGATACCAAAACAACCCAGGGTTCAGAGTGGCCATCATATAGCTGGGAAACTAGTTTTGACCAGTGGCCAGCACATGTATTAAAATGGTTGCCCTGTGCACTCACTATGTCCCAGATTTAACAAGGACACAGTGGGGGCATATTGCTCATGCAGCTGTCCCCTCACATATAATATGGTGCACTCTGCCTTAGGACTTGAAGGCCTGCCAAAGGGGTGTTTCAGCCATAGTGTATGCAGTGTATGTTGGATAGGGCACACAGGCAGTGCCATGTCGAGTTTGTGATTTAGGTTTGCACCCTGGTACCCAGCCTGCAATGGCAGTTCTGGGGGCATCTGGATGCGTGGCTCTAGAGGGTGGCACAATCAGTGCTGCTGCCCTCAGGGGCCTACCCTTAGTACCCTATGCCATGGGTACCAAAGTACCTTGTACTAGGGGCTTATAGTGGTTACTAAAGGTGTATTCAATTGTGCCATTGCATCACAACAGGTTTAGGGAAAGAAGTCTGCCCCAGGGAACTAGGTTAATAGGGGCCCTGGGCACCGCAATATCTAGGCTACATCATACATCAGGTAAAAAGTTGGGGGCTAGCCATGTCAAAAAGAGGCCTTTTCTCACAGCCAATACAGTGATTCTGCAGCCAGCACACAATCCCTGCAGCTTACGAACTTCCGCTGCAACCAGCAGACTGCCACCGCAGCCCTGAAGCCAGTGCACTGCCCATGCAGCCAGTATCCTGCCCACAGAGCCAGCTTAAAGGAACGGCAGCCAGCACACTGCCCCTGCAGCCAGCACACTGCCCTGTACCCCGGACACTGCTCCTGCGACAGCCGACCATACAAGTAAACTGTTCAAACACCTGTCAGTTCACTGGGCCTGCAGTCAGCACAAAAGTTGCTAATGCCAACGCGCAGTCCTGCAGCCAGCTCACTGGACAGGTATGATTCCTGAAGGTTACATTGAAAGCCTGATAGGGGGGCTCTCAGAACTACATGTACACATTCCAGAGGTGAAAAAATACCTCTGCGTGAAAGCACAGCTGGAGATACGGTATAGGGGATGGTGAGTTTATCGGCAGGTAGTAGATTCAGTATGTGAATAGATGGATGGATGAATTAGGTTTGTTGGGAGAATGGAAAGATGGATTGAATATTTAGGTTTTGTGAAATGGATTTACCAATGGATGAAGGTGTTTGCGTATTTTCATCCTTTGCAGGAATCAAACACTTCCCTGAGGTCGAGGGACCTTTTGACCCGGAAAGAAGTGTGGTGAACCATACACAATTACTTTGACACCACCCCAATAATTTAGAGACCATGACCAATGTGGCCATGGTAGAATAATTCCAATCAGCAATAAAGTTCAAAGCTTTATTTTACAACCATAATAGTAGTATCATGAACACAGTACGCAAAATCAAATTATAAAGCTATATTAGTACCATGGGCTGCCCAAAGCGGTGAAACAAATGCAAATGAATTAGCATCAGCACATTTAGACATTCTAGAAGAATTATACATATCATTAATTAAATTATCTGAGACACAGAAACATATCTCAGGTCAGACTGTATCAACATTTGTGTAGTTCAATTAAGCACAGTAGCAGATTTAGGGATGACATAGGTTGTCACTACAACTTACCAAATTAGGAAATGCATGTGAGAGGGGGCAAACATGTGAGCAAAATACAAAAAGAAGCCAAAAATAATTTGCTAAAATATATTTTGGACTACAGAATTCTAGCTAGAAAAGTTAAAGGGTGAGTGTCAGCATGATAGCTTCTATTCTAGACAAAGGGTAATTTCAAGGAAAATAAAAATCAGCAGAGAGAGATGTACCTCTCCAAGGAACAGCATTCAAGGATTCTACTTCAGCAAAGCATCTAGATCAGCAGCGAGTCCAGTCAGGAGTGTCATCAGGAAAGGTGCAGAGAGAACTGAACTAAACTTTTGAAGTCCATCCCTAATGTAAAACACATAAATCATTTTGATTCATCGGTTTGATGGCATCATGTCATGCAAAAGGGGCATCATCCGATCAAAATGTCAATAAAGCTTCAGGTTGCAACAGTCTGTCAGTTTCCCAGGTCTAGCCTGAGAACATCTCACCTTTCCGTGTGACTCCAAACGGTGGAAACAATTGTATTCCTCTTCAACAGTTCAATTTATTTTCAGGGCTTTACAATGGAATCATCTCAGTTCAATGTGAATCCATATGTCAATCGAAACAAATTTCTTCACAATAAATCCACAGGTCTGGATGTTCTTTTCCAAGGTCACTAGACTAAAAGTCTTTGTGCAATCGAACAAAGAACCTATTGCAACTTACAGAAGTTCTCTTGAGAACAGAAGCTAGAGAAAAACTCACGTTAGTCAGAACAATGATTCATCTCTACATGACTGCAAATATGAGCTCTGCAAGCATAACCTTTCACCATTCCCCAGGTAATTTTTTGTCCTGATGAGACCCTAGAATCCAGCATGAGGGTTGAAATGCCGTCGATACGTTAATTGGACAAGGCCTATTCAATTATATTTTGAATTATCAATGAATGTATTAGCAAGCATACTTCATAACTTAATTAGAGGCTGTCTTTGTGAAATACACCAAAGATCACAGTACTATAAGTGTTTTTTTTTTATTGCTTTATGGTGTGGTGTCTCTTTTCTTACTTGGGGATCACTTGTTTCAACTATCACTCTTTTTTATTTTTCTAAAGTATGCTTGTAAAAATGATTCACCATTACATGCTGATCAGCTTTCATAGCATTAAAAACACATTTTCACATATGTGTTGGTACTGGATTCAGTGGAGTTTTTTTTAAAGATTCTAGACAGATGATTTTCGTCTTCATTTAAGAATTTTTTGCATGAGTTAACCAGTAGCAAGATTTTTCTGCTATAATATTCAAATTGATTGCAAATGAGTTTCACGTGGATATGTAGTCTGGCATGAGGACAGATGTCCCCACAGGCTGGCATATCACCTTCGCCCCACAACCATATATTTTGGGCTGTAAGTAGTAACCTGATTTCGGGTGCCGCTGCTGACTAGGAACATGATGGTGGATGGACCGCTCTTGCACTCCACCCGGGCAGAGTAAACGGGCTATTGGACTCCACTGGATAATGTTGGAGGCTATGAATGCCCCCTCCGAGCCCAGCTGGATCTGGCTTTGCTGATTGCCACAGAGCCTCGCTGTGAGCGCCATTGAACCCCTCCCTCCTGGCCCGCTCAGCTACGCTTGCTGGCACAGTGCTTAGGCCCGAGCTCGTGGCGACCCACGGATCCCCCACTCACTGTGGGAGAGGAGCTGCCAATACATCCTGCCCTGTGAGGACTCCCAGTTTAGCTTGAGGAGGAAGTAAACACTTTTTACAATGGCACCAGGGGTCAGCAGCCTTGAAGGGAGAGGTTTTTTTGTTGAGGCCTACTTTATAAAATGCCTAACCCTAATATGGCACCTGCCTGACTTTGTGAACTACATGGGACTCGAATGGCAGTGCTTACCAGGTACAGTGGGCTGTTGGTGGTTTCCTAAAGCGTCCACCACTTACCAGTTGAGGCTCAAGGTGTTCTTTTTGTCCTCCACACAAGGTTTCACTGGCACACAAGTGACTTATGACAGCAACAGTGTTCTTTATCGGCTGACCCTTTCCTGCGGCTCACTGTGCATGTAAGCAGTCCTGTCTCCTGCAGACCCTCAATGATACCTTAAGTGCATCTATTACGGTAGATGAAGTGCAGCAGGCTATAGCTCCGCTTGCTAACTTATTGAGCTCCCACCTGATTGCTTAGGTAACACCTTGCAACCTAGCTATAAGGTTAACTCCCTCCAATACACCCTGGAATGCCTCTATTGATTCTCATGCTGCAGCTACTTCACTCCAGTTGGATGATAGACAATTACCCGCCTCTTCGCATTGATGTTTGCTGCAGAAAGAGTGCTCTCCAGCTCCAGAGTCTTGCATCAGTTGTTGATAAGCACAGTGATGAAAGATTAAATGGTACCCCTTTTACTAGATTGACTTTTATCAACCAGCACCGTAGATATAGAGCTATCTGGGGAGTCACAGGAACCAAGCAATCATAATCTTGGGATGTCTGATTCCAGTGATTCAGAAGGTGATTTAGATGGGGCTTTAGGTGGAAACGGGCAGAGCAGGCAACCACAGTAGCTGCTGCCATAACCTGCACTTCTAGCCACCTCTTGGCCAGAGCTTGTTTTTGCACCAGCAACTGAAGTAGATTTGTCTCAAGACAGAAAACACTCTTATGGAGGAGACACTCGCTGCTTTGGTGTCGAAGTTGGTGCCTGTAAATGTCAATTGTTGTGTTGGCATCTAGTTAGATTTCTTGTGAGTGATCATTAAACCCAAGTGATGGAAAACATTATAGACTTTTTCCATGTCCTGCTGTGCCTTAAAGATTGGAGGAGCACCCAAAAGCCGATCGTCAAGATAGGAAAAAATAGATATCCCTTTCAATAGCAATGCTACCATTCCGCCCCATCTCTTTTCCTGAGGTGTGTCCAGCTCCCTTCCTTGTGATCTATTACTGAATCAAAGAGCACCCTTTTGAATTGTAAAGGAAGAATCCTTTCTCCCTTATTCCAGTAATGCAGCATTACACAAATCAGCCTGGAGGGATTCCTCCATTCCTTATGTTTTCACCAGGCAGGCCTGGGCCTCCTAAAATGGAACCCAGGGTCCTCCATGTAACGTACCATTGCAGGGGCATTGGCTCTTTGTGTGCATTCACAGCACACTCACTGCACAGCACTGTTACTTCCATTCATTGTACCATTACAGGCACCCCTACATTCAGCACAAGCAATCACTCTGTGCACACTGCAGCCTTTCTGCATAATGCAAGAGTGTGCTATTTAAAACACACACTGCCAGCACACACAGTCAACCTGTGCACCCTGCACAACACTTCACCCTTCATGGATTGTTCTTCATGCAAGCACTCATACACTCAGCACATGCTTTCCTTACTCATGCACTGCATAGCCCTAAATCTCTCATGTAATGTGCTCCCAACAGGCATACATAATTTCAGTACATGTACCAATCATTTACTGCATTGGTACCCTATCCCTGTACTGTACCCTTCCCAGTCATACATGCAACCAGCTTAGTCACTAGTCCTGTGCTGTGCAGCACTTCCTCCTGATGTAGGCCAAGGGGAAGTTAGCACACAGCAGCTGAACTTTTAGAAAGCTGAGTGAGTAGGTGGGCCTCACTGCAGTGAAAAGGACCTGCTCACTACTACTGATCACTACAGAGTATGCTACCACCATCGGGTGTGTGCTACTTTCATCCTGGTGAAGGTAGAAGCCTTCCACCACTATGAGGGTAGCCCTTTGGTCGTCCCTCCTAGTCCAACATGACCACAATCTGTGAGACAGCCCTATGTCATTGTGCACGCATGATTGTACATTATTGTACATTCAATAAAACTCATTCTCCTCTTCAGGGTCTGACTCAAAATCCAAACAAATCTCTGATGTGAGCTAAAATGTCCTGCAGGTGTGCCCCTGTACATATTGCCCTTTTGGAGCAATGGTATGTGCCTCTTAGCACTATGTTCACTAAGGGCAGAGCCAACAGCTGTTTTATCAGTGGTTCCTGGTGCACCCTGGAAATTTGTAAATCTAGAGGAGGTTCCAGTTTGTGCTGCTTACTAGTAGCCTCACTAGGCTCCATTATGTAAAACATGCGACAGTGCTACATCAGCAGTGATTTTTAGGTCAAGCGTAAGCGTATGGCCTCTTGTATATCCTTTAGTATATATATCCTTTAATATATACTTATATACTTCTTTGTGGGCTTTCAGCTTTTTCATTGGTTTGTTTCAATGTCCTTAAAAATCCTTGCTTGCTAGTGGTCAGTCCTTCCACTTTGTCTCACCTTTTCCTCAGTTGTACCACTGTTGCATCTGCTTAAGGACTACTTTTTCCTTAGGCTAAGAGCATTTGACCAGAGTGCTGGATGTTTTCAGTGGCTCCAGTCAGTTTCTCTAATCAGGGCTATAAATCATGTTCTCTGGTTACATGTGCTGTGCTTTCAAAGACTGAGGTCAAATGATAGAGGCTGTTTTCTGGGGTGCCTGTTTACACCACCTGCTGCAGAAGCGCGAAGACAATCGTAACCACAACTATGTTTACATTACACGCTGCTGATGCGTACAGAAAATAGCTACCATTACAACATTTAATGTATATTGTCCCAATTTAAGATGGTGGCCACACATCATGCACAATGATGTCATTAACATCATAATGAGGCCATCTCTTTTCCTTCGCCGTTGCTTGTTTGAAACTCATGTTAGCCTTGTCAAGGATATGTTTTTAAGGGAATGTGCGTGCAACTACTAGCATGCTACAAAAATACATTTCAAAGAAATATCTCCAAATGCCCTGTTCTCAGTTATATAAATTAATTGTATAAATGTGGGCAAGGCAACAGTTTGTGGAGGGGCTGGAAGCAGAGAGCTGTGACTCCTCCGGGTGTGTGTGCGCTTTACTGCTTAGTCTTGACACACGTCAGCGTGGGGTCCACCTCCCCCGGCTCCTATCCAGGACAGTGCTTTGCAGCAGCTGCAGTAAGGTGCTGGCACTCGCCATTCAGATGCTCCCAGAGTTCCCTGCCAACTTAGAATTTAAGATGGCAAAACCCAGGGGCCCTCTGGAGAAGCTCTGAGCACCACCCCTGGGGTGGTGATGGACAGGAGAGTGGTCACTCCCCTTTCCTTTGTCCAGTTTCGCACTAGAGCAGATACTGGGGTCCCTGAACCGGTATAGACTGGATTATGCAAGAAAGGCACCAAATGTTCTCTTCAAAGCATTTCCAGTGGCTTGGGGAGGCTACCCCCTCGCCGAGCCTGTAACACCTATTTACCAAAGAAAATCCTTTGTTTTGCCTTCCTGGGCTTGAGCTGCTCAAGCAACAGGAGAGCAGAAACCTGTCTGAGAGGTGGCAGCAGCTGGGGCTGCCTGAAAAACCTCAGAAGGCTGGAATGGCAATACTGAGGATCCTCTAAGGAGCCCCCAGAGTGCATGGAATCATACAACCAATGCTTGCAAAAGCATTGGGGTATGATTCCAACATGTTTGATACCAAACATGCCTATGTTCGGAGTTACCATTGTGTAGCTGGACATAGGTAGTGACCTATGTCAAGTACTTGCGTGAAATGGTGTCCCCGCACTCACGAAGTCTGGGAAAATGTTCCTGGAGGTCGTGGGGGCACCTCTGCTAATGCAGGGGTGCCCTCACACACAGGTACTTGCACCCTGCCCTCAGGACTGGAGGGCCTGTTATAGGCCTGTTATAGGGGTTACTTATAAGTTACCTGTGTCCAGATGTACAAAACATTTTTTCTAGTCGCAAGCACGCCGATTCGCAGAACTAACCCGTTTGCGACTAGAAAAGTGCTTTTTGGCATGTGCAAAGCCCAAACTGTGATTCAGTAACTTGTTATCGAATTGCAATTTGGGTTTTGCGATTCAGTATTAGGGAGGGACATGTCTAGGGTGTCCCTTCCTAATACCGAATTTAAATGGTATGTATTATTGTTTTGTGACCGTGAATGTGGTTGCAAAACAATCGCAGTTAGCACCAATTTCAAATTGGTACTAACCCATTAGCAAAGGGAGAGGGGTCTCTAAGGGACCCCTTCCCCTTTGTGAATGCATGTCAAAATATGTTTAAGAGCAGGCAGTGGTCCCACGAAATGTTTCCTTTTTTTTTGTTTAAACGCAGCCTGTTTTCCTTTAGGGAACACGGGCTGTGTTTAAAAAAAAAGATTGCTTTATTTAAAAGAAATAACAGACATGGTGTCAGCAGGCCACCATCTCTGTGATTTTTGCGATTCCCAGTGGGTCGCAAATTGTGACTTACCTCATTATTATTAATGAGGCAGGTCTATTTGCGACCCACCAGTAATTGCAAAAGAAACTCAATGGAGTTTCTTACATTTGGAATTGCAATTCCCTAATTGCGATTTGCATGGAATCGCAATTCCATATATTCGTACATGTGGCCCCTCGTGCAGTGTAAATGGCAGTGAAAGGGTGCATGCACCTTTTCATGCAGTCTACACTGGCCGTCCTGCAGAAGTCTTTGCATGGGCTTCATATGATTGGCAAAAGAAATGCTGCAGCCCACAGGGATCCCCTGGAACGCCAATGCCCTGGGTACTTAGGTATCATATACTAGGGACTATTAAGGGGGCACCAGTATGCCAATTCTGGGTGAAATACTACGTTACCAGTATGAAGTGACAAAATTTAGAGGAGAGAGAACATAATCACTGGGGTCCTGGTTAGCAGGATCCCAGTGAACACATTCAAGCACACTGACATCAGGTAGAAAATGGGGATAACCAGGGCAAAAGAGGGTACTTTCCTACAGATGGGAGGGGAGGAATAAAAAAACAATATCTTACCTGCCACTGCTGCTCCATCCCCACTGCTCCAGATCCTGCTTCCAGTTGCTTCCTCTCTTCCCAGCAGTCACCACAGGCTCTCAATCCAGCTAGCATGAGAGTAGAACCAGGATTGGCCTGAGCGGGCTGGTTTGACACTTGGTTGGAGAAATTTAAGTGCACACGTTTGTTTGGCTGGCCTGAGACGGCCAGCCAAACAGACAGGGATACTTTACAGTGCCCACCACTCCTTCCTATGGCCCAACCCCACCCACCCTACATTCCAAGCTGTCAGACAGACAGCAGTAAATAAATTGATGATAGCATTGTTTTACTATCATTGTATTTGCAGGGCAGTGACGTTCCTCCACCAAAACAGAGTAGTTGCCCCTGCTGAATAGTAAAAATTCATGCTAGCAATGTGGCAAAGCCCCATGTGCACAGTGCCCTTAGGAACAATAAGTCAGGCCCTTAAGCAAATATAGCAAATTAAACTTGAGATTCGTAAAATGGGACATTGATATAAAAAGTTGTCCCTGTTTAGTATGAGACGGATATGAGTGAGATGGTTTGAGTGAAGCAGAAGGTAATGATGAATCTTCCCATTTTTTCCCATTGTCGCTGGGTGGTATTACAGGAACCATCCTTGAGGAATGCAGTTACTGGACGATTTTTGCTGTGTCCATGCATCCAAAGTGCATTGTGTTGTTTGTTTAATTTTGAGTTACACATACCATTTCAGACCTTTCTTTGTGGCTCCACTAGGATCTTTCCTCTCCTACTGTTAGATTCGCCACCTCTCATTCGCCTAGGTGCTTGGGGCTGCTTCAAGTGTAGTGTGTGATTGTATTCTGCTGTGACGGTATGGCTCTGTGAGACTGCACCCTGTTGCGCTCTACTCCGTCGATCTGCTCCTTTTGTGTGTGAGGGTAGCTTGTGAGAATTAAGCTTATGCTACATGTTCTGTGCTTAACGGAAACTTTGTGTACTGATGCCCGTTTGACATCTGTGTCAGAGGAGAGCTCATGTAACTGTTGCATGTGCAGGTGGCAAGCATTTGCTGTTGCATGCAATGCAATGCGCTTGTTAAGTGTGTGCTGATCAGTCCTTAATTTACCCCTATCCAAAGTTTGAGTCCACTTCATGCATCTTTCTTCCACCTCAACACTCTCCCTGCCCCTATATGTCAATCTTTCTGGCTCTGTTTCATCCCTGCTTTTTCTCTTTGTCAATGATTTTCTCCGTTCTCTTCTTCCTAATGTCCACCTTTTGTCTCTCTTCCTCTGGGTCATAGACTGATAAGGAAAAGTAGGAGCCGAATCCCCCAAAATAAAGGCCAATGGCCCCCTTTTCAACCACTGGTCCAATTAAGTACTGCCCCTGATGTTTCCAGTCGTTTTGTGTTTTTTGATTAATGAAACAATGTTCACAATGCTACAATGTTCACAATGCTTAAACTTCTAAGCAGAGGAAGCAGTGATAGGACAGGTGACGGTGTATGTACTTCCTTAAGCAGAACAGTTATATCTGCCTTGTAAGGCCAATATTTCCTATGTTTGGTAAACAAGAATTCCTTGCTTTTAATCATGTGCTACTCTTCTGTTTATTAAATGACCCGACACATGTTTAATTTTTCAACCGAAGTGGGAACAATTAGCATCATCAATGCTTTTTAGGTCGAGCATAGCAGCGTGCAAGCGCTGCTCTTTTCAACCTCTAGTAATCTATTCTGTGGGCTTTACCCATGCCCATCTCATGTCCATCACTTTCATTCGTTCTTGGGCCTGCCTTTCAAAATTCCCTTGATTTCTTAGGGAAATTCCTTAAGTTTGTCCATACTTGGTTGGGGGGGCTTAAAAATAGTTCTCTCCCACCATTCAATGTCTTTTTAAGCTCTCTCATGGCTGGAACTTTTGTTTTATAGCTGGGAGTAGTTTGTATTTTAAAGGCCTTTTTTGTAACAGTATTGCCCTTCTAAGCCTCAAAATATATGTCACTATGCTCTTTAGTGGCTACATATGTGGTTACACTGCATTACATCCTGCTATTCTGTTACTATGTCATTGTTCCCTCTAGGGGCTGACTATATTGTTACATGATCATGTGTCTTACAAATGCTGTTTTTATTAAGGTGTTTTCTCTGGGCTGTTCTGCGCATTATAGTCATGACACTACAATATTAGGTGCACTCAGACACTTGCTGCATAATACTTTGTGGGGCATTCCTTTCACAAATCATTCTTGCCCATAACTCACAACACATCATGCTCTTTCTGTCTAGGTCATCTCCGTGTCCCCACACTAGATTGGGGGGGACCCAAAATAATAATATAAAACAATAAAATAAAGTATGGCAGTATTTTCATTTTTGTTGCAGATAGAGGAAGAAGGTAAATAAAGTGCTTTAGTTATATGTAGGGCCCCTAGAATTTTGTGGCAGAGAGGACATAATTATGCGACAGGGTTGACCAATTTATATGGCAAGAAAAGTCCAGTTATGCATTTACAATGTCAATAGCTCTAACTCTAGAAAATGTGAGACCTATTGCATTCTAAATGCTTGTTATAATTGTTGCCAGGAGACTAGGGGGGTCATTACAACATTGGTGGTAAAAGCCGCTTACCGACGTGCAGAAGACCGCCAACACACCGCCGCGCCCATGGAAATCCGCCACAGCTATTATGACCCACATCTGGAAACCCGACAAAATTCAGACATCCACACAAGTCCGCCACACCAAAGGTCAGTGATAAACTGGCAAAAACAAAGCCTCCACCGTCACGCCAACAGAAATACGCACATGCTATCACGACCCACGAATCCATGCGGCGGTCTTTCAACCGCGGAATTCCATTGGCAGAACACACCGCCGCGCTCAAAATACACACACATCTCCAAAACACCACCACATTGGACAATTCGAAAGACACACACCTGATACACATACACACACCCCTCCCACACACACAATACTATATAAAACACAAACCCCCATCACCCACAAACCCTTACGACCACAATTGCGACAGAAGGCCAGAGAGAGACACTACAATCTACAACCAAGCATCCACAGGCACACAACACCAACACCCACATAACATCCACGCACAAAACACCACTACATATCACCACACTTATCACCACATACACCACCCCACACATCACCTACACCACCCCATGGCACGTCAAAGACACCCCAGGTTCTCGGAGGAGGAGCTCAGGGTCATCATGGTGGAGGAAATCGTACGGGTAGAGCCACAGCTATTTGACTCACAGGTGCAGCACAACTCCATTGCTAGGAAGATGGAGCTATGGAGAACAATAGTCAACAGGGTCAACGCAGTGCGACAGCACCCAAGAAATCGGACCGACATCAGAAAGAGGTGGAACGACCTACGGAGGAAGGTGCATTCCGTGGTCTCCAGACACAACATCGCGGTACAGCGGACTGGCGGCGGACCCCCACCTCCTCCCCCACAACTAATAACATGGGAGGAGCAGGTCTTGACAATAATGCATCCTGAGGGCCTCGCAGGAGTCGGTGGAGGAATGGACTCTGGTAAGTCAAATCTTAACTATCATATCTCCCACCCTACCTGCATGCTATTACAGACCCCCACCCTCGCCCCCACCCCTATCACTCCAAGTCCTCACAAATGTACCAATATCACAAACCACCCATCCCAACACCAAGCCCTGCATACAAAAACAAAGCATGGACACCCATCACTAAAGCATGCCCACTTCACATACCCATAACACCCCCCTCAACCATCATCACACAAGCCCACACACAGGAATGCCATCACTGGGGTACACGGTCACCCACCCATTGCACACCATGAAACACACAGATGCAATAATCATGCCTTTCCACCCCTGCAGGACCACTACCCAATGTCACCAGACAGGAGGGTCCAGACATCTCCACCCCACCCACAGAAGAGGCCCACAGTGATGACAGCAGCTCTGTACAACTGGACCTAGATGACCAGCCCGGACCATCGTGGGCCTCGGGGCAGTCGGTTCCCTTCACACAGGCACAGCCCACCACAGGCCTTCCACCCTCTGGTAACACCAGCACAGCACCCACCCAGCGGGCCCATACCTCCGTCCCCAGGACACGCCAATCAGCTGTGTGTCCACCAGTACAGGGAACCCAGGATAACCCACCACCCCAACAACAACAGGGACCACCTGGGGGCAGTGGTAGTTGGCACACAGTCCAGGGGACGGAGGCACAGGAACACAGGGGAACTGGGAGGGCTGCTGTGCGACAGGGGGCGGCCAGGCCAAGGGAACCCACTCTCCACGAGGCCCTCTCCTCCATCATGGGAGCATACCACCACTCCCAGGAGACAATGGCGACGGTCCAGGCCAAGTTTCAGGAGACCCAGCGCCTGCAGGAGGAACAGTATATGGGCTTCATGGAGGAACTCAGAACCATCAGGACCGCCCTGGGCACCATCGTAGGGGTGCTGAAGGAGATACTCAACACCAGGAGGGACACTGTGGCACTCCAAGGGGCCCCTGACACTAGCCAGGACGATGAACTGCCCACCACCTCCGCCGGCGCTAATGGACAGGCGGCACCACCACAGGACCACCACACCAACACCCCACCCCCAGCAGAGGGAGAACCACCCCGCAAGCGGTCCCTGAGAACCAGGAACAAGACAGAGCACGATGGCAAGACCCCCGCCAAGAAATAAGACCACCCTGATTGTCATCCTACTGTCCCACTTTGTAACCTTGTCCATATTGGAACTGCCCCAGCTCCACTTCCTATGCCCACATGGGCAATGCACCTGTGAGACTCATAGACTGGACTCTGCCATGGACAGTCCTGCACCATCACCCCTCACCATTTTACACCCCCCCTCCAATATTTAGCACTTAAATAAACACCCTTGAAGCACAAAACAACCTGGAGTCAGTCTGTGATTTAGAAAATGTATTATAGCAATGACAGTGACAAAATGCGTTCTCAATTGTAATGTCAACATACCCATGTCACACATCTCAAGTCCATGAGGAATCTAAGCAGATGACACACATTGGAAACCACACCTGTGAAACCGTAATGGAAATGTACAACTCAGTTACCATGTACTGGTTGAAATCGACAGACAGGATAGAGGTAGAAGTGTGAAAGTACTTGTAGTAGGCAGGAATGTTTTCTCACCTGTGTGTCACTGGAAATATTGCTGGATAACTGAGTCCCTGTTGTCAATGTCTTCTTCCTCTGCTTCCTCCTCATCACTGTCCACAGGCTCCACAGCTGCCACAACACCGTCATCTGGACCATCCTCCTGCAGAAAAGGCACCTGGCGTCGCAAAGCCAAATTGTGAAGCATACAGCAGGCCACGATGATCTGGCACACCATCCTTGGTGAGTAGAATAGGGAACCCTCTGTCATATGGAGGCACCTGAACCTGGCCTTCAGGAGGCCAAAGGTGCGTTCTATCTCCCTCCTAGTCCGCCCATGGGCCTCATTGTAGTGTTCCTCTGCCCTGGTCCTGGGATTCCTCACTGGGGTCAGTAGCCATGACAGGTTGGGGTAACCAGAGTCCCCCAATAGCCACACCCGGTGCCTCTGGAGTTGACCCATCACATAAGGGATGCTGCTATTCCGCAGGATGTAGGCATCATGCACTGAGCCAGGGAACATAGCATTTACCTGGGAGATGTACTGGTCTGCCAAACATACCATCTGTACATTCATGGAATGATAACTCTTCCGGTTCCTGTACACCTGTTCACTCCTGTGGGGGGGGACCAGAGCTACATGGGTCCCATCAATGGCACCCATGATGTTAGGGATATGTCCAAGGGCATAGAAGTCACCTTTCACTGTAGGCAAATCCTCCTCCTGAGGGAAAATGATGTAGCTCTGCATGTGTTTCAGAAGGGCAGCCAACACTCTGGACAACAGGTTGGAAAACATAGGGTGGGACATCCCTGATGCTATGGCCACTGTTGTTTGAAATTACCCACTTGCAAGGAAATGGAGCACTGATAGCACCTGTACTTGAGAGGGGATTCCTGTGGGATGGCGGATTGCTGACATCAGGTCAGGCTCCAACTGGGTACAGAGTTCCTGGATTGTGGCACGGTCAAACTTGTAGGTGATGATTAAATGTCGCTCCTCCATTGTCAACAGGTCCACCAGAGGTCGGCACACCGGAGGATTCCGCCATCTCCTCACATGTCCCAGCGGACGGTGCCTAGGAAGGACAACAGCGACCACAGAATCAAACAACTCACAGGTATGTACCCACAGTCTACACAGAACATGAAACATAATCCAAAAAGTTGCCTGTATGTGTGTTGAGTCTAGGCCTAGGTATGTGTGACGCAGTTGAAAATGAAGCCATGTGGGCCCCTGAAATGGCGGCTGCCTGACCTCTAAAGTGGGACAATGTGATGTGAGGTAACTGCACTGGCGTTGTACACCGTCGCAGTAGGCGGTCAAAGATCGCGGCGCAATGCTGCATTGGTTAACATTGGACCCTATGGGTCCCAAGAGCCAATGACGAAGTGCGCCGGCGGTGATGGTATGCACCGCCGCGGACGTCACCGCCACGGACGTGAGTGCCATTTTCTATCTGTTTAATCACTCGATACCTGATCTTCGACAGGAGAGGACCTACACTGCAAGTGCTGCTGTGACCTCGGTCTGGAAGAGACAATGGCTCGTGCATCTGGGGAAGGGCCCCTGCCTTCACCGCTCAGGAGTTGGAGAAGCTCGTGGACGGGGTCCTCCCCCAGTACACACTACTCTACGGTCCTTCAGACTAACAGGTAAGTACACAGGGAGCATGTTGTATGGGCTATGCCTGAGTGGAGAGGGCTGGTTGTAAGAAGGAAGGGGCCACGGTTCTGCATGCATGATGGACTGTGAATGCATGTGCCACATGGCAAGGGTAGGGATGGGGGCCACTCACTTCGACGGTGCAGTTTCTAATGACTTCTCTTCTTCCCCTGTACATTTCATTTAGGTCAGCGCCCACCAGAACAAGGATATTTGGCGTGCCATCGCCCGGACGTCCGGACCCTGGGGGTCCACCACAGACGGAGCACCCACTGTCGTAAAAGATGGGAGGACATTCGCCGCTGGAGCAAGAAGACGGCGGAGGCTCAGCTGGGGATGGCCTCCCAACGTGGGAGGGGTGCCCGTCGCACCATGACCCCCCTGATGTTCCGGATCCTGGCGGTGGCCTACCTGGAGTTGGATGGGCGCTTGAGGGCATCACAGCAGACACAAGGGGGTGAGTACAACATCATTCTGCGGACTTTGCGTGCAGTGAAGGTGTCTGGGTGGGGGAGGAGGGATGTGGGTTCCCCTAGGCTATGGTGAGTTCCGTAGGCTGGGCCCCTCCATAATGCAGGCCATGTGGCACTCCACCCCACCTCTGTAGAGTGCCAAGTACAGGTATACATGCCTCTGTGTCATCTATGTGTGCAGATGTCGACCATAGCCATGTAGGCCATATCCCAGGAACTGCATCTGTAGAGCCCAACAGCGCGGCGTAGTGCAGGGGGCTGCTGTATCTGTATTGTCCGCCAACAGTAGCGGTAAGCCATGCACTCAACCTGTCTTTCTTCTGTTGTCCCCCCCCTTTTTGTAGTCTCCCTTTGAAATGGCTGTTTCCGCCGTGTTTTTATCCGCTGTGAATCCACCCCGGAAAAGGTGGCGGATTGGTAGGTTGTGATACTGTGGGCGGTACATTGTCTCCCGCCTGTCTGTTGGCGGTGACCGCCGCGCTGTTTGTTTGTACCGCTGTGGCGGTCGGAGTGTTAAAGTGGCTGTCTTTGTTTGTGGTTTCCGCCACGGTCAGAATTCCTATTTTTTTACCGTCGGCCTGTGTGCGGTCTTACCGCCGCTTTAACACCATCCGCCAGGGTTGTAATGACCCCCTATGTCTTGTTACAAGAGATCTTGGTCTCCACACAAATTGAGCCACCTTAACCCCACTGTGCATAGTAAAACACTTATCATATGAATAGGTTGGGAGGAAGTATCCTCCACAGTCCTGTTCCCAAGCCACACACGTGAGTGGAGAGCTAGCTGGGAACCGTGCTTACAATGCCCCGCCTGCCCATCAAGACATGAGGTTATTGGCTGCAGCCCGTCCTAATCGGCTGAAGGGCAATGCCCCTCACATTTTAGCCACTATAAAAATGCCTTTCAGGCTGATGAAAGGTCAGCCTGACAGACCTTCTTTATTTTAAGGTCAGGCTAAACTTTGCAAGGCTAAAGAAATGACAGATGTGACATTTTCAGCCTGGAAAAGTACCTTAAGGCCCTTTCTATTGTGAGGAGGAGGAGCATCACTGATTGCCTCGGACCTGGGCGCTTCAGTTTTAAGCCCTGAAGTGCCCAGGGCTGAATGTCAATCACTGACACCTCATCGCAAAGTGGGGTGGGGTCAGCAGTCTCATTGGCCCCATCACACTCTGTGATGAATGAGGGACTGCTGCCTTCCCTCATTGGCTGATATTGAGTCAGCCAATGAGGAAAGGCAGCAGTCCAAACCCTCCTGCAATCTCCAAGGCAGAGCTGCGCAGGTAAGTATGATTTTATTTTTTATTTTTGGTGTGTGTGTACATGCATATTTGGGAATGAGTGTGTGTGTGTGTGTGCTTGCATGCATAAGTGTGAGTGTTTACATGTGCGTTTGTGCCCTGACCCCCCCACTTCCTGCTAATAGTACAAGCCACCACTGGATGTTGCCACAGTAAATAATAAATCGTATTTTACTTCTGCATAAGATGGGGATCTGTGTGGAGACAGGAAACATAAACAGGAGGTGTGAGTGGAAAGCAGGCTGTATTATACTACATGGTGTAGATAATATTAATAAGAGGAATTTAGGTCTTTCATTTATTTTACTTGAATAAAGTTGGAAATCCTCAAATATGCTAGACCTGGGACGAGGAGAACAGATAATGGGTAAAGGCAGCTTACTTATCAGCAAGTACAAGGCTGTTAAGACATGTCTAACATCTTATTTTGGAAGCACTTGCTGTGTTGTCTGGTGCCAGGAAAGCAGAGCTGAACAATGACAGATGAGCAACTACATTGAAACTACATTGAAAAGGTGAGTGTAGAACGGGTAGCGGAGTGATGGTGGGGAGTGGGCACTGCAAAAAAGAAAAAGGTTGGTTATGAGTTTGCTTGCAATAAAGGTGAAAGGAGAGGCCCACAGGTGGGGGTAGGGGTAGGAGGAAGGCAGGAGCGCAAGGCTTTTCAATCAACTAAAAAAATATAAAGGGGGTACAGAGTTAAAGCACTGAGTGAGAGCTGCCAGGGTGGGGGCAGGGTGTTTGGGGATCCCCTCCCTCTTACACTACGATAGAGCTGTGGAAGAAAAAACATATTAAAAATATGACGGTTGAGATTCTCATCTGAAATATACATTAGTACCTAGACAATTTCAACATGACTTTAATGTAGCTGACCTTTTTAAAGTTGACTTAGTTGAATACATTTGGGTGTTGTAGGTGCCCCAATAGGTAAGGATAGTCTGTTTTGCCGCCACTGTTACATGTGAAGAAATCATTTCTTTTTCTGGAGTGAAGTTGGAATTTTGATATGCGTTGATTGCTGTTGGAGTTGGCCATTTCTTTAGTGTCACCCCAAACGTTTTGCCTTCTCTCCACCTGTTTTTCCTAAATTCGTTTTTGTTGGCCTTACGACTCTGTGTACCTTTCCACTGCTAATCAGTGTTAAAGTGCTTGTGCTCACTCCTTAAAACATGGAAAAATTGTCTTACACCTCATTTGTACATTTAATTTACTTATAAGTCCCTATTGAAGTGGTATATACTCAGGCCTGTAAATTACATGCTGTTAGTGGACCTGCAGCACTTATTGTGCCATCCATTTAAGTAGGGCTGGCATTACTGCCTGTAGGCAGTTCTTAACTGTCAATATGACTTGACAAAATAACCCCTTTGCTGGGCAGTGCTGTATGCCTTGAGTGTTCTGATTCCACACTAGCCTGGAATGGTAGGTCTGTGGGAGTGGCTAAAGTAGAAAACCTATTGGGTAGTTCTGGAGTAAAAAGGGTGCTACATGAAATGTGGGATTTGGATGATGTTAAGCTTAATTCTCACATCAACGCCCAAAAAGGGTAGTCAGTTTGCTCTATAAACCAACCTCTTGAAATGATCAAAAGCTGTTGAAAAACTCAATAAAGACCAGGTAAACCAATTGCCTTCCTATTCTAGTGTATCTATGCAATAAATAATGGACAACAGCTATATTGATGAGCAGTGAACAATTTGTTTTACATCCTAGGATAATTACATTTTTCTTTACCCAGGTCTGGAGGAAAGCTTACCAATCAATCAATCGATAAAATATTTGTACAGAACGACTTATCACCCGGGGGGTCTCATGGTGCTGAAGGGTGACACGGATCAATTGAAGAGCCAGGTCTTGAGGTCCTTCCTGAATTTAGTCAGCGAGTGTGACAGCCTGAAGTGAAGCAGCAGCGTGTTCCAGGTCTGTGTGGAAGGATCTTCCTCCAGCCGTGTTCTTCCAGATCCTGGGGCTGGTGTTGAGAGCCAGTTGAGCAGAGCGGTGTTGCCTGGGGATATGTAGAAGGAGAGGCAGTGTTGTGAAAGGCTTTGTAAGCGTGTGTCAGGAATTTGAAAGTGATGCATTTGTTGATGGGGAGCCAGTGTAGTTCTCTCAGGTGGGTAGAGATGTGCCTGTGGCGGGTGATGTCCAGGATGAGTCTAGCCAAAGTGTTCTGTATTCTTTGGAGTCTTCTGTGGAGTTTCTTTTTGATGCCGGCATAGAGTGCGTTGCCATAGTCGAGGTTACTGCGAATGAGTGCATGGGTGGCTGTTCTTCTCGCATCAATGGGGATCCAATTGAAAATCTTCCTTAGCAGACGCAGTGTGTGAAAGCACGAGGATGAGATGGTGTTGACTTGGCGGGCCGTAGCGAGTGAGGAGTTGCGAATGATGCTGAGGTTGCGTGCATGGTCAGTGGGAAACGGGGCAGTTCAGAGGGCATTGGGCCACCAGGAGTCATCCCAGGCAGTGTGGGTGGGGCCCAGGATGAGAATCTGCGTCTTATCTAAATTGAGCTTGAGGCAGCTGTCTTTCATCCAGTCGCCGACTGCCTTAATTCCATTGTGAAAGTTGCCTTTGGCTGTCAATGATTCATCGGTAAGGGAGAGAATTAACTAAGTGTCATTGGCAAATGAGATGATGTTGAGCCCGTGGTGTCTGACGGTTGGCGAGCGGGGTCATTTAGACGTTGAAGGGGTGGGACTCATAGAAGAGCCCTGGGGTACTCAGCAGCTAGTTTCTGTCAGTTTCGAGGTGAAAGGTGGGAGCCTGACTTTCTGGGTTTGGCAGATGAGGAAGGAGCGGATGCACTCCAGGGTTTTGCCGCAGATGCTGGCGTCATGTGGTCAGGTGCACTAGGTGGTATGCAAGAGCATACATTGTCGACAGCTCTTGAGTAATTTATGCAGCCATTTTCATAAACAGAAAGTATAATGTTTCCAACCCAAAATTCAGGAGCAGACCCAGAGTTGTAACAGTACTTAATAAACAAGTGCAGATGATAAGGATCTTTTTGGATCATTGCTAAAGGACTCTGATTCAGCCTCACTGCCCCTGAATACCTTTCACTGGAAATGTATTTAACTATCTCATTCCTGAATGAGGTGGAAACAAGGGTGATGATGAAGGATAGTATCATCAATGGAGATGGGGAGGATGAAGCCCACACTATGTTAAGCCCAAAGTACATGACAGACAGTTTCATCAAGGGAAATGGGGAGGATAAAGCCAAGACCATATGATGACAAACAGTATCATCAAGGGAGATGGGGAGGAACAGGTTAAGAACATATGATGTTGGACAGTAGTGTCAAGGCAACTAAAAGCGTACTCGGACATGATATATTCTTTCCATTCTTTATCTGCACCTTATCTTAATGGCAGAGGGGTGATTTTTGATTGGATTAAGCTATATAATCCCATAGTACTAGAGGGTTTACCCTACCAGGGTATATGAATGAGGTAACCATTTCATTGATTTTGAAGCCTGGTAAGAAATCAGTTGAGTGTCAATCACACCACTCAATATACTGCTGACTTGTAAATACAGGATCTTCTCCAGCATCATAGCTACATTTCAGTAAGGTAGTAGGCAGTTTGATAATGAAGATCAGAAGGGCTTCCTGCCCAGCAGACATCTGCGAGAACAGACACATGCATAAATAGGCTCACTTAATTCAGCAACAACCTTAGAGGCCCCATTAACAATAATAACTTTGGACGCAGCAAAAGCATTTGATTGCGTTTACTGAAAATATTTATGCCCTCATTACAACCCTGGCGGTTGGTGTCAAAGCGGCAGTAAGACCGCCAACAGGCCGGCAGTAAAAAAAATGGGATCACGACCACGGCGGAAACCGCCAGCATAGACAGCCACTTTAACACGTCGACCTCCACGGCGGTAGCCACAAACACCGCGGCAGGAACCGCCAACAGACAGGCAGAAGACAATGTACCGCCCACCCTATCAACTCGCAAATCTGCCAGCTTTTCCGGGGCGGCACCTACGCCATCACAAGCTCGGCATAAACAGGACTTGGAAGGGAATCCACTCACCTCTCGACAAGCAACGAAGAACCAGGACGCCATGGAGCCTGAGCTGCATATGTTCCCCATGCTGGTGTATCTTCTCATACACAACGGATATTAAAGGCGGCGGCAGTGATGACCACAGTGAGTACTGCACCTAGCACACAGGGGAGGGAAGGAGGAAAAAGAGAGTGACACACACATGCATCACCCCCACCCTCACCCACAACAACATACACACAAAAACCTACAGCAGCATTACATTTACACCCTGTAACCACCTGGAAGAACGCACGGACAAAGGGTATAGAGTCCAATCAGTGATATATTAGAAATAGGCAGACATAGTTAATGATTAGAAAAACAGTATACAAATATTTGCAAATGTCCATGGCCCACTGGGCCAAAAAATCATGGGCGAAGCCCACACTTGACTCCTGCCTAAAAACGGAGAGAACACTGCAGGGGCATCAGGTCAAAAACACACACGCACCTCAGGGGGAAGGGGAGGGGGACACCTCAGCCGGAAGATGGTACTACGCCACTGGTCCTGGAAGGGGCAACATGCCCACAGCGATGTCCTGGGGAGTGCAAAGCCACAGTCTCTCAGGTTTGTGGTTTGCCCACTGCTTGGTCCTGGGAGTGCAACACCACAGTCTCTCTAGTGGGTGGTTTGTCCACTGCTTGGTCCTGGGGAGTGCAAAGCCACAGTCTCTCTAGTGGATGGCTTCCCTACTGGTTCTGGAGGGGGCCCTGTGCCCAGTCTGCTTCATCCTGCCAAGGATAGGGTGAGTGGGTGCATGTCTCCACTGGTTCTGGAGGGGGCCTTGTGCCCAGTCTGCTTCATCCTGCCAAGGATTGGGTGAGTGGATGCATATCTCCACTGGTTCTGTAGGGGGCATTGTGCCCAGTGATGCTGCACTTTGGGTGTGGCAGTTCACATTCCCTCACTTGGGTGTCAGAGGCACATGATTTGCAGGGAACAGGTAGCATGATACTCCATGGAGGCAGAGCCAGACTCCATCTTGCAGTGACTAAGGCTGCAACCTGGTGGTAGTGCTGGTGGGGGTGCTTCAAGTGGTGGTGGGAGCATCCAGGCCGTCTCCTGCAGCCCTGGATGGCTGCCCACTGGGGATGCTGCTGCTGACAGTTGTAGTGGCACTGGCTGGGGATGTGGCGGTTCTGATGGCGGTGTAGGTGGCGGTGCTTGTGGAGGTGTCTGCGGCGGGGATGCTACCGGTGCTGGCCATGGTGCAGGTGCTGGTAGTAGTGGAGGGAGACACCAGGCCATCTCCTGCAGCCTCGGAAGGCTGCCCACTGGGGATGATGCTGCAGACAGTTGTTGTGGCAGCGGCGGTGCAGGTGGCGGGCAGATGGCGGTGCAGGTGGCGGTGCAGGTGGCGGTGCCTGCGGCGGTGCTTTCCGTGGTACAGGGTGCGGGCTGCCCTTGCTGATGGTGGGCACTAGTCCGTCACCTGGAGCCTCCGAGGCCTGAAGTGCCTTGCCTTGGGTTTTCTTCCCCTTCCCCACCTTGGCAGATGCTGCTGGGACCTTGCCACTGGCAGATTGAGTTTTGGAGGAGGCCTTGCTGGGTGGTATGTGCTTCTTGGCCGTGCTGCATGCTGGCCCCTTCTTCACCTTGGCAGGTGGCGGAATAGGTTGGTACTTTGCAGGGGTTGGTGGCACACTGGCTGCCCTGACAGTGCCCCCTTTGATCCTCTGGGACTTGCAGGTACCACAGCAGACACCGACTTGGTGGCTGAGGTGCTGGCCTGGGATCTTGACACCTTGGCCCAAGGGGAAGGACGGGGGGGTGGAGGCATGGGGAAGAGGTCAATGTTTGCCAGGAAAAGTTTTTTAGACACACTGGGATAGGAAGATGGAGAGGGTTTGGGGAAGAGGGAGTGGTTGTAGGAGGTGTATGTCTGCTGAGTTTAGGTGAAGGTGCATGGGCTGGATTCTGTTCTTAGGTGGATGGCTGTTGGGTGGGTGGATGCTTGCGTTTGTGTACTTTGGGAGGAGGGGTCACAGACACACTGGGAAAGGACACAGGGGATGTGTGCATGGTTGTGGGGATGGTGACTGCCAGTGAGGGGCATATAGTGATGGGCGTGCAGGTGATGGAGATAGTGGATGAAGACTGCATGCAGGTGTGAGTGTAGATGCTACTGGGAGGGAGGTGGAGAAGGAGGGAGAGGGGGAAACGGTGGAGGCAGTGGATGTTGGTTTGTTTGCATGGGCACGGTGCTTGTGTAAGTGCCTGTGAGAATAAGAGTAGTGCTTATGGTTGCCTGAGCCACTTTTGTGTGGTGATTTGGGTGCATGCTGGTCTGAAGGTGTGTTTGGGATAGGCTGAGGTAGAGGGAATTGGGTCTGGGTAGTGGAGGTTGGAGGGGGGAGGCTGGACACAGGGACAATGGCTGCCATCAGTGCTGAGGCCAGGGCCTGAAATGCTCTCTGTTGGTCCACCACGCCAGAGTGAATGCCCTCCAGGTATGCATTTGTTTGTTGCAAATGCCCTGATAGACCCTGAATGGCATTCAGTATGGTTGACTGCCCAACAGAGAGGGATCTCAGGAGGTCAATAGCCTCCTCACTGAGGGCAGCAGGGCTGACTGGGGCAGGGTCTGAGGTGCCTGGGGCGAAGGAGATGCCCACCCTCCTGGGTGAGCGGGCATGGGAAACACGCTGAGGGGCTGCTGGGAGGGCAGTGCTGGTAGGGGGTGTGGCGGTTGTACCGGAGCAGGAGTCTCTGTCAGTGGTCTCCCCTCCTGACCCCGTCGTGGAGACTCCCTCGCCTCCATCACACTGGTGCCTTCACCCTCAGTGGATTCGGCCTCCAGGCCCATGTGGGATGCAGCTCCCTCCATCGCCAGTGCCTCTGCTCCTCTGCCAGATGATGCTAATGCACACAAGGACAGGGCAACAAAACAAAATGGGGGGGAGAGACAGAGGATACACATGGTCAATGCCAGCAACAACACTTCCGTTGGCGTACACAACACACAGTGAGCTGCCTTATGCACTAGTCCATGGCCAACCAGTCACTAAGATAGTCACCAGCCCATGGGGTACAATGCCTAACACCAGCATGTGCACACCTGACACCCACAGGACCCATCCCAGCAGTAGATGGCCACTTACACCATTGGGGTAGGAGTGCGCCAGAGCCTGCACACAAGGGACCTATCCTGACAAATTCACCCTGGCCTAGGGGTACCCACAGCCCACATCCCCCACCCAGCTTTCTCCTAAAGTACGCAAAGTCAGCTTTCTGAGTCTGTACTCACCCCCTTGTGGCTGCTGTGATGGCCTCAAGCGTCCATCCAACTCCAGATAGGCCACCGCCAGGATGCAGAACATCTGTGGTCATGTTGCGACAGGAACCCCTTCCATGTTGGGAGGCCAGCCCCAGCTGGGCCTCCACCGTTTTCTTGGTCCAGCGGTGCGGGTCCTCCCATCTCTTGCGCAGTGGGTGCACCGCCTGTGATGGACCCCCAGGTCTATCAACTCCTTGGCGAAGGAACCCCAAATACCCTTTTTCTGGTGGGCGCTGCCCTGGAGGGAAAAGACAGCAGAAAGGGAAATCACTCACACGTCTCGACCGGCATACCCATTGCCCACCAGTTCCCACCCATGCCCTGACACACATACACTGACCACCTCTCATGCAGCACTCAGGCCAGGACACTTCAGCACCCCCCAACATGTGGCTAACATCCACACCACTCCAAACAATCATTGCCCACACATCATGCTCACAGTGTACTCACCTGTTTGTCTGGAGGACCGCAGAGTAATGTGTCCTGGGGTAGGATCCCATCCACCAGTTTCTCCAACTCCTCCACAGTAAAGGCAGGGGCCCTTTCCCCAGACACATGAGCCATTGTCGCTTCCAGACTCAGGTCACAGCAGCACTTTCAGTGTAGGTCCTCTCCAGTTGATGGTCAGGTAGCGTGTGAGTGAATAGTTAGAAAATGGCGGTGACATCCGCAGCGGTGCATACCATCACCGCCGGCGAACATCGCCATTGGCTCCTGGAACCCATAGGGCCCAATGATAACCAATGCGATCATTGACCGCCTATCACGACGGCGCACAACGCCTGCGCACTTACCTCATTTCCACTTGTCCCTCCTCACAGGTCAGGCATCCGCCATTTCAGGGGGGCACATGGCATGGCACCTAACTGCGTCACAGCAGACATTGGCGCATCAACTGACTCTCGACTTCACATACTGCTTCTGTGCCATAAATTCAGCAACATTAATGCAATCTATGTGGAAACATGATCCTCTGCTCACCGTTCTCCTCCATAGGCTACAACCGCTGAGGCGTATTATGAGATGGCGGCATCCTCCGGTGTACAGACCCCTGGTGGACCTGTCGACAATAGAGGACAGACACATTATCATCACATACAGACTTGATTGTGCCACAATCCAAGAACTGTGTGCCCAATTGGAGCCAGACCTGATGTCAGCTATCCGCCAGCCCACAGGAATCCTCCCTCTAGTGCAGGTCCTGTCAGTGCTCCATTTCCTGGCAAGTGGTTCCTTTCAAACAACAGTGGCCATGGCATCAGGGATGTCTCAGCCAATGTTCTCCAACGTGTTGACCAGAGTATTGTCTGCCCTGCTGAAACACATGCTACATCGTGTTCCCCCATGTGGATGAATTGGCCACAGTGAAAGCTGACTTTTATGCCCTGGGACATATCCCTAACATCATTGGTGCCATGGATGGTAAACATGTGGCATTTGTCCACCACCTGGAGAAATGAACAGGTTTACAGGAATAGAAAAAGCTATCACTCGATGAATGTGCAGATGGTGCGTTTGGCAGACCAGTACACCTCCCATGTGAATGCCAAATATCCTGGCTCTGTGCATGACGCCTATATCTTGATGAATAGCAGCATCCCATGTGTGATGGGCCAACTCCAGAGGCACTGGGTGTGGCTAATAGGTGAGCCCAAGATCCCAACACAGTATAAGTAGGTGTCTGTGGATGGGGTTGTCCCTAAGGGTTACTGTGTGTCTAACAGTTGTCCCTCAATATTTACAGGTGACTCTGGTTACCCCAACCTCTCATGGCTACTGACCACAGTGAGGAATGCCAGGACAAGGGCTGAGGAATGTTACAATGAGGCACATGGGCGTACAAGGAGGATAATTGAGAGAACCTTCGGCCTACTGAAGGCCAGGTTCCGGTGCCTCCATCTGACTGGTGGATGCCTGTACTACTCACCCAAGAAGGTGTGCCAGATCATCATGGCATGCTGTATGTTGCACAACCTGGCCTTGAGATGGCAGGTGCCTTTTCTGCAGGAGGATGAGTCTGGAGATGGTCTTGTGGCAGCGGTGAGCCTGTGGACAGTGACAAAGAGGAGGCAGAGGAAGAAGATGTAGACAACAGAACAAACATAATACAGCAGTACTTCCAGTGAACACAGGTAAGAGACTGTAACTCCACTTAACATTTCAGTGACCTGTTAGACATTGTAAATGGCAGCCTCTTACCCTATGTCTATGGCCACTGACTGTTCCCTTTGGATTCTCTATTTTCAGATATGTGTGCCCCATTCTGGCTCCTGCTATATGTACTGCTGCCCACCAAAGGTCATCCTGTAGTATACTTCACTGTACATATAATTTGCAATGCTTTGATAATGTTTTACTAATACATTTGAGATTCATTACACTGACTCCAGTATGGTATTTGTTTCAAGGGTGTTTATTGTTGTGTCAATAAGTATAGGGGTATGTTCAAGGGGCTGGGGTGATGGTGGATGAATTTCTAGTTAGAGTCCAGTCTTTTGGTATCACAGGCGCATTGTCTAATGGGGCATAGGAAGTGGAGCAATGGCAGTTCAAGGTGGACTGGGTAACAGAGTGGGACAGAAGGGTGACATTCAGGAGAGTCCTTTTTCCTGGCGGGGGTTTTGGCAATGTTCTATGCCTTCTGCCTGGATAGCAGGGACCATTTGTGGGGTGGGTCTCCTTCTGCAGGGGGTGGGGTGCTGGTGGCCTGTTGGTCCGGTGGCAGGGCCTCCTGTCCACTAGCACCGGCGGAGGTGAAAGGCTGTTCCTCGGTTTGGCTACTGTCAGGTGCCCTTTGTTGTGCCACTGCCTCCCTCATGGTCTTGCCCATGTCAGCCAGCACCCCTGCAATGGTAACCAGGATGGTGTATATTTTTGTTAGGTCCTCCCTGATCCTCGGGTACTGTCCCTCCTGCAGCCAGTGGGTCTCCTGCAACTTGGCCAGTACCTGGCGCATGGTCTCCTGGGAATGGTGGTATGCTCCCAGTATGTTGGAGAGTGCCTCGTGGAGAGTGGGTTCCCTGGGCCTGTCCTCCCCCTATCGCACAGCAGTCCTCCCAGCTTCCCTGTTGTCCTGTGCCTCTGTCCCCAAAACCGTGTGCCCACTGCCACTGACCCCAGGTCCCTGATCGTCCTGGATTTGTGGGGTTGCCTGTAGTGGTGGACACACTGCTGATTGACGTGTCCTGGGGACAGTGGCATGGGCCAGCTGGGTGGGTGCTGTGCTGGTGTTTCCTGAGGGGGGAGGCTCTGTGGTGGGTTGGGACTGTGGCAGGGGAACCGACTGTCCAGAGGTCCCTGATGGGCCAGATTGGTCATCCTGATCCAGGCGTGCAGAGCTGCTGTCATCACTGTGGGCCTCTTCTGTGGGGGGGGGGTTAGCTGGCACCTCCTCTCCGGTGACGTTGGGTAGGGGTCCTGTTGGGATGCAAATGCATTGTTAATGTATCTGCGTGTGCCATCTTGTGCATGGCTGTGTTTCCCTCTATGATTGTGATTTCCCTGACGGCTTGGCCTTGTGTGAGTGATGATATTGTGGGCTGGGTGAGTCTCTCTATTGAGCATGCTGGGGTGATGGCTGTCCATGCAGGTCTGTGAGTGATGTCCATGCATTGGTGGTGCATGCAGGGCTTGGTATTGGGATGGGTGGGTTGTGCTAGTCGGGTATATGTGAGTTGGTGGAGTGATGAGGGTGAGGGTAGGGGTAGGAGTTTGTGATGGCATGCAGGTGGGGTGGGGGGGATGAAGTAGTTTGACTTACCAGACTCCAGTCCTCCTGATACTCCTGTGAGGCCCTCAGGGTGCATGATCGCCAAGACTTGCTCCTCCCATGTTGTTAGTTGTGGGGGAGGAGGTGGGGGTCCACCGCCAGTCCTCTGTACAGCAATCTGGTGTCTTGATACCACGGAACACACCTTCCCCCATAGGTCGTTTCACTTCTTCCTGATGTCATCCCTGGTTCTTGGGTGCTGCCCCACGGCGTTGACCCTGTCCACGATCCTCCACCATAGCTCCATCTTCCTTGCAATGGATGTCTGCTGCACCTGTGATCCGAATAGTTGTGGCTCTTCCCGGATGATTTCCTCCACCATTACCCTTAGCTCCTCTTCAGAAAACCTGGGGTGTCTTTGGGGTGCCACAACGGGGTGAATATGTGTGGGGTGATGTGTGGGGTGATGTTTTGCTGTCTATGCTGTGATGTGCGTCAATGGTGTATGGGTGAAGGTGTTCTGTGCCTCTGATTAAGTGGGTGCTCCTGGCTTGTCTCTCTCAGTTAGATATCTTTTTTTTCGTTGTAAGGGGTTGTGGGTAATGTGGGTGTGTGTTTTATATTGGATTGGGTGTCTGGGTGTGGTGTGTGTATGTGTGTCAGGTGTGTATATTTTGAATTGTCCAATGTGGTGAAGTTTTGTTTGTGTGTGTGTATTTTGAGCGCAGCGGTGTGTACCGCTAATGGTTTACCGGGGTTGAAAGACCACTGTGTTGATTCGTGGGTTGTGATACTGTGGGCGTATTCCTGTTGGCGTAACGGTGTGGGTTTTGCTATCGCCAGTTTATCACTGACCTTTGGTCTGGCGGACTTGTCTGGGTGTCTGTATTGTGGCGCTATTCTCTGTGTGGGTCATAATACCTGTGGCGGATTACCGCTGCGGTCACGGTATGTTGGTGGCCATCAGCACGGCAGTAGGCAGCATTTACTGCCAGGGTTGTAATGAGTGCCTTAATGACTATATTAAAGTTATTTGTGATAGGGAACTTGTTTTCGGATATATTGTATCAGATTTATAGTTCACCAAGGGCTTGGATGTTGGTCAATAGTAATCTCACAGCACCTGTGAAACTATAAAGGTGGACTAGGTAAGGGTGCCCTCTTTCCCCTACTTTTTTCAATTTCTATTTTGAACTTTTGGCTCAATGTCTGAGATTAAATAGGGAGAGTAAGCCTTTCACAATAGGCATGTTTTCTAGGAAAGTGGGGTTGTATGCTGATGATTTAATCGATTACACCTCTGATATTATTTGCAGCATGGTGCTTGCAACATCAGAGGTGGGGAGTTTTGGGGGCCTCTCAGGCTATGAGGTTATTAGGACACAAACTGAGGTCATGACATGGAATCAAAAAGGTGAGGGTGCTCAAAGTAGGACGAGATAGGATACATGGGAATAAATATCAGGCAAGATCTAGGAAAGATCCCAAAAGTAAATCTGAAGAGGGTTAGAAACAAGGTAGACAAGATAATGAAGAGATGGCAGAACTTGCATCTCACTTTGCACAATGTTAGATATTGGGTTTATGGTTGGCAGACGTGTGTGCCCTGTCCAAGCACAAACCACAATCCTATCAGGGTAAGTAACAAACATACCCTAAGTTAACCTGGACTCACTCCCTATTAGCTTGACACAGAACAGGCAGGCTTATCTCATGAGGCAGTGTCTAAAGTATTTGTGTATCCCTTCAAACAGTGAAAAGTGAATTTACTTTCACCCACCCAGATGTGTATTGGCTGCAGTTACACAGGGCTAAGATCAGGAAATGCTGTCTTTCTAAAAGTGGAATTTGTGAAAATTGTAATTATAAATTTGACTTTACTATTAAAGAGGTTTTATCATTACAAGGTGCTAAACATGACAGCTCTACCTACTTTCAATGTGGAATTACAGCTTTGTATATGTAACAAGAATTATCTGTTGTTAATCTAGTGGAGGCTTAGGCCTCACAGTAGTGAAAAACTAATTTGGGAGTTTTTCACTACCAGGACATGTAAAACTTAAAGGTACATATCCTACCTTTTAATTAAACAGCACTCTACCCTATGGAATACCTAGGGCCTACCCTAGGGGTTACGTATATATAATAAAATGGGCGTTTAAGGCTTGGCAAGGGGTTTTAAATGGCAAGTGACCTGGCAGTGTAAAACTGCACACACTGGTTGCATGACTGAACCACGCATGACTTTACTCAGCGCACATTCCAACGACCGCAATACTGCCACGCATGCCTTTAAAGCAATAATTTTTACAACAAATATGCCTTTACCACACACAGCTTTACAATGAAAATGTTGTTGTAGAAGCATGTTTGGAAAAAGCATCTTAAAGTGTAAGTATAGTGTGTGTGTGTGTATATATATATATATATATATGTATGTATGTTTATATATATATATATATGTATGTATGTGTATATATATATATATATATATATTTACAGCAAATGCTCGAACAGGAACTAAATCGGCCCAAGAGGGGTGGTGCAAGAACCGGCACGAGCAAGCCGGTAATTCATAGGCAAAAAATTAAACAAAAGTAGCGCTTGCACACTCAGGACTCCAGGAAAAGCAAGAGAAAGTTTAATACACCACAACGCGTTTCGACTGACACAGCAGTCTTGGTCACGTGATAAACACCACATACAGACATCCATTATATCCTGTCTCAACAAAAACGTAGGAAATGTCTGTATGTGGTGTTTATCACGTTTGCAGATCATTCTTGACCCTTTTTCCTAGGGACCGGAAACAAGCACTGATTTCATTGTATCATCCTTTATCAGCCAGGCTAACTTGAATCCAGTGGCACAAACAGCACGAGACCCACATCTGGGCATACCCTTCCCACTTAGGGCAACTTTATCAACACAAAAGGATGATGGAAGGAGTGCTGAAACTTTTCAAATACTCACCCCCATTCACAGATCTGTGTTTAATCCATTGTTCTTTTGCTCACCATTCCAAAAGTCCATAACCATCCTTCACCATCTCCCAACACAGACATAACTCCTAATGGAAATGTAAAATCCTTAGTTCTTCATAAATTCTGAAGGCGTTTGATCATGGGCCCCAAATGTTTAGGGTAGAAATCTGGTGCTACAGCTATAGACGCATGTGGTTAAGAAGCTGGCAGTTAAAATAACCGTTCTGGAGGAACCCAGAATCCTCACTTAATTTACAAGCAGTCAGTGCTCTATTTGCCATTCCTAAATTGCCTTCAGGCACTTGGAAGTAAATCCCATTCTGTGAAAAATATAATGTTGCGTGCAATTTACAGAGGGGGTCTCTACCGAGCAAATGAATGGACGCATCTGGTGATAAAAGGAACTGATGGGCCATTTTATAGTCATCAACTGATATTAGTAGGGGTTCTTTAATTCATCATGCATCAGTATTCCATTCACGGCTATAGTTGTCACTTTTTCACCACTGCTGGTGCCTAACTTGTTTCTTACTGCTGGTAGGGTTGCGGCACTGTCATTCAAGAAATCTAGCTCTTTACCTCCTACCTTATTAGAAAACATGGGATTCTCTTCATGTGTGTCTGATACCTTCATCATAAAGCACTGGGCTTGTGTTTCGGAGAATTGGGCCGCCATCTCTCTCTCCATTTTGTGCTATGCTGATACTTGTAATCCACAAAAAGGGCTTCTTATGCAGTATTGTTTGTGCTGGATGTCTCTGGGCATGGAGGGTGCTGATGGCTGGACCTCAACCCTATCAACCCTGCCATTCCTGTTGTTTCTGTCATTTCTATAATTCCTATCATTTGTCTCATTTCTGTCATTTACCCATCTTTCTTTCCTATTATATCTCCTTCTATAATTTTGACAATTTCTGCCCCAGTGCCTGTAATTCCAGCAAACGTAACACTAATCCCTACTCCTATATTTTCCCTGGTTCCCTTGACTTTCATCCTGTCTATGATGCGCCTCCTGATAGTACATTTCCTCTGGGTTCTCCTCTCTTTGTACTTGTTGCAACATCATCCCTTTGTCAGATTTAGATGAATCCTTCTTTACTTTGAAAATACCATCCTTTTCCATATTTATCAGAAGGATGCATAACTCTTGATATCCTTTAGTAGACCAATCAAGGTAGTGCAGTTTACAGCTATGGACCACAGATGCTAACTACCCATTCGTAAGGGTCTGTGTCGATAATACCCTATAGTGCTCTATTGTCCGTGGTACCCCTGCACTATTGTCCCATGATTCATTGTATTTTAAAATGTAATCAGCCACTGACTCACCTGTCTTTTGTAACGTGGCAATAACTTGAGAAAAGTCACCATGTTTCACTGCTAAGCCATTAATTGTGTCCTTAATAGACTCTAACCAAGTAATCATCCTACGCTCTGTGCGAGCCATATCATTAGTCAGTGTGGTCCGATCTCTTTCCTGTGGAATTTGGAATGCACTTTTGACCAAAGATCACCAACTACTGTATCATATTTTTGTAGCATTTCTACGTCTCTAGGAAGTGGGGTATAGGCAATGCATATTTTATGAAGCCACTCATAATATTTCACATTGGCTGTGAATGTTTTGGGTGCATCTGTGGTCATTTGAGTCGCCTCTAAGGGAGTCCACGGCTTTAACATTGCTGTCCCACCCAAAACTATTTTTGGCACACTTATTCTGGTGTTTAATTGTATTTCATATGAAAATGTGGTTTCACCCTTTCCTTTTAAGGCCCATGGGCACGACCATGTAAGTATCAGTTGTTACCTGTTATCTATTTTATCCTGATGTTTATTAATGGAGCATTGTATTTTTTCCCTGTCAGTGTTTACCTCCTCCTGGAACTCATCTGCCTCCTTCCTCAGCTGAACTAACTTTTCATTTTCCACCTCATTTTCTTTCTCTTCAGCACTCAACCCTATTTTCTTCGTTAGATAAAGAGTTGAAGTTGGAGCTGGTGTTTTGAAAACATGGGGTATGTCCCCTACAAATGACAAGTATCCATTCAGGACCGAGGTTCTGAAACCACTCTCTCTAGGGCCAGTTGGCATGTCAGATGCCCTAGTTAAATCTACTTCCAGGGATATATGAAAATAAGAGACACGTCCCGCTGGTGAAGCGCATGTCTGTGCAGGTATATTGTTCCTCTCACATTGTAAGTAGGGATTGGTGTGTTGTTAGGGGTGCCCCCTCCAAAAGCTAACTACGCTGGCATGGTTGCTGACTGGTCCTGACCAGTCTCTCATCGCCAGACACAAATCTGGACCCCTGGGGTGAGAGATCTTTCTCTCTGTCATGCAGGATAAAGCCCTTCCTGGGTGGAGGTGCTGACACTCCCTCCCTCAGGAATGTTCACTGCCCTGTTGGCGAGCTTCAAAAGGCTTACCGACTTTGAAACTGGACCTCTAGGTATGCTGCTCACAGCAGATGGCTGTCCCGTTGCGAACCCCAACTTTTCACAGGAGCAACGGTAGAAAACTCAAACAAAGGACAGGAGGAGTGGCCCTACCTAGCATTCACCACCCTAAGGTGTTGCATGTGAGGTGGATTCTCCATTTCATTTTCCTCCATCTCCAGCCAATCAGGTGTAGGGAGGTGACCTCTGCCGACAGGAAGTGGTCATTTAGTGAGTGTAGCCACCCTAAGGTAGATGACCCATTGGTCACTACCAGGCTCCCCTAAAATGCCCACTAAATTCAGTATTTAGTGGGCATCCCTAGACCAAGAAATTAGATTTGATGGACAGAAGAAGACCCGTGACATGAAGATCCAACGGCATGAGAACAGTAGCTCTGCTGCACAAAGAAAAGGTGCCAAACTCAGCCTGCTGCACCCACAACCCGACAATTGCCGCTGAGGAGCTGCTGAACACCTGGAAAAACTCTAAAAAAACAGTGGACCTCCAGGCTTTGTAAATTGCCACAGAACTCTCTTCAGAGTGGAGGTACCACTCTAAATCCACAAGGAACCAACAAGACAGTGAGGTCCACTTCACTGACTGGACGCTGACTCCGGAACTGGATGCCACAGCCAGACCAAACTTCACCCTGATGACCACGAGGAAAAACCCTGCCAGTGTGCCAGGCTCTGTGACACTGCACCCTCCAGCAGCTGAACCAAACCAATACCCTAGGTACCCTTCGGAAATTCAAGAAAAACAGTCCACCTGGAACTTTAAAAGGACCTGGAGGAAGCCCCATTAGAGGGACTTCAGAAACAACCTGGACCTCCTGCCAGAGTGCCTCCATTGTCTTGCAATCGGCCCTTGAACCGACCAACCTCCTGCTTCTGAGGGCATCCTCGTGCACAACTCCTGGCTCACTGATTCAATATGCCCCCGTCTGCCCTGTGCCCTGCACTGAAGAACCAACTGTGCTCTAAGGGTCTCCTCTCTCTTGCAACCTCAACACTCCAAGGGAACCTCCAGGATTCACCTTTAAATTGACCTGTGCAGTGCTTTTCCAAGTAGACTCCCGCCGTGGTCCTGCACCAGCTCCAGAGACCTTTTCTCACTGCTCCCGCCGGAACTGGGAACCACCTGAACTTCTCCAGCTGACACATTGTGCCCACTGATGGTCTCGACCAACCTGCAAAAGAAGAACTTGGTAAACCTACTGTCTGATTTTATATACATTTTTTAAGCTTATCCTCCTTTGATTCCTATGGTGCGTAATTACGCACAAAAATACTATTTTTATTAATCTTCAAAAATTCATATCTCGAAAAGAACTTAACCAATTTTGATGAACTTGGTCTTAAAATGTTCATAAAATTCTGAAGTATGTTTATAAATTGCTCTCCTGTTATTCCTTTGAGATGTGTGTTGCAAGATTGATACTGTGAGTACAACACATGCTTTGCATTTGCCATCTGCTTGACAAATCTACCATAAAAAGTAGATCATTAGGTGGTCTAGTTTTTACTTCTGTAAACCAACGTGTGGTTGCCTGGACCCTCTGCACAGTGTGCCTAGCATTGCACACTACACAGAGGGCCAGCCTCCTACACAATCAATGCATTCCCAGCTGCTTGTTCACTATCTGTTCCTTCAGCTAGTTTGACATAAAGGCCTTGAGGCTTAAATGCAAGGAACAGTTTATTCAATGTATTTATGTTAATCTGTACTTGGCTGTGCGTCCAAATGCACAAAAGAGTGGCAGCCCCTCTAGACGAAGTGGCATTTGGTATTGCTTTAACTCTGTCTACCTCAGCTGTTGTAAAGCCACAGTGTTTACACAATGACAGAAAATGCTGCACAGTTTGCACACAGTTACTTAATTCTAATTAACATTGGCTATATGTTATGGGCCAATTCTTCCCTGGTTCTAGTTCCTTTTTGTTGGGGGTTGTGCACTCACTGTTCACCACTGATACTGCAGAACAGTCCCTGGACTCTTTGGGAGCATTTCCCCGGCTTTTCTTTTTTTAAGGAGAGCTCCCTTTTTCGCAGTTGAAAGTCACTGCTGTAAACAATCACTCATATAATGCAAGTCCCATGATGAGTCACCTTGTAGTTCTATAGTCTCTGCAACATTTTTAATATCATCTATCTCAAGAGAGCCACATCTAGGCCATTTATCATTCCCAGTCCATGTCCATACCAGAGCGCAAAATAGGCTTACATGTTCTAGGCAATTTGGCCCATATTTATACTTGTTTTGCTCCACATTTGCGTACTTTTTTTATGCAAAAGCAGCGCAAACTTACAAAATATAATTTATTTTTACGTTTGCATTGCTTTTGCATAAAAAAATGGCACAAATGCACCGCAAAAAAAAGTATAAATATGGGCCTCTGTCTCCTCAATGTCCTGAGCTGCAGTGCTATTTGGTGGTAATTTAAAACCTTTCTCTCCTGCCAGCTGTTTAAACAGATTTTTTAGTTGTTTGCTGCATATGAGGGCTAACTACCTTCTTGCTTCCTTCAGAATTACTGTTGCCCATTGTATCCTTTATACCCTGAAAGATAAACACACAATTGTATCCGGCAAGAAAAAGCCGTTAGGCAGTGGGGGGAGAGAAAGAAAACTCAACAGCTGTTGGCAACTTAGAACAGAAACAGTTTGTTTACTCAATGCATTAATACACTACCTCACATATAATTTACAAACATTGCAAGGAAAGCACAGCTGCGCATTACAATCAGTCAACATGTAATTCAAATTCAGTAATTGATCAACAAGCCATTTCCTTTGTGCACATAGCAAAAGCATTTCCTTCTGTCTCAGCGCAAACCGCCAATCAGATGCTCCTCCCACCCTACTCGGAGAGGGTGCTCTCCTAACATTCCCAAATCTCCTCTGGCACAGGCGCTCCTGTGTGGGCTACGACCCACCTAAGGGATCAGCCACTGCCAATCATTTATTGGCGGGTGTTAACTTGTAGTTCACCTCTCAGTCCCCTGGTTCACTGCCAGAGAGGAGGAAAAGAAATCCTGTTTTACTCTATGCTTTGGAAGGCCACAGCAGCAAAAGTACTCACCACACACTGGAGTGATGTCCTATGCATTCGAGTGACAATGCACCATTTGTTGGAGAAAACTGTTTACAACCCTCCCTGGAGAGATGGAAGAAAACACTAGACACAACAGCTGAGCCAGAACAGACAACATATATTTGCAGGTATCAAGGCTTGCTGGCCAGCAAGGCAAAAGGCAGTGGGCACAGGTATGATCTCATGTTTCTTCTCCCCAAGCTGCCAGAGTACAATATTTGTATACTTGTACAAAAAGCAGAATTATCAGAAAGCAAAAGAAAAATTGTAGGTGAAGCAAAAATTAGCACAAGCCACAGTGCCAAATATAGCATATAGAAATTTCATACAAGCAAAACATAAGAAACAGGTGTACAGTATACCCAGCTAAAGGAAGCTATGACCCTGCTTGTCTGTTAGAGACAGGAAGACCCTGGTTCTTGGAGTGATTTGTGTACAAAGCTGCTGGAGGTGTCAGAGAGGTCAGTATGTGAGCCTAAGTTAAGTTGGAGATGTCAGAGGGGGCAGTGTGTGAGCTGGGGTAGATTTGTGGAGGACGGATATGCCACTCAGAGTGCACTGCGGAGGTGCTGGCTGTTAGCTCATGCAGACAGAAGTGATCAGAAGCTGAATGAGTTTTGTGACAGTGTATGTGAAAATTGGAGTTGGTCATGTATTACATACTTATGAATATATATATATATATATATATATATATATATATATATATACACCACACAACAACCACCCGAAAACCTATACCAATCCTAAAAAAAACACTTACAACCCAAAAACCCATACCCACCCTAAACCCTAAAAAAACACATTATGTTAAAATGTTAATTATGTTATGTTAAAACACATATATACACCACACAACAACCACCCGAAAACCTATACCAATCCTAAAAAAAACACTTACAACCCAAAAACCCATACCCACCCTAAACCCTAAAAAAACACATACCACCCAAAAATCCATACCCACCCTAAAACCTAAAATGACCCGTACCACGCAGGCCAACCCCCTATAAGCACCCAGCCCTGCACCGTGCCTGTCCTTTCCTCATGCATGGCAGAGGTTGCCTGCAAGGCCTGGCCTGGCCTGCAGCCACACCCTGCGGCCGAACCAGCGCCGCAGGGATGCACAGTTATCTGATCAATAATTTTATTGCAGATGTTGAAGTCACATTATCAATGATGTTATGAAAGATGTCATGAGTGCTGTAATTTGTGCAGTAATTAGCAGTGAAAGGTGAGGGGGTGATTTATAGTTACCTCAGGGCACGAGTTACAGCTACTTGAGATAATTATAACTTTAACTGGTGAATATTTATGGTTTGGTAGGTTTAAAATATGAGCCTAACTATAACATCCCTGTAACCTAGTGTTTTTTTGTGAATTGCTGTTTTTTAAATTATATTTATTTTCTATAACGTCCTGTAATCTTTGTTTTTTTCAGTGAATTTCTTAAAGGTGACACAAATATATGAAAATAAGCATATAGCTCAAGGTCAATACAGTAGAATGTGTGTATATACAAGAATAATTAAATCAGGTAAGTGATCACAAGAAGAAATGTGCAATGCATCGACAGAGCATATGTGTATAAACTGAATAATCAACATTTAAAATACTTCCCCAATTGAGATAGATTCTTCATCCTTGTCAGCACAACTGGAGAATCCTTAGATCAGCCTCTGATACCTTAAAACACATCAAGGAGAGAGTTTTACAACCCCTCCGGTATGAAACTAAATGCTGGCTGTACTTCGTCTGCGTCGAAAACACACAAGAGCTGGTCAAACTCCCATGTTTATTCCGAGACAGAGTCGTACCTTCCCCTGGCAAAAACAATCTCAACCTTGTGCACGTTATCAAACGTGCATCCCCAATAGTATGTTCCAGCACTGTCCGACTTTGTACTTGTGAAGAGAAAAACAACTTCTGTGAGGAAAAACACCTGCAGCTGCCTCAGGAGCCAAGATGGAATTGCTTTGACAAAATGATCAACTGTTTAATTCACATAGCATCACACCTGCACACATATTTGCGTGCAGGAAAGACAAATGAAAACTCTGCTTTCTGCAAGGGAGAGCTGTTTGGCAGCTATCTCTTGCAGAAAGTGGACTTTGCGTTTGCTTGGTGGGAGCTGTCAAAGCTCCCACCAAGCAAAAGCAAACAGCTATGTCCCGGGGGTGGGCTCCCCAGGACATAGCAGGAGCCGGCCCTGTGGGGTAGTGGTGGTCCCCAGGGCCATCCGTGGCTCCTAGAGGGGGGCCACAAAGATCTTTGCCCCAGGGAGGTGGTGGTCACTGGGGCTTGGTGGTTTGAAACAGACCCCCTTCACTTTTTATTGTAGCCCCAGCGGGTGGTGGTCCCAGGGCTGCAAGGGGGCCACATGCTCCACCAGTACTGTATAGATTCCTAGCCCCCTGGGAGATGGTGGTCTCTAGGGCTGCAGGGGGGCTTTGCGGCCCCCGCATTAAATTGGATTTAAGCCCTGGGAAGTTGCAGTCCCCAGGGCTGCGTGGAGGCCCCTTGGCCCCCAGCACTGGTGGTCCCAGAGGCTGCGTTGGGGTCACGTGCCCCCCTACACATATTACTTTAAAGCTCTAGGAAGGCCCCCGTACACATAATTTTTATTGCCTTGGGACAGTGGCTGTGCCCGGGGCAGCAGGGGAGGGCGGCAGGCCTCCCCACATTAAAATGGGAATGCCCCTGGGACTTGGCTTACCTGGGTCCTATTACAAAACAAGAGCGAGATTCCGTTGATCTGCCATGAATTGCGACAAAAAAATGTTTTAAATGCTTTTCAGCTCTGGGGCGACTGCCACTAGGTAAAATATATATATTTGTATATATATATATATATATATATATATATATATATATATATATATATATATATATATTAGTTATAGTCAGGGCCTAGTTTCCATTGATAACAAATTTTGGGACTTTCCTATATCTTTGGCACGTTTGACAAATCTTTGCAAAATTGTCCTTAAGAAGTGTGCCAGTGAATCTGGTTGTGCATGGGAAGTTTTGGGGTGATCTGTTAAATGGGGCCTGAGAAAAAGGGAAGGTCAAAAAAGTGAATTTCCTATGTTGAGTCCCATAGGAGTTTTGATCACGACTACAGCCTGAACTGCTGGACGGAATTTCACCAAATTTGGCAGAAAGATGGCTTTTGGTACACAGATTACGCTTTTAGTTATTTGGTGTAACTCCATTCAGTAGTTTAAGAGAAATTAAAGGAAAACAACATTTCTACTGCCTTGGTGCAGGGGTCCCCAGGGAATCCCCTAAAAGACTTCTGAGTATTTTTTTTAAAAACACAGCAACAATTGCGGTGAATCTGTGACTTTCACCATGATTTAAAAAACAAAAAGTAAGCGTGGTCTCCTGCGCTTGCTTTTCATTTTGCCCCCGGGTGGGCCATGTCCCGGATGCATTACCAAAATATAGGAGGGGGGTGCAGGGTCCACCCTCCTAGGGCTTATCAAAGCCCCAGGGATCTCAACCTTCCCAGGACACTCCTCATCATGTATGTGTGTGGGCACGCCCGGGCCCCCCACAGTCTGGTGGATCACAACCTCCCCAGGGCAAATGTACTTTAATAAAAGCCCACATACTCCCGCAGCCCAAGGAAGTGCCACCTTCTTGGGGCAAATGTACTTTAATAAAAGGGAGGCTCACATGCCCCCCTGCAGTCCCGGGGAACGTCTCCTCCCCGGGCAATTAATATAATATATTGGGGGCTGTGCACCCCCCTGTGCCCCAGGGACCACCACCTCCCTGGGGCTTCAGTGCGTTAACATAAGAGGTTTGTTGCGGACCTCGCACCCAGGGGACCTCCACCTCCCTGGGACATCAGTACCTTAATATAAGAGGGGTGTTGCGGACCTCGCACTCAGGGGACTGCCACTTTCCTGGGGCTACAATAACATATGAGAAAGGGGGCGGTCGCAGACCTCCAGCCCCGGTGACCACCACCTCCCTGGTGCTAATTTTAAAAGCTGGAGAGGGCCGCACCACCACCTTCATGGAACCATAGATGGCCCTGGGAACAGCCACCCCTTAGAGGCAGCTCCTGCTACCTACGAGGTGCCCACCCTGTGAGGTAGCTGTTTGCTTTTACTTGGCGGGAACTGACAGCTCCCACCAAGGAAAAAAGCAAACCTAACTCTCTTTTCAGCAAGTGGGAGCTGTCAAACAGGGTATGCATGTTGATCTAATCGTGCTGTGCACCGTGGTATGGTACTGTTATTATGCTATGCATACTGTATGATCTCTATGTAGACTAGATGAGTGTGTTCACTTAAGTGTCTGTGTTCTTGTAAATTAGCCACATCGGCAATACTTTATACATTTTATTAATTTGGCTATATGAGGTTGGGACCGCATGCTTGTCATTAAAGAGAATGGTGATTTATAGTTTTCTTTTTCTTTTTATTACAGTCATGAGTTTAATTACAGTGTTTTTTGCCGCTTTTACCACCCTGTTGGGTTTGATGGTACATCTTATATTTTTCAGGTGTCATCTATGAATACTGTACTGATGAATAATGACATATGGGTTGTAATCAATTTGCCAACTTGATGAGTTCTTTCATGCGGACTGGGTCCCTGTTTGTGCTATCTATTTATTATATAGGTTTTGATATATCATTTATCAGTGCTATGACATATTTGGATATGTAACAGGTGTTGGGAGATGGCATGGTTTCTACATTCAACAATATTATTTTACTGTTCACAGACACTCTTTGTACATCTTCAATCGATTAATTAATTTTGTCCTTCTTTGATGTTTCTGAATATTTTATGTGTGTCCCTCATCTATGTTATTCACGTATTTATGGTGGGGTGGGTGAATCACCATTTTACCTGTGATCAAGGCCCGGATGGGCCGAAAAGCGTTGGGGAGAACCCTCCATTAAAGCACTTGTGAGCAACCTCTGCTGTGTCCAGGCAGATCTGAAATTATCGGATACTGTGCCTTTATGTTACGTGGGTTGTGGAACCCATGCCTTGGCTGCCCTACTGAGCTCAGGAGCATCGGAGAAGTTTGGTGTATGTCATATATATATATATATATATATATATATATATATATATATATATATATATATATATATTTTTTTTTTTTATGTTACAGAGTGGTGATAGCACACTGTAGTTATAGTGAGGCTTGCCACAGATAGGATTTTTCTTTTGCTAAAAACTTTGCCCCCGTTTGACAAATCACCATGAAATTTGGCAGACATTTTGCTTTTCCTATATTAGTGGACAATGCAAACATTCTCGGTGAATGATCAAGGGGGAGCAAAGCAAAAATGGGGGGTCCCAAAAAATGTGTTTTTCCTCCATTAATTTTCAATAGACCTTTCTGGACTTTTTTGACAAGCATAGTGTCAAAACGGCTGGATGGATTTTAATGAAATCTGGCTGGAATATAGATTATGGTCTAGAACGGATCCCTTTTGGTATTTACAGGGGATTGTTCAGTACTTTTTCAGTTGTAAGGAGAAAATATGTAGAGATATCTGTGGCCATAGTATACCGCATAACTACTGCAGTACGTGGCGATGAGAAAGCGCAATATGATTGGTTACTGAAAGGCTTTCCAAAATGAAAATGCATCCATACTTTGGCTGTGTTCTGTATGTTGATGTGAAAACCACTTTAAAAGTGGAAAAACAATGTACATGAAAGGATTTGTTTATTTACCAGACTCTGTAGATGTAGGAAAAATACATTTTATTCATATAATTGTTTTTAAAAATGATTAAGGGGTACCAAGGTACTACTGTGATAGTATTTAGGAAGTATTGCAGTACCTAAAAACACAGGAAAATGAAGGTCTTTTTTAATTTTGTAGCATTTACACTCGGCCTCTTCCACTTTTGGCAGATGTTGGAGAAGGCAAAATGTGTGTTTGGAAAGAGAGAAAGATGGAAAATGTCTCCTTCGTTTCAATTTCTAATCTCCAGTTAAGTGACCTAAATCATTGCCATCTCAGTGGATACCCCAAAAGTGGGTAGTGTCACATGTACTAAGATACAAAAGTAAAGGGAGTAACTTCTGTCATCTCAAACCTCTTTCCCCAGTCAATATTCAGTCCTAAATCAGTTTCAAAATGTGCTTCTTTGACATGTTCTCTGGCCCCAAAAAATTGAAACTGTGACCAACAAGCCAAAACCAAACCATCTTGCACCTGCACTTACTCAACAAGAATGAGACAGAAAGAGCCAGGCAAGTATATCTAGGTAGTATCATGAACCATGCACATCCATGTAGTCTGTATCATATTGTTACATTTTTGTTTTTATGCGTGCTACATGTACTCAGCCTGATTTGCATCATATTATTGTTATATTTCTGTTTCTATGTGTGCTATGTGCACTCAGTTTGATTTCAAAACATAATGACAAATGTGAGGCATTACGAGGTTGGCATATGTATAAACATTTGCGTTCCCAAAACATAATTGTGGATAAAGCTTGTCTACACATTGAGATCAGTGACTGAAAATAAGCCTTGGTATTCAGCTTGCCAGCTCATGCTTCAAAAAACGTGCTAAGAACAATTCAATGAACCTTCAAGTGTGACCCATTCAAAAAACACTCTCGCTACATGAGCCGCGTGCATCTCTGTATGACTCACCCAGCTGAGGCAGAGGTAGGTGCGGCTTGCGATGATAAATGGAGGAAGGGCGGCGTGCACGCAGGTGGGGGTGGCAGGGAATTAATTTTTTAAAGTACCTGTGCCGCAGCCATCACCACCTCGCTGCTCTCCTCCTAGGTTACAGACAGGCTGCAGGCACAGGCTGCCAGCCTGCCCTGTGGCCAATCCTGCTGCTGCTCAGAGCAGCGTTAGGATTGGCTGGGAGCACCCAGGTAGGGCGCTCACAGGCAGAAGGGGAGCCTGTGCCTGCTCTCTCCAGCCAGGCTGGAGAGAGCACAGTACGCATGTGTGTTTGGCCAGCCAGAGATGGCCAGCCAAACATACATAGGCAGCGCTCCCCCCAGTGCTCATCACAGCCTGTGTCCCCACCACTTTTACCAAAAAACGATAATAAACATAGGGGGTCATTACGACCTTGGCGGTCTTCCTAGAAGACCGCTGAGGCCGAGGGAGACAGAATACCGCCATTGCCGGCGGTATTCCTGCCTCCCTATTATGACATTTCCGCTGGGCCAGCAGACGGTAACAGCGGAAATGTCACATCAACATTGCTGCCGGCTCGTAATAGAGCCGGCGACAATGCTGATGTGCAGCTGGTGCAGTAGCACCCGTCGTGCATTTCACTGCCCGAAATTCGGGCAGTGAAATGCTGACGGGGCTATGCCTGGGGGCCCCTGCACTGCCCATGCCAAGTGCATGGGCAGTGCAGGGGCCCCAGGGGCACCCCAAGTCCCCTTACCGCCAGCCTTTCCATGGCGGTGTTTACCGCCACGGACAGGCTGGCGGTCGGGAACTCATAATCCGCAGGGCACCGCTGCCCTGGGGATTATGACCGCCAGACAGAGACCTGGCGGTAAAGTGGAGGGGCCGGCGGTATGGCTGTGGCTTTTGCGCCACGGTCATAATAGCTGGCGGGACACCGCCAGCCTGTTGGCGGCGTTCCCGCCACCTTACCGCCGGCCGCCAGGGTCAAAATGACCCCCATAGTTTATTATCTGGTTTTTTTGGGGTAAAAAGTTTGCAGCTGCTGGCGCGGCGGGTGCTCGCCTGGGCAGAGAGCAATCTATTTAAATCCCACCCTAACCGGCAGAATTTGGTTTTGCGTCAAGTCTCCAGCTTGCTTTGTGTCGATTCTCCATGATCCTGTGCACCTGTGGGTTATTTCCTAAAAAACTCAGCTTACCTGCTAGTGTTTTTGGCCCTCTTCCGGCCTCACCATATCTTCAAGGAACCTATAAGAGAAAACGAGAAGAAGATTATTAAAAGGTAAAACAAGCGGCAGCGCTGCACAGCGACCTGTAAAAGGAAAATAACAAGTGACAGGTTAGATGAATCTCGTATATGTTCTCCCCAGACTTTTTAAAATACTTTAGAAAACAGTTACTTAGTCCCAGGCATGAAAACATACGGACAACCTTGACTCGCTTCTAATCAAGAAAAAAAAGGTATTGTTACTATTATGTAAAGACAATTTTTAGTGCAAAAAAATATCAAACAATTTTCTCAGACAGTGGGCAGAGCTCTATTAAGATAGTGTGTAAAAGAAGTGAAAGCAACCTCGAAACATTAGGAAGAAGTCCAGAAAGATGAATATGTATGTTATATAGGATCTCAACCAGGAAATAGTAATGCATCTAATAGCTGATTGAACATATTTTAATTCTTGATATTTCTGTATTGTGTTTGGACATTGACGGTGCTTCCTTTCAAGGGAGGCATCTTTTCCGGTGCAGATTCATCATGATTCCGCCTAACAGTCGGTCGCAGGTACAGAATTTCAAGGGCACACAAGGGAAGGATAGTGCAAGGGAATAGGAGGGAATTGAGTAAGGAGAAATGGAGGCCCATATTTATACTCTTTGACGCAAAGCAGCGCTGGCACTCCATTCCAACGCGCCTGATGGGCGCCTTATTTATGGATTGACGTTAGCTGGCGGTGCGGGCTGGTTAGTGTAAAAATAAATGACCCTAACCGGGCTGCGCAGGTGTAGGGTGTAGGTGTAGGGAAGAATGGGGGTTGTGCGTCAAAAAATGGTGCAAGTCAGGTTAGAGTAAAAAATCATGGCTCTAACCAGACTTGTGCCATTTTTTGACACACAACCCCCATTGAAATGACTCCTGTCTTAGCAAAGACAGGAGTCATGCCCCCTGCCCAATGGCCATGCCCAGGGGACTTCTGTCCCCTTGGCATGGTCATTGGGCACAGTGGCATGTAGGAGGGCCCAAGTTGGGCCCCCCATGCCACTTAAAAAAAAAAAAATACTTACCTCAACTTACCTGTACTTACCTCGGATGGGTCCCCCCCATCCATGGGTGTCCTCCAGGGGTGGGCGACGGTGGCAGGGGGTGTTCCTGGGGGCAGGGAAGTGCACCTCTGGACTGCTTCCATGGTCAGAGACCATGGAAATGAGCCCACAGGCCCTTAACGCCTGCCCTCACCCAGGTGTTGAAAAACTGCGCAAATCAGGCTGTGGGCCATTTTTTGAGGCCCGCCCCCTCCTCTGCGTCAAAATGATGCGGGAGTATAAATAAGGCGCACATGCCTTAAAGTCATTTTTTGGACAGGAACGCCTACCTTGCATGTCATTCACGCAAGGCGGTTTCACGCATCCAGAATATGACCCACACAGCTGAATTTTGACGTTTGCAGTGTCGGGCGTCAAAGTATAAATATGGTGTTAGGTTTGGGCTGAATTTGCGTCAAAAATTATGACGCAAATTCAGCGCAAACAGAGTATAAATATGCCCCTAAGAGTCTACACATGGAACTGTAGCTAATTAGGTTTCCTCTTCCTGTCAACGATCGGATTGGGCACTGAGAAGACATCTACCCAGTACCTTACCTATTTTCCCGGAATTACAAACATCCCAAGCAGTAGGTAGGGACTTAGGAGGTGGGTCCCTATCATCCACGCAACACTGTGGCACTTCGCTCCAGGTAAGCCTGTTCCACGTACCTTGGCAGGTAGATGCACTCTGCTAACTGTTGGGAGCAATAGAGCTACATTTCTTCTTTACACAAATATTAGAGTAATTAGGAATTACATCTCATCACATTCATCCATAAATTTGTATACAAGCTACAGGTATAGTTATTTGTTGAAAACTGCGTGTGAAATAATAGAGGGAAATAAAGAAAATATACAATTTTGGATTAAACTGTCTCTGCTCTATTTCTTTTTCTCATTTATATAACCGAGTGTGCCACAGTCAACAAAATGCCTACAAAACAATACCTGCAAGAGCAAACAAATACCACAAAGAAGAAGCAAAAACATTGAGGCAACTGAAGGAGTAGAGACAGAGAACTAAGACTACTGGTTAGACTATTTACAATGTTTCTACTGTTTGTACATACCATAACTTTACTACTAATAATAACAGCATCTACTAGAAAGACATTCATGATGATTACAAAAAAGGATATAATTTTACTAGAAGAGGCAAGATAAAGAATATTACTGCTCAACATTTTAAAATGTGTGTCCTTCAAACTCTCCTAAAAACACTTCCTTTCATAGGGGAAAGAAAAACAAATTCATACAGAAACAATAAATTGAACATGTGGTTAAAAAAAGCATTTGAAGTAAAAAGAAATCTCTTCCAGTTTAACACACACTTTCTTCGGTCATAAACCATCAAAGCAAAAAGGAAAAAATACATGATTCATGTAAATACATATACAGTAAATTCCAAAAAGAAAATAATAAATAACAGCAATAAAAACATCATTCATTATTAAAAATAAAAAACAATAAAATCTATCAGTGCATTACCCGGCATGTGCCTAAGTATAGACTGCAACAGTTTTTAAGAAATGAGTTTGTATATACCATGCGGCCTCAAGAAACTTGCTAAAACTAATGGATCAGAGTAACAGAAGTATCACCCTTTAAAATCCTATGAGCTGTAGAAAAGCCCAACATCTGACAAGCTGGGCGAAACCACTTAAGACGGGGAAGGGTGTACTCTGTACAGAAGAACCTAAAATGTGCAACTGTTTCCAAGGCAGTTTTACAACATGTGCATAATCTAGTTTCCAGCGATGGCCTCTGGTTGTTAACAAAGGCCAATAGTGGTAAACACCCATAACGAAAGCGAACATACAAACTCTCCCCCAAAATGTTAGGAATGAGATCTAAAAAGGGTTCAAACTCCGGGTACCATTTAAAACCAAGGAAAGAATTAGTCAATCGTTCGTGTGATGAACCAAGAAGGTAATTGTTTCTAACATGAGACCAATATGCTTTTTTCAAGGACAGTTTATGGGTCTTCTCTAAATCCTGTGGGTTCTCCCAATAATTCCCAAGGCCCAGGATACAAAACCACTTAAAAACATGCCTGAACCATGGAATTGATGTCACATTGGGTCTTTTTTGAAGATCAAGAAGAGAATCCCTATAACTAACAAGCTGGGTAGTTGTCCAAATTCTTACCCAAAAGAGTAATGGTTTTAGAGCTATCACATCAGAGATGCGATTGAAACCAAGATCTGAAAAAATGGGTATCAAGGGGGTACTACCTGGGCACGCAATAATGCTCTAACAAAATTATTCTCACCCACTGCTAATTTATAAGTGTTACAAGAGCCCCACACTTCAGCACCATAAGTAGCGGCATTCTGTGCTTTGGCTATAAAAATCTTTATGGCCGAGGAAACCGCTTTGGTAGTTATACTCTTGTAAAAATGCAGAATGGCCCCAGATCTATGTTGAAGAAGGGACACACTCTTGTTAATCTGATCTTCCCAAAGCAGTTTGTTAGAGATCCTCATGCCCAGGTAGTCTATTGAATTTACTTTTCCCAAGGGAGCCCCAGCTAGGGTAATAGTACACCTCTTGGCTGAACGAGATCTAAATACCATTAATTTGGTCTTACGAGCATTAAATTCCAGCCCATAATCAGTATAAAAGGTTGTAAATTTAGCCACAAGGATCTGGAGACCCATTGGGGTCTTGGAAATAAGAAGGGAGTCATCTGAAAAGAGCAGTATAGGAATCTTCTGCTTGTTCAAGGATGGAGCATCGTTTTGGCAAAAAGACATATCTTGTTTATATATAAGGTGAATAAGGTGGGTGCCAAAACACACTCTTGACGAACCCCCCGATGAATAGCAATATGGTCTGTCAATTCACCCTGTTCATTTTCATAAAGATTCACGTTGAAAGCCTGGATTGTTTAATTTACAACTGTAAAATACATAAATTGCATGGGAAATAACTGACAAGATTAAATTTCTGCAGCATTTCCAAGGAAATTGGAGGCAAGATTTGCAGGAACAACCAAAGCCCATATAAGACTGAAATTGCACTTCTATTTGTAAAATTAGACATTCATAAATTGGGAAACTACAGACATATCTAATGACATATAAAAAGTCATCAGTCCTGAAAAAAAACTACTACAAACCTTGAACGTCTGCCTAATTTGCTCTCTAACAGACCTACAAGGACATTCTTTAGCTTGCTACACAAATCACACAGGTGAGACCACATTATATCATATTAAAATGTTATCCACACATCATTCATTGTGCGAATAATATACTTTTTAAAAACACCATCAGTGGAATAGGAACAGCTAAATTACTGGTACTTCACTCTTCTCCAGCAAAAGAAAAAAAAAAAGATTATATTTAACCCTTTCACTGCTAGGCCTTTTCACCCCCAATGCCGAGCCCTTTTTTAGCAATTTGGGGTAGTTGCGCTTAGGCCTCCATAACCTTTTGTTCACATAAGCTATCCATGCCAAATTTGTGTCCTTTTTTCCGAACATCCTGTGGATTTTAAATGTGCCCAGTGTTTGTGGATTGCCCTGGAGGGGACTGAGAAAATAGGCAACATATAGCAACATTTTGAGCTTTTTGAGAAAAATAGGGAAAGGTGCTTCAGATAAATGTGTAAAAGGACAATAGGAGCCCTTGCATGGAGACTCCTGTTGACCTCAGTTGGATCAGTTCCTGTCACTGGCACTGGGCCCAGCCACACAAAGGGCAGAGTTTTTATTATCACAGGTGGGGCAATGCTGGGCGGTAGGAATTTGTGGATTCCTCCGGATTCTGGAAGTTTCCATCACAGAAATATAGGGAAAATGTGTGACTTCAGGCAAAGTTGGAGTTTTGCAGGGCATTGTGGGTAAGACAATGGTGTTGGATGCATGTGACGAACACCACCATGGACTCCCTCAGATGTCTAGTTTGCAGAAGTGTCTAGGTCTGATAGGTTTTTCCCAGGTGGCAGCCTGGTGAACGTGCAGCTGTTCACCATTGTCAGTAGGACAATATTGAAAGTTGGCAAAACTCTCCTGGCCCATATGTAAAATCAAAACCCTAAAGAGTCAAATACCCTCTTGCTTGCCACTGGGATGAGATGCTTTAGTCCACAGGGGGAGCAAAAAGACTGTTGCCCTCCTCATTTGGGGGGCAGCCCTCACCCCTCTGTTTTTTTTATTATTTCCCTTGTGTCTAGTGAGCTGTCTGCACCACCTGGGGGGCAGAAAGACTTTGGGCCTCCCTACGAGTGTGGCAGTCCGAGGACCACCACACTCATGGTGACAGTCGAACTGCCACACTCCAGACGGTCCGACCACCACATTACAACCCTGGCTGATGGACCTGCCAGGGGACTGCCATCTCTGCCGGGAATGTGGGGTGATGGCGGTCTGAGCTGTACTCAACCAGGGCGGCGCTAACTTCAGAGCCACCTGGCTGATTACAACTCAGTTTTTGGCCAGCATTTTCATGGGGGGCTCCCCGCCATGAGAAGGCTAGCGGAAAGCCTGTGCCCCCATGACCAGCACCCTTGGGATGCGCACTGTCTGCTTTGCAGGGTGCTGTGTGCTACAATATTGGCCTCAGCTCCCTTAAAGGAGCCAAGGCCAATATCATAAGACTTTTCCCACCGGTCAGCCCGGCGGGAATGCATATTACAATGTTCCCACTGGTCAGTCCAACAGGAACATTGTAATATGGTTGGGAGAAGTGGCATCCTCACTGTGGGTTTGGCGGTACTGCGATGGGACCGCCAAACTCACAATTAGGCCCTTTTTCTCCATTTATTTGGGGTGGGGGCATGACCATGCCCGCACCTCTTTTTTATAAAGAAATAGTGCCTGGAGTCTAGTGGGCTTTCTACCCCTGGGGGAAGATCAGGGGTAATATTCTGCATCTGCCCCCCTAGGAGGCAGAAAGACTGTGCCCATTTGGGGGAGGGGGTCATTGTCATGCCCATTCTGGGGAGCCCCCACCCTACACTAACAAAAAAATAGTTCCTGGTCTCTAGTTGACTTTTTACCCCCAGGGGGCAGATCAGGGGTAATAACAGAGAGAGGGTGCACATTTTTGGGGGAAGTGGGTGGGGGCATTGTCATGCCCATTCTGGCCAGCCTTCAACCTACACTAACAAAAAAAATAGTCCCTGATGTCTAATGACCTTGCTGCCCCAGTGGGCAGATTGGGGGTAATAACCCCCATCTACCTCCAGGAGGGTAGAAAGACTGTGCCCATTATTTGGGAGGAGTGGGGGCATTGCCATGCCCATTCTGGGCAGCCCCTAAACTAACTTGGGTTTAGTGGGCTTTCTGCCACTCCTGGGAGGCAGATTGGGGGTAATAATCCCCATCTGCCCTTCAGGGGACAGAAAGACCGTGCCCATTTTGTTGGGAGAGGGTGGGACATTGCAATGCCCATTCTGAGCAGCCCCCACCCCTTCATGAACAAAATAAAATAGTTCCGGTTGCCTAGTGGCATTTCTGCCACCAGGGGATATTGCCCCCATCTAAACCCCCTTCCTAGTGTCTAGTAGTGGATGCCTTCTTGCAGCGATCCCCAAGCGGGGATCCACTAGGGAAGGCTACAGTTGTGATACCTCTCCCACCTGCCGTGGTGCTCGTGGGTCTGAGATAGTCAAGCAAGCAATGAGGCAGTGAAAGTAAAATGAGCCGAACAGCTTATTTAACTTTTGTTTTCAGTGAAATTATGTCAGTGCGCCATGCACTGCCTCAGGTGCTGGGGAAGTTATTCCCTAGCTCCAGAGGCTATTTTTTAGCAGCAGGACATCCTACTTGTGCCCGCACCAGATGGATTTCCTGTGTTGTATGCATAGACAGCTGGGAGACATCCCACGCATGCATGCACACTCCACAGAATCAGACGGCTCAGGCGGCTTGCCTTTACTGACAATGAAATACACAATTCTTTTATGGACTTATACAATTATGAAATGGATATTCCTCAATTTTAAGAAACCTTTTTTCAAATCCCTAATCAGATTTGCATCTGTTGTCGAAGAACATACTATAGGAAGCAAGTAAAAATGGTTGACAAATTTCACTGGAAAAATCTGACACTGTTATTACTTGTAGAGGAAAGATACTGATAGAGCATTTTCATTCTTCACAAGAATCAATGCCCGATACAGTCAACTGATTTTTGGACCCAGCATAGGGGTGTGGTAGAACCAAAACAACAAATTTCAGTACAATCCAATTCCCTTACACAGTATGACCCATGTGGCCATACAAGGAAGACTCCAGTCAGGAATAAAGTTAAAGGGCTTTTTTGCAAACGTAAGCTCAAAGTCATGTAGACAATACTCAAGACAAAGTTATAAAGGTACAATTTCATCACAGGTTGACCAAGGAGACAAAATAAGTTCAGGCAAACTCACATTAAGAGAACCAGGCACTCTACAAATACCGTACAGGACATCAATTATCTGATGGACATAAAACAAACATTGCTCAGTTGTAACAAGCATTAAGGCAATTCAAATCATCAAAGTTCAGCTAGTTTGAGTAAAGAGAAAATCCTATATATTAGCCCATCAAGGGAGAACGTGTGGGGCTAAAAGCATGCGGGCAAATACTAAGGAGAAAAAAGGCAAAAAGAATTTAGAAAAATATTTCTTTGGCATCAGGTCACTAACTAAAGTGGGCAATAAGTAAAAAGGGAAGGTGTCAGCATTTCAGAAGCTCAGTCTACAGTCTTCTTCTTGGGGTCAAGGAAAAAATCTCTAATGCTCAGCAAAGCATTTCAAAGGGGCAAGGGCAAATAGGGAAATTGTCCTAAAGCTACACCCACCTAAGGAGATTAACCAGACTTATGTTAGGTATGCAGGAAAACCCATCCTCCAACCTGTGGGCCTGCACCTTAGTAATGAGTATATGTTTTTTAGGTCGAGCGTTAGTGTTCGGTCTGCTGTATACTAAAGTATACAATAGAGTGAGTTCCAGCATTTTGATTTGTTATTTGCAGTGTCCTTCAAAAATCCTTGCTTGCTAGTGGTCAGTTATGCCTCTTTGTCCTGCCTTATTTCACTTTGGGAGCAGCACAAAGTACTGTGTAATTACGCTATGTCCTGTTTATCTCTTCTGTAAGGGACTTTTTTTGGCATTTGCCTGTTTCACCTCAACAGTGTGGGTGCTTGTTATCTTTTGTTCGCAGCGCGATCTTGCTTGGCAGAAGTCGAGCGCTTTGCATAACATCGACAATGTTTCATAGTTAATTGCACTATTGCCGGTTACGTAGATAAGTGCCGATAGGTTTCATTCTTGTCTTGAATATTCCTGCACACGCCAATGCCCCTCCCCCCGCTATTACAAAGCATGAAAATACAGCTACTTCCGGGAGGCATGAACCTACGCCGCGCTTAGGTGGCTAAAACACTGCTCACCACGCACCTAAGTTTATACACACGCCTGCTTTCATGCTTCATAACATTAGCCCCCGCACGCCAGGTGGCCCGTGTGCAGCACACAGTCAAGCACCATGCAGTGGCCAGCAGTGTGCACAGACGGACTCCTGACTGGGTCAGAGGGGCTAGAGGGGGGCTCCATGTGCTTTGCAAAGGGGGGGCTCTCAAGTTACTGCTTCTGAGCCCAGATATGTTGACAATGGTGCTGAACTGGCCACCGACAGCACTGGCCTTACAAATTCCCTTCATGATATGATGCCGCCCCCCGGGGCAAGAACTGAAGTAGGAAGTGGTACAGAGCAGCCGAGATGTGCCTTTTCTCCTTGTTAACAGCTCCAGTTGCTCCTGAGCCATAAATCTTGCTCACAGCCCACAGAGACGCTTGTGTTTGTATGCATCCTTAGTGTCAGCTAATACCTAAGCCATTACCCGGACCAGTGTAGGCTCCTACTTTTGCTGAGGAACATTAACTTACAGTTAACTTTCGCAGGGAGAGAGGGCGAGAGAAAACACATTGTGAATTTGCATAAGTATATTCATAACTCTTGTTTGTCATATTAAAATAGTGGAGTTTTGTTCTTTTTCTTCTGACCGCCTAAACTTTTTGCAGCCTTCCAGCGGTGAAATATAAAAAAAAATATATATTTATTTCTCTCTTTAGAGCAGGGTTGTCATACAGGCGCGAACACCATAAATCATAAAATTGGGGGAGGCGAAGGAGAAGACAGCACAGGGACAGCAGTTGTTTGTGTAATAAACATCACACTGTATTAGTGGGCTAGAGAACGGGGGAGGCGCAAACAATTTCGTCCAATACTGAGATTGGGGTGAAAAAAACATAAAATGTGCCCTTCAACTGAAAACAATAAGTTGAAAGGATGTTATTTGTTTTCTCAAACTGGAACACATCGGAATTGTTTACTTCCTGCCAACCTGTTTTGTGGCATGGGGACTCTGAACCGAATGGCAAATTGGTTTCAGACTTGGGGCTTGGGGGTATATTTGAGGGGTTTCGGGAGTGGTTTGTGTTACTTTTATAATATTTTTTCACCATTAGCCTATCGATCTCGCCTTTAAAAAAATCTCCCTAACTCACTACACCTTTCCATTTAAAATCCTATTTCCTGTGCACTCACTAATCAATGCAAATTTTCCCTGTGACTGAGTGCAACGGGGCCTCTGACACTGGGCTGTGGCTCACGTTACTGCTTTCATACTGCCATTCCCCTGGAGCCAACAATAAAAAACATAAAATAATAAAAAAACAACCATTCACCCAAACCTACTGCTTTGGAGCACTGCTGCCAACCACTTCCTTGCAGCGAATACCACTATGCAAAAATCCAAAAGGCAAGGCATTCATACCCCTGTAGATACTTATATCTATTTGTTTGGCTGTGTAGTTCCCTCCCTCCCCATTTCCCACCCCACCTTCTTATTTTTAGGGTTGAGCGCAAAGCGCTCTGTCCCTGCTGTAATCTCTCTGTGGGCTTTTAACCACGCCCATGTCATGCCTATCACTTTCATTGGTTTGTGGGCTTGCCTTTTAAAATTTGCTTGCTTTCATTAGTGGAAAGCATGCATACGTCATGTCTTTTCCGGTGTTTAGCCCTCCTCAAGCGCACCAGCCAACTACTAAAATCATATGAGGCTCTGTGATTTCCATATGGTTTCTGGACTACTTTTTTCTATTTATTTCCTACGCAGTACGATCTCGCTGGGCAGTAGTCCACCAATTTGCATCACATTGACTCTGTTACATGGATAATTGCATTGTTGCCGATAATACGTTTGACTGCGAGCGAACTTCTGTTTTACTTTTTATTTTCAGTTTATGTGGCAAGAAATGTCCAGTTCGGAAATTACAACGCAAATAGCTCTTACTCGAGCAATCGCGAGTCCCATTGCATTGCAAATGCTTGTTGTATTTATGTAAACTGTTATTTTATTGTTCATGTGTAACGAATATTTGTTGCGACCTAACAATCTTTTGTGATAGTAGATGTCCCAACAACATCCTTGTACCAACATCGTCCCTGCGCCCCGGTATGTGGCCACAAATGCCCACTGCAAGATTTGCCCACATCTTCTGCGATGACGGCAAATCTTGGTGGCCATTTTGGGCGTAGCAATGACAGAAAGCAATTACATGGTACCCAACGCAAGAAAGCACACTCTGCAAATTTTTACTGTACAAGCAAACAATCAGGATTGTGAATTATTAATTATGTAAGAAACTAAACACTCATGCAAATTCACAGGTAAGAGTCAGTTCTAGACTTTAGGCCCCATTATGAGTCTGGCAGTCAGTAGACCACCAGACTCACAAATGGCAGTCGGACTGTCGCCAATGCGGGGATCCAAGAGCCATATTTTGACCATGGTGGTCCTGCCGTAGTGGAACCGCCAGCACAGCCAGGATCAGAGATTCTGGCCGTCTGGCACTTGCGGCGGTCCTAAGCCGCCACGGCAGCGCTGCCCTAGGGATTTTGACCTCATTCTCCGCCAGCCATTTCATGGCAGTAGCACTTGGCATGGGCAGTGCAGGGGTACCCCTGGCCAGCACCCTCGCAATGTTGCAAGGGTGCTGGTGCACCCTGCATCCTACAGCATTGCCGCGGCTCAATTTTGAGCTGTAGACAATGCTGCAGACTGTTTCCCGCTACGCCAGCGGGCGGAAACCAAGGTTTCCACTCTCTGGCCTCATGGGGAACTCTAAATGGGCCTGGCGGGGGTAGCCACTATGGCGGCAACCTCCCCGTCAGAAGTTTGTAATGAGGTCCTTTATGTTGTAGGTTTGGGGCATAGGTATAAAGTGTTGTGAACTTTGAGATCCCAGAACAATAGAACTTTGGTCATGTGAGGATCTATATGAACATTGGCCAAAGAATCAGCATCAGTATTCATGTGTGGTGATTTCAACCATGCAGTACATGAAGCATTATAAGATTAAAAGGCTATTGAGTGATGTTTATTTGCATGAATAACCTTAGGAACTAACTTGCATTCATTATCATTGATAGATGTGGGGGTTACAAACCATTAATGCTACTGACATCACAACACCCAAGGACATCACTACCAACATAGTTGTTTGCAGGTAGTTGGGAAATCTACAATAGTGCAGAACACTTCACCAGTTGTGGTTGTTGCACGCTTTGAACCCTACTGACAATCCTCTACTTACTTTTAAGGTTCAACAACCATCCAAGGACACGACGACTATGACCTCCAAAGGCCCTCACCTACCACTCTGCCCCAATCTTCCACGTGGGATTCTGACATAGATGGGCAGACAGGTAAGATGCAAGGAGTTGGGTCCTTACCATCCCTGCGAAGCACACAGTATGGATTGTCAGGTAAGCACCGTACTGTTGTGATCTGACAGGGAGACCTCTCAGAGTCCAAGGAGCAGAGCAGAATGGGAAAAGGGATTGTGCTTCTTCTTCTTCTGAGCATAGTTCAGCCAGGGAATGACATTAAATTTCATAGGGAAAGCTGGTGTGTCAGTTTATCATTCCACATTGATGCTGCAGGGTAACATCCTATAGAAATTGATCATGCAACAATTTATAAAGATCAACTGCAACTAGACTACACAGAGCCATTATCAATAGTGGTCTCTGTAGGAAAGTACCATCTTGCCTGGCATGTTACCCCCATATTTCACTGTATATATGTTGTTTTAGTTGTATGTGTCACTGGGACCCTGCCAGCCAGGGCCCCAGTGCTCATAAGTGGGCCCTGTATGTGTTCCCTGTGTGATGACTAACTGTCTCACTGAGGCTCTGCTAACCAGAACCTCAGTGGTTATGCTCTCTCATTTCTTTCCAAATTGTCACTAACAGGCTAGTGACCAATTTCACCAATTTACATTGGCATACTGGAACACCCTTATAATTCCCTAGTATATGGTACTAAGGTTGGGGTTCCAGGAGATCCCTATGGGCTGCAGCATTTCTTTTGCCACCCATAGGGAGCTCTGACAATTCTTACACAGGCCTGCCACTGCAGACTGAGTGAAATAACGTCCACGTTATTTCACAGCCATTTACCACTGCACTTAAGTAACTTATAAGTCACCTATATGTCTAACCTTTACCTGGTAAAGGTTGGGTGCTAAGTTACTTAGTGTGTGGGCACCCTGGCACTAGCCAAGGTGCCCCCACATGGTTCAGGGCAAATTTCCCGGACTTTGTGAGTGCGGGGACACCATTACACGCATGCACTATACATAGGTCACTACCTATGTATAGCTTCAGAATGGTAACTCCGAACATGGCCATGTAACATGTCTAAGATCATGGAATTGCCACCCCAATGCCATCCTGGCATTGGTGAGACAATTCCATGATCCCCCGGGTCTCTAGCACAGACCCGGGTACTGCCAAACTGCCTTTCCCAGTGTTTCACTGCAGCTGCTGTCAACCCCTCAGACAGATTTCTGCCCTCCTGGGGTCCAGCCAGGCTTGGCCCAGGAAGGCAGAACAAAGGACTTCCTCAGAGAGAGGGTGTTACACCCTCTCCCTTTGGAATAAGGTGTCAGGGCTGGGGAGGAGTAGCCTCCCCCAGCCTCTGGAAATGCTTTGATGGGCACAGATGGTGCCCATCTCTGCATGAGCCAGTCTACACCGGTTCAGGGATCCCCCAGCCCTGCTCTGGCGTGAAACTGGACAAAGGAAAGGGGAGTGACCACTCCCCTGACCTGCACCTCCCCTGGGAGGTGCCCAGAGCTCCTCCAGTGTGCTCCAGACCTCTGCCATCTTGGAAACAGAGGTGCTGCTGGCACACTGGACTGCTCTGAGTGGCCAGGGCCAGCAGGTGACGTCAGAGACTCCTTCTGATAGGCTCTTACCTGTGTTGCTAGCCTATCCTCCTTCCTAAGTAGCCAAACCTCCTTTTCTGGCTATTTAGGGTCTCTGCTTTGGGGAATTCTTTAGATAACGAATGCAAGAGCTCATCAGAGTTCCTCTGCATCTCTCTCTTCACCTTCTGCCAAGGAATCGACTGCTGACTGCGCTGGAAGCCTGCAAAACCGCAAAAAGGTGGAAAAGACGACTACTGCAACCTTGTATCGCTGATCCTGCCGCCTTCTCGACTATTTTCCTGGTGGTGCATGCTGTGGGGGTAGTCTGCCTCCTCTCTGCACTAGAAGCTCCGAAGAAATCTCCTGTGGGTCGACGGAATCTTCCCCCTGCAACCGCAGGCACCAAAGAACTGCTTCACCGGTCCTCTGGGTCCCCTCTCAGCACAACGAGCGTGGTCCCTGGCACTCAGCAACTCTGTCCAAGTGACTCCCACAGTCCAGTGACTCTTCAGTCCAAGTTTGGTGGAGGTAAGTCCTTGCCTCCCCACGCTAGACTGCATTGCTGGGTACCGCATGATTTGCAGCTGGTCCGGCTACTGTGCACTCTTCCAGGATTTCCTTTGTGCACAGCCAAGCCTGGTTCCCCGACACTCTAACCTGCAGTGCACGACCTCCTGAGTTGTCCTCCGGCGTCGTGGGACCTTCTTTTGTGACTTCGGGTGAGCTCTGGTTCACTCTTCTTCGTAGTGCCTGTTCCACCACTTCTGCGGGTGCTGCTTGCTTGTGAGTGGGCTCTTTGTCTTGCTGGACGCCCCCTCTGTCTCCTCACCCAATTGGCGACATCCTGGTCCCTCCTGGGCCTCAGCAGCATCCAAAAACCCTAACTGCAACCCTTGCAGCTAGCAAGGCTTTTTTGCGGTCTTTCTGCACGGAAAGACCTCTGCAAGCTTCTTTACGACGTGGGACATCCATCCTCTAAAGGGGAAGTTTCTAGCCCTCTTCGTTCTTGTAGAATCCACAGCTTCTACCATCCGGTGGCAGCTTCTTTGCACCCACAGCTGGCATTTCCTGGGCATCTGCCCACTCCCGACTTGATCGTGACTCTTGGACTTGGTCCCCTTGTTCCACAGGTACTCTCGTCTGGAAATCCATCATTGTTGCATTGATGGTGTTGGTCTTCCTTGCAGAATTCCCCTATCACGACTTCTGTGCTCTCTGGGGAACTTAGGTGCACTTTGCACCCACTTTTCAGGGTCTTGGGGTGGGCTATTTTTCTAACCCTCACTGTTTTCTTACAGTCCCAGCGACCCTCTACAAGTTCACATAGGTTTGGGGTCCATACGTTATTCGCATTCCACTTTTGGAGTATATGGTTTGTGTTGCCCCTATACCTATGTGCTCCCATTGCAATCTATTGTGACTATACATTGTTTGCACTGTTTTCTATTGCTATTACTGCATATTTTTGGTATTGTGTACATATATCTTGTGTATATTTGCTATCCTCATACTGAGGGTACTCACTGAGATACTTTGGCATATTGTCATAAAAATAAAGTACCTTTATTTTTAGTATATCTGTGTATTGTGTTTTCTTATGATATTGTGCATATGACACCAGTGGTATAGTAGGAGCTTCACACGTCTCCTAGTTCAGCCTATGCTGCTCTGCTAAGCTACCCTTTTCTATCAGCCTAAGCTGCTAGACACCTCTTCTACACTAATAAGGGATAACTGGACCTGGTAAAAAGTGTAAGTACCCCTTGGTACCCACTACAAGCCAGGCCAGCCTCCTACATTGGTTGTGCAGCGGTGGGATAAGTACTTGCAACTGCTTACCACTTTGTCATTTTGTACTTTTCATAAGAGAAAAATATACAAAACAAGTTCAGTGTATGTACACCTAACCAATAAGTTTTGCCTTTCTTCTCTTACTCTTTTTGCTAAGTGCTGAAAAGTACCTCTAAACTTTCAAAAAGTTTCTTAAAAGTTGAAAAAGTTTTTTTTCTGTTCCTTAAAAAGTTCTGAAACTTTTTCTTTCTTTTTCTGTCCCTTAAACCTTTTTCTATCATGTCTGGTACAGGTCAAACTCTGGATCTGACCAGCACTACTTATGACTACCTTAGCTGGAAAGGTGCAAGGAGTCTCTGCATTGATAGAGGTTTAGGGGTAGGGAAGAATCCCTCTAGAGAATTGTTAGTTAATATGCTCATTGAACATGAAAAGACCATAGCTGGCACATCTGGTGAGAGATTAGCTGATGGTTCACATTCTGATTCTGGGGTAGCCCCAGTAAAAGTGTTAGAAGGGAACCTTCCCAACCTGCCCCTTAGCAGGTCACCTAGCAGGGCTGGTACTGATGTGAGTTCACATCACAGTAGGGTGATTACTCCTTTAGGCCAGGTTGTTAGAGTGTCATCTGTTAGGGACAGGTCTCCCTCTGTTCATTCACACCATTCTTCTGTGTCTAAGCATGCCCAACCCACCCACCCTGATGACAGAATGTTATAAAGGGAGCTCAAAAGATTGAGAGTGGAAGAGACCAGGCTGAAGCTGAAACAGCAACAGCTGGCTCTAGACAGGGAAACTTTTGACTTAGAAAAAGAAAGACAGAGGTTGGAGTTTGGACCCCATGGTGGCAGCAGCAGTATTACAGATAGTAATCCTGTAAAAGAGCATGATTCTAGGAATCTGCACAAGATAGTTCCCCCTTACAAGGAGGGGGATGACATTAACAAGTGGTTTGCTGCACTTGAGAGGGCCTGTGTTGTACAGGGGGTCCCTCAAAGGCAGTGGGCTGCTATCCTATGGCTATCTTTCAGTGGAAAGGGTAGGGATAGGCTCCTTACTGTGAAGGAAAGTGATGCCAATAATTTTACAGTTCTTAAGAATGCACTCCTAGATGGTTATGGCTGAACCACTGAACAGTACAGGATCAAGTTCAGAGAAACCAAAAAGGAGTCTTCACAAGACTGGGTAGACTTTGTTGACCATTCAGTGAAGGCCTTGGAGGGGTGGTTACATGGCAGTAAAGTTTCTGACTATGAAAGCCTGTATAACTTAATCCTGAGAGAGCATATTCTTAATAATTGTGTGTCTGATTTGTTGCACCAGTATCTAGTGGACTCAGATCTGACCTCTCCCCAAGAATTGGGAAAGAAGGCAGACAAATGGGTCAGAACAAGAGTGAACAGAAAAGTTCATACAGGGGGTGACAAGGATGGCAAGAAGAAGGATGGTAAGTCTTCAGACAAGGGTGGGGACAAATCTAAAAATGAGTCTTCATCAGGCCCACAAAAACACTCTGGTGGGGGTGGTGGGTCCAAATCCTCTTCTAATCAAGTAAAGAAACCATGGTGCTATTTATGTAAAGTAAAAGGCCATTGGACAACTGATGCCAGTTGTCCAAAGAAAAGAACCAAGCCTCCCACCACTACAACCCCTGCTGCTACACCTAGTGCCCCTAGTAATAGCAGTGGTGGTGGGAGCAAACCTACTAATAGCCAATCCAAGGGAGTAGCTGGGCTCACTTTTGGTAATTTAGTTGGGGTTGGTCTTGTTAGGGAGACCATAGAGGCTGTGTTAGTCTCTGAAGGTGCCATTGATTTGGCCACCTTGGTTGCTTGTCCCCTTAATATGGATAAGTACAAGCAACTTCCCCTAATAAATGGTGTTGATGTTCAGGCCTACAGGGACACAGGGGCCAGTGTTACCATGGTAATAGAGAAACTGGTCCACCCTGAACAACACCTACTTAGTCACAGTACCAAGTGACTGATGCTCATAACAACACTCTTAGCCACCCCATGGCTGTTGAGAATCTCAACTGGGGGGTAGTGGGGGGGGGTTACTGGTCCAAAGAAAGTTGTGGTTGCCTCAGATTTACCTGTAGACTGTCTACTAGGGAACGATTTAGAGACATCAGCTTGGGCAGAAGTGGAGTTGAAGGCTCATGCAGCAATGCTGGGCATTCCTGGGCATATTTTTGCTTTGACCAGGGCTCAGGCCAAAGAGCAAAAAGGACAGGGTGACTTGGATCCTGGAACAATGGACCAAGTGCTCCCTAAAGCTAGGGTTAGTAAAGGTAAAACACTACCTACTATCCGTTCCTCTACAGTGGATTGAACTTCTGAGGAAGAAGAATTTCCACCCTGTGCAGAACCTACACCAGAGGAGCTGGAAGCAGACACTGCTGAGCTTTTGGGTGGAGGGGGGCCTGCCAGGGAGGAGCTGAATGTGGCACAGCAGACCTGTCCCACACTAGAGGGTCTAAGACAGCAAGCTGTCAAACAGCAAAATGGGGATGTCAGTGACTCTCAGAGAGTTTACTGGGAGGACAACCTCTTGTATACTGAGGCAAGGGACCCTAAACCTGGAGCAGCCAAGAGATTGGTCATTCCCTTGCAATACAGAGAGTTCCTCCTAACTCTAGCCCACGACATTCCCTTGGCTGGACATTTGGGACAAATGAAAACTTGGGACAGGCTTGTTCCTTTCTTTCACTGGCCTAGAATGTCAGAGGACACAAAGGAATTTTGTAAGTCCTGTGTCACCTGTCAAGCCAGTGGCAAAACAGGTGGCACCCCAAAGGCACTACCTGTGGTTGGGCTTCCCTTTGAAAGGGTAGGGGTTGACATAGTTGGCCCCCTTGACCCTCCTACTGCTTCAGGCAATAGGTTTATTTTGGTAGTAGTGGACCATGCCACCAGATATCCTGAAGCAATTCCTCTAAGGACCACTACAGCTCCTGCAGTGGAAAAAGCCCTCCTGGGAATCGTTTCCAGGGTGGGCTTCCCAAAAGAGGTGGTATCAGACAGGGGTAGCAACTTCATGTCTGCTTACTTAAAGGCCATGTGGAAGGAATGTGGTGTGACATACAAGTTCACCACACCCTATCATCCACAAACAAATGGACTGGTTGAGAGGTTTAATAAAACTCTCAAAGGAATGATAATGGAACTCCCTTAAAAACTCCGGAGGAGATGGGATGTCCTGTTACCTTGCCTCCTTTTTGCTTACAGGGAGGTACCCCAAAAAGGAGTGGGCTTCAGCCCCTTTGAACTCCTATTTGGACACCCTGTAAGAGGTCCCCTAACACTTGTAAAGGAGGGTTGGGAACAACCTTTAAAAGCTCCTAAGCAAGACATAGTGGACTATGTACTTGGCCTAAGATCCAGAATGGCTGAGTATATGAAAAAGGCCAGTAAAAACCTTCAGGCCAGCCAAGAGCTCCAAATGCAATGGCATGACCAGAAGGCTGTTCTGATTCAGTACCAACCAGGGCAGAAAGTGTGGGTCTTGGAGCCTGTGGCCCCAAGAGCACTCCAAGACAAATGGAGTGGACCCCACATTATTGTTGAGAAAAAGGGAGAAGTCACCTACTTGGTTGACTTAGGCACTGCCAGGAGTCCCCTTAGGGTGCTCCATGTCAATCGCCTGAAACCCTACTATGACAGGGCTGATCTCACCCTGCTCATGGCAACAGATGAAGGACAGAAAGAAGAGAGTGACCCTCTCCCTGATCTCTTCTCTTCCACAGAAAAAGATGCTCTAGTGGAAGGTGTAGTTTTGGCAGATTGTCTTACTACTGAGCAGAAAGACCACTGCATAAATCTCCTGGGTCAGTTTTCTGAACTCTTTTCTACTGTGCAAGGCACCACTTCTTGGTGTGAGCACACTATAGATACTGGAGACAGTTTGCCTGTCAAAAGTAAGATCTATAGGCAGCCATGTCAGGGACTGCATAAAACAAGAGGTTCAGAAAATGCTTGAACTGGGAGTGGTTGAGCACTCTGAAAGTCCATGGGCCTCTCCTGTGGTACTTGTACCAAAGCCTCATTCCAAAGATGGGAAAAGGGAAATGAGATTTTGTGTAGACTACAGAGGTCTCAACCAGGTAACTAAAACTGATGCTCACCCTATACCCAGGGCAGATGAGCTAATAGATACACTGGCATCTGCCAAGTATCTAAGCACCTTTGATTTGACTGCAGGGTACTGGCAGATCAAGTTATCAGAGGATGCAAAAGCAAAAACTGCATTTTCAACCATTGGAGGGCACTACCAATTCACAGTAATGCCCTTTGGTTTGAAAAATGCACCTGCCACTTTTCAGAGGTTGGTGAATACAGTCCTGCAAGGGCTGGAGGCTTTTAGTGCAGCATATCTAGATGATATAGCTGTCTTTAGCTCCAGCTGGGATGATCACCTGGTCCACCTATGGAAAGTTTTGGAGGCCCTGCAAAAGGCAGGCCTCACTATCAAGGCTTCAAAGTGCCAGATAGGGCAGGGGAAAGTGGTTTATCTGGGATACCTGGTAGGTGGAGAACAGATTGCACCACTTCAGGGGAAAATCCAAACTATCTTAGATTGGGTTCCCCCTACAACTCAGACCCAAGTGAGAGCCTTCTTAGGCCTCACTGGGTACTACAGGAGGTTCATAAAGAACTATGGCTCCATAGCAGCCCCTCTTAATGACCTCACATCTAAGAAAATGCCTAAAAAGGTATTGTGGACAGCTAACTGTCAGAAAGCTTTTGAGGAGCTGAAGCAGGCCATGTGCTCTGCACCTGTCCTGAAAAGCCCCTGTTACTCCAAAAAATTCATTGTCCAAACTGATGCATCTGAATTAGGGGTAGGGGCAGTCTTATCACAACTCAATTCTGAGGGCCAGGATCAACCTGTTGCTTTTATCAGCAGGAGGTTGACCCCTAGAGAAAAGCATTTGTCTGACATAGAGAGGGAGGCCTTTGCTGTGGTCTGGGCACTGAAGACGTTGAGGCCATACCTGTTTGGCACTCACTTCATTGTTCAGACAGACCACAAACCTCTACTTTGGCTAAAACAAATGAAAGGTGAAAACCCTAAATTGTTGAGGTGGTCCACATCTCTACAGGGAATGGACTATACAGTGGAACATATACCTGGGAGTACCCACTCCAATGCAGATGGACTCTCCAGATATTTCCACTTAGACAATGAAGACTCATCAGGTCATGGCTAGTCTTATTATCCTTCGTTTGGGGGGGGTTGTGTAGGCCTGGCATATTACCCCCATATTTCACTGTATATATGTTGTTTTAGTTGTATGTGTCACTGGGACCCTGCCAGCCAGGGCCCCAGTGCTCATAAGTGGGCCCTGTATGTGTTCCCTGTGTGATGACTAACTGTCTCACTGAGGCTCTGCTAACCAGAACCTCAGTGGTTATGCTCTCTCATTTCTTTCCAAATTGTCACTAACAGGCTAGTGACCAATTTCACCAATTTACATTGGCATACTGGAACACCCTTATAATTCCCTAGTATATGGTACTAAGGTACCCAGGGTATTGGGGTTCCAGGAGATCCCTATGGGCTGCAGCATTTCTTTTGCCACCCATAGGGAGCTCTGACAATTCTTACACAGGCCTGCCACTGCAGCCTGAGTGAAATAACGTCCACGTTATTTCACAGCCATTTACCACTGCACTTAAGTAACTTATAAGTCACCTATATGTCTAACCTTTACCTGGTAAAGGTTGGGTGCTAAGTTACTTAGTGTGTGGGCACCTTGGCACTAGCCAAGGTGCCCCCACATGGTTCAGAGCAAATTCCCCGGACTTTGTGAGTGCGGGGACACCATTACACGCGTGCACTATACATAGGTCACTACCTATGTATAGCTTCACAATGGTAACTCCGAACATGGCCATGTAACATGTGTCATATATCTTGTGTATATTTGCTATCCTCATACTGAGGGTACTCACTGAGATACTTTGGCATATTGTCATAAAAATAAAGTACCTGTATTGTGTTTTCTTATGATATTGTGCATATGACACCAGTGGTATAGTAGGAGCTTCACACGTCTCCTAGTTCAGCCTAAGCTGCTCTGCTAAGCTACCCTTTTCTATCAGCCTAAGCTGCTAGACACCTCTTCTACACTAATAAGGGATAACTGGACCTGGTACAAAGTGTAAGTACCCCTTGGTACCCACTACAAGCCAGGCCAGCCTCCTACAGTCTCAAAATGTTTTCCCTGAAAAACCATTACCTATTGCTTCCCAGGCACCTGTTGCTGTTAACTCCTTTAGGTCCTGTCTCAAGAGTGTCATGTTTCCAAAGTACTTCTATATTTCTATACTATTATCAGGAATATAAGTGCAACACTGATGGGCTTGAAACATTTTGCAAACTTCATTTTCTTTGCAAGAAAAGTGTCTAATACAAGGCAATTTAGTAAAGCCATTTCTGTGTCCATTAATAAAATGGCACCTGCAGTGAGTGTAGACAACTTGTCTACTATTGTTGACAACTTCCTTACCTTGATGTCATTCAAGAAAACACTTACTGATGGTATTATGGCACCAAAAATATCTCCTACAATCTTTGAAGTACTAGCACCTCTCTTAATTCTGGTGTCTGACTTCTTATTCCAGGCTAGGTTATTAAAATGGTCTAAATGATAATTCTTTAAAAAAACGAGTCCCAGGTAACATACTAAACCAACCTCTCGGCAGCTTGTAATAGGCCTTCTTTCCAGATATGAAATAAATACGTGGTATGGCGGGGTCTTGTCCAGCCAACATGAAAGTCCACACATTCTTAAAGAAAAACATGTATCTACATTCACTAGTTCCTACAAAATGTGTGTCAGTCTTGGTCTACATACACATAACTTCTCTAGATGGTGCTAATCTAAAGCAAGAAGTCCTTGATTTCCAGCCACTGAATGTATCGTCTTTTTCCCAATTATGTAAAACTATTTCCTTTTTTATTTTATTTTTCATTGACCTTCTCCTTTCTTCGACTTGCCCAACAAACTCCTTCTCTACTGGAGTATAAATGCAGGTCTGATTCTGCTTATGGGCATAAACTGTGCCAAAGGTCGGTGTAGGCTCAGAGAAACCTCCCTTGTAACAATTTTTTTCATCTCTGCAATGTTACTCAATTGCTTCATGATTGGGGCTTCTGTACTGTAGCTTCTCCAACCTGATGAGACAGAGAACGAACCACATCAGCAAGTCCTTTGCAATAACCTAGCACCAAGTAATCCGTATTGTACACCACTGCACTTGCTGGTGCTTCTGGCAATCTAATGGCTCTCTGTCAGAGTCACCAGATCCTCGGGTTCTGTGCACGTTCCCAACATGTCCACCACTGAACAGCTCCAAGACTCTGATAGATAAATCACAGAGACTGAGAGAGTTCAACAGGGGAAGAGGGGATTAGGAATGGAACAGCTGGGAAGGAGACATGTAGTAAGAAAAAGGTTAGAAAACACGATATGAAAATTATATCTCCTGAAATCAATACTAGACTATAATTCTAAGCCTAGTCACTCTGAAAACATGAACAATCTAAGAGTTAAGTTTAAAATGACTAAGTTTCAAGATGGCCGGATACCTGCAGGGGAACCAAGATGAATTAAATGCAAACTTTCTTATTCAAGTACTTTCCTTTACATGAGAATCAGAAAAAACATTCTGACTAAATTTTAAACCTGTCATATAAATCCTGTTTTGAGAATGTATACTAGGACCATACAATATTGCATCTAGAAACTCTGGCCTTCTGTGTACTCTTAAAATGTTTCAACACAAATTGCACATATTGCAGATATATATATATATATAGTAAACACCATAAAAGGATTGTGCACCATGAATACCACAATATGGATTCAGGAAACAGATCACATAACTTGTCAACTCGAATATTACATAATAAATATCTTAGAATAGTGGCATACAATAAACAACATGAAATAAACTTGAGGAGAGAATCGTGCGTCTTGCCGATTCGAGTGTCACCATGTAAAATACCAAAAAATGATAGCACGCAATGAATATCAAAGTCAAATCATCATTAATCGAATTGCGCGTCTTGCCGATGCGTAAAACACAATGTAAATGTCAAGAAATAACAGCTCACAATAAATAACAAGATCAAAGTACAATGAAACGAATCGCGCTTCTTTTGCAGATTCTTAAGCCACCATGTAAATGTCAAGAAATGGTAGCACACAATGAACAACAAAGTTAAATCCTCATGAAACGAGTTGTGCGTCTTGCCAATTCGTAAAACATCATGTAAATGTCAAGAAATAGTAGCGCGCAATGGAAAACAATGTTTAAACACCATAAAATGAATCGCGCGTCTTGCCGATTTTTAAGCCACCATGCCAATGTCAAGAAATGGTAGCACGCAATGAATAACAAAGTCAAACCTTTATGAAACAAATCGCATGTCTTGCCTATTTGTAAACTACCATATAAATGTTAAGAAATGGTAGCGCGCAAGTAATCTGTTACTCATTTAAGAATTAAACCAAGAATATGAAAATTCTCAATAACGGTGTCCGAACAGTCCAACCACCGTCTTACCGTCTGGAACAATGATCACCAATGAAGGATGATGGGCAGAAGACTGGAAGATCCAAATAGGCCGCCGGGACAGGAGCTCAGGAAGAAGCTGCTGCTCTGCACCGGGACCTCTGAATAGTGAGCACTGGGAGTTGGGCTGGCTCTCTTTTATAGAGTCTTGGCCCAGCCCAGAACCACGCCCAGGCATGTTGCAGGTTAAGTCTCTGGAAGGCCCTGGAAAGGGGCCACACCCTAACACACTCTGAAAACCTGCAGCAATACATTGCAAAGGAACAGTATTTGTAAGCATATTAAAAATAAGTTTTCAGGATTGAACTCTGCAATGCAAAAGGTTAAACCACAACATATCAGCACAATGCATAAATTACATTGTTTTGAGAGTGCTGGGTTTTTGCATTTTTATCGCCAATAGAGCGCGTACTGCTCTGGTGTTGACAGCACTCCCCTCTCCCAGATGCGCTCTAGGGCCTGGTTTGCTTGGATTAAGACTATGAAAGTATCTCACAAGTACTGGAGCATGAACATCAGATGCGGAAACCCATGAGTTACTTTCAGGACCATAACCTTTCCATGAGATTAAGTGCCATAGATTACGCCCTCTCAGTTTAGAATCCAACACTTTCTCGACTTCGTATTCTTCTTCCCCTTGTACTAGAACAGGAGCTGAATGAGGGTGGACCTTTTGGACTGCCTTTTTCAAGAGGGAAGTGTGGACTCAGGGATTGGTGCCCCAGACGCTATTGCATTCGCTATGATGGTGAGGTATCTTGACCAGGTTGCAGTGTCGGTTGAAAACAGGTCTGCTGGAACACCATCCGAGCCGGGGGCACTGCCATGTTTTATGGTGCCTAGGGAATATATTATGGCCCTCATTTCAACATTGGAAGTTGAAACCGCTGCACAGCCGCCAATGCGGCTGCACTCCCGTGGTGTCTATTTGGAGATCCCCGCTGGGCCGGCTGGAATCTCGGCCGCAACACGGGAGCCGGCTCCAAATGGAGCCGGCGGTGTTGCAGCTGTGGGATGGGTGCAGTTGCACCCGTCTCGCTTTTCACAGTGAAAAGCTCCATGGGGCCGTGGCAGGGGGCCCCTGCACTGCCCATGCCAGTGGAATGGGCAGTGCAGTGGCCCCCAGGGGCCCTGCGACTCCCCTTTCCGCCAGCCTTTTCATGGCGGTTCATACCACCATGAAAAGGCTGGCGAGAGGGGGACTTGTAATCCCCTGGGCAGTGCTGCCCTGGGGGATTTAAACCGCCAGGACAAAAGTGTTGGGAAACCGCCGGTCTCAGTGGTACGACCGCGGCACATCCGCCGCAGTCGTAATGCCTGAGTTTGTACCGCCAGCCTGTTGGCGGTACAAACTCCAGAACAGCCCTGGCAGTCTTTGACCACCAGGGTTGTAATGAGGGCCTATGTCTTTTTGGGAGAACAGCTGGGGCACTTGAGTAGAGAGTGCTAAAGTAATGTTTAGGCAAAGGTCCATATGATCAGGAATGGGGCTATCATGGTCGTAGGAGTACAGCCCACTGAAATGGTCTACCCAATCTTTTGGGGTGATGTTGGTTGTTATGTTCAATCCACTGCTTTCTGGGCCTCGCGCTGCCAGGGACCAAAACAGCTTACAATTCCTCTTGCGCGCAGCATCGCTAAGTGCTGTCCACCACTTGTCATCTTGGTCACGCTTGGCTTTGCGTATGGCTAGCTTGTCGGACTTCCTGGCTAAGCAGATGGCGTTGGCATCCTTGGATTTAATAGCTTGGATTAAGTGCGTGTTTGAGGACCGGCACATTTTATTAAACCAGCGATGCTTACCCTTAGGTCGCTTGCCGTCATGGGCTGTGGATATTGAGAAGTGGGCCGTGATATCCCTGAAGCATGAGGTGTGGGTTAAACTTATTTCCTCGTTGGGGATTGTGGGACCCACCTCTAGGTCCATTAATGTAGTCTTTAGGGTGTTATTAGCTGCATTAATGAGTGCGGGCCGAGCCACAACCTTGTCCACTTTAGTTGATGTTTGTCGTTAACCAGACTAATGCCCTCTGGTGCTGTTACTGAGGAGTTAATCGTGGGCGAGTGGTTACCCAAAGCTAACATATGGACAGAGAGAGCTTTGTGATCACTTTCAGTTCTCTCAATAATCATCACATCGATGACTAGGGGCCATAATCTTATGCTGATTAAACAGTAGTCGATTCTGCTGGTATGGTTGGTTTTGTTGAATGTTTGACGGCCTTTGGCATCTGATTTGGTTCTGCCATTTAATGCCCTGAGCCCAGATTCCATGGTCAGTGATTTTACTTGGACAGCGGCCTGCGTCCATCTCTTGATGGGTGGAATGGTCAGGGCGCGGATAGACCAAGCTCGATCCTCCACGTCTGTGGACCTGAGGTCATCCCAGTCTAGAGGTTCGAACGTGATATTAAGGTCACCTGTCACAATGGTTTTATGATGGTGGGGATAGTTTTGCACAAGGGCTGCCAGGACACAAAGGGTTTTGGAGACTTGGCCCTCCCCAACCCCTCGAGTGTAGATATTGAAAATCTTCACAACTGTGTCAGGCCCAAATGATAGGCCAGGAGAATCAGTGTGTAGCTGTGATATACGACAGTTAAGTGATGTTCTACTCCAGGTGGTCAAGCCCCCAGAAGGCCTTCCCCTGGTGCTGGGCATGGCAGGAATATAGAAATTTGAATAGCTGTTCGAAAAAGTGGATCAATTGACCATGTCTCCTGAAGAAGGCATATGTTGTGTTCTTCGATAAAAGAGGTGAAGGGTGGAAGAGGGCGAATAGATTTCAAACCTGCCACGTTCCATGAGACAAGTCGTACCCCAGTGAGTGTAGGAGCTATCCTGTGTAATGGCCTAGTATTTACAGGATTGGCTGCCAGGTGTTGGTTTGGCAGGTGGGATTGAGTGGGAGGAGGTGGATCAATGCCGATGTTGCCCAGTGAGACCTGGGGTAAGTGGCAATGTTCTCCTAGTAGAGCTGACCTGGCCCTGATGAGAGAAGTGCTTGCATGCTTAGCTAGGACAATTAGGACAATTAGTCAGTTAGACAGTTAGGACAATATTCCTGCAAGGTGAGAGATGCAATATTGTCGTATTTGCACAGTAAATCATCAGAGGTCTGAGGGAATATGTCATGAGAGGGAAAATAAGTACTTGCAATGACAGTATTAGGGATTGCAGCCGACCCAGAGGAGATTGATATATGTTTGTTGCGTGGTACTTCAGCATAGATTCCAGATGGAGCTTTAAGTCAATCGTTCTCACCGAGGGTAGATAAATTGTTTGCTAGACAGTGGCTGGGGCAAACCTTGTGGTACGCCGGTGGCCTAGGGTATTTGAACTGGATGCGCAAGTGTCCTGGAGGGCTTGTTCTTGCATCTAGGGCCACCAAATTGTCCACCATGGTCCTGTCCTTAAGTGTTAGTTTTGAGATGTCAAAATGTGTCCCCGGGTCAGGCCATCTTACTACATTAATTATATCCTCACGTATTATAGAGCGACAGCCTCTTTCGTGGTGGATCCAGTGAATTGCCTTGTTTCTGATAGAGTCCGCCCCTTCCCTTTGTGTCAGTGAGTTTAACTTGGGAACGTTGACCATTAGAACTAGATTTCCTCATTGAGACCGATCAATGGCAGGCTGAACAGAGTATTTTGGGGCAGCGTTGCTCATGAGCTTGGGGATTTTGTGATGGTCGTCTAGTGCATTTCCTGCGCCTAAACTGTTGTGCAAAGGAGGCTGGTAGAAGCTCTTGGTCTTAACACCGGCTGAGAGGACGCCATCACAGCTGGGTGCTGATAATTTGGGCAGCTTCATCGAGATGCCTGATAGGGTTGTAACTGGGCTTTGGGTGTAGTTCATGGTGGCCATGGCATCTGGAAGAGTTAGCTGTTTTACTATTGCAGTTAAAGAGTTAACCATAAGCTTAAGTTCTAATACCTCCCTTTTTAGTTCTTGTATGCATTGAATGTGCTGTGTGTTTATGTGAGTTGAATGTGTGTTTGCGGCTACTAGCCCACCCACCCTGGTACCTTGGTCATCATGTGGGTCGGGGGCATTAATTAAAGGGCTAATGTGGTTGCTGCACTGGATGGAGTTGTTAGAGCCCAGTGGTGGCTCATTCACTGGGGATGGAGCAGCGTGGGTGATAACATTCCTGCCCTCTCCCTGCCCTATAGTGGCTGTGTCCTGTTGTCCATGTTTTACAAATATTTCAGCAATTTTCTTTGGCTTGCCCTCCTCTTGGTTGGGGAGCACTCTCCCCCAATTCCGTTAAAGTCATTTCCCTGAGAAGTGGTTAAAATTCCCTCGCATTCACCAAGAAGAGTGTCAATTCTGTCCATAACGCAGTTACTAGCTGCATGTTGTGCCTTTTCCTCTTAGTTTTTAGCGCTGCCCCTGCCCCAGCCTCTATTGCTTTCCTTTCACCCATCTGGGACTGTGATTGGTGATAAAATATTCTGTAAAGTATTAATATAACAATACAACCTACAGGGTGGCACAGTATTAAAGATAATCCATAAAGCGAGGGTCAATGATGCCTACTTGAAAGGTCAACATTAGGGGGGTGGCCCAGCCCAGCCTCTTCCGGGCTCCGACGGGCTTGGACGGGCCTGCCCTTGGCCCAGGCGCAAAGTTTTAACTGTGTGGAATGAATCGCGCGTCTTGCTGATTCGAATACCACCATGTGAATGCCAAGAAATGGTTGCGCACAATGATTTTCAAAGTTTTAACTGCGCGTCTTGCCGATTCAAATGCCACCATGTAAATGCCAAGAAATGGTAGCGCACAATGAGTATCAAGAGTTAAATGTACTAAATGAATCACGCGTCTTGCCGATTCGAATGCCACCATGTAAATGCCAAGAAATGGTAGCGCACAATGTTTATCAAAGTTTTAACTGTGTGGAATGAATCGCGCATCTTGCCGATTCGAATGCCACCATGTGAATGCCAAGAAATGGTTGCGCACAATGATTTTCAAAGTTTTAACTGCGCGTCTTGCAGATTCAAATGCCACCATGTAAATGCCAAGACATGGTAGCGCACAATGAGTATCAAGAGTTGAATGCACTGAATTAATCGCACGGCTTGCCGATTCGAATGCCACCATGTAAATCCCAAGAAATGGCAGCGCACAATGAGTATCAAGAGTTAAATGCACAGAATTAATTGCACGTCTTGACGGTTCGAATGCCACCATGTAAATGCCAAGAAATGGTAGCGCACAATGAGTATCAAGAGTTAAATGCATGGAATGAATCGCGCGTCTTGCCGATTCGAATGCCACCATGTAAATGCCAAGAAATGGTAGTGCACAATGAGTTTAAAGAGTTAAATACACGGGATGAATCGCGCGTCTTGCCGATTCGAATATAAACATGTAAATCCCAGAAACCAAGAGCACATTCACACGCACAAGGAAAAATCTTCCAACATGAAAATTGGGCCCAAGAACTCGAATGCCTTCGAAAACGGGATCGGGGGCCCAGCCCGAACGCCGTCTTACCGCCCTGATCAAGGATCACCAATACATTGAAGTGCAAATGCCTGGAAGATCAAGGTAGGCCTTCGGAACAGGAGCTCAGGAGATTGCTGCTGCTATGCACTGGAACCTCTGAATAGTGAGCACGTGGAGCTGGGCTGGCTCCCTTATATAGAGTCTGGACCAGCCCACAAACCACACCCAGCCATGCTGCAGAGAAAGCTTCTATAAGGCCCTGGAAAGGGACCACACCCTGACACACTCTGAAAGCCTGCAGCAATACATTGCAAATGAACAGTATTTACAAGCACCTTGAATATAAGTCTTCAGGATTAAACTCTGCAATGCAAAAGGTTAAACAACAGCATGAAAACACAATGCATGAATTATGCTCTTGCATAAAGACTGGGTTTTTGCATATTAGTCGCCCGTAGAGCGCAGACGGCCCTGATGTTGACACCTGGGATATGTAATCCCTTGCAAAGTCTCTAGCGTGTCCCACGCCGCGAAGTGCCCCCACGTGCTTTATAGTGCTCGTTGGTGTCAAGTGGGTGCAGGTGCTGGTGAGGATGGCGGCCTCCTGGGGCCTCAAAGGAGCCTGGGATATGTAGTCCCTTGCAAAGTCTCCAGCGCGTCCCATGCCGGAAAGTGCCCCCATGCGCTTTATAGCGCTCGTTGGTGTCAAGTGGGTGCAGGTGCTGGTGAAGATGGCCGCCTCCTGGGGCCTCAAAGGAGCCTGGGATATGTAGTCCCTTGCAAGGCTCTAGCCTGTCTTTGATCACTTTGTAGGTTGCTTTTCAGAGATCTATATTCCAGGGAAATAAATAGCTGTCAAGGAGTCTTTGGTTCTGTTTAAGGGCAGTTTGGTTTTTGAGCAGTACATTCCTAGCAAGAGGGCACGTTATGGAATTAAGATGTATATGCTGCCTGAGATAAGAACTGGATATGTCTATAGTTTCAGGGTGTACACTAGTAGGGATTCCAGTATTGCTCCCCCTGGTGGATCACCAACATTTGAAGGTAGTGAGATTATGTGAGAATTTGGTAGAGGACTTTTTAACAATGGTCACCATTTATATGTAAATAACTTCTACAATGGTGTGCAATTGTACAGGGAATTGGGCAAAGTGGACACTGTTCCTTGTAACCATAAAGGGTACCCAAGAGAGCTTGTTTGTGAAACAATTGAGAGGAGACAGTGCAGTGCTCTGCGTAATGATGAACTTCTAGCAGTGAAATTTGCAGACAGGTGAGATGGCTACATGCTGACTACCAGTTTACGATGAAAGTACTTCACCTGTGACTGTCTGGGGTCATGTTGCTGAAGTGCACAAACGTTTATGCACTTTAGACTATAATAAGCACATGGGTGGTATTGATAGAGTAGATCAGAGGTTGGAAGCTTACACTTCTGTTCTTAAGGCTAGTTGCCTATCCATCTTGTCTACTTAGCAACCTTTAATGCTCTTGTTATATTTAAGGAATGTTCTCCAAAGTCCAAGTTGACATTTGTTCAGTTTCAGGAGTCTGTAATAAGCAGCCTTTTTGTAGTGGAGCAGGCAAGAGTTCCTTGAGTTGGAGTGGTGGAGGATGTGGCTAACCACTTTCCTGATCACATTCCTCCCACGCCCAAAAAACACTTTCGCTGTAGGAAATGTAAAGTCTGTATGCTTAGATGTGCACAGAAGGAGAGTCATATGTACTGCCCCGACTGTCCTTCTAAACCTGAGCTGTGTGTGCCCACTTGTTTCTGAATATACCACACCCAAAACAATTTTTGGGAACTACCATGAGCGTAAAAGTTCTATATTTATTCATATTTGCTCACGGGTGGCATTAGTGCCATGTATTTAGTTGGATTTTTTGTGTTTGTAGTTTTGTATCTGCTTAAAATTAGGTAGTGTTTTCTTTTTTGTTAAAAAAATGTGATAGCGGTGTGTGTTGAGTGGCACTTTGCTGGCGGTGTGTGTTGGATGGTGCTTGGGTGGCAGCGTGTGTGGAGTGGTGCTTAGCTGGCAGTGTGTGTGGAGTGTTGCTTGGCTAATGGTGTGCGTGGGGAGGTGCTTGGCTCACAATGTGTGTGAGCTGGTGCTTGGCTAGCAGTGTGAGAGTAGTGATTTGCTGCTGGTCACTAAAAACACTGCTAGCCAAACCACAGTCCTCACACTCCGTCAGCTGGTGCGATTACTGTGTCAGGCATGTGAGCGTATGAAAGTGATGGGCCCTTGAATGGCGCTGTCTGTTGATGTGAGTGTTGTAAGGTTTTAGGTCCGCGGCTGGCGGCGTGAAAGGTCTTGTAATTGTCGCATATGAAAGGTCTGTGAATGGACTGTAAGGTGGTTGGTGTCTTGACGCAGCTTTACAGCTAACAAGCTGTGAGTCATTGGTTCAGTTTTTTGACCTTTCATTTATTGGCAGTGCATTTTATTTTTGTGAAATCTGTTGTTCATAAAATTTGACCTATTAAACCATCACTCACCCTGGTGAGAAAATCCAATCAGTATGTGTGTGTACTCGATGAATATAAAGTTGTGCCGTAATAATTCTCTTTTCGGTCTTTCTATGCCAGGGTGTACATTGTCTCCTGTTGTGAATATTGTAATGTGCTGGAACATCGGCTAGTGGTGTGAATGATCTTGTGTGTGTGTAGGAAAGTACCATCTTGCCTGGCATGTTACCCCCATTTTTACATGTATGTCAGTTATGTTATTTTTGTCGGTCTCACTGGGATCCTGCTAGCCAGGACACCAGTGCTTATAGTTTGTGGCCTGAATGGGTATACCTGTGTAGTGACTAGCTGTGTCACTGAGGCTCAGCTAATCAGAGCCTAAGTGCTTATGCTCTCTCTGCCTTTAAATGTGTCAGTATAGGCTAGCGACCACTTTTAACAATTTCAATTGTTACACTGGAACACCTTTATAATTCTCTAGTATATGGTACCTAGGTACCCAGGGTATTTGGGTTCCAGGGGATCCCTATGGGCTGCAGCATTTCTTTTGCCACCCATAGGGAGAGCAGGTAAACCTTTACACAGGATTGCCACTGCAGCCTGAGTGAAATAATTCACACGTTATTTCACAGCCATTTTCACTGCACTTAAGTAACTTATAAGTCACCTATATGTCTAACCTTCACTTGCTGAAGGTTAGGTGGCAAGTTACTAAGTGTGAGGGCACCCTTACACTAGCAAAAGTGCCCCCACACAGTTCAGGGCCATTTCCCCAGACTTTGTGAGTGCGGGGACACCATTACACGCGTGCATTACATATAGGTCAATACCTATATGTAGCTTCACAATGGTAACTCCGAATATGGCCATGTAACATGTCTAAGATCATGGAATTGTCCCCCCATTCCAAATATGGTATTGGGGTGCCAATTCCATGCATCCCCGGGGCTCCACTATGGACCCCGGGTACTGCCAAACCAGCTCTCTCAGGTTTTGTCTGCAGCTACTGCTGCTGCCACCCCACAGACAGGGTTTTGCCCTCCTGCGGTCTGGGAAGCCCGGTCACATGAAGGCAGAACAAAGAATTTCCTTTGAGAGAGGGTATTACACCCTCTCCCTTTGGAAATAGGTGTTAAAGGCTGGGAAGGGGTAGCCTCTCCCAGCCTCTGGAAATGCTTTGAAGGGCACAGATGGTGCCCTCCTTGCAGAAGCCAGTCTACACCGGTTTAGAGAACTCCCAGTCCCGGCTCTGGTGCGAAAGTGGACAAAGTAAAGGGGAGTGACCACTCCCCTGTCCATCACCACCCCAGGGGTGGTACCCAGAGCTCCTCCAGTGTGTCCCAGACCTCTGCCATCTTATTTCCAGAGGTGTGAGGGCCCTCTGGAGGCCTCTGAGTGATGTCAGAGACCCCTGCTGATAGGTGCTTACCTGACTAGTTGGCCAATATTCCTCTGAGGGCTATTAAGGGTCTCTCCAGTGGGCTTTTCCTCAGATAAAAACTTGCAAGAATTCACCAAAGTTCCTCTGCACCTCTCTCTTCGGCTTCTGCCAAGGATCGACCGCTGACTGCTCCAGGATGCCTGCAAAACTGAAACAAAGTAGCAAGAAGACTACCAGCGACATTGTAGCGCCTAATCCTGCTGGCTTTCTTGACTGTTTCCTGGTAGAGCATGCTTTGGGGGCTGCCTGCCTTCATCCTGCACTGGAAGCCACAAAGAAATCTCCCGTGGGTTGACGGAATCTTCCCCTGCTTCAGCAGGCACCAAACTTCAGCGTTACTGATACTCTGGGACCCCTCTCATCCTGATGAGCGTGGCCCCTGGAACACAGGTGTTGGACCCAAGTGACCCAGAATGTCCAGTGGTCCAACTGTCCAAATTTGGAGGTGGTAAGTCCTTGCCTCCTGTCTCCAGACAGTAATCCTGTGCACCGCGTGAACTGCAGCTGCAAGGGCTTCTGTGCACATTTCCACAAAATCCTGCATGCACAGCCAAGCCTAGGTCCCCAGCACTCTGTCCTGCAATTCTCAGCTCCCTGAGTTGATCTCCGGTGTTGTGGGACCCTCTTCTGCAGTGTTGAGACAACCACTGTGTTCAGACTTCTTGAAACCATGTTCAAGGACTTCTTTGGGTGCTTCCTGCTTGTGTGTGGGCTCTCTACATTGCTGAGGGCCTCCTCTGTCTCCTCTCCCAAGTGACCACATCCTGCTCCTTTCTGGGCTCAGACAGCACCCTTTTTCTTCAACCGCAACTCTTGCAGCTAGCAAGGCTTGTTTGCAATATTTTGCCAAGGAAACAACTTTGCATCCTCCAGCACTCCGTGGGACATCTTCTGCACAAAAGAAAAGTTCCTGGCATCTTTCTTTGTTGCAAAATCCTCAGCTTCTTCCAACAAAAAGCAGACATTTTGCACCTTAATCAGGGGTTTAGTGGGCTCCTGCCCCCCCGGACACTTTCACAACTCTTGGACTTGGTCCCCTTCCTTTGCAGGTCCTCAGGTCCAGGAATCCGTCTTCAGTGGTTTGCAGTCTTTTGTGATCTTTGCAAAATCCTCTATCATAACTTTAGTATGTTTCTGGTGAAATAGTAGTACTTTAATCCTACTTTCCAGGGTCTTGGGGCAGGGTATCTTGGACACTCCCAGTGACCCTCTACACACTACACTAGCCTAGGGGTCCATTTGTGGTTCGCATTCCACTTTCTTAGTATATGGTTTGTGTTGCCCCTAGGCCTATTGCATCCTATTGTATTCTACAGTGTTTGCACTACTTTCTGACCGTTTTACTTACCTGATTTTGGTTTGTGTGTATATTTTGTGTATTTTACTTACCTCCTAAGGGAGTATATCCTCTGAGATATTTTTTGCACATTGTCACTAAAATAAAGTTCCCCCTTTTTTTAGTAACTCTGGGTATTGTCTTTCTTATGATATAGTACCTATATGATATGAGGTATAGTAGGAGCTGTGCATGTCTCCTAGTTCAGCCTAAGCTGCTCTGCTATAGCTACCGCTATCAGCCTAAGCTGTTAGAATACTACTAATCTACTAATAAGGGATAAGTGGACCTGGCACAAGGTGTAAGTACCATTGGTACCCACTATAAGCCAAGCCAGCCTCCTACAGTGTGTCAAGTATAAAAGGAGTGTGAATGGCCTGTAAAGTGGTTTTTGCGTTGTCATGGCTTTACAGCGCACAAACTGTGAGTCAATGGTTTAGGTTTTTGGGCCTTTCAGTTATTAACAGTCCATTTCATTTTTGTGAAATCTCTTGTCAATAAAATTTGATCTATTGAACCATCACTCACCCTCATGCCAAATCCAACCAAAATGCCTGTTTTCAAGAAAAAAAAACGATCCGCTGTAATCAGGTGTCGATGCACACCCCTGACAAGCTAGGTGTGGCAGGTGGAACCCCAATAATGAAGCATGCCACCAACTAGGTTGGTGGGTGACGCGTCTTTTTAACATTACTTAAGGGCGTTTTTTTGACAATTTGAGTGTTTGGGACATCACATAAGTAAGAGACTTGGTAGGGTGATCGCTGAAAGATAAAACAATATTTCATTATCATTTTATCTTTCAGCTGCTGGGTCAGTCAGCAGCATTGTAAGGGAGGGGTGGGCTGGGCCACGATAAGTGGGAGGAGGAGGGAGTGCACCTAACAGCTCATGTGTGTTTAGCTGGCATCTCAGAACGGCCAAACACGCATCCACCCTTAGGTTTCTCCAACCCAGCTGTGTTAAACAGCCAGGCTGGAAAAACTGCACAAACGCCAGGGTTGTATCTGAGCAGCAGTCCAAGCCACTCAGACCAATCCTGAGGCTGCTTTCGTGCTAGGTCTAGCATGAAAGCAGCAACACGACTGCTGGGAGGCCTGTGCTGGTGTCCCAATTAATGCTGGGATACCACTTCGAGGGAAGAGGAACAATGCAGCAGGAGGCGGTGGCAAAGGGTAAGTTTAAAAAATATATATATCCCACCCCATCTTTCCCCCCACCCTTCCCCTTGAGTTTTGCGGCAGCCGTCGCTGTCCCTCTCACATATCCAGTTACTGAAAATGTAAACGCAGCACCCGCTGTGAATTTAATATAATAATGGAGGATGAGGCTGTCCTAAAGCCAACCCATCCTCTGTTCTTTATTTCTCAACTCACGGCATTAGGATACAGTGCACCAACTTGTTTTTTTCAATAAAAAATTGCAGCAAGGAGAAGGCAGCTGAGTATAGCAAGCATTTCCTCTGGAGTCTTTATGTAATGGAGGGTGCAATTGTGCTGAGCCAGCACGTCCTCCGTACATCTTTTAATTTCACATCATGACTGTGCTCAGCGCATCCAATCTATATATTTTCAGTTTGGAGCTCACCACTGAGCAAAGTCAGCGCATCCTTCAGATTCTTTTATGTTGTAACAGAGGTCCGCGGCTGCGCTTGGCCAACGTATCCGCTCGTGTCTATTAAAGAAATGAGCGGTAAGTGGTAGGTCGTAGACAGTGCATTTGCATCATATACACATAACTACGATAACCCAGTGCATCCTCTTTAGGGGTAGCAGTGAGAGTCAGTTTTTAGTGATTTTTGATGTGAAGCAACTAAGCTAGCGTTATAAAGTAACAGCTCACCTGCTCTTCTCTGTCTGTTCGTCTTCAGTGCACCTTCTAAAATATGTTCGTAAAGCCTCCCATTGTAGTTTACTGCAAACATGGTGGAGGATGGAGGAAAACATGTTTCTAAAAAGAGGCACATCAAGGAAGATCCTGAGGTGTGGCTTGTGGGGAAGGAACAACCTGCAAGGCAACCTTATTCTTCCTCTCAGTAAATACAATAAATGGTTAACATGTAGGTAACTGTTGCCTTGAAAGGGCAAGAACCGCAGCATAAACAGTCCAGATTAACAGACCCAGCAGAAGATGTGCCTGAGCAGCATAGAACTATATCTCCGGCCCTGATTTTATGCAGTTACCCATCCATATTAAACAAAACCTTTCCTTTCTTTTCCGCAATATGAGCAAAAGAAACGGCATCCAGATATTAGAAAGGTGCTAAAGAAAGAATAACAGGATATTGATAAACCTCTCTTTCCATAGTTTAATTCAAATAGACATCCTTTGGACAATTTTCAGGAAGAATTTTCATCTATAGTAAAGGTCAATTCCTTCATGTCAGGATTGCCATCTCATGGGCCCATAATTTCGGGGGCTGCCTCGCCATCAGATGTAGAAGATAACAAGCATTTGCAATGCAATAGGTCTCGCATTTGCGAGAATTAGAGCTATTGTCTTTGTAAATTACAATGTCTTTTATTTGTGTGTTTTGGTTTGGAGTGTAGGGCATGTATGTGGTGTGGAGTGGAAATTTGTGGTTTGTATTTTAATTATTATTTGTGGAATTGTGCAGTGTGGAATTCGGTGGTATGGAGTGTATTTGTGCAGTAGAATTATGTGGCATGGTGAATATATATGAGTGAGAGGCTGTATAGAATAGATAGGAAGATAGAGAGGGATAGGTATTTTATTTAGGAACTGGTGGAAGCTTCCCTCACACAGAAGGTACAATGCAAGCTTACCTCACAGAGAAAGTACAATGCAAGCTTCCCTCACACGTAAGATACAATGCAAGCTTCCCTCACAGGGAAGGTATAATGCATTTCTCCTCCACAGAGAGGGTACAATGCAAGCTTCTCTTACAGAGAAGGTACAACGCAAGCTACCCTCACACAGAATGTACCATGAAGCTTCCCTCCCACACAGCAGATACAGCACATCAGTGCAAGCTTCCCTCTCAGAGAACGTACAATTCAAGCTTCCCTTACACAAGGAACACAGGCAGCAGTGCAAACTTCTCTCACACACACCAGATGCAGCACAGCAGCACTGCAAGCTTTCCTCACAGAGAACGTACAATGCTAGCTTCACTCACACAGAAGGTACATTGCAAGCGTCCCTCACAATGCAAGCTTCCCTCACAGAGAAGGTACAATGCAAGCTTCCCTCACAAAGAAGGTTCACTGTAAGCCTCCCTCATAGAGAAGGTACAATGCAAGCTTCCCTCACACAGATGGTACAATGCAAGCTTCCCTCACAGAGAATGTACCATGCAAGCTTCCTTCACACACAGCAGATACAACACAGGCAGCAGTGCATGCTTACTAACAGAGAAGGTACAGTGCAAACTTCCCTCACACACTGCAGATAGAGTACAGGCAGCAATGGAAACGTCATTCACACACAGCAGATACAGCACAGGCAGCAGCAGTGCAAGCTCCCCTCACACACAACAGATACAGCACAGCACTAATGCTAGCTTCCCTCACACAGAGCAGATACAGCAAAGGCAGTAGTAGTGCAAGCCCCCTCAAACACAGCAGATACAGCACAGCAGCAGGGCAAACTTCTCTCACACACAGAGCAGATACAGAACATGCAGCAGCAGAGCAAGCTTCCCTCACACACAGCAGATACAGCACAGCAGCAGTGCAAGCTTCCCTCTCAGAGAATGTACAATGCAAGCTTCCTTCACACACAGCAGATACAACACAGGCAGCAGTGCATGCTTCCTAATGGAGAAGGTATAGTGCACACTTCCCTCACACACTGCAGATAGAGTACAGGCAGCAATGGAAGCATCACTCACACACAGCAGATACAGCACAGGCAGCAGCAGTGCAAGCTCCCTCAAACACAGCAGACACAGCACAGCAGCAGGACAAACTTCTCTCACACACCGAGCAGATACAGAACATGCAGCAGCAGAGCAAGCTTCCCTCTCAGAGAATGTACAATGCAAGCTTCCCTTACACAAGAAACAGACACAGTGCAGGCCGCAGTGCAAGCTTCTCTCACACACAGCAGATAAAGCACAGCAGCAGTGCACGCTTCCCTTACAGAGAATTAACAATGCTAGCTTTCCTCACAGAGAACGTACAATGCTAGCTTCACTCACACAGAAGGTACAAAGCAAGCGTCCCTCACACAGAAGGTACAGTGCAAGCGTCCCTCACACAGAAGGTACAATGCAAGCTTCCCTCACAGAGAAGGTACAATGCAAGCCTCCCTCACACAGATGGTACAATGCAAGCTTGCCTCACAGAGAATGTACCATGCAAGCTTCCTTCACACACAGCAGATACAACACAGGCAGCACTGCATGCTTCCTCACAGAGGAGGTACAGTGCAAACTTCCCTCACACACTGCAGATAGAGTACAGGCAGCAGCGCAAGCTTCACTCACACACAGCAGACGCAGCACAGGCAGCAGCAGTGCAAACTCCCCTCACGCACAACAGCTACAGCACACCAGCGATGCAAGTTTCCCTCACACAGAGAGCAGATACAGCAAAGGCAGTAGCAGTGCAAGCTCCCTCAAACACAGCAGATACAGCACAGCCGCAGGGCAAACTTCTCTCACACACAGAGCAGATACAGCACATGCAGCAGCAGAGCAAGCTTCTCTCACACACAGCAGATACAGCATAGGCAGCAGTGCAAGCTTCCCGCACACACAGCAGATACAGCACATCAGTGATGCAAGCTTCCCTCACAGAGAATGTACAATGGTAGCTTCCCTCACACAAAATGTACAATGCAAGTGCCCCTCACACCAAAGGTACAATGCAAGCGTTCCTCACACAGAAGGTAACATGCAAGCTTCCCTCACAGAGAAGGTACAATGCAAGCTTCCCTACCATGGAAGATACAATGCAAGCATCCCTCAGAAAGAATGTACAATGCCAGCTTCCCTCATACAGAAGGTACAATACAAGCTTCCCTCACAGGGAAGGTACAATACAAGACTTTTGGGGACCCCCACCTAATCATTACTGGAAGCCAGGGATCCCCACTGAATCATTATTGGAATCCGAGGACCCCCCAAAAGTCATTACTGGAAGCCGGGGACCCCATCCTAAGCATTATCGAGAGTTACCTCAGAAAGAAAGAGGCAGACAGTGCCATCTACCAGAGAAGAGAAGCTATTGCAAGAAAGCTGCCAGGGAAAGGCTGGTGCATGCAGAGACAGCCAAGGAAATTCACTAGTACCCAGAATTAAAGACTGCAGCAAAACGGTATCACATGCAAACGAAATAGCATTTTTCTCATTACACACCTTTTGCTTTTCCCTGACATGTTTCTGTAGGTTTGCACTAAAAAAGCAGCATTTCTGCTCTAGGGATAAGCAACACAATTCCCACAACCCACACTATTTAACCAAACAAGAGCATTTCTTTAATACACACGTTCTTAAAGCTGATTTTAACAAAAGATTATTATTATTATCTCCATTCTGGTATTCATATCAGCTGTTAAATGTACATGTTTCTTTTAATGCCTGCATGCGGTGCAGATGAAATATAAAGCACACCTAACTACTACTTAATCGAGAGAAAAAAAGACAAACATCCAGACGTATTCTACATTTTGACAAATTCAGCACATATGCTTTAAGTTAAAAAAAATTTTAAACGTGTTGGCTAGCAAGTTATAATGGAGTGAATGCAGGATGTGAGAGGAAGCAAACAAGCAGCCTGAGAAGATTTGTGACCCCAGTGTGTGGATGTTGTGAGGGCTGGCAGGGAGGGGCCCTGAATAGAGAGACTCCAGATGCGAGGCTCTGCAAGTTGTAAGTGAATGCTCTTGTCCTGTGCTGCTGCCATGCCTTTCCAATGGGATTAGTCAATTTCAACTACCTTTCCTGATGACATCTGGAAAAATGCATGTTATATATATGTAGAGTGCTTCTTCTCCCACACGTTTATACATGCTGCAAAAAGTGCAAAAGCGTGAGGTTGACATAAAAGCAGAAGCGTAGCTTTCAGACCATAAACCTGCCTTCCTGACGTGTGAGAAGCAGATTTGTTGTGTCATGCCCAAACGCACTGAAACCTTTTTGTAGTAAAATGTGTAAAATATCTACAATATCTTGCCCTTTATCTTAATCAAAAGTAGATTCTCCAATTGCCATTTACAGTAACACTGTCTGTGACAAACTGCCGTCCGGAAAAACATCCAATGCCAGTCTTGTGTGACACAACTGAAATCTCAAAGTTCAAGAACTAACCAACGTCTCTTATGCTGCCCTATAGTGATAATCTACGTGCACTCTGATGAAATAAAGGTAGGGAAACAGGAAAGTCTTCAGCTGTTTATTTCAGACCCCTGCCGGTAGTAGCTCGTCTACCATCCGGCCCGCTAGCATCCAAAACATAGCCAGGTTCAAAGGACCGAACACGGGCACAATGCTACACACACCCGAAGCAATAGCAGTTTAACCATCGAAACTCTGAGACAGACACCGATAAGCAAGTCTCTGCTCTTTGAAGGGAACAATATGAAACAAACCCTACAGCTGATGGTGCGTTTATACTAGTGGAGCATGAAAACACATTGCCCCTTTCTTGCACAACGAAAGCATGCCGCTCCTCCTACATGGTCAGACCCACCTTCTCCTGCACTGTGTGCGAAAATATTGTTGCATATTTGCGGCTGAGCCAGCAACAGAAGACTGGGGCTCCCATGCTGTGGCGCTGGCGGGGAATAACGCGGCTGAAGCGGCGGCAGCAAGCCTAAAATTCCACCTTAGCCGCGACTACTTTTGAGAAGGAGGAGGAAGAAAAAAGCGTTGTCTTATTTTTAGTTGCTGATCGGAGCACAGCAGCTGATTTAAAGACAAAGTGGAGCAAGAGGATTGTTAAAGGAACAGGCACCGGCCATTCGGAGGAGTCAGACGGGGTTTGGGAATGGGGAAAATCTTCGCGCTTCAGTGAAAGGAAATTACCTTGATCTCTGTGTTTACAGGGAGTGCAGAATTATTAGGCAAGTTGTATTTTTGAGGATTAATTTTATTATTGAACAACAACCATGTTCTCAATGAACCCAAAAAACTCATTAATATCAAAGCTGAATATTTTTGGAAGTAGTTTTTAGTTTGTTTTTAGTTTTAGCTATGTTAGGGGGATATCTGTGTGTGCAGGTGACTATTACTGTGCATAATTATTAGGCAACTTAACAAAAAAAATATATATACCCATTTCAATTATTTATTATTACCAGTGAAACCAATATAACATCTCAACATTCACAAATATACATTTCTGACATTCAAAAACAAAACAAAAACAAATCAGTGACCAATATAGCCACCTTTCTTTGCAAGGACACTCAAAAGCCTGCCATCCATGGATTCTGTCAGTGTTTTGATCTGTTCACCATCAACATTGCGTGCAGCAGCAACCACAGCCTCCCAGACACTGTTCAGAGAGGTGTACTGTTTTCCCTCCTTGTAAATCTCACATTTGATGATGGACCACAGGTTCTCAATGGGGTTCAGATCAGGTGAACAAGGAGGCCATGTCATTAGATTTCCTTCTTTTATACCCTTTCTTGCCAGCCACGCTGTGGAGTACTTGGACGCGTGTGATGGAGCATTGTCCTGCATGAAAATCATGTTTTTCTTGAAGGATGCAGACTTCTTCCTGTACCACTGCTTGAAGAAGGTGTCTTCCAGGAACTGGCAGTAGGACTGGGAGTTGAGCTTGACTCCATCCTCAACCCGAAAAGGCCCCATAAGCTCATCTTTGATGATACCAGCCCAAACCAGTACTCCACCTCCACCTTGCTGGCGTCTGAGTCAGACTGGAGCTCTCTGCCCTTTACCAATCCAGCCACGGGCCCATCCATCTGGCCCATCAAGACTCACTCTCATTTCATCAGTCCATAAAACCTTAGAAAAATCAGTCTTGAGATATTTCTTGGCCCAGTCTTGACGTTTCAGCTTGTGTGTCTTGTTCAGTGGTGGTCGTCTTTCAGCCTTTCTTACCTTGGCCATGTCTCTGAGTATTGCACACCTTGTGCTTTTGGGCACTCCAGTGATGTTGCAGCTCTGAAATATGGCCAAACTGGTGGCAAGTGGCATCGTGGCAGCTGCACGCTTGACTTTTCTCAGTTCATGGGCAGTTATTTTGCGCCTTGGTTTTTCCACACGCTTCTTGCGACCCTGTTGACTATTTTGAATGAAACGCTTGATTGTTCGATGATCACGCTTCAGAAGCTTTGCAATTTTAAGAGTGCTGCATCCCTCTGCAAGATATCTCACTATTTTTGACTTTTCTGAGCCTGTCAAGTCCTTCTTTTGACCCATTTTGCCAAAGGAAAGGAAGTTGCCTAATAATTATGCACACCTGATATAGGGTGTTGATGTCATTAGACCACACCCCTTCTCATTACAGAGATGCACATCACCTAATATGCTTAATTGGTAGTAGGCTTTCGAGCCTATACAGCTTGGAGTAAGACAACATGCATAAAGAGGATGATGTGGTCAAAATACTCATTTGCCTAATAATTCTGCACTCCCTGTAAAGGCACAGCAAATGTGAGGAGATAACACGAATGACTGCCCTGTCAAGCAAACAGTAACAGAAACGGAGCATGGAAGAAATCAAGCGCTCTGGTCAAATGTTCTTAGAACAAGATGGCGAGGGGTAAAGAGACAAGTGTTTTTGACTCAAGCTCTCTCTGTATGTAAGAACATGTGCTATTTTAACATGCCAATGATGGGTGTCTATGTACTGTAGTACAATCTTCTGTAGCACGTAATGGACAAGGGGGCATCTGCCCCCCTCCCACCACCAGGGACTGCATTTACACACACTGGCTCCACGAAGAGAAAATGTGACAGACGGATTTACAGCCTTGTTTGAAGCGAAGCAAATGTGAACTGAAAGTTCACTGAATGGGAGCAGGCAACAAAGAAAAACAATAGCAGATAATGTGCGAGGGAGAGTAAGGGATGGAGTAAACAAAGTCACACATGACTGCAGATGAAAATAAGTAATAGACTAGAGCCCTGTAAACGGAAACAGCCTGGAGCCACTGAAACATCCAGCTCTCTGGTCAAATGCTATTAGCCTTTAAAAAAAGTAATCCCTAAGCACATGCTACATAGGCACAAGTGGAAGGGTACAAGTACTAGGGCCATGCTCCAGGGGAGTGTACAACTGTGGAAAAGGTGGGACAAAGAGCAAGGATTGACCAATAGCAAGCAAGGATTTTTTAAGGGCACTGAAACAAACCAGTGAAAAAGCAGAGATCCCACAAAGAAGTGTAGAAGTATATACTAAAGTATATACAAGAGGCCTCGAATGCTCGACCTAAAAAGAAAGAAGCAGCAATAGAGCCCAAGTCGCATCTAACTTTGCTTCAGAGCGTCTGTGTATGCATGTCAGTCCCTGTTGAGAGATTCTCAAGCTTGGCGGATGAAATCCAGGAAAATTCTGACTGCAGTGAAAAGCTTTCTCCAATGTTAGATGTATATATACATGCCCTTATTCAGATATATTTTTAGAATTTTTTACTTGCTTGTGTATCGGGGAGGGATTATCAGTTTAGGGGTTAATTCTTTGGACTCTCTTTGGCATGTAGGGTATGTACAAAAGTATTCTGTCCTCTGGTGGGAAATTTGCATAATAAGGATCTTAGGGCCAGATGTAAGAAGGTCTGGATTTGCGATCCGGAAATTGCGAGTCGGTGCAACTCGCAATTTCCGAATCGCAAATCCGGATGCAGTACGGTGTCTCAGACACCGACTGCGACTCGCTATGGGGTTGCAAAGACCCACCTCATTAATATTAATGAGGGGGGTCACATTTTGCGACCCCATAGCAAGTCCCTGCACTCACAGGGATGGTGGCCTGCTGAAGTCAGCAGACCTCCATGTCTGTGACTGCTTTATAAATAAAGCAGTTTTTTTTCCTTCATTTTGCAGCCCGTTTTCCTTAAAGGAAAACGAGTTGCAAAATGAAAAAAATACCGAAACCATTTGGTTTCGTTTTTTTCAGAGCAGGCAGTGGTCCGTAGACAGCCTCAAGGACTGGGGTACTGTAATGGACAGTCACTCAGTACAGGGAGTCTGGTCCCAGGCGATATGCAAGCATCCTCAAATTGAAGGGAGCTGACGGCTACTTTCAACGCTCTCCAGGTTTAACTTCTGAACATTAACATTTAAGAATCAAGCAGCCAGGAGAAGAGTGGACAAAAAGGTAGCCAAGGCCTATGTACAGGTAGACAAATGTCTGGTCCCTGGGAGTCCCACTCAGGAAATAGGGAACTGGACAGAGTCTGATCTCCTCCCTCTGGAAGCAATTTCATCTTCCGGGGAAGGATGATGACATTGTAGAGTAATTGAGAAGGATTTTTTTCATTCATCGACCTTGATGAGTATCACACCTGTAATTTTTCAGCAGATCATTCAGAAACTTGGTCTTCCTTGTTTGGACATGTTTGTGGCAGAACATAATTTGTGGTTCCCCACACTCTGTTCCCTGGGTCCCTCTCAGAAAATTCGGGCTGATGATGCAGATCATTGGCCAGAGGTGCTGATTTATTATGCCTTTCCTGCAATTTTCTTTCTTGCTTGGGAAAGTGATTCAGGAAAGGGCACATATTCTATTAATAGCACCGTAGTGGCCTCGGAGACCTTGGTTTCCAATAGTCCTCAAACTAGCAGTGGGGGATCCTTGGAATCTTCAAACCAATCCATTCCCTCTATGAATTCCTCTCCTTTTAGAAGCTTGCCTGTTTGAACTCAGACTAGAGGTCTGGAAGTTCAGGAGCAGAGGTTAACTAATCTAAGATGTCTTGAAGATGTATCCTGCTCAGTTCAACAATCTAGAAAGCCTTCTACCCATAAGAAGTATTGTAGGAGTTGGGGAAATTTTGAACATTGATCTGGTGCAGTGGAGTTCAGGCTGTCTCCTGCACCCCTACTCCAGGCTTCTCTAACAAGTAGCTCGTGAGCTACTTGTAGCTCTCCAGCTACATGTAAGTAGCTCCCCAGTATGCTGCTCAGCCTACTAAATTAGAAGCACTTCACAGTTTCGGAAGGTTCAATTCCATTTTGTAACTTTTGGTTCCTTTAAGAAAGGGTCGAAACTCCTCTTCCTTGAGTGGGTGGGATAAGCAGATAGTTCCTATTGCTTCTAATTCCAATGGATCAATCCTTCTAACGTGAAGTCTCTAGGGTCCAACTCCATTTGAGATAGGCACTCAAATCCATCCCGCATCACACTCCGGCCAAAACCTGTCATATCTGTTATAAACAATAATACCACGCATATTGTCTGGCCATATCATTTGTCGACCTAGGGAAGGGACAGAAAGTGTCACGGGATTCCATGAAGGACCCAGATATAAAACCTGATTAGACACTGTGGGTCTGATTTAGGTATGAGGCTGATTAGATATTGGTAGATGGGTTACTCCGTCGCAAAGGATATCCCGTCTGCCAAAATCTAAATCCTATTGGAAATAGTTGGATTTAAATTTCGACAGATGGGTTATCCGTCACCGCTGTAATGGAGCAACCCATCCGCCAGTATCTAAATCAGGCACAATGGGCCATATTTATGCGTAGCTCTTACTCCACGCAATGTTGTGCAAGAGCAACGCAAATGGAAAAGGAGATTATGAAGTCATGCAAGGCCACTCTGCGTGGCCCTGCGTGACTTCATAAATCACCAGTTATGTAACGGAGCACGGGAGGCTTTTCTATGAGTGTTCCCACACAACATCCATGAATTTTGCTTTTAACCTGGGAAGAAGCCAAAACAATATGCCTCCCAAGGAGAGGCGTAACAAGGAGTTATATCTTTATTGCTCCTTGTTTTTTCCTCTTTGTAAATGTACTACATTTTGCAGCACACATGCAAAGAGGAAAAAGCCTCCCAGGATTTTTTATGTGCGGGAAGGTGCCCCATCCTGCGCAAAAAACAATCCTGCATGCACTGCAGGCACCCTTGCACCATACTGTAAGGGTGCCTGTGCTGGCGCATAGCAGCCAAAACGGCAACCAGTACAGGGTAAAAGGCAGGAATGTGCCTTATCCTTTTAAATACAGCACATTTCTGCCCTTCCTGTGTCACATAGCACAATAACTTGCTGAGCTGCATGGATAGCCACATAAATATGCCTCAGTCTTGAACAAGTGCCCCTTTATTAATATGTTAAGGCCGCCAAGAACCCTCCCTGTATAATTTATCCAAGAGGTGTAGTTCAAATTGATATCCACTTGTCTCCCATCTTCTCCTAGATATGTCTAGAACCCCTTCTCTGGCATCAATAATCTAAAGCACATTCCTAAAACTATGTAAAACGTCTTCACACCCCTGATAACATTTAGGCCCTCATTACGAGTCTGGTAATCCTAGGACTGCCAGACTCCAGATGACTTCCGGTTTAGACTCCCAAAGCCGTGGTCTGAACTGCTTTGGCGGCGGTCAGACCACCACATTATGACTGTGGTTGTTAGGACACGGTCGGGCCACCAGTACGGCCAGTTTCCCACCACTGGAGGGACTGGTGGTGCTGTTTGGTCCTAATCTGCCAGGGCAGCGCTGCATGCAGCACCACCCTGTGGATTACAACTCCTCTCTCCACCAGCTTTTACATGGCGGTTGCACTGCAATGTAAAATCTGGCAGAGACGGGGTGCAGAGGGCACCATGGGGGCCCCTGCACTGCCCATGCACTTGGCATGGGCCGTGCAGGGACCCCCATGGACAGCCCACTGTGCTTTCCATTGTCTGCAGACAGTGAAAAGCACAATGGGTGCTGTTGCACCCTATGCACCGCAGCATTGCCATCGGCTCGATTACGAGCCGGCGTCAATGTTGTGGGCTGTTTCCCGCTGAACCAGTGGGCTGAAACTCTGTTTACGCCCGCTGACCCAGTGGGAAACTCGTAATAGGGGCAGCAGGGAGGTCACCCCACTGGCAGTGACCTGACTGCAGCAGTTTGGCGAGAAGCCTTTCCACCTGCCAAACTCATAATGAGGGCCTTAGTATTTAAGGTCAACTACTAAGTCCCTTAGGTAGAGAGGTCCTTCTTCCCAGATTATCCTGCAAGACATCATCCAAAGTCGATCTTAGCCATTGTCGGCATTTAGAGAAGCTGATGCATCCTGCCTAAAGCTAAGAGTTGAGTACTCGAGGAGAACTGCTACCGAAGCGTGTTTGCCCTTCACAGGGAATACTTCCTCCACTGCGTTTTTGATAATAACAGCCTGAGCTGTCAACAAGTTTGGAGCGCTCTGCTTCCTCCCAAGAAACTCTTGTTCCCAAGTTGCTCTACAACCTTCTCTCCTAAGGTAGCGAATAGAAGTAGATTTAGGGTGTTTAGTGTGACTATGTGCAGTTTTTATGATATCCTGTGTGATGATTTTAGATGCACTGCGAAATAGGTTCGCCCTGTTGTAATAAATATTTTAAGTTAGAAGTGTCTGTACTTCTTAGTGTTGTGCGTGAGATACTCTGATGAGTGAAATAGGAGTACTGTTATCACAATGACTTTGATCCCTTTTTAGGGATTGTTAGTGACCTAAAAGTAAGGGTGTCATTTCCACTATGTATTGAGTGGAGGTTTACAGGACTACAATAACCTGTCTTTTACATCCAGCATTAGAGCTTCGAACAAGTTCACTTATGTCACCCGTGAGTGGGAAAGCAAAACTTATAGAGCTACGCCACTCATAGCTTGTGCAACACTTCAAAATCCAGTCAATGAAAAATTAACAAGGAGAATTCTTCTTCCTGGGCATCATGCAAATGAGTGTCTCTCAAATATATTTTTAATGCTTCGACCAGGGCCTTCCCCAAATACTTTTGTATCTCAATATGGAGTACAGGTTCCTTAGCCAAAGAAAAAGAGGAAGTAGCTCATGCCATCAGAAAACATGAAGGAAGTTCTAACAGATATACAAACAGATTTCAAATGAAATAAAAGGGTGTATCCGCACAAAGGCTGATCTAAGTGGCAGCAGAGTTCCGATGATGACTCAGCTGGCGAGGCAATGGGTGAGTACAATGTAATATAGGATATGTCCACATATGCATATCACATGATCCATAACATCAAGATGTGGAAGGAGGTGCTCAGCAACACAAACACACAGCTGGAGATCTCAAGACATAGGGCGCCATTATGACCCCAGCAGTAGGTGATAATGTGGTGGTAGTACCGCCAACAGGCTGGCGGTACATACCACCACATTATGACATTGGCGGGTTGGCTGCAGCCAACCTGCCAATTTACCGTTCCGAACACCATACGGGTGGCAGCCGCCGGGCCGGAGATAACAATCTCCAGCCCAGCGGCCGCTATTGTACTGCTGGCAGCATTTTGAGCCTGCCTACCGCCATAGTTTTCGTGGCGTTCGCCCTGCCACGAAAACCTTGGCGGTAGGCCCTGCCGGTGACAGGGAATTCCTTCCCTGTCAGTGGCCCGAGGCTCAATCACCCACCCACCCAAACACTCCCCAGACGCCCCCCACCACCCTTCCATCGACGCTCCCCCCTTCCAATACCCAACTCCCAATACACGCACACACTCACAGACACGCAACACGCATACACACACTCACTTACACTGTCATACACGCATTCATTCACGCATGCATCCATTCATTCTCGCACACATCCGTACACACATTCACACTGAGATGCAAACATCCATTCACATTTCCATGTGTGCACGCATTCTCACACATGCACACACCCATGCAAACAACATTACACACACAGTCACATTCATGCACACACATACCTGCACACAACCCCACACACACACAACACCTCCAACCCCTCCGCTGTCGGAAGCCCAACTTACCTGCATCCAGGGGGTCTTCCGGCAGGGAAAAGGACAGGGCACTGCTACAGCCAGCAGCGCATGCCAGCAGAACACCGCCAGGCCGTATCATCTGTCATGATACAGCTGGTGGCGGACTACTGGCATGTCGCTGCTGGTGTTAGCAGCGCCACTTTACCACCATCCGCCAGAATGGCCACAGCTGGATTTCCATCCTTCTTGTGGCGGAAATCCGGCTGTGGTCATAATTTGGCCAACGGATGGTAGCCGCGGTGACAGTCTTTTGGCAGCCGTCACCGCGGTGGTAGGCGGCATTTACTGCTAGTGTCATAATGAGGACCGTAGTCTCTTGACATTCATACATCATGTCATTCACAAATGATTTTCCTACATTGAGGGGAGAGCCAAACAAGTGGTATACAGAGTTAAACAGAATAATAGCCATGGGAGGACTACTTTGGAAAGATCTGGATACATTGTTTAGCATTATGGTAACACGAGATTTGTGGGAGGATTGTAAGAAAGTGATAGACTGGCCTGAAATATGTGACCACTACCGCAATTACTACACTAACATTTGTCACTAGCTAAGTACGGGAAAGGTTTGCAAGTAGACAAGAGGTGGCTGTAACATGCTAACACACTGTAGAAAATGAAAGTTCAAGTGTTAAGTTATCAAACATAATAAGACACAAGCTTCTGACTTCATTACTTGTCAGTGGCTTTAGGTTAAGGTCCTGGGGGGGGGGAGTTTACTGTACAGCTGTGGATAGTGTACAACAAATAAGAACTTTCTTAGGTAGGGACTACATTTCAAGATATTTTGACCCATGCAAAGTTGCCAATGTTCCTACAGTGAGCAAATGTAGTCTTGAGGACCAGAGGATTCATTTGCAGCAGTTAACAATATGTTGTTAGGGGTGTGAAATGGTATGAAATATCTACTTGTCCATGGGACAGGTTGTGTCATCAATTTACCTGTCTTGTAAAAACACATGCATATTTTCTCCTGCTAAAATTACGTTTACAAATATTTTCTAGGAGTCCGATTTTCTGGTCTGCTTCTGTTAATGCTTGCTCATTCATGAAAGCTGCACTCATGCAATGACAGATACCATGGGTGTACTTTGTGATTTTCTTTAAGAATTCTGCCCCTAACTGGTTATCCAAGACATTTTGTTATTTGAAATCTGTCTCTCTATTAATCGACTGGCTTTGCTGTAAGTGACACCATTCTGCTCTTCCATAAGAAGCATATTGGCACAAAGTAGTTTTGTTCATGCCAAGAACTACAGTGGCAATGTGTGCTTTTAGAGGACGAGGATGAAAATGTTTTAGTTTTTTGCCAATGCTTGTTTATCTTCATGTTTCCCATAACCTTGCTGAAAATAGTTACATTGATTTTTCCATTATGAATATGCATTTTGGAAATACTGCCACGCATCTGCACATTTTACTAAATGTTGCTTCAAAGAAATGGAACCTAAAATTTCATAGTACTTTTACAAAATGTTTCTTTCTTATTTGCATTTTTATGAACATATTTTGATAGCAAAGAATAGCAAATTTTGCTTTCAAGCTTCTGCAAATAGTTGCGTCTGATGAGAGAGCATTCTGGAAGCATTGTACGTGGCCTCATATTGTTATACTTTGCAAATTTGTGTTGTCGTATTTATACAGGGAGCACTGTCAGCAGAGCAGTAGAAAGCTTACATTTTCCTAGTGTGCTCCCCCTAATAAAAAAGGCTTTGCATTTATGAACCGTTAATACAAGTTCAAATAGCATTAACATATAGACAAACTGTTGGACCTGGCCCATTGCAAGGCCTGTGTGTGCAGTTACACTGCCACTTCGACTTGGCATTTAAGAGTACGTGCCAAGCCTAAAACTCCCCTTTTTCTACATATGTCACCCTTAATGTGTGCCCTAGGTAACCCCCAGAGCAGGGTGCTGTGTGGGTAAAAGGCAGGACATGTACTAGTGTAGTTTATATGTCCTGGTAGTGTAAAAACTCCTTAATTTGTTTTTACACTACTGTGAGGCCTGCTCCCTTCATAGGCTAACATTGGGGCTGCCCTCATACATTGTTGAAGTGGTAGCTGCTGGTCTGAAGGGAGTAGGAAGGTCATATTTAGTATGGCCAGAATGGTAATACCAGATCCTGCTGACTAGTGAAGTTGGATTTAATATCACTATTCTAGAAATGCCACTTTTAGAAAGTGAGCATTTCTCTGCACTTAAATCTTTCTGTGCTTTACAATCCACATCTGGATGGGTTTAGTTGACAGTTCCTTGTGCATTCACTCAGACACACCCCAAACACATGGTACTCAGCCTCACTTGCATACATCTGCATTTTGAATGGGTCTTCCTGGGCTGGGAGGGTGGAGGGCCTGCCCTCACACAAAGGACTGCCACACCCCCTACTGGGACCCTGGCATACAGGATTGAACTGAAAGGGGACCTGGTGCACTTCTAAGCCACTCTTTGAAGTCTCCCCCACTTCAAAGGAACATTTGGGTATAAAACAGGGCCTCTGCCCTACCACCTCAGACACTTGCTGGAGAAGAAACCAGAACCTGCATCCTGCCAAGAAGAACTGCCTGGCTGCTCAAAGGACTCACCTGACTGCTTTCTACAAAGGACTGCTGCCTTGCTGTTGGCCTACTGCCTTGCTGAACTCTTGCCTTGCTGCAGAAGTGCTCTCCAAGGGCTTGGATAGAGCTTGCCTCCTGTTCCCTGAAGTCTCAGGACCAAAAATACTTCCATCTTTCAACTGGACTCCTTGTGCGCCGAAAAATTTGACGCACAGCTTGCTCCGCAGTGAAAAATTCACTGCACGCCGATCCGGAAAGACGGCGCTCGACCCCGCAAGGAAAAGATCGACGCAACGCCTGCGGTGCGTCCGGAACTTCGACACACGGCCGGCCTGGACAACGCCGCCCGACTTCCAGAGAGGAAATCGACGCGACGCCTGCCGTGAGGGAGAAAATTCCACGCACAGCCCACCGGAACGACGCGCAGCCGGACAACAAGCTCAGGAATGCACGCACAGACCCCGGGCGTCTGAAAACCCCACGACCCACAGAGGAGACTGTCTGCATACCGAAAATCGATGCAACGTCTTCCCCATGTGAAAAATAACAACGCAAGTCCGTGTGTGAAGGGGTGAAATTGACGCACACACCATTTTCCACGCGTCTCTTCCTCTGCGGCCCTCTGCGGAGATTTTTCACTCCAAACCAGGTACTTTGTGCTTGAAAGAGACTTTGCTTTTTAAAGACTTAAGTCACTTCATATCACTTTTCAGTGATATCTCTACAATTTCTCATTGCATCTTTTAGCGTTTTGACCTGCAAATACCCAGATAAATATTATAGATTTTTCTAAACACTGTGTGGTGTATTTCTGTGATACTATATTGTGTTATTGTATGATTTATTGCACAAATACTTTACACATTGCCTTCTAAGTTAAGTCTGACTGCTCAGTGCCAAGCTACCAGAGGGTGGGCACAGGATAATTTGGATTGTGTGTCACTTACCCTGACTAGAGTGAGGGTCCTTGCTTGGACAGGGGGTAACCTGACTGCCAACCAAAGACCCCATTTCTAACACAAACATGACCTTAATTGCAGACAATGCCCTTTACTGGTCCATAATTTGGTACTGCGAACTGGCAACCAAAGTGTTTGTACTGTAGGGGTTTAGGCCTACTTGTCACAAGGAAAAAATATATAGAAAAACATGTTTCCCTTGACCCCAAACAATATGTGCTGGGCATCAGTCCATGGTAATTCCATACTCCTGGTTGTGTATTTATTTCTTCATGGCTTTATACAGCAAATTCACATAACTGAGTTGTGTTAAATTATGGAATACATCTAGACCTTAAAAGAAGAGTTACTATTTGCTTAAATGTAAATCATCTCAGAAAATAATAGAAATACAACATTTGGGTTTTTGTTGGGATGTAGAGTAAGTTAGTTCTGTGATAACATATTTCTATTAAGGTGTATAGATATTCATACTAAACATATATTATTGCAATAAAAATAATGATACATGACGTGTTAGTAACATTGATTGTTTCAATTAATAAGCGGCTAAAAGAAAATAACACAAATTGATGTCAAAACACCTGCAGTTCATGAAGTATGTTGAAGTCAATGCAAGTGGCAATGAGTATTTTCTCCTCATCTTGAATAATTTCAAATAGCAAAACAAAATGCAACACATTTGTCAAAAATTTATTTTATTTTATAGTAGCAGTGGCAAAACTGCTTATATTGTATCAGAACAGTAGATTTCCTGTAAATAATAATGGATTATTTAACAGATGCACCTAATTCATGTGCATTGTACTTTGTACGATGTCTCTAGTTATAGGAATATGTTTTGAACAAAACAATGAGGGGCATATTTATGAGCCCCTAGCTCCACATGAGTGTCACTTTTCTTGACGCTCTGGTGGCGCTAAGCACTGTGCCGTATTTACAAGGTGGCGTTAAACCACTTTTTGTGGCTTAACGCCGCCTTGTAAATACGGCCCCTTCACACGCAGCCCTTTGGGTGCAAGGGGCATGCAATGGGTGTTGCTATGGGCGTGCCACAGCAACACCCGTTGCATTTTGATGTTGCCTCAGAGTAACGAGTTTTCGTAAACCTGAGACAGCGCCAAAATGTAACGCCACCATGGGGATGGCGTTAGCAAGGCGCAACAAGGAGGAATACTATTATTCCACCTCGTATTTTTCTTTTTCTATGTGCGCTGCATTCTGCAGCACACATAAAAAGAGCAAAATGCCAGACATGATTGTTTATGTGCATGAAGGTGACCCTTCCTGCACATAAACAATCATTTCAAAATGAAGCTTTGACACTTTTGTGGGTGCTGCATTCTGCAGCATACACAGAAGTGCCAAATCGGCATTAGTGATTGTTTATGCGTAGGAAGGGACACATTCCCACACATAAACAATCAAACCCCTCAACTCAGACATCCTTGCACAATGGTGCAAGGTTGCCTGCTTTGGAGCTAGGCAGCTCAATATATCGCCAGCGCAGGGACAAGACAGGGTTGCTGCGTATTCAATTAAATACGGCGCACCCCTGCGTTGTGAAAATGACGGAGGGCGGCGCTGCCAATTTTGGCACAGCGTCGCACTCTGTAATTTTTTGTTGAATATGGGCCTGAATGTGCTGTTTTCGGGTTAAACTTTCTGGTTACACATATAGGCCCTCATTACAACCCTGGCGGTCGGTGTTAAAGTGGCGGTAATACCGCAAACAGCCCGGCGGAAAAAAAATGGAATCACGACCATGGCGGAAACCGCCAACATAGACAGCCACTTTAACACTCCGACCGCCATGGCGGTAGCAACAAACACTGCGGCGGTAACCGCCAACAGACAGGCGGAAGACAAAGTACCGTCCACTGTATTTCAAGACGGCTATCAGCCACCTTTTCCGGGGCGGAACCAACACAAACAAAAACACGGCGGAAACAGTACACAGAAGGCAAAACACTCACCTCTCCACACCCCACGAGGAACCAGGATGACATGGAGCACGAAATGCAGATGCTGCCGATGCTGGTCTTCCTTCTCTTCTATCAGGAGCATCAAAGACGGCGGCGATGACCACGGTGAGTACTGCACCTACAACACAGGGGAGGGGGGAGGGAAAAGAGAGTGACACACACACGCAACATGCAACACCCCCACCCTCACCCACAACACCATACACACAAATACATGCAGAAACATTACATATACACTCCCCCCACCCCCTGCAAGGACAAAAGGAAATGATTTGAACAAATTTAACCATGTGAAATCTCATTATCAAAGTTCAAAATCCAATATATACAATTATGTACACCAACTACACAAGTCCGGATAGTGCACCAATCATTGTTCATGGACCACTGGGCCACAAATGCATGGGCAAAGCCCGCACTAGATACCTGACTGGAAACGGAGAGAACACTACAGGGGCATCAGATCGAAATGAAACAGGTACCTCAGGGGGAGGGGGGCACCTCAGCCAGATGAACGCACGACGACACTGCTGCACGAGGGGGCTCCATGCCCATTGCTGTATCCTGGGGAGTGCAAAGCCACAGTCTCTCAAATCTCTCCAGTAGGTGGGTTGCCCACTGCTTTATCCTGGGGAGTGCAATACCACAGTCTCTCAAGTCTCTCTAGTGGGTGGGTTGCCCACTACATTATCCTGGGGAGTGCAAAGCCACAGTCTCTCAAATATCTCAAGTGGGTCGGTTGCCCACTGCTTTATCCTGGGTAGTGCAAAGCCACAGTCTCTCAAGTCTCTCCAGTGGGTGGGTTGCCCACTGCATTATCCTGGGGAGTGCAAAGCCACAGTCTCTCAAGTGGATAACAGTCTCCACTGGTTCTGGAGAGGGCATGGTGCCCAGAGTGCTTCATCCTGCCAAGGACTCAGGCAGTGGATGTGACACTCCACTGGTTCTGGAGGGGGCATGGTGCCCAGAGTGCTTCATCCTGCCAAGGACTCAGGTAATGGATGTGATACATCTACTGGTTCTGGAGGGGGCATGGTGCCCAGAGTTCTTCATCCTGCCAAGGACTCAGGTAGTGGATGTATTTCTCCACTGGTTCTGGAGGGGGCATGGTGCCCAGAGTGCTACATCCTGCCAAGGACTCAGGTAGTGGATGTGATACTCCACTGGTTCTGGAGGGGGCATGGTGCCCAGAGTGCTTCATCCTGCCAAGGACTCAGGTAGTGGATGTGATACTTCACTGGTTCTGGAGGGGGCATGGTGGCCAGACTGCTTCATCCTGCCAAGGACCCAGGTAGTGGATGTATTTCTCCACTGGTTCTGGAGGGGGCATGGTGCCCAGAGTGCTTCATCCTGCCAAGGACTCAGGTAGTGGATGTATTTCTCCACTGGTTCTGGAGGGGGCATGGTGCCCAGAGTGCTAAACGTGCAGTGTGGCAGGTACAATTCACTCACCTGGGTGTGCGTGGCATGACATTGGCGAGGCACAGGTAGCATGATACGCCATGGAGGCAGCGACATACCCCACATTGCTGCGGCTTTGCCTTTCACCTGCAGGTGCCAACAGTGATGACAGTAATGCTTCATGGAAGACGACTGACCACTGGGGATGTTAGGCATGTCAGCAGTGGTGCCACTGTCCGAGGACGTCGCGGTGCCGCTGGCAGTGCTTGCGGCGGTGTCTGTGGCGGCGGTGCTGGCGGCGGTGCATGGGTCAGCACCTGCTGAGGGAGAAAGCAGGATGTCTCCTGCAGCCTCGGACGGCTGCCCACCGGGGACTGTAGACGTGCTGGAGGTGGTGCAGGTAGCAGTGCAGGTGGCGGTGCAGGTGGCGGTGTTCGCCGCCGTACAGGTTGCCGTGGACGTGGACAGAAGGTGTGACACTGGTCCCTCAGTCGGTGCCACCATGCCCTCTCCTGACCTGCCCTTCTGTTTTTGGCCCATCCCCACCTTTGATGGTGGCGCAGTTGTCCTGCCACTATCCCCTTTCGTTTTTGCTGAGCTCTTGGTGGGTGGTAGTTTCGGCTTCTCCCTCCAGGATGTGGGCACCTTTTTCACCTTGGCAGGTGGCGGAATGTCCTTGACCTCGCTACTTGGCACACTGGCAGCCCTGATGGGGGGCGCACTCCATGATGCCACAGTTGCTGGCACCACTGTGCCTGGGGATGTGGTGACTGAGGTGCTGGGCAGGGACCTGGAAAGCCTGGCCCTAGGTGAAGGACGGGGAGGGGAGGTGTAGGGAAGAGGTCAATGTTAGCCAGGAAAGGTTTTTTAGACACACTGGGACGGGAAGATGGAGGGGGTTTGGGAGTGGAGGGAGAGGTAGTGGTTGTAGGAGGTGTACGTCTGCTGAATTTGGGTGAAGGTGCATAGGCTGGAGGCTGTTGTGAGGTGGATGGCTGTTGGGTGGCTGTTTGCCTGCGTTTGTGTACTTTGGGCGGAGGACTCACTGGGAGAGGACACTGGGGATGTGTGAATGGTAGTGGGGTGGTGATTGCACATGAGCGGTGTGGGGTGATGGGCGTGCTGGTGATGGATGTAGTGGCTGAGGATGTAGTGCATGCAGGTGTGTGTGGAGACGAGACTGGGAGGGAGGAGGGAGACATGGAGGAGGGGGTCACAGTGGAGGAAGTGGATGTTGGTATGTGTGCATGGGTATGAGCTTGTGTGAGTGCCTGTGGGATGTGTGGTGCTTTTGTTTGCCTAAGCCACTCTTGTGTGTTGATGTGTGTGCATGCTGGTCTGATGGTGTGCTTGGGATATACTGAGGTACACAGGATTGGGTCTGGGTGGAGGAGGTTGGAGGTGGGAGGCTGGACACAGGGACAATGGCTTCCTTCAGTGCTGAGGCCAGAGCCTGAAATGCTGTCTGTTGGGCCGCCTGCCCAGAATGAATGCCCTCCAGGTATGCATTTGTTTTTTGCAAATGCCTCTCGACACCCTGGATGGCATTCACAATGGTAGACTGCCCAACAGTGAGGGATCTCAGGAGGTCAATAGCCTCCTCACTGAGCAGGGCTGACTGGGGCTGGGCCTGAGGTGCCTGGGGCAAAGGAGATGTCCACCCTCCTGGGTGAGCGGGCACGGGAAACACGGTGAGGGGCTGCTGGGAGGGTGTTGCTGGTAGGGGGGGTGGCGGATGTACCGGTTGATACGGTGGGCACAGAGGTGCCAGCCACCGCAAGGGAGCTCCCATCAGAGGAGGAGTCGCTGTTGCTGGTCTCTGCTCCTGTCCCCGTCGTGGAGCTCCCCTCGCCCTCCGTCCCACTGATGTGGTGTAGGTGATGTGTGAGGTGTGTCTGTTGTGATGTGTGAGGAGATGTATTTGTGTGTGTTGTTTGAGGTGCGTGGACGTTGTGTAAGTGATGGTGTTGTGTGTCAGGCAACCCCACTAACACAGGACGATCAGGGACCTGGGGACAGTGGCAGTGGGCACACGGTTCAGGGGACAGAGGCACGGGATAACAGGGAAGCTGGGAGGACTGCTGTGCGGCAGGGGGAGGGCAGGCCCAGGGAACCCACTCTCCACTAGGCACTATCCAACATCATGGGAGCTTTCCCAGGAGACGATGGCAACAGTACTGGCCAAGTTTCAAGAGACCCAGCAGCTGCAGGAGGAAAACTACCTTGGGATCAGGGAGGACTTGAAGTCCATTAACACCACCCTGGTCACCATTGCAGGGCTGCTGGCAGACCTTCTCAACATCAGGAGGGACACAGTGGCACAACAAGGGGCCCCTGACACTAGCCTGGACGATGAACAGCCCTCCACCTCCACCAACGGTAGTGGACAAGAGGCACCGCCACAGGAACAACAGGACACCAGCACTCCACCCCCTGCAGATGGAAAACCACCCCTCAAACGGTCCCTGAGATCCAGGAAATGAGACCCCCCTGAATGTCACTCTTCTGTCCCACTATGTCACCCTGTCCATCCTTAAACTGCCATTGCTCCACTTCCTATGCCCCTTTGGACAATGCACCTGTGAAACAAATAGACTGGACTCTGCCATAGACACTCCTCCACCATCCCCCCAGCCTATTTTACAACCCCCTCCACTTATTAGCACAGGAATGAACACACTTAAATCACAAAACAATCTGGATCCAGCCTGTGCTTTCACAAATGTGTAATTGCACTAACTATGGAATATAGCAATGTCAATTTACTTGTTCACATACCAATGTAACACAGCTGTAGGCTAGCAGTAAACATAGCAGAGGGCACAAAGAGGGACCCAGATCTGTGAAATGGAAAGTCAAAGTGACAAGTCAGGGTCCATACACTAAATGAAAATGACAGACTTATGCTAGCTCAAACAATAGTGTGAGATGTGGGAAGCAGTGACATTTCCTTACCTGTGTCTCACTGGAAGTATTGCATGATGATGTTGTTTCGGTTGTCGATATCCTCTTCTTCTGCCTCCTCTTCTTCACTGTCCACAGGCACAGAGTCACCTGCAAATGTCGAGGGACAACTGTTAGACACACACTAACCCTTAGGGACAGCCCCATACCGAGACACCTATGTCAACTGTATTGGGACCTTGGCCTCACCTATTAGCCACACACAGTGCCTCTGGAGCTGCCCCATCAATAAGGGATGCTGCTATTCCTCAAAAGTAAGCGTCATGCACTGAGCCAGGACACTTGGCATTCACATGGGAGATGTACTGGTCTGCCGAACACACCATCTGCACATTCATCGAATGGTAGCTCTTCCGGTTTATGTACACCTGCTCATTCCTGCGGAGGGTACAAATGCCACATGTGTACCATCAATGGCACCAATGATGTTGTGGATATGCCCCAGGACATAGAAGTCACCTTTCACTGTGGCCAAATCCTTCACCTGAGGGAACACAATGTAGCTGTGCATGTGTTTCAGCAGGGCAGACAACACTCTGGACAACACGTTAGAGAACATTTGCTGGGACATCCCTGATGCCATGGCCACTGTTGTTTGCAAAGACCCACTGGCCAGGAAATGGAGTACAGACAGGACCAGCACTAGAGGGGGGATTCCTGTGGGATGACGGATAGCTGACATCAGGTCTGGCTCCAGCTGGGCACACAGTTCCTGGATTGTTGCACAATCAAGTTTGTATGTGACTAGGATGTGTCTCTCTTCCATTGTCGCCAGGTCCACCAGGGGTGTATACACCACAGGATGCCGCCATCTCATCACCTGCCCCAGTGGACGTGCCCTATGGAGAACAGCGAGCAGAGAGTCATCCAACACTGAGGTATCACAATGTGTTATTTGCAGAAACTTTATTAATCCGCAATGTGCCGGTATCTGTCTATATTCCCGGCCTAGATAGGTGTGACGCAGTTAACATCCATCCCATGTGGCCTCCTGAAATGGCGGCTGCCTGACCTGTAAGGTGGGACAAGGGGATATGAGGTAACTGTGCTGGCGTTCTACACCATCGCGGTGGGCAGTCAAAGACCGCTGCGCAATTCTGCATTGGTTAACATTGGGCCCTATGGGTCCCAGGAGCCAATGACGATGTACGCTAGCGGTGACGGTACGCACCGCTGCGTACGTTACCGCCTTTTTCTGTACATTCACTCACTTGATACCTGACCTTCAACAGGAGAGGACCTATACTGCAAGTGCTGCTGTGGCCTGTGTCTGGAAGTGACAATGGCTCATGTGTCTGGGGAAAGGGCCCCTGTCTTCACTTTGGAGGAGTTGGAGAAACTAGTGGATGGGGTCCTCCCCCAGTACACGCAACTGTACGGTCCTCCAGACAAACAGGTGAGTACACTGTGAGCTTGCTGCATGGGCAATGCCTGTTTTGACTGTTGTGGATGGAAGATACATGGGGGGCCTGAGGCCTGCATTTGCGGATGGGGAATGTATGTGTGTCAGGGCATGGGTGGGAACTGAGGGGCAATGAGTATGACGGTCTGGACGAGTAAGTAATTTCCTTTCCCCCTGTACCATTCCTCTAGGTAGGCGCCCACCAGAAGAAGGGTATTTGGCGTGCCATCGCCAAGGACGACCAGACCCTGGGGGTCTACCACTGACGGAGCACCCACTGCCGAAAAAGATGGGAGGACCTGCGCCCCTGGAGCAAGAAGATGGCGGAGGCCCAGCTGGGGATGCCCTCCCAGCGTGGGAGGGGTGCCTGTCGCACCATGACCCCCCTGATGTACCGGATCCTGGCGGTGGCGTATCCGGAGTTGGATGGGCGCTTGATGGCATCACAGCAGCCACAAGGGGGTGAGTACACTCTCATTCAGCAGACTCAGCACGCATTACGAGGTGTCTGGGTGGGGGAGGTGGGCAATGGGTTCCCCTAGGCTAGGGCAAACATGGTAGGCAAGGTCCCTTGTGAGGCAGGCCATGTGGCACCCCAAACCCACCAGCGGTAAGAGCCATCTACACCTAGTCAGGCTCCTGTGACTTCCAGGTGTGCAGCAATTGGTCTTAGGCCTCGTACCCCATGGTCAGCCGGTATTTCTAGGAACTGTCAGTGCATGGCGTAGTGCAGAGGGCTGCTCCCTGTGTGTTGTGTCCGCCAACGGTAGCAGTGTTGCATGCACTGAACATGTCTTTCTTCTATCGCCCCCCACTTTTTGTGGTCTCCCTGTTCTTGTGTGCAAAAGCATCATCAGGCGGAGGAGCATTGGCACTGGAGCAGGAGGGAGCTGCAACCCACTTGGGCCTGGAGGGTGAAGCAATGGAGTCTGAAGCCACCATTGGGACGGAGGGCGAGGGGAGCTTCACAGCGGGGACAGGAGCAGACAGCAGTGACAGCGACTCCTCCTCTGATGGGAGCTCCATTGCGGTGGCTGGCACCTCAGTGCCCACCGCATCAACAGGTACAGCTGCCACTCCCCTACCAGCACTGCCCTCCCAGCAGTACCTCAGCGTGTGTCCCGTGCCCGCTCACCCCAGAGGGTGGGCATCTACTTCACCCTAGGCACCTCGGCCCTGTCCCTGTCAGCTCTGTTGCCCTCAGTGAGGAGGCTATTGACATCCTGAGGTCCCTCACTGTTGAACAATCCACCATTGTGAATGCCATCCAGGGTGTAGAGAGGCATTTGCAACAAACAAATGCATACCTGGACTGCATTCATTCTGGCCAGGCAGCCCAACAGATGGCATTTCAGGCTCTGGCCTCAGCACTGATGGCAGCCATTGTCCCTGTGTCCAGCCTCCCCCCTCCAACTTCCTCCACCCAGACCCAATCCCCTGTACCTCAGCCTATCCCAAGCACACCATCAGACCAGCCTGCACACTCATCAACACACAAGAGTGGCTCAGGCAAACATAAGCACCACACATCCCACAGGCACTCACACAAGCACCTTCCCCATGCAGACACACCAACATCCACTGCCTCCACTGTGTCCCCCTCCTCCACGTCCTCCTTCTCCCTCCCTGTCTTGTCTCCACTCACACCTGCATGCACTACATCCTCAGTCACTGCCTCCATCACCAGCACGCCCATCACCACACACTGCTCACGTGCACTCACCACCCCCACTACCATTCCCACGTCCCCTGTGTCCTCTCCCAGTGTGTCAGTGAGCCCTCCTCCCAAAGTACACAAACGCAGGCACACACCCACCCAACAGCCATCCACCTCACAACAGCCTCCGGCCCATGCTCCTTCACCCAAATTCAGAAGACGTACACCTCCTACAACCACTCCCAAACCCCCTCCATCTTCCGTCCCAGTGTGTCTAAAAACCTCTTCCTGGCTAACATTGACCTCTTCCCTACACCTCACCCGTCCTTCCCCTAGCGCCAAGCTTTCCAGGTCCCTGCCTAGCACCTCAGGCACCACATCCGCAGGCACAGTGGTGCCAGGAACTGCGGGCTCATCGAGTGCGCCACCAATCAGGGCTGCTAGTGTGCCACCTAGCGAGGGCAAGGACATTCCACCACCTGCCAAGGTGAAAAAGGTGCCCACCACCCCGGAGAGAGAAGCCGAAACTACCAGCCACCAAGGGCTCAACAAAAACCAAAGGGGAGAGTGGCAAGACAACTGCGGCACCATCAAAGCTGGGGAAGGGCCAAAAGCTGAAGAGTAGGTGAGGAGAGGGCATGGTGGCACCAACTGAGGGACCAGTGTCACACTTTCTGTCCATGACCACGCTAACCTGTACGGCGGCAAACACCGCTAGCTGCCCCGCCACCACAACCGCCACCTGCACCGCCACCTGCACTGCCCCCGGCATGTCTACAGCCTCAACGACAGTCCCCAGCCTCTTCCCCAGTGGGCAGCCACCCGAGGCTGCAGGAGACGTCCTGCTGTGTCCCTCAGCAGGTGCTGACCCATGCACCGCTGCCAGCACCGCCGCCACAGACACCGCCGCAAGCACCACCGTGACAGACACTGCCGCAAGCACCACCACCTGCACCACCCCCGGCACCTCTACAGCCTCAGCGACAGTCCCCAGCCTCTTCCCGAGTGGGCAGACATCCGAGGCTGGAGGAGACGTCCTGCTGTGTCCCTCAGCAGGTGCTGACCCATGCACTGCCACCAGCCCCGCCGCCACAGGGACCGCCGCAAGCACCACCACCAGCCCACAGCGTCCTCGGACACAGGCACCACCGCTGACATGGCTACCATCCCCAGTGGTCAGTCGTCTGACGCTGGAGGAGAGTTCCTGGACCCTGGGCAGCTTCCATGAGGCATGACTTCCATCACTGTTTGCACCTGCAGGTGGAAGGCGCAGTCGCAGCAGGTTGGGGTATGTTGTTGCCTCCATGGTGTATTCTGCTACCTGAACCTCACAAATCATGTAACACGCACACCCAGGTGAGGGAATTGTACCGGCCACACTGCACGTGGAGCACCATTCCCCCTCCAGAACCAGTGGAGTATCACATCCACTACCTCTATCCTTGGCAAGATGAAGCACTCTGGGCACCAGGCCCCGACCAGAACCAGTGGAATATCACATCCACTACCTCAGTCCTTGGCAGGATGAAGCACTCTGGGCACCAGGCCCCCTCCAGAACCCCTCCAGAACCAGTGGAATATCACATCCACTACCTCAGTCCTTGGCAGGATGAGGCACTCTGGGCACCAGGCCCCCTCCAGAACCAGTGGAGTATCACATCCACTACCTCAGTCCTTGGTAGGATGAAACACTCTGGGCACAAAGCCCCCTCCAGAACCAGTGGAGTATCACATCCACTACCTCAGTCCTTGGCAGGATGAAGCACTCTGGGCACAAAGCCCCCTCCAGAACCAGTGGAGAGATACATCCACTACCTCAGTCCTTGGCAGGATGAAGCACTCTGGGCACCAGGCCCCCTCCATAACCAGTGGAGTATCACATCCACTACCTCAGTCCTTGGCAGGATGAAGCACTCTCAGCACCAGGCCCCCTCCAGAACCAGTGGAGTAACACATCCACTACCTCAGCCCTTGGCAGGATGAAGCATTCTGGGCACAAAGCCCCTCCAGAACCAGTGGAGAGATACATCTACTACCTCAGTCCTTGGCAGGATGAAGCACTCTGGGCACAAAGCCCCCTCCAGAACCAGTGAAGTATCACATCCATCACCTCAATCCTTGGCAGGATGAAGCACTCTGGGCACAAAGCCCCCTCCAGAACTAGTGGAGAATGTTATCCACTTGAGAGACTGTGGCTTTGCACTCCCCAGGATAAAGCAGTGGGCAAACCACCCACTGGAGAGACTTGAGAGACTGTGGCTTTGCACTACCCAGGATAAAGCAGTGGGCAAACTACCCACTGGAGAGACTTGAGATACGTGGCTATGCACTCCCCAGGATGAAGCAGTGGGCAAACCACCCAATGGAGAGACTTGAGAGACTGTGGCTTTGCACTCCCCAGTATACAGCAATGGGCATGGAGCCCCCTCGTGCAGCAGTGGCATTGTGTGTTCATCAGGCTGAGGTGCACCCATCCCCCAGAGGTGCCTGTATATTTTCGATATGGTGCCTCAGCAGTGTTCTCTCCATTTCCAGTCAGGTATCATGTGTGGACCTTGCCCATGCATTTTGGGCCCGGTGGCCCACGGACAATGATTAGTACACTATCCAGACTTGTGTAGTTGGTGTACATATTTGTATATAATGAATTTGGAGTTTTGACTAATGGATTTTTAATGATTTCAATCGCTACAATCATTTCCTTTTGTCCTGGTGTTCTTCCAGGGAGCAGGGGTTGTATATGTAATATTGCTGCATGTATTTGTGTGTATGTTGTTGTGGGAGAGGGTGAGGGTGGGGGTGTTGCATGTTGCATGTGTGTGTGTCACTCTCTTTCCTCCCCCCCTCCGCTGTGTTGTAGGTGCAGTACTCACAGTGGTCGCCGCCGCCGCCGTTCATACTCCTGGTAAAAGAGGAGGTAAACCAACATGGGTAACACCTGAAGTTCGGGCTCCATGACGTCCTGGTTCCTCGTTGGGTGTCGAGAGGTGAGTGTTTTCCCTTCTGTGTACTGTTTCCGCCGTGCTTTTGATAGCGTTGGTTCCGTCACGGAAAAAAAGGCGGATAGGCCTCTTGTAATACAGTGGGAGCTACTTTGTCTTCCGCCTGTCTGTTGGCGGTGTCCGCCGCGCTGTTTGTTTCTACCGCTGTGGCGGTTGGAGTGTTAAAGTGGCTGTCTATGTTGGTGGTTTCCGCCACGGTCGTAATCCCATTTTTTTTCCACCGGCCTGTTTGCGGTATTACCACCGCTTTAACACCGACCACCAGGGTTGTAATGAGGGCCAAGATGTAGACCTAAACACTGATGGGTGCAAGACAGTTCCAGGAGGATTGGAAACACTATTTTAACATTGATTATCAGAAGAGGGAATGTGGAAGCTGGCTAATTAATCCATTTTATTATTTTCTCAGGGCTGACCTCATGCTGTGATGAACAGGCCTGAAAAACATATGTAAAAGGTTGGATGATCTTTACTAAATGAACACTGGCAGATAGCTTGTAATGCAATGCTTGCTTAAAAGAGACACCTCACGCGACGTGCATTGCTTCATTCGCCCAGCAACCGGCAGATATCTGGATGTCCACGTAGGTCTAAGGAGAGGTTATCAAGAAACTAGTTGGTGATGCCTTGGAAAGTCCCAACTGTCTGAGAAATGTGAAGGTCACGCTTGTGATCATCTTGTATCACGCTGCCATCATGAAATGTTGTTCTACTGTGATTGGATGGATGCCTTATATTTGTGTAACACCATGCATCTCTTGATCAACATCAAACCATGTACATGATGAAGAAATTACCTTTCTGTTGTTCTGATTGGATGACGTACTTTCACACTTTTGTGGTTTTCATACATAAAAGATTGTATTGGAGTTCCCCAATTTGGACTGCTTGGACTTGGCCTCTCAAGCCGGTAGTCTCCATGCACGTAAATAAAATATCTTTCTTCATTCTTTCTTGTCTGGTTGGTTTTTGGATTTTTTCTTAATCTGAAAAGACTTCTACAATCTAAGTCCCCTGCATTTGGTTCAGGGGTCTTTCTGGTATTTTGGATTAACTTGCAGGTCACAATAAAGCACTGGATGCTGCATACTGATGTTTTACTGTTTTTTTTTTATTCTGGCTGTGTAAAGGGTGGTTAGCTTGTGTACGTACATCCTGATTAGTAAGGACTGAGACAAGGATGAGGTGGTAATGCCTGGATTACTTATTCGTAATTTTCATCACTCTGAGTCGTAGTTTCCTTGTCACAGTCCTATTTTCCTTCCCTTCCTCCCTAGTTCCTTAAACAGCCTAAATGCTTGTGTGTAACATGATATGCAAGAGGGTTAGTCCCTCATTTGTATCAGTGGATTAAAGGGGTGGGGCTCTAATCCATTATTCTGAATTTACAGTTTACAATTTGCAGTTAATCTTCATTTGTGGGAGTTATAATGGTCTACATTTCAGGCCTGAGCCTCATTAGTAAGAACTGACGCGAAAGACTGTAACTCAGAGTACAGAAGATTACCGATAAGTAATCCAAGCATTGGATTTGAATCCTGTTTTTCGAGTACACAACCTCCAAAATAGTCTCAAAGCTCAACTTGAGACCATTTGGGCATTTCTATCCAGTGTAGACAGTGCCTTTCAGAAATTCAAAGAAAGTTTTTCGAAGAATGCATATCAGAATTAAGGTATGCCTCACCTCACAGACAATCTCACAAAGAATTCTGCCTGCAATAAATAGGAGATCAACAGTTCTTGTGAAGCTGCCTGGCTTACACTCGACAAAATCAGCTTAAATATAAGAATATGGTCGTAAATAGCTCAAATACAGCACCTTTAAATTGTGGGAACTTGAATCAACAAATAAATATCAGTAAATGTGTCAGAAATGAATTGAAGATACTCAATCTAAATACATAGGCAACTGTTTACAAATCTACCCCAGTGAGATGCGGCCCATCACGTTTCCCTTTAGTTAAATTACATGTTCCCATGTCTTCCATTTTACATGTTTCTTTATGTGATTTACAGCCCCATGCATAGGATCCTGAACTTCACTGGTACCATAAATTGAAAAGATTACAACTTGGTATGACAGAGGACACTGAAAAATTGTAACATGAATTGGGAAAGCCAGAAGGTCTAACATTGGCTACAGAAATAGTGACTTTGCCAGTGCTTGTTTCCTTTGAATGTTTTTTGGTAAAGTGTAATAGAACCTATTAAAAAATGCTGGACCGTGCTTACGTATGCATGTTAATGCACCAGTGGTGATATTTGAGTGGTCTTTTTAAAACAGATGTGGCTTGTAAACAAAATGGGACACACCCACCTAACAGTCCTTGGCACTGAATATGAGGTGAGATGCATATGGTGTGTGGGCAAAAATGCTGCCATTCACAATGAGGAGAGCCAATGGATGAAGTGGGCTAACCTACTGTCCCACGCTGAATGCTTTGGTGGCCTGAAGCAAATATGGATGGCATTGTAGAAACCAGTGGATGAAGGGGAGTGACTGAAAGCCGCTTTATGTAAATGTCTGTTTGTTGTATGGATTTGGTTTGGAAAAATAAACATGTAGCAGAGCCAACAGGTCAGACCTTTTTGTATCTGAAAATGTTCCTTCATTAAATGGAGAGATTGTGTATAGGGAAAATATTGAATGGGTGAGTGAATGCATAACTGGATGAATAGGTGAGTGATTGAGCACATGGATGGAGTGAGTGCCTTATGCCTTGAATGGATAAATAATGGAGTGCCTAAATGAGTGAATGGCACTAATGATTGGAGAACCACCTCCTGTCGCCAAGGGTATTGCAGCTACCTCCAGTTTCCTAGCCTCATTCAGTCAGGCACTCAATTACCTCGCGACCTATTTGAAAAACTGGTGTATCGCTCGAATGTGAATTTACCTGGAAAAAACAAAAGAAAAGAGGCATTTGGCAAAACAGGACCAGTTTGTTTAATTAAACATTACAGCTAGGAGAACAATTACAGAACCGGAGTCTGAGCACTGTCTCAAAGTACATTTGTTCTGCATGGTGGTATATACATTTTTTGGGTACAATAAAACAATTGCAGAATTCCTTTTAGGGTGAACAATGTGAACAGTTGTCATGGAGTCATAAATAAGGTCCTGATAACAAATGCAGGTGGGCCTTGACCTTGCGTGGACAGAATGTGGGCCAGCCGGTAAAGGGTCCAGATGTCTCGCCTGAGGGGCACATGATCTCTGTGTTTTACTGTGTGTGCTATGTTCTGATTGGCTGAGTGTTCATAACTTCATGTGGCATCTGACTTTATGATGTTTGGGAATGTGAGCACCCATCTGGCCATGTGTGTTTTATGGGAGCCAATCTCCTGGGACCCTTGTGGTGTCACTGCGCCTATCCGTGATCTGAGTTTCCTGTTCACACTTTTGTATGCCAGCTTTGTGCTGCCACAACTGTGACCTTTCAGTCAGTAATCTCACACTTAGGTCTTAGAGCCTGCCTTGGAGTCTGGGTTGAAGGAGAGTTCATTTTGGGTGGATTAGCTAATAGTGATGTGATTTTGTTGGTATATGTGATCATGTCATGGTGCACATGTACATCGACTTTCCCAGTATGGACCATTTAATTACAGTCGTATTATTGGGGGCTTTAGTTTTGCTTACTATTACTTCTCTAGTTACTTGTATTGTACCCTATTTGAGGACTGTGTTTTTACAGCAGGAAACCCCCGCTTGCAGGAACCACACACAAACAGTAACAATATGAAAAGGAACAACAATGAACTGCATAGACCAGTAAGCCATCGGGGTAGCCAGGAGAACCAGTCCTGTTCAGGGGTACCTCCCTCTTCACACGTGCCATTGCCTGGTATGCTAGCAGGATGCACAGATCTTCGTACACACCCCACCCACTATTGCGGTCATTAAGTCCAACACATACCAATGTTGCATCACCATGAGGCAGATGGCTCTCAGTTCTTCCTTCATCGTATTAAGGCAGAGCTCGGTGCTGTACATCATTTTGAGCATTCCTACCTGGTTATTTGCAACCAGTTCACTTTTGTCTGCACAGTGAAGAAGGGTATGAAGCCTCCTGCAGATACTTGTGCATCAGAGAACATTCTGAATTCCTCTGCACTGTCCTTTTACTGAGCCCAGCCAAAATAATCATCAGTTCCTTTCTCTAGAACCTGATACAACAAGTTTTCTTTTTCCTTAGCGGATGTTGGTACAGTTCTGACAGATACACTAAGGGCCACCCTTGGACCACAGATGGAAGCAGGAGCAGACATGTTTGTGCATTGATTTGGTAGTTTTGCTACCTCCAAAAATCTCTTTTCTGGAAAGTCTTGGGGCCAAACGGTATCCTACCCTATAGCGCCCTTTCTGCGCATCCTATCTAGCTAAGTTTGGTTCTACTCTGTGGGGTTATATCTTGTTCCTAATCCTATGTAGGATACATATAGCATCACCAAGAATTTCTTAGAAATTCCTGCATTTTTCTCATTTCAATGAGACACCAAAAGGTGGTCCCACTCGAGATATGTGTCATTGTTCATGAACATACTCATATTATGGATTGTTGGGCTTCCCCCCTCTCTGTGCCTGGCTACGTGTACAGTTGTAAGCATTGTTTCACAGGGGAATCTTGTGAGCATGTGGCTATCTCATGAACATGTGGGTAATTTTAATTATTAACCGGCGCTCTTTCTGCATCGCTAGCCCTCCAGTGTCCTAGTGTATGCATGGGGGTGCCACCTGTGTGGGCGGTGTTTTCAACCTACATGTGCAAGGGGGAGGTGTGTCACATTGAACGTTGGTTGGCGATCGCAACATGCCCTAAGGTCATGTGTGTATTCCTCCAGTCCCGGCATGTGGTGTGCAAGGTGACCATCCCTAGTGGCACCAGGTGTCTTGACTACGCCTTTTTTGTACAGGCTTCTTTTGCGCTAGCTTTGGGCTTCCTATTATTGATCAGTGGGCGCTTCCCTAGACTGTCACATAATCTGTCACCTTAATTGACATGAACCAGATAGTGTTGGAGAGTTGTTCTGTGACCCCTTTGTATCCCTGATATTGTAGTGTCCGAGATTGGAACTAATGCTTCCTCTCAGTGGTGGTCATTACAACCCTGGCGGAAGGTGTTAAAGGTGCGGTAATACCGCAAACAGGCCGGCGGACAAAAAAAGGGAATTACGACCCTGGCGGAAACCACCAACTAAGACAGCCACTTTAACACACCGCCCGCCACGGCGACACAGACAAACAGCGCGGCGGACACCGCCAACAGACAGACAGGAGAAAATGTACTGCCCACACAATCACAACACACCAATCTGCCACCTTTTCCGGGGCGGATTCACCGTGGATAAAAACACGGCGGAAACAGCTTTTGCTATGGGAAAGCGCTCACCTCAACACATCCCACGAGGAACGAGGACACCATGGAGCCCGAACTACAAATACTCCCTGCCCTTGTATTCCTGCTCATCTACGACCAACAGCGACGTAGGCGCAGAAGATACCGGTGAGTACTGCACCTACGACACGGGGAGGGGGAGGCAAAAGTTAGGGGGACACCCACCAAACACCCCCATCCCCACCCTCACATTAGACAACATACACACCAATGCAGTCACAAAAATCACAGTAACAACCCACAATCCCCCCGGAAGAATGCAAAGACCAAGCGAATTGCGGTCAAACTTTGTATTGTGCCAATATACTACTCATACAAAAATATACTGATATATATCACGAAATCTGTCAAAATTAAATATACAATACAAGAAGTAGTGCAGATATGTACAGAAAACAATGTCCGTGCACAAACAGTCCAAAAATGCATGGGCGAGGCCCACAATAGATAACTGACCAAATCCGAGAGAACACTGCCGGGGCATCAGATAGAAACAATACAGGCACCTCAGGGGGAAGGGAAGGCACCTCAGCCAGATGAATGCAAAGCCAGTTCCACGACGGGGCTACATGCCCATGTATGCCATCCTGGGGAGTGCAAAGCCACAGTCTCTCAAGTCTCTACAGTGGGTGGCTTGCCCACTGTTCAATCCTGGGGAGTGCAAAGCCACAGTCTCTCAAGTCTCTACAGTGGGTGGCTTGCCCACTGTACCATCCTGGGGAGTGCAAAGCCACAGTCTCTCAAGTCTATACAGTGGGTGGGTTGCCCACTGTTCAATCCTGGGGAGTGCAAAGCCACAGTCTCTCAAGTCTCTACAGTGGGTGGCTTGCCCACTGTACCATCCTGGGGAGTGCAAAGCCACAGTCTCACAAGTCTATACAGTGGGTGGGATGCCCACTGTTCAATCCTGGGGAGTGCAAAGCCACAGTCTCTCAAGTCTCTACAGTGGGTGGGTTGCCCACTGAGCCATCCTGGGGAGTGCAAAGACACATCTTCGCAAGTAGATGCAGTTCTCTACTGGTACTGGGTGGGACTGGTGCCCAGACTGGATGAGTCTCCCCGTGAAAGTACATGTCCTGTCACTGTCCCAGCTGCACATGGGAGAACGATGCCTGATGTGCCGGACTATTCATACCCACACGGTCTTTGCCCTGTTCAGCGGTCATCACCATGGCGGTCTTTGCTCTGTTCAGCGGTCTTCACCATGGCAGTCTTTGCTCTGGTCAGCGGTCTTCACCATGGCAGTCTTTGGCCTGTTCAGCGGTGCTTTGCCATGGCGGTCTTTGCCATGTTCAGCGGTCTTCACCATGGCGGTCTTTGCTCTGTTCAGCGGTCTTCACCATGGCAGTTTTGGCCTGTTCAGCAGTGCTTTGCCATGGCGGTCGTTGCCCTGTTCAGCGGTGCTTTGCCATGGCGGTCTTTGCCCTGTTCAGCAGTCTTCACCATGGCGGTCTTTGCTCTGTTCAGCGGTCTTCACCATGGCAGTCTTTGGCCTGTTCAGCGGTCTTCACCATGGCAGTCTTTGGCCTGTTCAGCAGTGCTTTGCCATGGTGGTCTTTGGCCTGTTCAGCGGTGCTTTGCCATGGCGGTTCTGGTACGGACATTGGTGTGTGGCATGACGAACTCCACACTGGACATTGGTGTGTGGCATGACGATCTCCACACTGGACATTGGTGTGTGGCATGACGAACTCCACACTGGACGTTGGTGTGTGGCATGACGAACTCCACACTGGACATTGGTGTGTGGCATGGCGATCTCCACACTGGACATTGGTGTGTGGCATGACGAACTCCACACTGGACATTGGAGTGTGGCATGACGATCTCCACACTGGACATTGGTGTGTGGCATGACAAACTCCACACTGGACGTTGGTGTGTGGCTTGACTTCCATCATTGCCCAGCGGGGCTGTGGGATCCTGGACCCTCCTGGGCTGTGACTCCGGCGGTGGTCTCTGGACCAGTAACAATACTTGAGCGCTCCTGGGCTGTGACTCTGGCGGTGGTCTCTGGACCAGTAACGATACTTGAGCCCTCCTGGGCTATGACTCCGGCGGTGGCGGTGGTCTCTGGACCAGTAACAATACTTGAGCCCTCCTGGGCTGTGACTCTGGCGGTGGTCTCTGGACCAGTAACGATACTTGAGCCCTCCTGGGCTGTGACTCCGGCGGTGGTCTCTGGGCCAGTAATGATACTTGAGCCCTCCTGGGCTGTGACTCTGGCGGTGGTCTCCTGACCAGTAACGATACTTGGGCCGTCCTGGGCAATGAGTCCGGCGGTGGTCTCCTGACCAGTGACGATACTTGGGCCCTCCTGGGCAATGACTCCGGCGGTGGTCTCCTGACCAGTGACAATACTTGGGCCCTCCTGGGCAATGAGTCCGGTGGTGGTCTCCTGACCAGTGACGATACTTGGGCCCTCCTGGGCAATGAGTCCGGCGGTGGTCTCCTGACCAGTGACGATACTTGGGCCCTCCTGGGCACTGACTCCGGCGGTGGTCTCCTGACCATTGACGATACTTGGGCCCTCCTGGGCTGTGACTCTGGCGGTGGTCTCCTGACCAGTGACGATACTTGGGCTCTCCTGGGCTGTGACTCTGGCGGTGGTCTCTGGACCAGTAACGACAGTGCTGGCAGTTGTATCAGGACCGCCGGAAATGATGGCGCACTTCTCCGCCGTGACACTCACAACAGGTTGGGGAGACTTCCTCTGGACCTTCCCCACCTTCTTTGGAGTTACAGCTGACTCACCAATCGCCTTGGATCCCATTTCACTTTTTGTCTCACCAGGAGTCTTGAAATGGTCCCGTCGTCCACTCTCCAATTTCAGAGCCTTTACAAGGGGTGGGCTGACAGTGCCTTGGCTCCGGGTCCTACTGCCTGCCCTGGTGCACGGGCACTCCAAAAACCTGGAACACGCACCACTGGTATTGGAGGCATTTTGGCTGAGGCGCTACGACGGGACTGATGAATTGGAGGGGGGGTGGGGGCAAAAAGGTCAATTTGACATAGGGACAGTTTCTGACGTACACTGGGATGGGTAGCTGGAGGGGCTCTGGGAGTGGAGGAAGAGGAGGTGGTTGTGGGAGGTGTCACTTTAGCTGTTTTGGGTGCAGGTGCAGGTACTGGAGGCTATCGTGAGGTGGATGGATGTTTGGTGAGTGATTGCCGGCGTTTGTGTACTTTGGGAGGGGGCGTCACAGACACACTGGGAGAGGACACAGGGGACGTGTATATGGCAGTGGAGGTGGTGAGTGCAGGTGAGCGGCTTGTGGTGCTGGGTGTCCTGGTACGAGTCCTAGTGCCTGTAGATGTAGTGCATGCAGGTGTGTGTGTAGACGACACTGGGAGGGAGGAGGGAGAAGAGGAGGAGGGGGACACAGTGGAGACAGTGGATGTTGCTGTATCTGTATGGGTGTGATGCTTGTGTGAGTGCCTGTGGTGTGTGTGGTGCCTATGTTTGCTTGAGCTACTTGTGTGTGTTGACTTGTGTGCATGCTGGTCTGTAGGTGTGCTTGGGATGGGCTGGGGTACATGGGATTGGGTCTGGGTGGAGGAAGTTGGAGGGGGGAGGCTAGACACAGGGACAATGGCTGCCATCAGTGCTGAGGCCAGAGATTGCAGGGTTCGCTGAAGGACAGCCTGACCAGAATGAATGCCTTCCAGGAATGGATTAGCGTGTTTCAACTCTTGTTCTACACCCTGGATGGCATTTACAATGGTAGACTGCCCAACAGTGAGTGACCTGAGGAGGTCAATGGCCTCCTCACTGAGGGCAGCAGGGGTGACTGGGGCAGGGCCTGAGGTGCCTGGGGCGAAGGTGATGCCCACCCTCCTGGGTGAGCGGGCACGGGGCGAACACTGAGGGGCTGCTGGTAGAGAGGTGGCGGCTGTACCTGTAGAAGTGGGGCGCACCAGATGGTGCTGCCACCACAGGGGAGCTCCCATCGGCGGACGAGTCCGTGTCGCTGGTTGGTGATCCTGTGGCCGACGTGAAGCTCCCCTCACCCTCCGTCCCACTGGTAAATTCAGAGTCTGTGGTGTGGCCCTCCATGGCCATGTGGGATGCAGCTCCCTCGTGCTCCGGTGCCACTGTACCTCCGCCTGTTAATGCTGATGTACAGAAGGACAGGGAGAGCAGAAAAAGGGGGGAGACAGAAGAAAGAGAGTTTTAGTGCATGGCATACCGCTACCGTTGGCGGACAAGACAGACGCAGCAGCCCCATGCATTATGCCGTGCTCCTGCCCTCTGCACATGCTATTTCTGGGATATGGCCTACATGGCAATGGTAGAAATCTGCCCGCATGGATGGTAAAGGGGCAACTATACATCAATTTGCCTTTTTTTTTAGCTGGGGTAGAGTGCCACATGGCCTACATAACGGAGGGGCCTTGCCTACCTAACTCGCCCTGGCCTAGGGACACCCACAGCCCACCACCCCCACCCAGACAGCTCCTCTGCACGCAAAGTCCATAGGATGAGGTTGTACTCACCCCCTTGTGTCTGCTGTGATGTCCTTAAGCGCCCATCCAACTCCGGGTAGGCCACTGCCAGGATCCGGAACATCAGGGGGGTCATGGTGCGACGGGCACCCCTCCCACGTTGGGAGGCCATCCCCAGCTGAGCCTCCGCTGTCTTCTTGCTGCAGTGGCGAATGTCCTCCCATCTCTTCCGGCAGTGGGTGCCCCGTCTCTGGTGGGCCCCCAGGGTCCGGACTTCCTTGGCAATGGCACGCCAAATGTCCCTCTTCTGGTGGGCGCTGACCTACATGACATGCACAAGGAAAGAGGAACAGTCATTACCTACTGCACCGTTGTTGTAATTGGCCCCCTCCCAACTCTATCCCTGTGGCCCATTCATCCCCATGCATGACTGTTCTATGTACTCTGCCCCCTTCCGTCATCCACCCAGCCCTCTCCACCCAGGCCTAGCCCATACAACGTGCTCCCTGTGTACTAACCTGTTGGTCTGGAGGACCGTAGAGTAGCGTATACTGGGGGAGGACCTCATCCACAAGTTTCTCCAACTCCTGTGCAGTGAAGGCAGGGGCCCTTTCCCCAGACGCAGCAGCCATCGTCGCTTCCAGACCGAGGTCACAGCAGCACTAGCAGTGTAGGTCCTCTCCTGTCGAAGGTCAGGTATCTAGTGATTGAAGAGATAGAAAATGGTGGTGACGTCCGCAGCAGTGACGTCCGCGGCGGTACGCATCATCACCGCCAGCGCACCCGTTCATTGGCTCCTGGGACCCATAGGGTCCAATGTTAACCAATGCAGCATTGAGCCGCGCTCTACGACCGCCTACCGCGACGGTGTCCAACGCCAGCGCAGTTACCCCACAATTCCATTGTCCCAGTTTAGAGGTCAGGCAGCTGCCATTTCAGGGGCCCACATGGATTCAATTACTACTGCGTCACACATACCGAGGCCTACACTCAAAACCTTTCACGGATGGGTTAATTGTCTGTTGCAGTCTTGTGTGTGACTGTGGGTACATACCTGGAGGAATGCTGACAGTTTCTTCGCTGTTGTCCTTCTTAGGCACCGTCAGTTGATATTGGAAGATGGCGGAATCCGCCGGTGTACCGACCGCTGGTGGACCTGTTGACAATGGAAGAGCGACATGTCATCGTGACCTACTGGTTTGACCGTGCCACAATCCAGGAACTATGTACCCAGTTGGAGCCAGACCTGATGTCACCAATCCGCCATCCGACTGGAATCCCCCCTGACGTGCAGGTGCTGTCAGTGCTCCATTTCCTTGCAAGTGGGTCTTTTCAGACAACAGTGGCCATGGCATCAGGGATGTCCCAGCCTATGTTTTCCAACGTGTTGTCCAGAGTGTTGGCTGCCCTGCTGAAACACGTAAGGAGATACATCATTTTCCCTGAGGTGGCGGATTTGCCTACAGTGAAAGGTGACTTCTATGCCCTTGGACATATCCCCAACGTCATAGGTGCCATTGATGGGACCCATGTAGCTATGGTCCCCCCGCAGGAATGAACAGGTGTACAGGAACAGGAAGAGTTATCATTCGATGAATGTCCAGATGGTCTGTTTGGCAGACCAGTACATCTCGCAGGTAAATGCAATGTTCCCTGGCTCTGTGCATGACGCCTACATCCTGCGCAATAGCAGCATCCCTGATATGATGGGTGAACTCCAGAGGCACCGTGTGTATGGCTATTGGGGCACTCTGGTTACCCCAACCTGTCCTGGCTATTGACCCCAGTGAGGCATCCCAGGACCAGGGCAGAGGAACGGTAAAATGAGGCCCATGGGCGGACTAGGAGGGTGATCGAGCGGAACTTCGGCCTCCTGAAGGCCAGGTTCGGGTGCCTCCATATGACTGGTGGGTCCCTATTCTACTCACCGCAGAAGGTGTGCGACATCATCATCGCCTGCTCCATGCTCCATAACTTGCCATTGCGACGCCAGGTGCCTTTTCTGCAGGAGGATGATCCAGATGACGGTGTTGTTGCAGCGGGTGAGCCTGTGGAGCCTGTGGACGGTGATGAGGATGAAGCTGATGAAGATGAAAACGACAACAGGGAGTCAGTCATACAGCAATATTTTCAGTGAGACACAGGTGAGTACATTTTCATGGTTCACATAATATTAAACGTTCACACGTCTACCTCTATCCTATACCTACATTTCACTCCCTATTTGTTAACTGAGTTGTCCTCTTCCATTTCAGTTTCAGTAATGTGGTAACCTACATGTCAACAGCTTGCACCCTTGAAAGGCTTGTGATGTGTGACATTGGTATGTTGGCCTTCCAATGGGTAACCTTTTTTAACACTGTAATTGACAATACAAAGTTCACAATCATTGACTGACCCCAATATTATTAAGGTTTCAAGGGTGTTTATTTAAGTGCATAAAAATGTAGGGGGGTTGTGAAAAGGGTATAGGTCATGGTGGAAGAATGTCCATGGCAGAGTCCAGTCTATTGGTCTCACAGGTACATTGCACACCTGGCCATTGAAAGTGGAGCTGGGGCAGTTCCAATGTGGACAGGGTAACAAAGTGGGACAGTGGGGGGACAATCAGGGTAGTCTTATTTCCTGGCGGGGTCTTGCCATCTTGCTCTGTCCTGTTCCTGGATCTCAGGGACCGCTTTCGTGGTGGTTGTCCGTCTGCAGGGGGTGGGGTGCTGGTGTGTTGGTCCTGTGGTGGGGCGTCCTGTCCACTAGCGCTGGCGCAGGTGGTGGGCAGTTCGTCGTCGTGGCTAGTGTCAGGGGCCCCTTGGAGTGCCACGGTGTCCCTCAAGGTCTTTTGAATGTCCGTCAGCACCCCTATGATGGTGCCCAGGGCGGAGCCGATGGTCCTGAGCTCCTCCCAGAACCCCAAATACTGCTCCTCCTTGTAGGAGGCTGGACTGGCTTGTAGTGAGTACCAAGGGGTACTTACACCTTGCACCAGGCCCAGGTATCCCTTATTAGTGTAGAGGGGTGTCTAGCAGCTTAGGCTGATAGAAAAGGTAGCTTAGCAGAGCAGCTTAGGCTGAACTAGGAGACGAGTGAAGCTCCTACAGTACCACTAGTGTCATATGCACAATATCATAAGAAAACACAATACACAGATATACTAAAAATAAAGGTACTTTATTTTTATGACAATATGCCAAAAGTATCTCAGTGAGTACCCTCAGTATGAGGATAGCAAATATACACAAGATATATGTACACAATACCAAAATATGCAGTAATAGCAATAGAAAACAGTGCAAACAATGTATAGTCACAATAGAATGCAATGGGGGCACATAGGGATAGGGGCAACACAAACCATATACTCTAGAAGTGGAATGCGAACCACGAATGGACCCCAAACCTATGTGACCTTGTAGAGGGTCACTGGGACTGTAAGAAAACAGTGAGGGTTAGAAAAATAGCCCACCCCAAGACCCTGAAAAGTGGGTGCCAAGGGCACCTGAATTCCCCAAAGAGCACAGAAGTCGTGATAGGGGAATTCTGCAGGAAAGACCAACACCAGCAATGCAACAACGATGGATTTCCAGACGAGAGTACCTGTGGAACAAGGGGACCAAGTCCAAAAGTCACGATCAAGCCGGGAGTGGGCAGATGCCCAGGAAATGCCAGCTGTGGATGCAAAGAAGCTGCCACCGGATGGTAGAAGCTGAGGATTCTGCACGAACGACAAGGCTAGAAACTTCCCCTTTGGAGGATGGATGTCCCACGTTGTGAAGAGTCGTGCAGAAGTGTTTTCCCGCAGAAAGACCGCAAACAAGCCTTGCTAACTGCAAGGGTCGCAGTTAAGGTTTTTGGATGCTGCTGTGGCCCAGGAGGGGCCAGGATGTCACCAATTGCGTCAGGGGACAGAGGGGGTGCCTAGCAAGACAAGGAGCCCTCTCAAAAGCAAGCAGCACCCGCAGAAGTGCCGGAACAGGCACTACAAAGTGGAGTGAAACAGTGCTCACCCGAAGTTGCACAAAAGAGTCCCAAGCCGCCGGAGAACAACTCAGGAGGTCGTGCAATGCAGGTTAGAGTGCCAGGGACCCAGGCTTGGTTGTGCACGAAGGAAATCCTCGGTGAGTGCACAGGAGCCGGAGTAGCTGCAAAATACGCGGTTCCCAGCAATGCAGTCTGGCGTGGGGAGGCAAGGACTTACCTCCACCAAACTTGGACTGAAGAGACACTGGACTGTGGGAGTCACTTGGACAGAGTTGCTGAGTTCAAGGGACCTCGCTCGTCGTGCTGAGAGGAGACCCAGAGGACCGGTGATGCAGTTCTTTGGTGCCTGCGGTTGCAGGGGGAAGATTCCGTCGACCCACTGGAGATTTCTTCGGAGCTTCTAGTGCAGAGAGGAGGCAGACTACCCCCACAGCATGCACCACCAGGAAATCAGTCGAGAAGGCGGCAGGATCAGCGTTACAAGGTCGCAGTAGTCGTCTTTGCTACTTTGTTGCAGTTTTGCAGGCTTCCAGCGCAGTCAGCAGTCGATTCCTTGGCAGAAGGTGAAGAGAGAGATGCAGAGGAACTCTGATGAGCTCTTGCATTCGTTATCTAAGGAATTCCCCAAAGCAGAGACCCTAAATAGCCAGAAAAGGAGGTTTGGCTACCTAGGAGAGAGGATAGGCTAGCAACACCTGAAGGAGCCTATCAGAAGGAGTCTCTGACGTCACCTGCTGGCCCTGGCCACTCAGAGCAGTCCAGTGTGCCAGCAGCACCTCTGTTTCCAAGATGGCAGAGGTCTGGAGCACACTGGAGGAGCTCTGGGCACCTCCCAGGGGAGGTGCAGGTCAGGGGAGTGGTCACTCCCCTTTCCTTTGTCCAGTTTCGCGCCAGAGCAGGGCTGAGGGATCCCTGAACCGGTGTAGACTGGCTTATGCAGAGATGGGCACCATCTGTGCCCATCAAAGCATTTCCAGAGGGTGGGGGAGGCTACTCCTCCCCAGCCCTGACACCTTATTCCAAAGGGAGAGGGTGTAACACCCTCTCTCTGAGGAAGTCCTTTGTTCTGCCCTCCTGAGCCAAGCCTGGCTGGACCCCAGGAGGGCAGAAACCTGTCTGAGGGGTTGGCAGCAGCAGCAGCTGCAGTGAAACCCCGGGAAAGGCAGTTTGGCAGTACCCGGGTCTGTGCTAGAGACCCGGGGAATCATGGGATTGTCTCCCCAATACCAGGATGGCATTGGTGGGGCAATTCCATGATCTTAGACACGTTACATGGCCAAATTTGGAGTTACCATTGTGAAGCTACACATAGGTAGTGACCTATATGTAGTACATGTGTGTAATGGTGTCCCCGCACTCACAAAGTCCAGGGAATTGGCCCTGAACAATGTGGGGGCACCTTGGCTAGTGCCAGGGTGCCCACACACTAAGTAACTTTGCACCCAACCTTTCCCAGGTAAAGGTTAGACGTATAGGTGACCTATAAGTTACTTAAGTGCAGTTTAAAATGGCTGTGAAATAACGTGGATGTTATTTCACTCAGGCTGCAGTGGCAGGCCTGTGTAAGAATTGTCAGAGCTCCCTATGGGTGGCAAAAGAAATGCTGCAGCCCATAGGGATCTCCTGGAACCCCAATACCCTGGGTACCTCAGTACCATAAACTAGGGAATTATAAGGGTGTTCCAGTATGCCAATGTAAATTGGTAAAATTGGTCACTAGCCTGTTAGTGACAATTTGGAAAGAAATGAGAGAGCATAACCACTGAGGTTCTGATTAGCAGAGCCTCAGTGAGACAGTTAGTCATAACACAGGTAACACATACAGGGCACACTTATGAGCACTGGGGCCCTGGCTGGCAGGGTCCCAGTGACACATAGAACTAAAACAACATATATACAGTGAAATATGGGGGTAACATGCCAGGCAAGATGGTACTTTCCTACACTCCTGCAGACGCAGGGTCTCCTGCAACTTGTCCAGTACCGTTGCCATAGTCTCCTGGGAGTGGTGGTATGCTCCCATGATGGAGGAGAGGGCCTCGTTGAGAGTAGGTTCCCTTGGCCTGTCCTCCCTCTGTCGCAGAGCAGCCCTCCCAGTTCCCCTATGTTCCTGTGCCTCCGTCCCCTGGACCGTGTGCCCACTACCACTGCCCCCAGGTCCCTGTTGTGGTTGGGGTGTTGGGTTAGTCTGGGTGACCTGTTGTGGTGGACACACCGCTGATTGACCTGCCCTGGGTAGGGAGGTATGGGCCCGCTGGGTGGGTGTTGTGCTGGTGTTACCAGAGGGTGGCAGCTCGGTGTTGGGCTTTGGCTGGGCAAGGGGAACCGACTGTCCTGAGGCCCACGATGGTCCGGGCTGGTCATCAAGATCCAGTAGGGCAGGGCTGCTGTCGTCAATGTGGGCCTCTTCTGGGGGTGGAGTGGTGTTGTCTGGACCCTCTGGTGTGGTGACGTTCCTTGGGTTCCTGCGGGGGTATGAGTACAGGATTATTGCATGTGTGTGTTTCATGGTGTGCAATGGTTGGGTGTGCGTGTACCCCAGTGCTAGCATTCCTGTGTGGGAGCTTGTGTGGTGATTGTTGGGGGGTGTTGTGGGTCTGTGCAGTGGGCACGCTTTAGTGATGGGTATCCATGCTTAGTTGTGTCATGCAGGTCTTGGGGTTGGGATGGGTGGTTGGTGTTATGGGTAGATTAGTGAGGAGTTAGGATGTTAGTGGAGGGTTTGAGGGTGGGGGTGTGTGATAGCATGCAGGTAGGGTGGGGGATATGATAGTTAAGATTTGACTTACCAGTGTCCGTCCCTCCAACGACTCCTGCGAGGCCCTCAGGATGCAAGATGGACAAGACTTGCTCCTCCCATGTTGTTAGTTGTGGGGGAGGAGGTGGGGGTCCGCCGCCAGTCCGCTGCACCGCGATGTGGTGCCTGGATACCGTGGAACGCACCTTTCCCCGTAGGTCGTTCCACCTCTTCCTGATGTCCTCCCTATTTCTTGGGTGCTGTCCCACAGCGTTGACCCTGTCGACTATTCTTTGCCATAGCTCCATCTTCCTGGCTATGGATGTGTACTGTACCTGTGAGCCAAATAGCTGTGTCTCTACCCATACGATTTCCTCCACCATGACCCTGAGCTCCTCCTCGGAGTAGCGGGGGTGTCTTTGGCGTGCCATGGGGTGGTGTGTGTGATGTGTGGGGCGGTGTATGTGTTGATGAGTGTGGTGAGTGTAGTGGTATGTGGTGTTTTGTGCGTGGATGTTGTGTGGGTGATGGTGTAGTGTGCCTCTGTGTGATGGGGTTCTCTATTCTGTGCTGTCTCTCTCTGGCCTTCGTCTCTAATTTTTGGTCATAGGGGTTTGTGGGTGATGTGGGTGTGTGTTTTATATTGTGTTGGGTGTGTGGGAGTGTTGTTTGTAGGTGTATCAGGTGTGTGTATTTGGAATTGTCCAATGTGGCAGTGTTTTGGAGATGTGTGTGTAGTTTGAGCACGGCGGTGTGTACCGCCAATGGAATACCGCGGTTGAAAGACCGCTGCGTGGATTCATGGGTCGTAATAGCATGGGCGTGTTTCTGTTGGCGTGGAGGTGGAGGATTTGTTTCCGCATGTTTATCGCTGACCTTTGGTGTGGCGGTATTGTGTGGGTGTCTGAATTTCGACGGATTCCGAGATGTGTGTCATAATAGCTGTGGCGGTCTCCCGCCGCCGCCGCGGTGTATTGGCGGTCTTCTGCATGGCGGTAAGCACCTTTTCCCGCCAAGGTCGTAATGACCCCCATTGTCTGTAAGCTCTTGTGTGTTAGCTGATTTATAGGCCTGATCCGGCGTTCTGTTCTGCTTGAATCTCTGATGGATCTTTTCAGACTCCCTGTTCTCTAGTACCCTCTCCTCTCTCAGACCATATCTTATTTGAACCTGTGGTTCCCAGTTGTTGCTTGGAAAACTTTGAGGAAAAGGAGAAAAAATATCGCTGCATTGAGACTCCGGTGCAAGGCCAAGAACTCGTTGAAGGGTGCCCAAATGTGTGTAATGGTCTGGGACGGTTGGTTACTCTGGTGAAACCTCCCCAATTTAGTGTCTCAGCGTCATGGCCGTTTTTTACCATTCACTTCCCTCATATTATCACCAGCACGTCCTGCAGTGAACACAAATACATGGAGTCTCTCACACCTGTAAAATAATTATATAGCTTGTCTTTACACATTCAAAAATACCCTCATTTACAAATGTGAGCCTGTTTTTTTTATCTGTTTCAGTCATTACTGGGGGCCACTTACTGCCCAGTCCAAACTTGAAGATGCATACATGGCTACAGTAACAAGCATTTGCAAAGCCAATAAGTTTCATCTATACAAGATCTATTGGCTTTGTCTATGCTTTATTAGCTATGTTGCACAGCAGCACAGGCTTTAGGGAAAGGAAAAAAAACTGCTATGATGTAGTTAGCGTTGACCGCGTCATAGTGCATTTTTCCTTTTTAAGCCATGTTGCATTGCAGCCGGATGTCTAACAAAGCATTGAAAAAGCCAAATAGCTCTTGGGTATGCAAATGCTCTTTAGCTTTGTTTAATGCTTTTGTGGCAGAAAGGAGGATGGGGAACCGAGGAGGCTGGGAGGAGGCATCAACATAACAGAGGGTAACAGCCTTTACCATGCCTCATTTATCATGTAAGTGTATTTAAGGTAAATCTATCTGTCTATCTATCTATCTATCTATCTTCAAATACATATATACATAGAGTGGTAAGGGTATTTTTAGAGTGTAGGGGTGGGTTGTGGCATAGGATGTTTAGGGTATTCTTAGGGTTTAAGGGTAGATAGGGGTGTAGGATGGCAAAGGTATAATTAGGGAATAAGGTTTTAGGGATGGGTAGGTCATAGGATCGTAAGGATATTTTTAAGTGTAGGAGGCTGGCCCTTTATGTAGTGTACAAAGCTAGGCTAGGCACACTGTGCAGGGAGTCCAGATAACCACATGTTGGTTTACAGGGGTGAAAACTAGATAACCTAATGCTCTAATTTTAAATGTAGCTTGGTCAAGCAGATAGGCCAATCTTGGAGATCGCAAAGCATTTGTTGTCCTCACAGTATCAATCATGCAATTCACGCACTTAAAGGAATAACTCGAGATCAATTTATAAAAATACTTCAAATTTTTATAGAATTTTAAAGACCAAGATTATCAAAATGTATTAAGTACTTTTTGAGATATTAATTTTTGAAGTTTAATAAAAATAGTATTTTTATGCATAATTACACAATATAGAAATTAATGGAAAGTCACCTTTGACACTACATATAAAAACAAACATTTAGTTTACAAGTTCTTCTTTTGCAGGTTGGTTGAGGGTGGCGGTGGGCACACTGTGCCAGCTGGAGAAGTTCGGGTGGCTCCCAGTTCCGGCGGGAGCAGCAAGGAAAGGTCTCTGGAGCTGGTGCAGGGATACTGTTGGGCACCACTTGGAAAGGCACTGCTCAGGTAGGTTTAAAGATGGTTCCTTGGAGTCACCTTGGAGTGTTGAGAACATGCAGAGTTGAATCCAAAAAACCCTAGTTTGTACCACAGTTTTGGCATTTTTCTAAGAGGTAGTCTATCTTCCCTATTTGTTGTGCTCTCAACCTACTTCCAGTTTGTGGTGGTCCAGAAAAGCTACAGACTTCTGAAAAGTAGACAAAATTCCAAATTCAGTAAGGGGTCATATGTGCAGATCACTCAATGTTTTCTGAAGGAAAATAACCGTTGAAATAAAGGAATACTAAAAAAAGCATTTGCAATGCAACAGGTCTCGCATTTGCTCGATTTAGAGCTAATGGCATTGTAAATGAATAACTGGACTTTTCTTGCCACATAAATTAGTCAAATCTGCAGCATAATTTGGTCCTCTCTACCACATAATCCAAGTGGCCCTGCAAATAGCTAAAGCACTTCCATTTACCTTCATACTCTATCTGCAGCAAAAAATTAAAATATTGGCATTATTTATTATATTTTGTTATATTATTATTTTGGGGTCCCCCCAACCCAGTGTTGGGACCATGAGATGACCTGGACTGAAAGAGCAGGTCGTGAGTGAGTTATGGGAAAAATGTTTTGTAAAAGGAATGCCCCCGCAAAGCATTATTGGTCGAGTTTCAGAGTGCAGAGAATATTTTAGTATCTTGACTGTAATACTCAGAACAACCCCTAAAGGGCACTATTATAAAAATATTTGTAAAAAAGATGGTCACGTAACCATATAGCCAGCCCCTAGAAAGCATAAACAAATAAAAAGTGAATGGCAGAAAGTAATGCAGTATAAGCATATATTTACCCCCTACGGGGTGTAGTGCATTACACATTTTCAGGCCTAGCAGGTGTATTAAAATGATATGACAACCAAGGTCCTTAAAATATGATCTACTCTCAGCTGTAAAACAAAATTTCCAGCCATGAGAGAACTTAAAAAGATTCTGAGTGGTGGGCGGGGTTATTATTTTGCCCCCCCCAACCTATTGCGGGGACCAAGAATGAGTGTGTTGTGCTGAATATTTTGATGGTAGTCTCATTGTCCTAGGACCACCACACAGTGAGTTATGGGCAAAAATGTTTTGTAAAAGGAATGCCCCACAAAGCATTATGGGGTGATTTTCCTAGTTAAGCGCATATTGTAGTATCTTGACTGTAATACTCAGAACAGCCATTAGAGGAGACCATAATAAAAATAGCATTTGTAAGAAACATGGTCATGTAACCATACAGTCAGCTCCTAGAGAGCGTAACAACATGAAAACATAGTGGCACTATGTAATGTAGAATAACCATATATGTAGCCCCTGGAGGGCATAGGCCCTCATTACGAATTCCGAAGTTGCAGGCGATACTATACCACCAGTGATGGCGGTATTGGTGGCTCCCTATTATAACATTTCTGCTCGGCCAGCGGAAATGTCACATAAACATTGCTGCCGGCTCATTATAGAGCCGGCGGCAATGTTGATGTGCAGCGGGTGCAGCAGCACCTGTTGCGCATTTCACTGCCTGAAATTCGGGCAGTGAAATGCGCGATGGGGCTGTGCCAAGTGCATGGGCAGTGCAGGGGCCCCCAGGGGGCACCGAGTCCCCCTTACCACCAGCCTTTCCATGGCAGTGTTTACCGCCATGGACAGGCTGGCGGTTGGGGACTCATAATCGGATTATGACCGCCTGGCGGAAGCCTGGTGGTATAGTGGAGGGGCCAGCGGTATGATACACTGGCGGAACACCACCAGCCTGTTGGCAGTGTTACCGCCAGTGTACCGCCAGGGTCATAATGAGGCCCATAGTGCCTTACATGTTTTCAGGCCTAGCACTGTCATACACCATGTTGTTTGCTGCCAGACTCAGTCACAACACCAGACGGAGTAGTTTTTCAGGACCCCACAAGAAGTATGGGAATGGATTGACCAGTTCTCACAAGTGGGTCTCAGTCAGGGATCTCCCAGGTGGAAATGAGGACAGCGAGGATGAAATCTCAGGAACAAAAGTCCTTGTGGGAGCACCCCCTCGGGAGAGGAGGTTCATAGAGAACAGCAAAAGATTCTGGAAGTGGTGGTGGCAGTGAGCAGCGGAGGTGCAAAACCGGCCTCCACTGTGGCAGATGAAGCAGACCACCCATTGGAGTCCAACAGAGAATCCAACTGACTCTGAAACTGAAATGCCTATGGTGACACCTGACACTGCAGACAATCTGATATAACGCAGATATGGTGATGTACCCATCAGAGGGGCTTTCCCTAACCTTACCTTCTCTCTCCCACTAATTTTATTGTTTTCAGTAAAGGGGGCCAATAGTGGATAGGGTATAGGAGACATTCCTATTGATGTTGACATTCCAGCTCATTGGGCCTACACCTGCGACTCATAGTGTGGATAAATTAGGATGGAGGTATTGGTGGAGAGTAACCTTTTGATTTTCACATTGCTTGCAGTTGACACAGTTGCACTTGTGTAAGTTTGAGTTCTGAGTAAATGATTCAAGTGGGGAGAGTTTGCCTGTTTGTCCTGTGGTATGGGAGTTGAGGTGTTAGATGTTTGTTGGGGATTTCAGAAGGGCCTACACCCAGAATGTGCCTCCTGCACTCTCTCACAGGAGGATGATGGGGTGTGCGGTCATGGTTACGACGTGTCTAAGAGTGTTTCTTGTATTCATTCGCTTAGGATGGCACTGCCTTTGACATACAAAATAATGTCCTGGAACATTAAGGGGATGCACACCATCACCAAGTGGTACAAGGTATATTTGAACCTCAGCAGGTGGGGGACTCAGGAGACACATCTAACGGCTAAAGAAGGTGCGGAACTGCAATGCAGATGGAGGGGCAGGCATACTACACCACTTATTCGGCCTATGTACGAGGCAGATTAATATGGATAAAACCCCGGAACCCATTCCAACACACAGGGGATATCATTGACCCATGTAGTGGTCATAGGCCGATTGAATGGCAGGCATAACACACTAAGCAGCATCTATGTGCCACATGTAGACCATAGGGCATTTTTTTACTGAATTATCGCACATGCTGCCCCCTCCCACTTTGTGGGTTCTGTTGTTATAGGAGGAGATTTCAACTTTATTGCTAACCCTAACCTGGACCGCTTTCACCCCCAGTGCATGATTGTCCTGTTACCAAACTGGCCTGAGAATTTACTGACTGTCGTTCATTACACCCGCAGGACAGAGACTATTCTTTCTTTTTGCAACAGCATGACTTTCTTGTGCACTTGGACACATTTCTATGCATCCCAGATGTTCAAGGTTCTGTATAGACAGTGGAATACCTTTCCTGAACAGTGTATGATCATAACCCAACCTTACTGGTGCTAGTGTGGGAACAAATGTGGCTTTGCATTCCATTGTGGTAGCGGAAGCTGGAATCCCTTGAGGATGCAGCATATCAGGAGAGTGTAGGGAACCACATCAAACAACACTTCGCTGACAATAATGGTTCTGCCTCCTCTGCACAGGTGGAGTGGGATGCCTTCAAACTGGTGCTTAGGGGCAGTTGCTTAGCCGTGTCAATGGGGTAAGATGCACGCTACTCATGGAAATCTCAGCATCCAAAGAAGTATTGTACAGGATTGAGCTGAGAAGACCTGGCAACCCGGGGGTGCAAACAGACCTATTGGAAACTAGAGAAAAAGTAGCAGAACATGTAGCGAGCCTTTGATACTTTGATTGCAAGGCTTATATGACCAGGGCTCATGCACAACGAGGCCACTACTAGCCTGACTGGCAGACCCTGCTAAATGGGGCTCTGCGATTTTAGGAATCGAATTGGACACCAGTCACAAACAATATAGGCAAGTGGATATTAATAAAGAGTTCCAATACTACTATTCTGCACCCTATTGTAGTGCACTAACTTGCCCTGCGATGGACATAGATATTTTTTTGACACCCCTGTTGTTTCCCACACTGCCCCTTGAGGAGGCAGTGGCCCTGGGCAATGAGATCATGCTTCTGGGTGCCAGAGCTGCGATAAAAGCTATGCCCAGTGGAAACATGCTGGACACTGATGCACTAACGCAGTTTTGTACCAAAATGTTTAGCACCGGCTTGCATCATTTCTGTGCACCAGCCGGGCAGCATATTTATGGAATGGTGCAAAGAGTAGGCTAATGTAAGAAAAAATGACGTTAGTCTGGTGTGGCTGGCGGTATGGAAGAAGGGGGTTTTACACCAAAAAATAACGTTAGGCAGGTTAGAGTAAAAAAAATATGACTCTAATCTGCCTAGAGTCATTTTCTGACGCAAAACCATCCATACCACATGACTCCTGTATTAGAAGAGACAGGAGTCATGCCCACCAACCCAATGGCCAGCACAGGGGACAAGGGTCCCCTGATCATGGCCATTACACCCTGTCCCATGTATGGGGGCCCATTTCAGGGCCCCTATGGCACTTTAAAAATAAAATTAAATACCTACCTGTGCTTACCTGGGATCGGGTCCCCATCCTCCGCGGTCCCTCTGGTGTGGCTGGGGGTGTCCCTGGGGAGGGCACCTGTGGGCTTATTCCATGGTGTTCCACCATGGAGATAGGCCATCAGATCCCCTTCGCCTGCCCTGACCCAGGCATTAAAAAATAGGGCAAAGCGAGCTTTGCACCATTTTTTGACCCCTCCTCCCTCCCGTGCACCATTTTTGCACTGGAGTATAAATATGGTGTTAAGGGCCATAGAGTCATTTTCTGCACGGGAACGCCTATCTTGCATCTCATTAAGGCAAGGTAGGTTTCCGCATTCAAGAAATCACTTAACTCCATAAATTTGGCGCTAGACAGGTCTAGCGCCAAAGTATAAATATGGAGCTGGTTTTGCACCAAATTAGAGGGAAAAAATATGATGCTAATTTGGTGCAAACAGAGTATAAATATGCCAGTCATTTTTAAAAATCCATTAAAAATCACACAGTTAAGTTACCAGTCTCTACTTTTGAAGGGTGGTCGCAGTGGTCTGTGGGCACCTCATGCCAGCTGGGTGAGCCTTGGGCAGCAAGTTCCGGCGGGATCAGCATTGGAAAAGTTCTTGGCAAAGGCACAGGGGCACCTAGATGGGCCACTTGGAAAAGTGAGCTGGATTGCAAATTCAAAGTGGTGCCTAGGGGTTCCCTTGGGGTGTCGAGGTCACAAGGGGTTGAGGACCCGGGGCACACAGCAGATCCCGCGATGCAAGGCCCAGGGCAGCCAGGTGCAGGGCATTTTGGAGGTCTTGGATGCTGTGCGCAACGAAGTCCACTGTTGCTGGAGGTGAGTCTCTTTGATGGCTGCTTACAGGACAATGGGGGCACTCTGGTTTGAGCAAACAAAATGTACTAGCGGAGCACAATTATTTTTTTCCTTTCTTTCTTTTTTCTAAAGTATTGATAATCAAAAAGTCAAATATGACTATATAATTAGTAAATTGTGATAGACTGTCCACAATCCATATACATTCATATATTATTAACCTCAAGCAATGTAGGTTCTCATAATTTTATATAATGAAAATATTTATTTCAAAAATTGGTGACGTTGATAAATAACATACAACACTAACCCCTACAGTAGAAAACCAACCAACATAGAAGACATAATGTAAATAGATGCAATAAAAGTCCATAATCTAACACAGAAATGAACTATGAGTCAAAGGACCGGATGATATTTTGTTGAATCCACATGTAACATCAGCCGACACGTGTTTCGTTCACACATTGGACTTCTTCAAGGCTGATAAATCATAATTCAAAAACATTACATTAATAATTAAAAAATTACAAAATCTAAATAACAACTCCAAAAGACTAAAAGACTAAGGGGTCATTCCTACCCTGGCGGTCATAGACCGCCTGGGCAGGTGACGGAGGAAGCACCGCCAACAGGCTGGCGGTGCTTCCGGGGGCATTCTGACCACGGCGGTAAAGCCGCGGTCAGAAACGGGAAACCAGCGGTGTCCCGCCGGTTTCCCGCTGCCCCAGGGAATCCTCCACGGCGGCGCCGCTTGCAGCGCCGCCATGGGGATTCCGACCCCCTTACCGCCATCCTGTTCCTGGCAGTTTTTACCGCCAGGAACAGGATGGCGGTAACGGGTGTCGTGGGGCCCCCTAACAGGGCCCCATAAAGATTTTCAGTGTCTGCTTTGCAGACACTGAAAATCGCGACGGGTGCCACTGCACTCGTCGCACCCCTTCGACTCCGCCGGCTCCATTCGGAGTCGGCATCCTCGTGGAAGGGGGTTTCCCGCTGGGCCGGCGGGCGGCATTCTGGCGGTCGCCCGCCAGCCCAGCGGGAAAGCCAGAATGACCGCCGCGGTCTTTTGACCGCGGTACGGTCTTCTGGCGGTTCCCGCTTGGCGGGCGGCAACCGCCGCCCGCCAATCTTAGAATCAGGCCCTATATACTTTATTGGCAAAATCATCAAATCGTTTTGCAAAAGTATAGACTCTATCATTTTCATAGTCCCTGTCGTCCCTCTGTATTTTTGACAACATTTTGTTTTTAATGTAAAGTTGATGTTTATCCAACATGTCTTTTAGAATTTTATAATTTTTTTCTTTCACCTCTGGTAGATTGAGGGCTAGGATCTCAGTTTCAAGCTCTTTAATTTCCTTCAATAAACTTTCCTTCTTTTCCTTTGCATGTTGTACTAGAATGGTCATCATTCCTTTGGATGCTTCAAAGAGCAATTGCTCCCAATCTAACATATGTTTCGGTGAGAGATCATCGAAGGAGGGAAATATGAGTACTCTCAAACCTCGTGGTACTTTTTTATCTGCAATGTATTTTCTTAAAACAGTTGCGTCCCACCACCGAGACAATTCCTGTTTTCTTAATTTTTCCAAACGTACGTATTTCAATTTCATACCTTCTGGGCAATTAGCCCCTATATGGGATTTATTCCTATCACTTGAACTATGTGAAAACATTTCATGAAAGATTTTATCCCTATCATCTTCAAAAGTCGTCATTTTGAAAATTGCAGTAACAATCAATGTGGAGAAGGGTGGAAAGTGCAAATGATTAGTTAGTTATAAGAGAAAAACAAATTTGGCAACACTAAGCAACAGTATCAATGCACATTTCCTAATTTACCCAAGTATAAATGCTGTTAGGTAGTGCTCATACACTAATGCACATCGTTGCCCTGATGTGCTTTCCGGTTTTTCAAAGAAAAGACCGTAACAATAGAACCAAACAAAATGAACTAGCGGAGCACAACAATTTTTTTCCTTTCTTTCTTTTTTCTAAAGTATTGATAATCAAAAAGTCAAAAAGTCAAATATGACTATATAATTAGTAAATTGTGATAGACTGTCCACAATCCATATACATTCATATATTATTAACCTCAAGCAATGTAGGTTCTCATAATTTTATATAATGAAAATGGGGGTGCCCCATTGAATTTTATTGCTCATTGGCCATAGAGTTATGTGGGACATTCCTGTTTATACTATCATGGACAAGACATATTCATTTGGATATGGTTTTCCGACTTTATTATACCTGTTTGATATTGATTCAGGTTTTAATATTCTCTCTCATATAATGACTTTATTCAATATGGCCGATACATTTTCTTTTGTGACTTTCTATTTGTGGCCTGACATTGGTATGGCCAAGCACTTTGAACAACATATAGAGGTTAGTCTCATTTGTGACGTGATGTATCTATATAGAGTTAAATTGCACTTTGTAGGGAACCAGGTTTCATGTTATCGTGACGGTTTTGATATTTTGCTTAGATTGGATTACGGTCCCTTTGATAAGAAGGATATGATAAATAAAGGCCATATTATGGCCTGTATCAGCTACTAATATGTGCATACATGTTCTTTTTCATTTATTTGTAGGACCAACTACAGTTGAGAAACTAAAATTATATTATCAAAAAAAAAAAATTAAAACCAGTTGCGTTTTTTTTGTACAATGAACAAGCTTAGTGCGGAAAATACCAAGGTTAGTGGGGTACCAGATTTTGAATATAGGTAACACATATGGCCTACATTTTGACAGTTGATGATTGGATCTCTTCCCCTGTTTCTCTGTTATTTAGAGATTTGAGTATCATTTGGAGATACAAGTGATAAATGGAGAGATTAAGGTACTTTCCCTTCAAAACTCTTTTTGGGGGTTACATAGGTCTCTCTTTCATACTTAAAAATAGTGACTCACCTTCACATTCATATCAAATTTTATCCCCATCACTCATATGTACTATATCATTTTTAATCTCAAAGACTAATTTGGGATGTAGGTTCTCTATGGCACGTTTTTTATTTCCAACACACTCTTGGTGCAGGTTAACTAACTGTGATCCTTTCTTTAGTCTTTTGGAGTTGTTTTTTAGATTTTGTAATTTTTAAATTATTAATGTAATGTTTTTGAATTATGATTTATCAGCCTTGAAGAAGTCCAATGTGTGGACAAAACACGTGTTGGCTGATGTTACATGTGGATTCGACAAAATATCATCCGGTCCTTTGACTCATAGTTCATCTCTGTGTTAGATTATGGACTTTTATTGCATCTATTTACATTATGTCTTCTACGTTGGTTGTTTTTCTACTGTAGGGGTTAGTGTTGTATGTTATTTATCATTGTCACCAATTTTTTAAATAAATATTTTCATTATATAAAATTATGAGAACCTACATTGCTTGAGGTTAATAATATATGAATGTATATGGATTGTGGACAGTCTATCACAATTTACTAATTATATAGTCATATTTGACTTTTTGACTTTTTGATTATCAATACTTTAGAAAAAAGAAAGAAAGGCAAAAAATTGTTGTGCTCCGCTAGTACACTTTGTTTGGTTGTATTGTTATGGTCTTTTCTTTGAAAAACCGGAAAGCACATCAGGGCAACGATGTGCATTAGTGTATGAGCACTACCCAACAGCATTTATACTTGGGTAAATTAGGAAATGTGCATTGATACTGTTGCTTAGTGTTGCCAAATTTGTTTTGCACTCTGGTTGGAGGTCCAGGGTGTTCCTGAAGTCCCTCGACTGGGGCTTCCTCCTGATCCTTTGTCAGCTCGGGGTAGCTGGTTTTCTCCTGGTCCTACGTCAGCTGACCAGGACCCAGGGTATTGCTCTATCTCGGCCACTGGGGATCGCAGCACCACCAAACTTGGTACAGTTGGGGGGCACTTCTGGGCTGCCGTCGGTGTGTTGTTGGGTCTAGCTGTGACTTCCAGTCATGGAGATATTGGCAAGTCAGTGAAGTGACCTTCACTGGTTTCTCGGTCCTTTGCAGTTTTCTTGCTTTTCTTGAGTAGTGCCTCCATCCAGGAGGGAGATCTAGGGTGATCCTTGAAGCCTGGAGGTCCCCTGAGTTTCTTGGGGTCGGTCCAGTGTTCAGCTCCTCCGCTGTCACGATTGTCGGGTCTCTGGTGCAGCAAGCAGGGGTCTTGGTGCCTCTTCTGGTGCAGCAGGTCCTCAGTTCTCGTCCGGGCGGTTCCTTTGGTGCTGGTCTTCTTTTCTTCCTGGGATTCTTTTCAAAATCTACCATCTTGGTCTAGGGGAGCCCACTAAATACTAAATTTAGTGGGCGTTATAGGGGGGACCTGGAAGTGTCCAATGGGACCCTTACCCTTGGATGGCTACACCCACTATAGTGGCCACTTCCTGTGGGAAGGGTCACTTCCCTAACCCTCATTGGCTGTTTCCCTCCATTCCAAGATGGAGAAAACTGAATCAGAGGGCCCACTTCGCATGCAAGCCCTTACGGGTGGTGCAGGCTCAGTGAGGCCACTGCTCCTACCCTTTGTCTGGTTTCCCGCCTCTGCCCCCGCCAAAAGTGGGGGTTTGCAAAGGGACAAGCCCTCTGCTGCTAGTAGCAGACCTGGAGACTCAAGTACTTCTGCACCCGCCGCACTGAGGCATTGCCGACAGCTCCATGTGGAGCCATCGGTAATGTCCCTGCCCTGCATTCTTCTGGGCCGGTGCGCGGAAACACTGTTTTCGCCCGCCGGCCCAGCAGAATGTTCTTTATGCGGACGGCAGGGTCTCAAGGGAGCTGGCGGTCTATAGAAAGACTGCCATCATGAACACAGTGGTGTTTACCACTGTGTTCATAATGACCACCAAAGTATGGTGCACCCTGCTTTGGGGCTGGAAGGCCTGCTAGAGAGGTGACTTATCCATAACATATACAGTGTATGGGGCAGGGCACACAGAGGGTGTGCCATGTCAATTTTGTCCTTTTAGGGTTGCCTTAGTACACTCAGCCTGCAATGGCAGGGCTGGGTGCATCTGAGTGCATGGCCCTTGGGAGTGGCACAATCAGTGCTGCTGCCCCCAGAGGGCTACTCTTAATATCTCTTGCCCTGGATACTGGGGTACCCATTTACTAGGGACTTACAGGGGTATTAAAGAGTGTAACCAATTGTGCCAAGCATCACAACAGTTTTAGGGAAAGAGCTCTGGCCCAGGGAGCCTGTTTAGCAGAGGCCCTGGGCACTACCAACTTCTAGAACACATCAACATCAGGCAAAAAGCGGGGGCTAATCATGCAAAAAGAGGCCTCCTCTCACAACACGTCAATAGTTTTAGTGTACACTCCAGCTTTCTCTCTTTTGCTCAGAACCTTCATGTTACCTCTAGTGCACAAAGCATCTAATGAGGAGTTCGTATTTCTAATGCTTAGCAATGTATACTTAAAAAATATACTAAAACATACATCATTATACTTAAAAACAACTAAGCCAACTAAACACATAGGGGTTGTAAAAATTAGAAAACCAATGCTAAAAAAGACAAACCATTCACTAATACACAGCATATGATAAACTGAGCAGTAGGATTCAAGCCATCTCTGCTAACGTGAAATCTGCAACTTAGCAAGTATGTGTTGAGAGGTCATCAAATGATAGACTCGAGAAACCTCCAGTTTCTTCATCCAAATATGTGTTCTGTATTTCTGAGAAAAGAATTACAAAGGAACTAGCCCACAACTGCCAGGATCCCAGTGTAGCTCCACAGTGCAAGACTGTAACTGCTGCAACTGAACCATCACAACACTCTAGAATTCTACACTCAACCAAGTGGCAAGAATTAACAATAGAATGGTACATGCCACAGGCATTCCCTTCCTTTAAACAAAAATAAAAACACATCAAATACACACACTCTTGCACATAAATATAAACATAGAAATTAGTTCGAAACAAAATCAGCAAACCTTGTGGGTAGTCTAACTGAGCTTTGTCCAATTGTTCTATTGGTCCCAAGTCTTTCCCCACATTATGATGCCAAGAAACATCATAACTTTAATTAAAATAGCTCTTCATGATGCAACCAGAACAACAGTGATTGGGAATTATCTAGAGGACCAACAGGAGTTTGATTGGTCAGAACCAGCCAAAATATGACGTGATTAGGCACACTAGCAGAGCACACATCAGTCATGACATGGTCCTGAGGACTATACACTTATGACAGTAGCCAACATGGAATCATCAGTAGATTTTCCCTTCCAAGATGTGTTTATGATGTTGGCTTTCTTTTCAGTGATGGGTACTACATTGTTCCTATTCCAGTACACTTTCCTTCCAACAAAACTGAAGCATTGGTTACTTTTAGTATTTTAACAGGAGCGAAAAACTGAGAACCCCCTTCAGAACCCTTAAAAAGGTTTTCTGATAAGTACCCAATCATCAACATTGAAATCCATCAATTTTGCTCCTCTTTTCATGTCACTAGTTTTAAATTGTTTCAACAAAACCCTCTCATGCATTTTCTTGGAATGATAAGATATTGTAGGTGCCTGATGAGGTAGATGTTTGCTTTTGGGTTCCGTCCCCCTAAGTAACACAAATGAAGAAACTCCAGTAAAAGAATCAGGGGTAACAATACATGACCAAATCTTGGATTAAAAAAAAAATCACATACATCCAAACCAGACAACAAAGACATTTGTATACCACCTTAGAAGCAAATGGTTGGCACATTCAGCGAGGCCATTAAAGTCCGGAATGTACAAAGCAACCTTAAGATGATTGCTGATATGAACATTAAAGCTAAATTGCCATAGCTTGAGAAACAAAGGCCCAAATTTAAGAAGGCCTAGCACCACATTAGTGTATTTTTTTACCATGTTATGCTTTTAAGCTTGCAAAATCGCCACGCCATATTGACAAAGTGGCTCAATGCATGCATTGTGCCACTTTGCGCCACATTATGCATGTGCCATACATAATGTATGCTAACGGTTTTCCGGCTCAAGGAGGCCTGGAATAATGGTGCACTGAAATGTGCAAGATTTCATTGCACCATTTTTGGTGTAATTATTAACACCTGCTGGAAGCAAGTGTTAGAAGGACGCACCTATTAGAATCAATTGGTCTCCTTGTACTTTGCTCCTCGAGTGTCAGGATTTTTGATGCTAGTGGAGCAAAGCGCCATAATAGCGCCAAAGCTTTTGACGCTATTGTTCCTAATACCGCCATGGTGCACCATATGTTTAATATGGCGCACACATGGTGGTATTAGGAGGGCACAGGGAGGTGCAAGAAAAGTGGTGCTTCACTATGTGAAGCACCACTTTTCTTAAATCTGGGCCAAAGTGTGCACCATTATCAGTGTCTATAAACTTCGGAAATTCTTCAATCAATAATATATTTATCAGAAAAGTAATGGCATTCTTGTAGTAGGCACAGCCACAAAAGCAAAATACAACCACTTTGAAAAGTAGCCACAAGCACAAGAATGTACTTCATGTCATGACTTAGCAGTTTAAACGTCTCAAAAAAATCCAAATACACATTTTCCCCACAGTCCCTTAGAAAAAAATACCAGAATGATTGGTTTCTCAGGCACTTTCCAATGTTTGCCAGATGTTTGTCACGTTTGGCACAACTATCAATAACATGACAAACCTGTGTGTCCATACATGGCCACCAACATAATTGTTAGAGTTTCTTGCAAGTAGCAGACATTCCTACATGCCCCTTGTGGGCAGCATCATTGAGGGATTTGCATACTACTATAGGAGGAACAATAAGGACATAAGTTCAGTAATTAGATAAGTTCAGGGGCCACTTGAGCAAAAGACTTCAGATCACCTTGTAAGTTCCTAAGATTTGGTCACCCATTTGTAACATAAGTGATGACTTTCTGAATAACAGAATTCTTCTCAGTAGCCTTTGTCCACTCCAACTCACTACACGTGCCTTTACACTTTTCAAGTGCATCATAAGGTGCCACCACATACTCAACATCCTCAAAAACACTATTATCAGTTACTGATTACTCTAAAGGCATCCTAGAAAGGCAATCTGCCCTGAAAGTTTTACCACCTTGTAAATATTTTACTGGCAAATTGTACTTCTGTAGGGGGACAGACATTGAGCAAGGCGAGCAGAAGCATTGCTCACTCCTTTGCCTGCCAAGAGGAAAACAAAATGTTTACTGTTAGTATAGATGTCGACATGCTACTCCCACGGAAACATCTTAAATGTTTTGAACTGCCCATATGCATGCTAGGGCTTCCTTTTCAATAGTAATATAGTAGTTTTCAGCAGAATTAAATGTGCAAGACACAAAAGCAACAGTGCGCTCCACACCATCAACCCACTGACTAAAAATGGCCCCTGAAACTTTGTCACTACCCTCAACACACAGTATACATTTGGCCCATTACACATACGGTTTCAACACAGGAGCAGCAAGAATCAATCTTTCGGTTTGTCCAGAAACATTATTAATCTTTATGTTCCACACAAATGTAGAACTTTTCTTGAGTAAATCCCCCAAAGGTTGTACAAGGAAGGCATTGCCTGAAACAACATGGGTATAATACTCAGTGAGCCCTAAAAATGAATAAAGCGTGTATTTCTCACATGTTGGTGCTTTTACAATGGCCTCCAAATTAGCAGACTTAGGTTTAGTCCCTTCAGATAAAATAGTATGAGAGAAAGCACCTGATTGGTAAAAAAAACATGCATTTTACAGGTTTGCCAGTCATCTCATCATTCTCCACAATGTGTAACACATGTTCAGGAACCAAAATAATTGTCAAGCACTGACCTGTTCATCCCATGGAGAAACAATGCTGATCCAAGTAGCTTGTTCCCAACTCCACCTAGACGTTGAATGCCTCCCACTTGCTTGTACGTGATTGGCCATGAATGTTCTGGGGGAAAAGGGATAGATGAGAGAGAGAGAGAGAGAGAGAAAAACACAGACGTCGCCTGGTAGGATCAGGATGGCTAGTGGTGGTCTACGAAGAGCAGATATCTCCTATGATGAGTTAGGCATTAGTCAAATAACACTTTTCATGTAACCAATATGCAAAAACTACTTGTTGCCAATTCCCACAAACCAAGTTTACCAGTCAGGGTCCCCTTTCCGGCTTTTGATGGCTCTCCCCTCTCTCTAGGTATCTTCAAGAAACAGTATGGAACCTGCAATCAGAAACAATGTTTAGCCTTCTATACTATCTACATGTATTCCCACCTTGTTCGCAAGTCAATGTGGCCCCACTGGAAGAGCTACCTAAAGTGTTCCAGAAATTCAGTTTGCGTCTTGTTCATTGGGTCTTGATGAGACTTTCTAAAAGACAGTCACACTCACAATCATAAACATATAACAGGCGATAAAGAATGAAAATCAATTCTTAAGTATTTAGATTTCTCACAGATTTCTGGAATAATCAGAGCAGAGTGTGAGTATCAGAAAGAACACAGTTCAGTGTTTTAACCACACTGAGAGCATAGGGTTAATACACTAAAGCTCACATTCGTATGTAATTGGTGTCATCACTGTTACATCACAGAGACAATTGAACATGGAAATAATAGACCTTTGATTCACATTTTGAAACTAGCGTGTGCCAAGCATTGAGTGCTCTCTATCATAGGCAATGATTATTGTCACAAAAATGCTACAAAAACTCAACTTTAACAAACATGTCATAGTACATGGTTAAAATAACAATTGTCCAACACACACTCAAATCTGCACTGCCATTGCAAGCTAACAACAATGAGGGTTAATATTCGGCAGGCGGCTAGTATTCAAGTAACCAAGAATACTGATAACATGGCCTCCTAGTGCATTTTGCCTGTCTCAAAATCCAGCAATCAACTATCAAAGGTAACCGGTGAGAAGCCTTTCAAGCGAGTGCAGCGTGTTACCGCCATTTATGCTGTTAATCTTCTTGATTTCTTCTTTTCTAGGATCAGCATCTGCGAAGCTGGGCTGTGGAATAGACGATCCAGGAACAAGCGTGGAGGAGCAGAGAACTCCACTCTGCATCTGAAGACCTCTGATAGCAAGCAATCACCTCAAGACTGGTGTGGCTTTAAATACCTGCAGCACCTGGCCATACCCAGTCTGGGTCATGAGTATGCCACAAGCTCAGGCAACAAGATGACGCATGCCCCAGATTCCTACAAGAGTTCCAAAACAAGCATTGGCTCAAGTTAACATTTCTCAAAGACAACAACAATCACTGGACCATGCAAGGGCAGGTGATTTGCTTTAAGGGGCACACTGTACTAAACACCAGATGTGGGTTCTGAAACATACTCAGGTTTGCAGGTCCTTAGGACATTCTTTATAAATTGGAACCCAGGGACCCCCACTGAATCATTATTGGAATCCGGGGATCCTCCACTGGGTTCTTATTGAAAGCTGGGGATCTAGGGCCAGATGTAAAAAGGGTTTTGCGACTCGCAAACGGCAAAAAACGCAGTTTGCGTGGCGCAAAAGCCTCTCCGGTATGCAGAAATGCATTTTGCGAGTCGGATCCGACTCGCAAAATGCATTTCTGACTCGCAAATAGGAAGGGGTGTTCCCTTCCTATTTGCGACTCGCAATGCTATGCAATTTCATTTGCGACAGCGAGAGCGGTCGCAAATGAAATCGCAGTTACCATCCACTTCAAGTGGATGGTAACCCAGTCACAAACGTCATGGGACCCCTTAACCTTTGTGAATGGAAAAAAAACTAAACTAAAGGTTTGGGTATTTTTTTCCAAGTGCAGCTCGTTTTCCTTTAAGGAAAACGGGCTGCAGATGGAAAAAAAAACTGCTTTATTAAAAAGCAGTCACGGACATGGTGGTCTGCTGTCTCCAGCAGGCCACCATCCCCGTGAGTGCCCATACTCGCAATGGGGTCGCACACTGCAACCCACCTCATTAATGTTAATGAGGTGGGTCTTTGCGACCCCATTGCGAGTTGCAGAAGGTGTCTGAGACACCTTTCTGCATAGAAAATTGCGACTTGCAATTTGCGAGTCGCACGGACTCGCAAATTGCAAGTCGCAATTTGCTTTTTTGCTACATCTGGCCCCTAATCTGTTAATGTTTGTTTATTTTCTAAGCAGTTGCGGACCCCATGAGAAGGCTTCGCGGACCCCCATGGATCCCTGGACCACAGGTTGGGAACCACTGGGATAGAGGATGGAAATATATTTATATTTAGGGTGCACAAATCTACACAGAGACAAAAAACCCTGATCATTTCCTTGCCAGGACAACAGGAGACATCAATTCTGAAGAGTCATTTGGTACAAGAACCCCTTCAGAACACTGTCTGTCCAAAAGTACTTTGAGGCTTCCCTGATACACAATGGTATAAATTTAGGTAAATATTTTCCTCCCCAACTACTCCACTGGACGCAGGAAAAATCCCACCATGTCAAGTTCATGCTCTCCAAAGGCTTTGGGTTTGGTATCCATGGAAAATACCTTTTAGAAATTATGCCAATTTTCATAGAAAGTATTACCATATAAAATAGTAATGGGTTTGCTCTAATCAGCCATCCCTTCAAGTGGCACTCCATCAATATTGGCATCACACAAAGGGCCTTTAACCCTCTTATCAACATTACCACAAAAGTAAATTAAATGTAGAATAAGAACAATATTGAACAACAGACCCTGTTTAAATGTATCCATTTGCAAGTTGTTAATCTTTACCTTGTTGGTACCAGACTTACATACAACTTGAAAATGACCTATCTTTTTACAGTCATTACATTGTTTTTCAATGGCAGGACATGAGTGAAAACTACTGATATGATGTTCTTACCCCTACTGAAACATGAGAGAGATGTTATATTCTTAGATGATTTGTTGTTGCCAGAAGTTACACTTCTAATGCTTACTTCCTCTGAGATACAATCAAGCACATGTTGACTATCGTGAAACAATCGCTTTCAAAGAACTCTGAGCTCTCTCAATAATGTTGCCAATGCCAGTAAACATTCTTGAGTCATCTTAAAACTGCAAATAAAAACTAACTGGTCATGTATGTAAGTGTCAACCTTAGCCCTAAATTTGCAGGTTTCAGCCAGTGTGCGCAATGCTGCCACATACCCCTCAACACTTTTCTTAGTTTCTTGTCTCCTTTTGGAAACATTGTGCCTCTATAAAAGTACACTAGGTTCTTTCGAAAATGGTCCACTAAACCTTTCTTTGTCTTCTCTGTGTTCATCCTATGTACCAAACTGTATCAGGTGCATCCACCTCTGGAAGATTATCAAATACTCTCTTACCAGAGGGACACATAGACCCTCATCATGGCATTGGCAGTAAATCCTGCTTACCGCCACGGTGACGGCCACCAACATACTGCTGCGGTGGCGAATATCCATTCCTCATGTTATGACACACATACACCAATCTGACAGAATACTGCCACACACACAAATCCGCCAGCCCAAAGGTCAGTGTGAAACTGTTGGTACCACACCCATACCATTACACCAACAAACAACGCCCACCACATCATGACCCATGAATCACCACAGCGGACATTCAATGGCACTAAACCATTGGCGATATGTACTGCCACGCCCAGAATGGACACCCAAAAACTAAACCACACAACATTGGCCAATACCAAAAACACACACCGGACACTCATACACACACCTCACACCCACTCCCACAGCACTATAAAACACACCCCCACACTACCCACAACCCTTTACGAACAACAATTAATGGCAGGAGATTGACACAAAGAGCACAGAGACAACTAGACACACACCCCACATACACCCATACATCCCTCACGCACCCCACATCACACACCCCACCATATTACTCAACACACTCTCACCAACATACACCACACATCACCCATGTCCCCACTAAGGCACCCCGTTTCACTGATGAGGAGTTAAGGGTCATGGTGGAGGAAATTGTCTGAGTAGAGCCACAGCTGTTTGGAGCACAGGTACAGCAGATATCCATTGCCAGGAAGATGATGCTATGGCGGATAGTCGTGGACTGGGTGAACACCGTGGGACAGCACCCAAGAACAAGGGACAACATCAGAAAGAGGTAGAATGACCTACGGGGGAAGGTGCGTTCCGTGGCAGCAAGACACTAGCTCGCCATACAGAGGACTAGCAGTGGATCCCCACCTCCTCCACCACAGCTCACAGCATGGGAGGAGCAAGTCTTGGCTGTACTGCATCCTGAGGGACTCACTTGAGTAGCCAGAGGACTGGACATTGGTGAGTCAAATTTGAATACTTATCACCCCAATACCTGCATGCCATCTCACCCCCACACCCTCACTCCCATCACTCCACTCCATCCCACGCACTGCATCTACACATCTGACTAACCCCAATACCAACCCTGTATGCCATACCAATGCATGGACAGCCCTCCCAGGCCTGCATGTACACCCATCACTAAAGCATGCACAGCATGGGGAAATAAAAATCCCACAATACATCAACATACACAAACAAAGGTGGCAGGGCAACAGCAATGATAGAGGGGAAGCTAGGGATGTACAATATGTCACTGACATGAAGCATAATACATCACTTACATCCCCACAGGTGCCCTAGCCAATCTCAGCAGAGAGGAGGTGCCACGACTAACCAGCCCCCCCAACATAAAATGCCCCCAGTGATGACAGTACCCATCAGGGACCACTGGACAGTCGGTCACCCCAGCCCACTCACAGGCCACCACAGAGCCTCCCCCATCAGTATCCAACACCACAGCACCCACCCAACGTCCCCACACCTCTGTCCCCAGGACACATCAATCAGCAGTATGCCCACCTGTACAGGGACCCCAGCCCACACCTCGCCCTCAAGACAATCAGGGACCTGGGGTCAGTGGCAGTGTGCACACAGTTCAGGGGACAGAGGCACAGGGCAACAGGGACACTGGGAGGACCGCTGTGCGCCAGGGGGAGGACAGGCCCAGGGAACCGACTCTCCACAAGGCACACACCGAGATCCTGTGAGCCTTCCAACATTCCCAGGACACGATGGGCCAGATCCTTGACAACGTGCAGGAGAACAGGTGGCTGCAGCAGGAACAGTATCAGGGGATCAGGGAGGACTTGCAGGCCATCAACACCACCTTGATCTCCATAGTAGGGGTGCAGGCAGACATGGCCAACATCATGAGGAAAGCAACAGCACAGCAGTGAGCCCCTACCACTAGCCAGTCATTAGACCAGCCCACCACTTCCGCTGCAGCTCGTGGACAGGAAGCCCTGCCACAGGACCCACAGGCCACCAGCACCCCTCCCCCTGCAGAAGGTGAACCACCTCGCAAACATTCACAGCGACCCAGCCAGAAGCCAGAGACACTTGCCAAGACCACCACCAGGAAATGAGACTCTCCTGATTGTCCCCTTTGTGTCCCACCCTTTCACCTTGTCCACTTTGAACTGCCTTTGCTCCCCTTCCTATGACCCCATGGACACTGGACCTGTGCTACAAACAGACTGGAACTATACCCTGGACTTTCATCTACCATCACCCCATCCCATTGCACTTTTACCTCTGTTTTATAGCACTACAATAAACACCCTTGAACACAACTTTACTACTAGTATTTTATCTGTTGAAAATGTGAATTTATGGAAACAGTCACATCTAGTGCAAATGATCTGAACACTGTGATAGCATACAAATAATGACCTGTAGCTGACTGTAGTAATCACAACAGGACACTGTTGTCATATCACCGACATTTGTAAAATGACATGCCATACGTGACAGTAAGTTGAGATGCAGATGAAGTTAATGCCATCATGCTACAGCCACACAGAAAACATTAATAGTCGGAGGACTAGTCAGTTGCACTGTCTCACCTGCGTGTCAACGGAAGTATTACCGTATAACTGATGTTCTGTTGTCCTCATCCTCATCCTCTGCCTCCTCATCCTCACTGTCCACAGGGGCATCTCCCGTCTCCTCCTCCTGCAGAAAAGATACATGCCGTCTGAGGGCCAGGTTGTGCAACATGCAGCATGCCACTACTATCTGGCAGACCTTTCTGAGTGGGTTGCCCAGGGATCGACCTGTCAGATGGAGGCACCTGAACCTGGCCTTCAGGAGCCCAAAGGTCCTCTGCATAATTCTTCTGGTTCACCCATATGCCTCATTATAATGGTCCTCAACCCCTGTCCTGGCATTCCTCACAGAGGTCATGAGCCACAATAGGTTTGGGTAGCCAGAGTCACCTACAAGTGTTGAGGGACAACATTTAGCCTTACACAAAGCTATGGGATTGACACCTGAAAGCATACACTGACATACAGTGGGTGGGGACCCTGGCTCACCTATTAGCCACACCCTGGGCCATCACATTTGGGATGCTGCTATTCCTCAGGGCAAAGGCGTCATGCACCAACCCTGGACACTTGGCAGCAACGTGGGAGATGTACTGGTCCACCAGGCACACCATTTGCATATTCAGTGAGTGGAAACTCTTATGATTCCTGAACACCTGTCCATGGGGGGGGGGGGGGAACAAACCCTATATGTGTCCCGTCAATCACCCCAATAATATTAGGGATATGGCCCATTGCATAGAATCCGGCCTTCACAGTGGCCAAATCTGCCACCTGGGGGAAAGCTATGTAGCTGCACATGCGTTTCACTAGGGCAGACAAAACTCTTGCCAGCATGATTGAAATCATTGAGTGACATTCCTGCTGCCAAGCCCACTGTCACTTGGAAAGAACCAGTTGCCAGGAAATGGAGCACTTGCACGAGAGGGAGGATCTCAGTGGGATGACGGATAGCTGATATCGGGTCAGGCTCCAATTGGGCACACAGCTCTGTGATTGTGGCCCTGTCCAGTCTATTGGTGAGTATAATGTGCCTGTCCTCCAGTGTAGCCAAGTTCACAAAGGGTCTGTACACGGGGGTTGTCTCCTCCTCCGATTCGTCCGCAGCAGTAGGTATCTAAGGGACACAAGAGTGAGTAGGCTGTCACAATCAGAACAATGGAACCACCACCTCAGTGTACCTAGTGCATTTATGTGATGGGACAGTGGGAATGGCAAGGTATGTGCAAATCTAGGCAGTGACGCAGTTAAGGTTGATATGATCATTGTCCACCACCATGAAATGGTGACCGCCTGTCCTATATGTAGGGACATGTGGAAGTAAGGTAACTCTGCCGACATTGGGCGCCGTGCGGAAGGCGGTCTTGCACCGCCATGCAATTCATCATTGGATAATATGGGGCTCTATGGAGTACAGTGGTCAAGGGCGATCAGCGCCTGCGGTGACGGTGTACACAGCTGCGGGCGTGACCGCCATTTTCCATCAGATTCCTCACTTGTTTCCTGGCTTTCAACAGGAGAACACTTACACTGCGTGTGCTGGTGGGACCTACCATGGCCTGTGTGACCATGGAACGGGTCCCTGCCTTCACTTGGGCACAATGCATGTGTGAAGGATACATGGAGATGTGTGTGCAAGCATGTGTGTGCAAGCATCGTGTCATTGGAGGGATGTCTTGTGGTGGTGTACATGGTGTGCGCCGGGCGATGTGTGTGCCAACGGTGATGAAAACGGGATTGGTGGGCCATATGTGTGACAGGCTGGATTGTATGTGTAATGGTGTCATCCTGTCTGTATTAAATATGCAGGTCAGCGCCCATCAAAAGAAGGGAATATGGCGTGCCGTCGCCAAGGACGTGTGGATCCTGAGGGTCTATGACAGGCGAAGCACCCACTGTCGGAAATGGTGGGAGGACCTGAGAAGCTGGGCATGGAAGACTGTAGAGGCCCAGCTGGGGATGGCCTCCCAACAAGGAAGGGGTGCCCATTGGAACCTGACCCCTCTGATGGCCCACATACTGGCGGTGGCCTACCCAGAGCTGGATGGGCGCTTGAGGGCATCACAGCAGCCTCAAGGGGGTGAGTACAGTGGCCGTTACAACTATAATTGGTAGGTGGCATTGGATCCAGGGGTGGGTGTGAGTTAGTGGGTACCCCTTAATGCCAGGTCAGACATTGCTGCGTGATCCAGCTCAAGAGTAATGGGTGTATTGCAAATGCAGGTAACCTAGCTTGTTAGCGTTCCATGTCAGTCAGGGCTTTGTGGGTCCCAGGAGGTGTACAGTTGGCGGTGTGTGGCCCTCATCTTGCCGTGGCATCTAGCCAAATCAATGGCAGTGCAGTGCAGAGTGCTCAATCCTGATCCCTATGTGTGACGGTGCTGTGTATGCCAACTGTGGTGTTGGTGCGGTAATTGACCCAGTCTTTCCTTTCTCTCTCTCTCCCCTTTTTTTCTTCTCTCATCCTATCCATGTATGCATTAGCATCATCTGGCGGAGGGGCAGGGGCACCGGCGACAGAGGGAGCTGCATCCCACAGGACCCAGGAGGCAGAGTCCACCGACACCGAGGGAACCAGTGGGATGGACGGCGAGGGGAGAACCACGGCAGAGACAGGAGGTGACAACACAGACTCAGATACCTCCTCTGATGGAAGCTCCCTGGTGGTGCGGGACACCTCTGTGACCACCCCAGCTGCAGGTACAGCCACCACCCCCGTACCAGCACCGCCCTCCCAGTAGCCCCTCAGCGAGTTGCCCATGCCCGCGTACTCAGGAGGGTGGGCATCTCCTTCGTCCCAGGCACCTCAGGCCCTTCCCCAGTGAGCCCTGCTGCCCTGAGTGAGGAGGCTATTGACCTCCTGAGATCCATCTCTGTAGGGCAGTCAACCATTGTAAATGCCATCCAGGGGCTGGCACCCCAGATGCAGCAATGCAATGCATTCCTGGAGGGCATCCACAGTGGATTGGCGGTCCAACAGAGATCGATTCAGGCTCTGGCCTCCTCTCTGTCAAACACAGGCACCACACTTCATCCCACAAGCACTCACACAAACACCAGACAGTTGCAGACACAACCACATCCACTACCTCCTCCTCCTCCTCTTCCATCTCCCTCACAGTCACGTCCACACCTGCATGCACCGTATCAACATCCACCACCACCATCATCACCACACCAAGCAGCACACACACCTCACTAGCAGACACCTCCACAACATCCATCCATGCGTCCCATGTGTCCTCTACCACCCTGTCTGTCCCCCCTCCTAAAGGACACAAACGCTCGACACCCAACAGCCATCCATCTTACACATGCACACTGCCCATGCACCCAAGTCCAGCAAACATACACCTCCAACCTCCACTCCCATCCCTCCTCCCTCTTCCCACCCCAACGAGCCTAAGAAGCTTTTCCTTGCCCAACTTGACCTCTTCCCTACCCCTCCCCCGTCCCAAAGACCTGGCACCTCAGCCAAACAGTCCACGCGGACAGTGGAGGCACCTCCTAGTTTTGGAGGCAAGACAGTGATGGATACCACTCCACCAGCCAGGAAGGGTAAGGATCCCACACCTCTTGGCATGAAGGGGAAGAAGCCCTTAACTCCTGCCGTAAAGGGGAAGAATCCGGCACCTCCTGGCATGAAGGGGAAGGAGCCCGCACCTTCTGGCATGAAGGGAAAGAAGCCCTCGACTCCAGCAGAGGCTGGCAGGTTGACACCACCACCACCACCAGTGGTCATGGAGCCTTCAACTCCAGCTGAGGCAGTGCAGCCCACTCCTCCTGCAGAGGCTGCCCAGGAGGCACCTTCACCTGCTGACACAGTGCAGCCCTCACCTCCAGCAAAGGGCATGTAGGACACCCTCCAGGGACTGCTGTACAAGGAGCCCCCTCCAAAACCAGTGGGCAAGACACCCACCTGAGAGACTGTGACCTTGCACTCCCCAGCATAGAAAAATGGGCATGGAGCCCCCTCCAGAAACAGTGGGCAAGACACTCACCTGAGAGACTGTGACCTTGCACTCCCCAGCAGAGAGAAATGGGCATGGAGCCCCCTCCAGAACCAGTGGGAAAGTTCCCGTATTCAGCTGAGGTGCCCCCCCATTCCCCTGAGGTGCCTGCCCACTTGCAAACTGATGCCCCTGCAGAGTTCTATCTGGATGATGTCAGGAATACGTTGGGCCTTGGACAGTGCCCTGTAGCCATGTGGGACCTTAGTACTTTGTACTGGTCATTGGCCCTTAGCGTACATTTTTACATCTCTCTTTTTTATCCAATTGGTTCATTTGGTGGCTGTTCCCATCCAATACATTCTGTGGCCCAAAGAAAAACAGGCACATGTCAGATGATGCAGACAACCAGCATTTTGTGGTTCAACCAACATGTCATAATCATGGCCAAAGCAAAATGGCCGATACGTCTTACATCAGACCCAGGCCGACAACCAGCACCTTGTGGCCCAAATAACATTGTCCGCTGCATCTAATGTCAGACGGCAGTGATGAAAGGCTTGAGGAAAGAGCCAGTGGATCAGATTTGTACAAGACAGAGGGTGTGAGCAAGCTGCACTTTAAAGCACAGCAGGAAACTCAAAATCTGTCAACATCAGGGCAGTACACGCTCTACGGGCGACTAGAATGCAAAAATCCAGCACTTTCAAGATAACGTAATTTATGCATTGTGCTGATATGCTGTTGTTTAACCTTTTGCATTGCAGAGTTTAATCCTGAAGACTTATGTTCAAGGTGCTTTTAAATGATGTTCATTTGCAATGTATTGCTGCAGGCTTTCATAGTGTGTCACGGTGTGGTCCCTTTCCAGGGCCTTCTAGAAGCTTTCCCTGCAGCATGCCTGGGTGTGGTTTGTGGGCTGCGCCAAGACTCTATATAAGGGAGCCAGCCCAGCTCCACGTGCTCACTATTCAGAGGTCCGGGTGCAGAGCAGCAGCAACTTCCTGACCTCCTGTTCCGGCGGCCTGCTTTGATCTTCCAGGCCTTGCCCTTTCACTTTGTTTGGTGATTCTTGATCAGGCTGGTAAGACGGAGGTCAGGCTGGGCCCCCGATCCCGTTCTCGAAAGTCTTCGAGTTCTTGGGCCTAACGTGCATGCTAATTCAATTTGGCACTTGTGCGTGTGAATGTGCGCTTAGTGTTTCACAGCATTTATATGCTGACACTCAAATTGGCAAGACGCGCAATTCTTTGCTCGTGTGCAACTCTTGATATTCATTTTGCGCTACCATTTCATGGCATTCACACGGTGGCATTCGAATCAGCAAGACCCGCAATTCATTTCTTGTGCTTAATTTGTGTTCTTCATTGTGCGCTACCATTTCATGGCATTCACATGGTGGCCTTCGAATCGGCAACACTCAAGATTCATTTCTTGTGCTTACTTTGTGTTATTCATTGTGCGCTACCATTTCATGGCATTCCCATGGGGGCTGTAATGGGTTCTTGGCCTATCCGTGATGGATATTGAAATTACTCTATAGGCACAGGGCTTTGTTGGTATTTTCTTTATTCGTATGCTATTCCAGGGCCTTTCTTGGGGGAACGTTTCTTCTTCCTTTTAGTTCATAACTGTGATGTGATATAATTGCTTTCCTTCAGGTCGTTCCAGTGGATGCCCGAAACCTGTCTGTCTTCTGGTCGAGTAGGGTCAGGAGCTCATTCCAGAAGAGGTGGACCGGTTTCCCCAAAACAATAGAAAGAACGGAAAAAAGGTAGTGTAGATGTTGGTTTTAGGGTTTTTATAGGGTTAGTGTGGTTGTGGGATGGAAGGGGTGCAGGGTTGTGCGTGGGGACTAAATTTATTGTGTTTTCACCTTCCCGTGCATATATTCTCTCTCTCTCTCCGTTTTGTAGTAGTTTTATATAGGAGGATGGTTATTTTCACCACCTTGTCCGTGTGTTAAATGGGATCGCCTTCCCTTAAACACCTCTTCCCCAATCCTCCCTCCACTCCCTCAAGGCTTCTCCCACCCTTCAGCCATTCGGGTAGAAGTTTTAATGCGAGGTACGATCGTACCTGAGTATGCCACCCCACTCCTGGGACGTGGCGGCTTCCTTCGTTTGTGCTCGGCGTCTCTCTGGGGCTCTTCGGATCCTCCCGCAGCTGTTCTCCGGTCTCGGGTCTCCGTTAGTCTTCATTTGCGGTCTCCCTTCTTTCCGTTTCTCTGGGTCGCTGTCCTCCTTGGGTTCCTGGCGTTTTTCTCTCTCCGGTCTCCGTCCACAAGTCTTCCTCCGGCTTGTCGGACCCACACACCATTTGTCCTACGGCTCCCTCTATTTCTGTGTTTGTGACCTGGAACTCCTCCTCCGACGTCACTTCCGGTTTAGTTGTTCGCTCTGCCATACCCCCGGGGTATGGGGTTATCGGCTCGTAGTTATGGTTCGTAACCGTGGCAATAGACGCCCGGTTACAGTAGCATTCGAATCAGCAAAAAGCGCGATTCATTTCTTGTGCCTATTTCATGATATTCATTGTGTGTTACCATTTCATGGCATTTACGTGGTGACATTTGAATCGCCAAGACGCGCAATTTCTTTCTTGTGCCTAACTCATGTTATTCATTGTGCGCAACAATTTCATGGCATTTACAAGCTCTTGTGGAAATCCGCAATGTGAGCAATTCATGTTCCTGCATTTTAAGAAAACTAAAGTACTAAAATTCTAGATGTTATATTGTATGTGTATAATAAGTCCCTTACGTACAATTCCTATGGAGTTATGGAAATCATTCAGATTATTTTCTTGTCCTCATGTAAAAGACTATGCTTGAATTTGAAAACGTAATTCAGAAATGTTCTAATGTTTCTAATCCATGTGTAACATTTCATTGAGAGGTTTATTGGAAAGTTGTATTAATCCTTCTTGATTCCTTCACAGGTAACTGGACATTTTGAGGCCTAGTTATTTAGTCCATGCTCAAGTTAACCATGTTTTCAGTATGCCAATGCTTAGAATCATAGTCTAGTACTGATTAATATGATATAATCTTGTTTTTGTGTGTTTTAACCTTGTTGCTTCCTACAGGTCTCCTTCCCAGCTGTTCCCTACCTAATCCCCTTTTCCCCACTTGGACTCTCTTAGACTCTGTGACATTTTAATCAGAGTATTGGAGCTGTCTTGTGGTGGACGTGTTGGGAACATGCGCAGACCCCGAGGATCTGGTGACTCTGACAAAATCACGTAGAGTGATGGCACTGTTCTCAAAAGGATACAAAGCATATAATAGCAAAAATTAGTGTGGGAGTTGTTTTTTCTTTTCTCATATTAAATGCATTATAAATTGAGCTCATGCTAACAAACTGTCTTTACACTGTCATACATCTAGCATCGATGTCACAATACACCACCTGATGACTACTACTGCTGTTTCTTGTTCTAAATAAAACATGTAAATTTTACATGAACAAACAGAGAACATTCCCAGAGACTTTTCCCGCACTGTACCTAACCAAGGGCACCACAATTGTCTCAGGCTATTGTCGTACAATATATAAACTAGCAGCATGCTTGAATAAACTGCAAGATTGACCTAAATCCAATGTAATACTATTGTGACAGAATCTTCGCAAGTATTCTGTAATAGAATGTTTCTTCTTTCTTGCTTCTTACTGGTGCATATCCTGGGAACCATGTACATGTGTAGAAGTGTATGAAAGTCTTTGCCTAAAATCCTATAAGAGGAAATGCAACTGTCATCACACCCAGTATAATGGTACATACCACACCAAGGTACATCTCTGCTTCTCACTCTCCTCACATACCTCTCCTCGTTAAAGGTGTGAAAGGAGGAAAACCATTAAGAAACTATGGTCCTCATTATGAACACAAGTGGCCCCGGAACCCTGCCGGCCGTATTATGAACTTTCCTGTGGGCCAGTTTCCGCCCACCGCCCCAGAGGAATGCCTGGCCGGGACATTGACGGCAGCTGCACCCGTGACCTGCGCGATGGAGCACTGAACAGGGGCCCCAGTTCATGTGCATGGGCAGTTTAGGGGCCCCCAGGGGTGCCCCAGTACACCCCTTCCACCAGCCTTTCGCCAGGGAAAGGCTGGAGGCTAAGGGATCATTCTCCGAGGGGCAGAACCGCTGCCCTGTCGGATAATGATTCCGACCACCGCTAGGCTGCCTGGCGGAGGCAACCTGGCAGTGAGTGATGCCATGGGTTCATTATGAGGCGGTGTGGGCTGCCAGGTTTTCTTGCCACCGCCGGCATGGCGGCCCACACCGCCAAGTTCATAATGACCGCCAAAATGGCAGGCTTATGGTACAGAGCAAGCCATTAGTCAAGATGTGGCTTTCCATTTTTCACTATTTGTAAAGAAATCCTTGAAGACATCCTAAGGTCTCTTTTGCAGTGGTGTTTAAATTAGCCAGTAATTATCAATGTCAGTAATGTGAGGTGACTAGTTTTTGGCAACATGACTGTGGTGCCAGCAGAGTGAGGCTGCTAGTTACAGGAGTTAGAGACTGTTGTTAAAGGTGATACTGCTACTTTGAGGTGTGTCAAAGTGCTGTTGGTTGAGTGTGGCTGCTAGTCTATGAGGGGTATATGAGCGCTTCTAGAAAGGAGCGACTGCTACTCTGACAAGTGCAAGACTGCTAGTCTGCGAGGGTTGTGAGAGTGTTGTTGGTAGTGCATGACTGTTAACCTCTAAGTGGTGTGATGGAATAGTCTGTAGAGTGACTCCTCTGTGAGAGGTGTGAGATTGCTTACTATAGTTTAACTGCAACTACCAACACACAACTGCTATTCTATAAGAATACTAGAATTCTATAACAAATGTCAGTTGTGTGAGACTGCTATTCCGAGTGTGAAAGTGCTTCCATTAGTGCGTTAATACAATTCAGAGGTGCTTGAAGGTGTTGTTGGTAGTATGAAACTGTGAGCCTGTGAAAAGCCAGATGAGGGATGTGATTGAGTATTTAGGGCTACATGTATCAAGCTTTCTTCGAGTCGCAAAACAGTACGTAGGATAGTGTCCTTGACACTATTTGCGACTCGCAAGGGGGTCGCAAGTGCCCACTTCATGATTATTCAAGAGGTAGGTCGCAACTTGCGACCTCCTTGGGAATGGTGGCCCTCACAGGGATGGTGGCCTGCTGGAGACAGCAGACCACCATGTCTGTGACTGCTTTTAAATAAAGCAGTTTTTTTTTGTAATGCAGACCGTTTTCCTTAAAGGAAAATGAGATGCATTACAAAAACAAAAAATGAAACGTTTTTGTTTCATTTTTTCAGAGCAGGCAGTGGTCTGCTCTGAAAAAAGGTTTTCAGTGACATTCACAAAGGGGAAAGGGTCCCATGGGGACCCCTTCCCATTTGCAAATGTGTTAGCACCAGTGTGACACTGGTGCTAACAGTGATTGTTTTGCGACCGCATTCGCGGTCACAAAACAATCATAAATGGGACTGCGAGTCGCAATTAGGAAGGGGACACCCCTTCCTAATTGCGAGTCGCAATCCCATTTTGCGATTCAGTAAAAAGTTTACAGAATCACAAAACTGGGTTTGTACATGGGGAAGTGCTTTTTGCACTTCGCAAACAGCCAGATTTGCTGTTTGCCACGTGCAAAAAGCTCCGTACATGTGGCCCTTACTTCTTTTTCTTTAGGCGATGGGTCGTTTTCTTCCCTCGAAAGGCTTAACTTAGGAAGTTAGCCAATCAATGAGTCATGATTAATTTACAGTGTAACCGATTTGGTCACACAATGAAGACACAAATTGGAAATAAAGTATAAAAAAATCTTTCAAGTTAACACTAAGGTTAATGTAAATGAATCGTAAAAACATATTGTAAAGATACAGAATAACAATGGGATTGCCAAAACTCCTAAAGGAATTTAGAACGATTAGCATAAGTCAAACCAAGAATTCAGTTACAGCAATACTAAAAAGCAGTAATACGATTTGGTGCTCAGAGAAAAGTTTTCGGTCTTCCCTCATATACATGGATACAATCTAAGGGTATCTACCTAATTTAACCCACAAATCAATAGGGACAATATAAAAAAATCAAAAACTATGGGGAAAAAGACAAATCTATCTAAAAAACATAGGGATGAAAATAAAGTGAAGATAAAGTGAAGGTGTCAGCATTTCTGAGGCTTGGTCAAGAGTCTTCTTAGAGATAGATAAGTGTAAGTATAAGCTACACTCAGCAAACATGGGGAGAAAGGGGTAAGTAAGAGGTCTGTACCTCTTAAAGTGTGTCCTAAAATCAATCAGTGAAAATGCTAGTTATTATCACACAATTCTGTTAGGTTAAACTCTCAATCAAGCCATCACAAGCTCCACTGTATTTTCCTGTCCACGTTATAACCTGTAACATCTTCCATTTTACACAGACCGGTCATGATAACGTTGTTGTCCTTGGTCTTCTAGGCATTGTTTGCAACATGTATGAATAAGGAACAGTCATTTCTCACTTGGTTTCTGGATGTACGCCCTCAAGGTCTTTTTCTCAGACTCTGTTAGTGAAACAATAGCACATCTATTTCCAAACTAACATTTCATGTGAATGCATCTGTAATGAAATAGCACGTTAGGAGAAAATGTTCAACATATAAAATATTATTCACTAATACATGATAAACTCCACATTATATTATGCACATATTAATTTCTACATTTATATGAAGATCTATTACATAATTATTATTGAACTTCAGGTTACAGTCAGAATAGATGCAATAATTGTACAAACATGAACCTAGGTTTGATTGACAGCTACATTTTCAACCTTACTATAAAACATTAGTGCACACATCACATAAACTTTTATCTTTTGTAATATAAATAACACTCCATTAACATGAGGATGGTCATGGAACTCAATTCAATGATTACATTTCATTTAATGAGGTTAAGGCACACCGTGTAGAGTTTGCTAACACTTTCTTGTTCTAAATAAAAACATGTAAATTTTACATGAACAAACAGAGAACATTCCCAGAGAATTTTCACGCACTGTACCTAACCAAGGGCACCACAATTGTCTCAGGCTATTGTCGTACAATATATAAACTAGCAGCATGCTTGAATAAACTGCAAGATTGACCTAAATCCAATGTAATACTATTGTGACAGAATCTTCGAAAGTATTCTGTAATAGAATGTTTCTTCTTGCTTGTTCCTTACTGGTGCATATCCTGGGAACCATGTACATGTGTAGAATTGTATAAAAGTCTTTGCCTAAAATCCTATAAGAGGAAATGCAACTGTCATCACACCCGGTATGATGGTACATACCACACCAAGGTACATCTCTGCTTCTCACTCTCCTCACATACCTCTCCTCGTTAAAGATGTGATAGGAGGAAAACCATTAAGAAACTATGGTCCTCATTATGAACACAAGTGGCCCCGGAACCCTGCCGGCTGTATTATGAACTTTCCTGTGGGCCAGTTTCCGCCCCCCGCCCCAGAGGAATGCCTGGCCGGGACATTGACGGCAGCTGCACCCGTGACCTGCGCGATGGAGCACTGAACAGGGGCCCCAGTTCATGTGCATGGGCAGTGCAGGGGCCCCCAGGGGTGCCCCAGTGCACCCCTTCCACCAGCCTTTCGCCAGGGAAAGGCTGGAGGCTAAGGGATCATTCTCCGAGGGGCAGAACCGCTGCCCTGTCGGATAATGATTCCGACCACCGCTAGGCTGCCTGACGGAGGCAACCTGGCAGTGAGTGAGGCCATGGGTTCATTATGAGGCGGTGTGGGCCGCCAGGTTTTCTTGCCACCGCCGGCATGGCGGCCCACACCGCCAAGTTCATAATGACCGCCAAAATGGCAGGCTTATGGTACAGAGCAAGCCATTAGTCAAGATGTGGCTTTCCATTTTTCACTATTTGTAAAGAAATCCTTGAAGACATCCTAAGGTCTCTTTTGCAGTGGTGTTTAAATTAGCCAGTAATTATCAATGTCAGTAATGTGAGGTGACTAGTTTTTGGCAACATGACTGTGGTGCCAGCAGAGTGAGGCTGCTAGTTACAGGAGTTAGAGACTGTTCTTAAAGGTGATACTGATACTTTGAGGTGTGTCAAAGTGCTGTTGGTAGAGTGTGACTGCTAGTCTATGAGGGGTATATGAGCGCTTCTAGAAAGGAGCGACTGCTACTCTGACAAGTGCAAGACTGCTAGTCTGCGAGGGTTGTGAGAGTGTTGTTGGTAGTGCATGACTGTTAACCTCTGAGTGGTGTGATGGAATAGTCTGTAGAGTGACTCCTCTGTGAGGGGTGTGAGATTGCTTACTATAGTTTAACTGCAACTACCAACACACAACTGCTATTCTATAAGAATTATGAGAGTGCTGTCAGTTGTGTGAGACTGCTATTGCGAGTGTGAAAGTGCTTCCATTAGTGCGTTAATACAATTCAGAGGTGCTTGAGGGTGTTGTTGGTAGTATGAAACTGTGAGCCTGTGAAAAGCCAGATGAGGGATGTGATTGAGTATTTAGGGCTACATGTATCAAGCTTTCTTCGAGTCGCAAAACAGTACGTAGGATAGTGTCCTTGACACTATTTGCGACTCGCAAGGGGGTCGCAAGTGCCCACTTCATGATTATTCAAGAGGTAGGTCGCAACTTGCGACCTCCTTGGGAATGGTGGCCCTCACAGGGATGGTGGCCTGCTGGAGACAGCAGACCACCATGTCTGTGACTGCTTTTAAATAAAGCAGTTTTTTTTTTGTAATGCAGACCGTTTTCCTTAAAGGAAAATGAGATGCATTACAAAAACAAAAAAATGAAACGTTTTTGTTTCATTTTTTCAGAGCAGGCAGTGGTCTGCTCTGAAAAAAGGTTTTCAGTGACATTCACAAAGGGGAAAGGGTCCCATGGGGACCCCTTCCCATTTGCAAATGTGTTAGCACCAGTGTGACACTGGTGCTAACTGTGATTGTTTTGCGACCGCATTCGCGGTCACAAAACAATCATAAATGGGACTGCGAGTCGCAATTAGGAAGGGAACACCCCTTCCTAATTGCGAGTCGCAATCCCATTTTGCGATTCAGTAAAAAGTTTACAGAATCACAAAACTGGGTTTGTACATGGGGAAGTGCTTTTTGCACTTTGAAAACAGCCAGATTTGCTGTTTGCCATGGTCAAAAAGCTCCGTACATGTGGCCCTTACTTCTTTTTCTTTAGGCGATGGGTCGTTTTCTTCCCTCGAAAGGCTTAACTTAGGAAGTTAGCCAATCAATGAGTCATGATTAATTTACAGTGTAACCGATTTGGTCACACAATGAAGACACAAATCGGAAATAAAGTATAAAAAAATCTTTCAAGTTAACACTAAGGTTAATGTAAATGAATTGTAAAAACATATTGTAAAGATACAGAATAACAATGGGATTGCCAAAACTCCTAAAGGAATTTAGAACCATTAGCATAAGTCAAACCAAGAATTCAGTTACAGCAATACTAAAAAGCAGTAATACGATTTGGTGCTCAGAGAAAAGTTTTCGGTCTTCCCTCATATACATGGATACAATCTAAGGGTATCTACCTAATTTAACCCACAAATCAATAGGGACAATATAAAAAATCAAAAACTATGGGGAAAAAGACAAATCTATCTAAAAAAAACATAGGGATGAAAATAAAGTGAAGATAAAGTGAAGGTGTCAGCATTTCTGAGGCTTGGTCAAGAGTCTTCTTAGAGATAGATAAGTGTAAGTATAAGCTACACTCAGCAAACATGGGGAGAAAGGGGTAAGTAAGAGGTCTGTACCTCTTAAAGTCCAGGGGATAGTGTCTTAAAATCAATCAGTGAAAATGCTAGTTAATATCACACAATTCTGTTAGGTTAAACTCTCAATCAAGCCATCACAAGCTCCACTGTATTTTCCTGTCCACGTTATAACCTGTAACATCTTCCATTTTACACAGACCAGTCATGATAACGTTGTTGTCCTTGGTCTTCTAGGCATTGTTTGCAACATGTATGAATAAGGAACAGTCATTTCTCACTTGGTTTCTGGATGTACGCCCTCAAGGTCTTTTTCTCAGACTCTGTTAGTGAAACAATAGCACATCTATTTCCAAACTAACATTTCATGTGAATGCATCTGTAATGAAATAGCACGTTAGGAGAAAATGTTCAACATATAAAATATTATTCACTAATACATGATAAACTCCACATTATATTATGCACATATTAATTTCTACATTTATATGAAGATCTATTACATAATTATTATTTGAACTTCAGGTTACAGTCAGAATAGATGCAATAATTGTACAAACATGAACCTAGGTTTGATTGACAGCTACATTTTCAACCTTACTATAAAACATTAGTGCACACATCACATAAACTTTTATCTTTTGTAATATAAATAACACTCCGTTAACATGAGGATGGTCATGGAACTCAATTCAATGATTACATTTCATTTAATGAGGTTAAGGCACACTGTGTAGAGTTTGCTAACACTACACTGAATGTACTTTATTGCTGAAGTCAAGTGCACCACTTTACATTAGTATAATGTTAGAACACACAATATATGTCATGTTATAGATGCATATAGGTCAAGATTGTGACATCAGGGCTACAGCAAATCTACACTGCTCCAGCCCCCCTCTGATGGTGAATCAAGCTATCACATCAAAATGTGATCTCTTACCAGAGAGACAAATCAAAATGTCAGAGATTGATCCAGGAAAGATATTCTGGATTGCTCTAAGTGCTTCATGTCATCTTAGAATATGCTTAGTCTGATTTCAAGTTCTAGTGTTAAGGCAGCTTGACTCCCTGAAGTTGAATGTTCTTCTTCTTCTTGCTCCCAGCTATGTTCCACTATACTTTTCTCCACTCTAGATTTCATTCCTCTTCTCCTATCTTCAACTAAGTTCAAGAAATCTTTCGAACTCTTGTCAAGGCACATGTCAGATTGTTTTGATGAACACAAACTGTATCAAATGACACCCTTCAATGGTATCTATGTTCTTTGCTTTGGCGGTGTTTGTTCAAATGCTTAAGGATGGAAACTTCTGAAAATACCAAGTCATAATTTGGATAACAATACTGGTAATGTTCCTGTTCATGAAGACGGCTTATCAACAGGCTACAAGTAACGCCAGCTAAAAGAATATAGTGAAATGTTATTCGCTGTGCAGCTGATGCAGGTAATTGAGTACAAAAGTACCAATCCTTTTTATCCATAGTATCAATGTAGTTATAAACCAATTTATAATACACATTTGATGAAAGATCTCCTCTAGAAGTGTTTACAGGTAAACCTTTCTCACCCAATGAATGCATCCTAACATGAATAGGACCCAGTGGCTGCATGAGGGACAGTACCTGGGGATCAGGGAGGACCTGAAGGACATCCACACCACTCTGGTCACCATTGCAAGGGTGCTGACAGTCATCGCCAACACCATGAGGGAGGTAGTGGCACACCACCAGGCCCCTGACACTAGCCACACTGATGAACAGCCCTCCACCTCCACTGCTACTAGTGGACAGGAGGCCCCACCACAGGACCAACAAGCTACCAGCACCCCTCCCCCTGCAGAAGGAGAACCACCCCACAAACGGTCCCTGCGATCCAGGCAGAAGCCAGAGAACATTGCCAAGTCCCCTGCCAGGAAATAGGACTCTCCTGAATGTCACCCTTGTGTCCCACTCTGTCTCCCTGTCCACCTTGAACTGCCATTGCTCCACTTCCTATGTCCCCTTGGACAATGCACCTGTGATACAAATAGACTGGACTCTATACTGGACTTTCCTCCACCATCACCCCAGCCCATTGCACATACCCCTCTACTTATTAGCACTTAAATAAACACCATTTGAATAAATACAAGTATGGAGTCTGTCAAATGATTTAACCATGTATTCATTTAACAAGGTTTAAACACTGCAATACAACTGTACAGTAATGTATACATAGGAATGACCTGTAGTTGGCTGCAGTCACAGTGGGGCACATATATCTGAAAATAGAGATGCCAAAGGGTACAGTAAGTGGCCATAGAATTGGCAGAATCTGCCTGTCATGTACAATGTCAAATACAAAACTGTCAATGCAAAGTGAAGTTACAGTCTCTTACCTGTATGGCACAGGAAGTACTCTTGTATAATAGTTGTTCTGTTGTCCTCATCCTCATACTCTGCCTCCTCATCTTCACTGTCTACAGGGTCCACTGCTGCCACACGCCTATCTCCAGCCTCATCCTCCTGTAGAAAAGGCAACTGGCGACGTAAGGCAAGGTTATGCAACATGCAGCATGCCACGATTATCTGGCAGACCTTCTTGGGTGAGTAGTACAGGGATCCACCAGTAAGATGGAGGCAACGAAACCTGGCCTTCAGGAGGCCGAATGTCCTTTCTATGATTCTTCTTGTTCGCCCATGTGGCTCATTATAACGTTCCTCTGCCCTTGTCCTGGGATTCCTCACAGGGGTCAGTAGCCATGAGAGGTTGGGGTAACCAAAGTCACCTGCAAATATCGAGGACTACCTGTTAGCCAAACACTAACCCTTATGGCGAACACCATACCCATACACCAAGACCAACTGAGTGGAAACCATGGGCTCACCTATTAGCCACACCTGGTACCTCTGAGTTGAGCCATCACATATGGGATGCTGCTATTCCTCAGGATATATGTATCATGCACAGACCCAGGATACTTAGCATTGACATAGGAGATGTAATGGTCCGCCAGACACACTATCTGCACATTCATTGAGTGAAAGCTCTTTCGATTTCTGAACACCTGTTGAGAGTGAAATTTAAAGGTAAAATGCAATATTTGTGCCATCAATAGGGCTATGTCCCATTGCATAGAAGTCAGCTTTCACTGTGGCCAAATCCTCCACCTGGGGGAAAACAATGTAGCTGCGCATGTGTTTCATCAGGACAGCCAACACTCAGGTCAGCACTATTGAAAACATTGGCTGAGACATTCCTGCTGCCAAGCCCACTGTCACATGGAAGGAGCCAGTTGCCAAGAAATGGAGCACAGATAGGACTTGCACAAGAGGGGGATCCCGGTGGGGTGATGGATATCAGATATCAGGTCAGGCTCCAATTGGGCACACAGATCTGTGACTGTGGCCCTGTCCAGTCTATAGGTGAGGATAATATGCCTGTCCTCCATTGTTGCCAAGTCCACCAGGGGTCTGTACATGGGGGGATGTCTCCATCTCCTTTTCATCTCCAGTGGTTGTAATCTAGGGGGAAAAACGGTAAGCAGCTGGTCAGTGTTCCACATTTCAAAACACTACACTGCATTGCATGTTGTGACTGTAACAGTATATTGTTGGATAGTCCCAAATGGTGCCTAGGTGTACTGTGAAGCAGTTAGGTGCAATGGCTTGCCCCCACCCTGAGAAGTCGTCCGCCTGTCCTGTGTGGATGGACATGTGGAATTGAGGTAATGCCGCTGATGTTGTGCGCCGTTGCGAGAGGTGGTCGAGTACTGCCATGCAGCTCCTCATTCGTTGTCACTGGGCCCTATGGGTTACAGTGGCCAATGGTGATGTACGCCGGCGGTGACGCTACGTACCGCCGCAGACTTGACTGCCATTTTCTATCTGTTCACTCACTTGCTACCTGACCTTAAACAGGAGAGGACCTACACTGCAAGTGCTGCTGTGACTTATGTCTGGAATCAACCATGACTCGTGTCACTAGGGAAAGGGCTCCTTCCTTCACCGCTGCAGAGTTGGGTAGACTGGTGGATGGGGTCCTACCTCAGTACTGAATGCTGTATGGGCCTCCAGACCAGCAGGTGAATACACTGTGAGAACGATGCAAGGAGCATGAATGCCTGGAGTGCTATGTGTGAGGGCCTCATGTAGGAGGTGGGGGGTGGTGGAAGGGTTCTGGACAGCATTTTGCATGTATGGTGGGCACTGTCTGTGCGTAAAGGGAGGGAAGGGCTATGGTGGGCCTGAGTGCAACAGGGTGGACAGTGTGACTGATACTTTTTTCTGTGTTTCTTTAGCTGCAGATCAGTGCCCATCTGAAAAAGGGTATATGGCGTGCCATCGGCAAGGATGTGCAGACCCTCGGGGTCTACGGCAGGCGGAGCACTCACTGTCGCAAATGGTGAGGGGACCTGAGACTCTGGGCAAGGAAGACGGCGGAGACCCAGCTGGGGATGGCCTCCCAACGAGGAAGGAGTGCCCATCGAACCCTGACCCCCCTGATGGCACGCATAGTGGTGGTGGCCTATCCAGAGCAAGATGGGTGCTTGAGGGCATCATAGGAGCCACAAGGGGATGAGTACAGTTTCCCAATATACTACTTGCGCGTCGTGGGGTGGTGTCCGGGTGGGGGATGTAGGCCTGTGGGTGCCTCTAGGCCAGGCGAACATTGCAGTGTAGGTCCCATGTTGGGCAGGGGGTGATGAACACCACCTCCTACCAAGCTAATAGGCATCCACTACTGGGCAGGGGTCTGTGGGTGTCAGGTATGCTGCTATTGGTGTTAGGTATTCCTGTCCATGGCCTGGTGACTAACATTGTGACTAGTAGTGGTTTGCCTAGTGCGTAGGGCTGTTCCCTGTGTGTGTGTTGTGTACGCCAACAGAGGTGTTGTTGCTGCCATTGATAAAAGTGTATCCTTTGTCTATCCCCCCTTTTTTGTTTTGTCATCCTGTCCTTAAGTGCATTAGCATCATCTGGCGGAGGAGCAGAGGCACCGGTGACGGAGGGAGCTGCATCCCACAGGGCCCAGGAGGCCAATTCCACCGAGGGTGAGGGCACCAGTGGGACAGAGGGCGAGGGGAGCACCACGAGGGAGACTGGAGGGGAAAGTTCTGACAGTGATACCTCCTCCAATGGAAGCTCCCTTGTGGTGGCGGACACCTCTGTGCCCACCCTAACTACAGGTACACCCGCTACCCCCATACCAGCACCGCCCTCCCAGCAGCCCCTCAGCGTGTTTCCCGTGCCTGCTCACCCAGGAGGGTGGGCATCTCCTTCGCCCCAGGCACCTCAGGCCCTGTCCCAGTGAGCCCTGCTGCCCTGATTGAGGAGGCTATGGAGCTCCTGCGATCCATCTCTGTTGGGCAGTGAATGCCATCCGGGGCTGGAAGCCCACTTGCAACAAATAAATGCATTCCTGGAGGGCATTCACTCTGGCATGACGGCCCACCAGAGATCAATCCAGGCTCTGGCCTCCTCCCTGATGGCAGCCATTGTCCCTGTTTCTAGCCTCCCACCTCCAACTTCCTCTACCCTCTCCCATTCCCCTCAACCCCAGCCTATCCCAAGCACACATTCAGACCAGCATGCACCCAAGACAACACACAGTAGAGGCTCAGGCAAACACAAGTACCACACATCATCCTACAGGCCCTCTCATAAACACCATCCAGAATCAGACATACCAACATCCACTGCTTTCACTGTTTCCCCCTCCTCATCCTCATCCACCACCCTCCCAGTAGCGTCTCCACTCACACCTGCATGCACTACATCCTCATCCACTACCTCCATCACCATCACGCCTATCACTACACATCCCTCACTGGCAGTCACCACCCATGCACGCGTCCCCTGTGTCCTCTCCCACTGTGTCTGTGCCCCCTGCACCCAAAGTACACAAACACAAGCACTCAGACACCCAACAGCCATCAACCTCACAACAGCATCCAGCCCATGCACCTGCACCCAAACACAGCAGACTGACACCTCCTACAACCACTTTCTCTTCCTCCACTCCCAAACCTTCTCCCTCTTCCCGCCCCAGAGTCCCTAAGAAGCTTTTCCTCTCCACTGTTGACCTCTTCCCTACCCCCCCACCGTCCTTCACGTCGGGCCAGGGTGGTCAGAACCCAGGCAAGCACCTCAGCCAACCAGTCCACGGCCACAGTAGTATTGGCAGCTACTGCAGGTGGGAGAGGCCCCAGGGAACCAGCCATCAGCACTGAAAGTGTGCCTGCACCAGCTACCAAAGGGACCGGTAAGGAGGCACAACCAGCTGCCAAGGGGAAGGGCAAAGAAGCACCACCAGCTGCCAAGGGGAAGGGCAAGGAGGCACCACCAGATGCCAAGGGGAAGGGAAGGAAGGGACCACCAGCTGCCAGGGGGAAGGGCAAGGAGGCATCACCAGCTGCGAAAGGGAAGGGCAAGGGGCCCGCACCTGCAGGCAGGAAGGACAGGAGGCCTGGTGCTGGGACTGATTCTGAGCCCCCACCACCAGCCATGGCGGTTCAGCTGTCCGAAGCTGCAGGGGAAGGGCTGGAGCCTCCCCCCACCACTGCCTTCACCGCCACCAACACCGCCACCATAACAGCCAACAGCAGCATCAGCCCCAGTGGGCAGCTGTCCGAGGCTGCAGGGGAAGGGCTGGAGCCTCCCCCCACCACTGCCTACACCAGCACCGCCACCAGCAGCAGCTGCCTCAGTGGACAGCCGCCCTAGGCTGCAGGGGAAGGGTGGAGCCTCCACCCACCACTGGCATCCCCAACAACAGCACTGCCACTACTGAGCAGCTGTCACCGCCGGTGGGCGGTGTGTAGTTCTGCCTCCATGGGCTGTGTGGCGTCCTGGACCCTGCAAATCCTGTAGGTGTGACACCCAGGTGAGAGACTGTGACCTTGCACTCCCCAAGTGCTGCATCATAGTGCACAAGGCCCCCTCCAGAACCAGTGGAAGAAGCCATCCACTCTCCCCCTCCTTGCCAGGATGAAGCACACTGGACACAAGGCTTCCTCCAGAACCAGTGGAAGAAGCCATCCTCTCACCCCCTCCTTGCCAGGATGAAGCACACTGGGAACAAGGCCCCCTCCAGAATCAGTGGAAAAAACCATCCACTCACTCCGTCCTTGCCAGGATGAAGCACACTGGGCACAAGGCCCCCTCCAGAACCAGTGGGCAAACCATCCACTAGGGACACTGTGGCCTTGCGCTCCCCAGGACCAAGCAGTGGGCAAACCACCCACTTGAGAGACTGTGGCTTTGCACTCCCCAGGATCAAGCAGTGGGCAAACCACTCACTTGAGAGACTGTGGCCTTGCACTCCCCATGACCAAGCAGTGGGTAAAGCACTCACTTGAGAGACCGTGGCCTTGCACTCCGTAGAACCAAGCAGTGGGCAAATCACCCACTAGAGAGACTGTGGCTTTGCACTCCCCAGGACCAAGCAGTGGGCAAACCACCAACTTGAGAGACTGTGGCCTTGCACTCCCCAGGACATCGCACAGTGCATGTAGCCCCCTCCAGGAGCAGTAGTGTTGTACCATCTTCCGGCTGAGGTGCCCCACCATTCCTCGTCCCCCTGAGGGGCCTGTTTATTTTCAACCTGATGCCCCGGCAGTGTTCTCTCTGTGTTGTTGCAGGAGTGAGGTGGGGCCTTGGCCTATGTGATGTGGCCCTGTGGCCCACGGACTGTCCCTCCATTTGTAGATATGTATATACTGTTTTGATTTTGAAGCACATATTTCTACTTATTTATCTTATTACACTTACTTTAATCAATTCCTTTTGTCCTTGCATTATTCCTGACGGGTAAGGGGTCTATATGTGATGTTATTGCATCCGTTAGTGTGTATGGTGTTGGGGGAGTTGCATTTGTGTGTCACTCACTTTTTCCTCCCCACTCCCTTGTGTGCTAGGCGGCAGCACCCACCGTGGTTGTCTTCACCGGCGTTGATGTTCGTAATGCATGAAGAGGTATAGCAGCATGGGGAAGATGTGCAACTCGGGCTCCATGGCGCTGTGGTTCTTTCTTGAGTTTCCAGAGGTGAGTCCTTTGCCTTCTGTGTACTGTTTCTGCTTCCGGAAAAGGTGGCCGATAGGTGTGTCATATTACTGTGGGCGGGACATTGTTTTCCGCCTGGCTGTTGGCGGTTACCACTGTGGTGCTTGTTGCTACCGCTGTGGCAGTCGGTGTGTTAAAGTGGCTTTCTGTGTGGGCGGTTTCCGCCGTGGTCATAATTCCATTTTTTTTTACGGCCGGCCTGTTGACGGTATTACTGCCCCTTTATCACCGACCGCCAGGGTTGTAATGAGGGCCTTAATGTTCTCTATACTAGAATGTATAGGTAAGATCAATCCTGCAAGCAAAGCAATCATTACTATAATTGTTATAACCAGGAGTCCCGTAAATAGGTATCTGCATCTACTACTATTGTTTCTACGTTCAATGGTTTCTCTCAATTCAGACTGTTTTTAATAAAATGCAATAGCAGCAATAATAGTTTCTTCAGTCTCTTACTTGGACAAAGCATTAGCAAACAATTGTCCTTTCAACAAAGTTCAATTGCTCATTGCAATCTTTGTTAGCCTTCATTAACCATACTACCTTTTCTTCTAAATGATACCCCTACGATGAATCTTGTGTTGTGACGGGGCCACTCACATGAAAAGCAGGGTGTCTGCGGGGGTGATGGTATGCCCCCGACCTCCTGGAACACCACTCAGCACTTCCTGGTGGACATAGAAACCCCAGTAGGTGTCCCAAAAGGAAAGGGGGAGTGGAAGAGAAAGAGACAAAACACTGCCACGTCTTGCCGATCCAGCAAGGCACTCTGTATCTTCGGAGGGGGGCAGGTTGTTGTTGACAGAGTGATAGTAGAGTTAGTGCACTCAACTTCCTTGAAACTGAATCTCTCTTTCTGATATGGGCATGGGAGCAGTAGAAGAACACTGGGATGCTCCAGCACTTTTCTTGGATAATAATAACTGTTGGCACAATTACTAACACTGCATTATCAAAAACCCAAACTGAGTACCATAACAATAAGTACTGCAACACTAGGGCTGGCTTCACAGAGATTCACTGTTGCACAATACTATTAGAAATGTGGTTGCACTTATCATGCATAAGAAAGACAAACAAGGGCATTAATTTATATCATTTATAACTTTCCTGCATGCATAAGGTTAAACTAAAAGGAACAAACACAATCCAAGAAATACAAATGTCCACTCTTGGTTCAAACAGTTAGGGTGGCACAATTTGGTTTGGTTTCACTGTGTGTGTGAAAAACCCTACAAAAAGCAAATTCCTCAAAACTGAAACAAAGGCATGAATGACACAATTTAAAAGATTTCCTGAAACACATTTAGGCAAGTAACTACAATAATAATGTAGAATGTTCAGAAATGCATTTGTCTCTTCAAGATAAGCACTCTGCCAAAATAAGAGGTCTGAAGTACATCAGTTGTTCTAGGAAAGCACGGCGCTCAAAGAACAAACTCCCTGGAGAGTACTAGTCACTTAGCTCCAGTCTTTTCTGGAGTGCTGGAGGAATGCCTGGAGTCAGCTGGTACAGAAATGAACAAAAGAATTGCCTCAAAAGTCCTGAATACGAGCATGACAGCAGGGGCTGGACTGCCAAGTCAGAGGCTGAAAGCAGTTGAGTTTCCACATGTGGATGAGTCACCACACCCAATTAGAAGCACATGTCTACACCTGCTCCGATTAGCAAACAAGCATTGGTAAAAAAAGTAATGATAAAACCAATTGTGTAACACAGCACATTATGCTTACTTAGAAAAATGAAGGTTTAACCAAGAACAGAGATATGATTTAACCCTAATCCCTGGGGATGCTGACAGATAACGCCGGAGGCACCTTGGGGATTCCTGACAGTCCTCCCCACCAAGGACCCTCTCAAAGGGCGGAGCTTGGAAAGGTTCAGGAGATGGAATTTTTTAGTAAGGCGTGGAGCATGAACTGTGGACGCGGGTTCCCAGGAATTGCCCTCAGGCCCATTGCCTTTCCAAGCCAATAAATAGTGTAGAACACCACGGACGTGCCTGGAGTCAAATATTTTGGCCACTTCAAATTCCCATTGCCGTGTACTTTTACCGGGGGAGGTGGTGGGGCATCGCGGGTATCAGGGGAATAGGGATTGAGTAACGACACATGAAACATGGGGTATACCTTGAAATCATCTGGCAATGTCAATTCTACTATCACAGGATTGCTGATTTTGTCAATAAGAAAGGGGCCTAGAAATCGGGGGTTTAATTTTCTGGATCCTGCAAGATGGAGAATTTTTGATCAGAGTCACACTTGATCCCCTATCTGATAAGAGGGAGCAGGTCTCCTTCTTTTGTCAGCTTGTTTTTTTACTTGAGCTTGATAGAGTTTTAAATGGTGTTGTACTTGTTTTTTAATCTCCTGTTACTCTTTATGGTATTTCTATACTGATGGGACTCAAGTGGATGTTTGGGACCCAGTTATAGGTAGCATTCTTGGGTGCAGACCAAACAAGCAGTAAAATGGGGATACTCCTGTAGCCATGTGGACGCTGTTGTTATATATAAATTCAACAAGAGGTAAAGCCTTATCCCACTCAGTAGTCCATGTGTCAATGTAACATCTCAGGATTTGCTCCAGCGATTGGTTGGCATGTTACGTCTGCCTATCCGTTTGTGGATGATATGCAGAGGACAAGCGGACGTCCATACCGACAAAGGAAGAGAAGCTATGCCAAAACCATAATGCAAATTGGGGGCCACGATCAGAAACAATCATGGTGGTCCACCCATGAAGCCATACAATGTGTGGGACAAACAAATCAGAGAGCTTGGAAGCCGTATGGAGGCATTTTAATGGAACAAAATGAGCCATTTTAGTTAGGTACTCTACAGCCACCCATATGACAGTGTGTCCATTGGAAGCTGGGAGATCAGAAATAAAATCCATACTAATGGTATGTCATGGGGCCACTGGAATTGGCATGGGAAGTAACAATCCTGTGGCTGGAGTGTGTGGGGTTTTAACCCGAACACAGGTGGAACAAGTCTGGACGTAGCTTCTGACGTCCTGCACAAGTGTGGGCCACCAAAAGCATCTTTGACAGAGATCTAGCATCTTTTTCTCACCAGGGTGACCTGCAAGGACAGAATCATGTCCCCAATGTAACACTGTATCCCGTAATTCTGTGGTAGGGACATACAACTGATCAGCATGGTATAGTAAACCCTCTTTTTCACATACATCAGTTGAACAGGAAACCTTGTGTTGGGCTACCTGTATTTTCCCCAGGAACTCTTGGGAAGTGCACACAGCCATTATTTTTTCGGGGGTATAATGCTTCTGACCTGTTCTAGCGCAACGTCAGAGGAGAAACCCATCCTAGACAATTTGTCTTCCTTTTGTTGTGCAGTACTGGGCCTGTAAGTGATTACGAAGTCAAACTAGTTAAAGAATAGAAGCCAGCGTAATTGACGAGGTGTCAGGGCCTTGGTCGCTTGAAAAAACTGTAAATTATGGTTATCTGTGTAAATAGTTACGGTGTGTCTAGCTCCTAGTAGGTGGTGACGCCATTCCTGGCAAGCTTGATGGCCAGAAGTTCCCGCTCCTCCACCGTGTAATTTTGCTCTGCGGGTAGCAATTTTTTTGAGAAGTAAGCTGCTGGATGAAAATGCCCAGACTCAGGATCTCGTTGGGACAAGACACCACCCACTGTCATTTGGGAAGTGAAAAATGTCTGAGCCGGGTCCGGATGATGGAGAATGGGTGCTTCAGTGAATGTGTTTTTAAGATGTTGGAAAGCTTTCTCAGCTTCTGCATCCCAGTGGAACTTAACCCCCTTTCGTAGGAGACGATTTATGGGAGATAACACAGTAGAAAAAGTGGGGTTAAATCTCTGATAAAAATTTTCAAACCCGAAAAACTGTTGCACTTCCTTGATGGATCTTGGGGCTACCCAATCCAGAATGGCCTGTACCTTGGACCTATCCATGGAAATTCCATAGGGAGCGATCACATATAGCAGGAATTCGACAGTTGTAGTGTGAAAAATACATTTTTCCAACTTGGGGAAAAGATGATGCTCACAAAGCCATTGTAAAACCGCTCTTACATGCCCTATATGTTCCTCAGTGGAAGACAAATAGATCAAAATATCGTCTATGTATACCACTACACAGATATCCAGAAAATCCTGCAGCACTTAATTGATGAAAAATTGAAACGCTGCAGGAGTGTAACACAACCCGAAGGGCATCACTGTGTACTCGAAGAGTCGGAAGTTAGTTCTGAACGCTGTCTTGCACTCATCCCCCTTCATCACTCGGATCAAGTGGTAGGCGCCCCGGAGGTCAAGTTTAGTATAAATGGTCGACTGACGTACCTGATCTAAAAATACTGGGATCAATGGAGGTGGATGCCGATTTTTAAGGTCACTTTCTTCACTGTGCGATAATCTATACAGGTGCACAGCTCGCGATGCTTCTTGGGCACTGTGCCGGGTCGACCGTGACGGGGTACCCCTGGGGCATCATTGCATCTGGCTTCCCCGACCCAGATGCAGTCCTGTCGGGATCCAATCAGCAACAACGTACGGGTGACGAAGGGGTTTGTAAAACCCTTCTCGACGTAGCCCAGGGTGCAACAGGAGAGATGAGTGCGACAGGAGAGACAAGAGTGACAAGAGAGACAGGAGCAATAGGAGAGAAGGAAGAAACAGTGGCAGCACAAGAGACAGTAGCAGTACCCGTAGCGGCGGCGGCAGCACGGGAGACGGCGGCGGCACTAGAAGCTGAAACAGTGACAACCCCGGGAGGAGTGGTACAAGGAGATATGCCCAGAGAAGTTGGACGAACCGTCCGGATTCAACCCTGCCCAGCAGACACCGAGCTAAGCCCAATGACGGCGGGTTGTCCTCCGCTGCAGCAACCAAAGGATCAGGAGGCAGAAAACCCCAAGAACCGGCCACACTCTGGGGAAAGTGTGGCCTTGGCAGGTATGAAGACAAGGGTCTAATGTATTTCTGCAGTACGAGTGGGAGGCGGGAAGGAACAGACTGCATACCTACCTTACGTTAATAGACGCAGTACTACTAGGAGTTTGTTTGTTGGTTTATTTCCCTGTTTATTATTTGTTTATTATTCCTTATTTGTGTACATAGCGAAAGAGAGTCAGTTAATTACTGAAGCAGCATACTAGAATACTATTCTAACAAAACAATCCCGAAGACAAGGGAAAAGACAAAAGAGTGTCTCCATTATAGTTCTCAGTATTTTGTTTGTGAACCTCAGAGAGAAAAAAAAACTAAAGAAAGAGAGAGTGAAAACGGAACAATCAGAAGAATAGAAGATAGACAAGACAAAATTAAGGAAAGGCAGAGCCAGAGAAAGAGAGCAGAATCCAAAGAGAAGGGCAGTAGATAAGAAAAGAAGACAGAGAACAGAGAAAACAGTTTAGAAAAAAAAACACAGAAAGAAACTTACCAGTCTTCTCATCACTGTCTTTCCCACATGTGGATCATGATGCCCCATCTGAAAAAAGAGAGAAGCAGAAGGAGATGAACAACCTGTGAACCCAAGAGGCAGAACAAAGAAACAAAGGAAACTCTAAACTATACAATAGTAGCACCACTAAATAAAGACAATATCCACAGTATATCGCTGGCTATGAGTCGTCCTTACGGGATCCCTGTCACAGCGGTGTCAGAAGTGGGATTCGAAGAAGTCCCCAACAGACAAAGGACCGTAATGGAAGATAAACCACCCCTCGCTGATATGATAGCCCAATGGCAGAAGGACAGAGGCATCTCCAGTTGATCTGGGAGCAGCAATTGAAAGAGGCGAAGGAAGAACGAGAAGCGCTGCAGACTGCTTTAAAGAGCCAGACCACAATTATTGCGCATAACCAACTGGTACATTAAACCGCTCTGGGAAAACTGACAGAAACCATAGCGAATACCAGGGTACACCCCAATGTTCCGAGCAGTGTCCTTCAAAAATATCAGGATAATGAGGACCCGGATTCGTTCTTTGCGAATTTTGAGAGGGTTGCCAGCCTAGCCAATTCGGCGACAGAGAAATGGGGCCCAATACACTGCCCCATTATTAACGGGCAATCTACAGGCGGCGTATCAGGCTGTCAACCCAGGAGGAGTAACTCTATACAGCAAAATCAAGAAAGCTATACTTGAAAGAATTGGGCTGGACCAGGAAAGCTATTGTGTTTGGTTCCGCCAAACAAAATGGATACCACAGGAAAATCTGCGTACTCTGTATTATAGGGTATGCCATGCAGGACGGAAATGGCTAAACCCAACTGAGACTTCTGAAGATGTGATGTTTGAAGCCGTTATTTTGGAACAATACCTAGATCCCCTTCCCTCCCACCACTAGAAACTGGATCAGACAGCATCCTGACCTCAGTAACCATACTGCAATAGATCTCGCCTGTGCTTTCCATCGAGCACCTGAATTCAGAGGTGCTCATTCGAAAAGTACTCCTACAACCCCACGAGTCACTACTCCCCTGCCCCTCTATACGAAACCTATAGCGAATCCTATTAGTGACAGGTCCAGCATCCCTCAGCCGACCCCATCTAAAGAATTCATGACAGGTCCCCAATGCTTTCATTGCGCAGAGTGGGGCCATATAGCCAGGTACTGTCCCTTAAAAAAAGAACAGGAAGAGCCAATGGGGATAGGCATGACAAAGGGTGGTGTTTTATGGCTAGGACACAACATGGCAAACTACACCACCTCTATGTGGATAAATAAAGAGAGGAGAAGTGTTCTTATTGACTCCAGGTGCAGCCAAAGTGTCATAAAACAGATCTATGTACAACCAGATCAGTGGGTCCCCAATACCCAAGTGTTAATTACATGTGTACATGGAGACAGGAAGATGTACCCTGTGGCCACTATCACGATTAATTGGAGGGGGCAAGAGGAGGTCCTATCCGTAGGTGTAATTCCAGATTTAGGGGAAGATATGATCATAGGAACTGATTATGACGCTTTTCCCCAGCTACTAAACAAAGCCACTCAGGACCAGATAGCAGACTCTTGGTGGAAGGAGGCCCCTTTTGTATCCTCCAATATAGAGGGAAATAGTCCCAGAAGGAAACTCAGTAAAAAACAAAAACGAGAACAAAAGTGGTTAAATCAGAAGGAGATTGTTTCTACCACAACCCCTGCCTCTGCGTTTCCAAAAGCTATAATGTCCATAGCAGGAAGATTCCGGCAGGCCCAAAGAGAAGATCCTACCCTGAAGAATGATTAACACCTGATAATTTGTTGGTAGGTCCTACTTTTACACTCACCAATGAGTTATGATATAGGATATGTCCAGACGTCCCTGGAAAAAAACAAACAGCTGGTGGTGTCCCTAACCTACCGAGACCAAGTCCTCCACCTAGCACACGGGGACAATGGGAGGGAAAAAACAGAGGAAGCTATTCTAAAACGGTTCTATTGGGCAGGCGTATATGGTGATATTAGAAAACATTGCCAGGTATGCCCAAAATGCCAACTAATAAACCTGTCCTACGATCGCCCCGTTCCCTTACATCCCCTACCTATAATTGATGTCCCATTTACCAGGGTAGGGATGGATTTAGTGGGTCACTAACACCATCCGTAAAGGGGGACCAATATTTGTTGGTTATAGTGAATTATGCTGCAAGGTATCCTGAGGGCATCCCGCTAGCCAGCATGACCACCATGGCCTAGGCATTGATCAAGTTTTTTGCATGAGTAGGCTTTCCCAAAGACACAGATCAGGGTACTCCCTTCGTGTCTAGACTGATGTCCGAAGTATGTCAAACACTTGGGGTGAAACAAATTCGGACATCCGTCTATCACCCCCAAACAGATGGTTTAGTGGAACGATACAATAAGACTATTAAAACACTGTTGAGGAAAGTCATAAGTGACTCAGGAAGGGATTGGGAGAAAAAATTACCCCTAGTCCAAAATACGTGCTGTAAACCCATATACAGTCCTCTACTGGACACAGTCCCTTTGAGCTTTTGTTTGGTAGACAGCCGCGTACTTTATTAGAAATGTTGGCTGAGCAATGGGAGCAGTCAGAGGATGATCTAAAGGACATCCTCACTTATACGCGGGACCTAAAAGAAAACTTACACAAAATATGGGAAGAAGCTCATAAAACATTGAGAGAAGCCCAAGTGAAACAAAAAGCTCATTATGATGCGCTCAGTAGCTCACGTAGCCTGACAGTAGGACAAAAAGTGTTGGTACTATTACCTTTTACCGAGAATAAACTACTAGCACGTTGGCAGGGACCATATAATGTCCTGGAACAAGTCACGCCTACAACCTATAAGATTGAAATACCCAACGGGTCTGGTAGGGAACAAATACATCATATCAATCTGCTTAAACATGGTATGAGAACAACGAGTTCACTACGGATATGTATATAACCACTGGGAATAAAGGCGAAATTCCGGTATTTCCCACGGAAGTAATCACAGAAACTGAGATAATAATGCCCCAAATGAGTGAGACGCTCTTGGTAGAACAAAGGACCGAACTAAGGGACTTAGCCCTCATTACAACCCTGGCGGTCTGTGTTAAAGCTGCGGTAATACCGTCAACAGGCCAGCGGTAAAAAAAATGGAATCACGACCATGGCGGAAACCGTCAACACAAACAGTCACTTTAACACTCCGACCGCCAGGGCGGTAGAAACAAACACTGCAGGGGTAACTGCCCACTGTATTACAAGGCACCAATCTGCCACCTTTTCTGGGGCGGTAGCAACGCCATCAAAAGCACAGCAGAAACAGGACTTGGAACGGAAACCACTCACCTCTCGACACCCAACGAGGAAGCAGGAAGCCATGGAGCCCGAGTTACAGGTGCTACCAATGTTGGTTTACCTCCTCTTCTACCAGGAGCAGCAAAGATGGTGGCGACAGGGGGGAGGAGGAAAAAGAGAGTGACACACACATGCAACATGCAACACCCCCACCCCCACCCTCACCCACAACACCATACACAAAAATACATGCCGCAACATTACAAATACACCCCGTAACCCTCTGGAACAACGCAAGGACAAAAGGAAATGATTGTAACGAGTGTCATCATCTAAAATTCAGATATGGAAACAGGTCTGTAACAGATCAGTATATACATATATGTACTGCAACTACACAAGTCCGGACAGTCATCCATTCATTGTCCGTGGACCAGTGGTCCCAAAATGCATGGGCGAAGCCCACACATGATACCTGCCTCTAAACGGAGAGAACACTGCTGGGGCATCAGGTTGAAAAAAAACAGCCACCTCAAGGGGAAGGGGTGGGGAGGCACCTCATCCGGATGAAGGGACGACGCCACTGCTCCACGATGGGGCTCCATGCCCACTGTTTGGTCCTGGGGAGTGCAAAGCTCCAGTCTCACAAGTCTCTCAAGTGGGTGGTTTGCCCACTGATTGGTCATGGAGAGTGCAAAGCTACAGTCTCACAAGTCTCTCAAGTGGGTGGTTTGCCCACTGCTTGGTCCTGGGGAGTGCAAAGCCACAGTCTCACAAGTCTCTCAAGTGGGTGGTTTGCCCACTGCTTGGTCCTGGGGAGTGCAAAGCCAAAGTCTCTCTAATGGATCCTTTTCTCCACTGGTTCTGGAGGGGGCTTAGTGCCCAGAGTGCTTCATCTTGCCAAGGACTGAGGTAGAGGATGCTGTTCTCCACTGGTTCTGGAGGGGGCTTTGTGCCCAGAGTGCTTCATCCTGCCAAGGACTGGGGTAGTGTATGCTATTCTCCACTGGTTCTGGAGGAGGCTTTGTGCCCAGAGTGCTTCACATGGTGTGTGGCAGTTCCCATTCCCGCACAAGGGTGTCAGAGCCACAAGATTTCCTGGGAACAGGTAGCATGATACTCCATTGAGGCAGAGACACACTCTACCCTGCTGCGACTCAGCCTGCTGGTTGTGGTGCCTCATGTACACTGTGCATGGTCCCGGACGTCTCCTGCAGCCTCGGCCGCCTGCCCACTGAGGATGATGTCCATGTCGGCTGTGGTGGCACAGTCTACGTACGTCACGGGGTAGGTGGCGGTGGTTGCGGCGGATTCAGCGGCGGACATGCTGGAGGTGGTGCACGTCAGCACCTGTGGAGGGAGACACCAGGACATCTCCTGCAGCCTCGGACGGCTGCCCACTGGGGATGATGCTGGAGACTGGAACAGAGGCAGCAGGCATGCAGGTGGGCGTGCAGGTGGCGGTGCAGGTGGCGGTGGTTGTGGTGGTGTCCACCGTAGTACAGGTTGCTGTCCTGACCTGCAGAAGGGATGTCACCAGTCCCTCATCCTGAGGCTTCGTGCCCTGAGCTGCCTTCCCTTTAGCCTTGTGTCCCTTCCCCACCTTGGAAGTCTTGGGGGAGGCCTTACTGCTTGGTTGGTGCGACTTGTCCTTACGGCATGCTGTCCCCTTCTTTACCTTGGCAGGTGGCGGAATAGGGTGATCCATGGCCTCATTAGGTGGCGCACTGGCAGCTCTGATGGGTGCGGCCCGCGATGTTGCAGGACTTGCAGGGACCACAGGGCTGGAGGATGTCGTGGCTGATGTGCTGGGCAGGGATCTGCACATCCTGGCCCTAGGGGAAGGACGGGGGGTGTAGGGAAGAGGTCAAAGTTAGCGAGGAAAAGTTTTTCAGAAACACTGTGACGGGAAGATGGAGGGGGTTTGGGAGTGGAGGAAGAGGTAGTGGTTGTAGGAGGTGTACGTCTGCTGAATTTGGGTTAGGGTCCATGGGCTGGAGGCTGTTGTGATGTGGATGGCTGTTGAGTGGGTGTGTGCTGGCGTTTGTGTAGTTTGGGAGGAGGGCTCACAGACACACTGGGAGAGGCCACAGGGGACATGTGAATGGTAGTGGGGGTAGTGATTGCACCTGAGCGGTGTGTGGTGATGGGCGTGCTGGTGATGGAGGTAGTGACTGAGGATGTAGTGCATTCAGGTGTGAGTGGAGATGAGACAGGGAGGGAGGTGGAGGACGTGGAGCAGGGGGACAAAGTGGAGGCAGTGGATGTTGGTGTGTCTGCATGGGGATGGTGCTTGTGTGGGATGTGTGGTTCTTTTGTTTGCCATGTCCACTCTTGTGTGTTGATAAGTGTGCATGCTGGTCTGATGGTGTGCTTGGGATAGGCTGAGGTACAGGGGATTGGGTCTGGGTAGTGGAAGAGGGGGGAGGCTGGACACAGGAAAAATGGCTGCCATCAGTGCTGAGGCCAGAGCCTGAAATGCTCTCTGTTGGGCCGCCACGCCGGAATGAATGCCCTCCAGGTATGCATTTGTTTGCTGCAAATGCCTCTCGACACCCTGGATGGCATTCAAAATGGTTGATTGCCCAACAGGGAGGGATCTCAGGAGGACAATAGCCTCCTCACTGAGGGCAGCAGGGCTGACTGGGGCAGGGCCTGAGGTGCCTGGGGCGAAGGAGATGCCCACCGTCCTGGGTAAGTGGGCACAGGAAACTCAATGAGGGGCTGCTGAGAGGGTGGTGCTGGTAAGGGGGGTGGCGGCTGTACCTGTTGTTGTGGTGGGCACAGAGGTGCCCACAACCGCAAGGGAGCTCCCATCAGAGGAAGAGTCGCTGTCACTGGTGTCTCCTCTTGTCCCCGTCGTGGAGCTCCCCTCGTCATTCGTCCCACTGGTGCTCACAGTGTACTCACCTGTTTGTCTGGTGGACCGTAGAGTTGCGTGTACTGGGGGAGGACCCCATCCAACAGTTTGTCCAACTCCTTCACAGTGAAGGCAGGGGCCCTTTCCCCAGTGACACGAGCCATGGTCGATTTCAGACACAGGTCACAGTAGCACTTGCAGTGTAGGTCCTCTCCTTTTGAAGGTCAGGTATCATGTGAGTGAACAGATAGAAAATGGCGGTCACATCCGCCGCTGTGCTTACCGTCACCGACGGGGTACATCGTCATTGGCTCCTGGAACCCATAGGGCCCAATGATAACCAATGCTGAATTGCGCTGTGTCTTCGTCCGCCTACCGCGACGGTGTACAACGCCAGCGCAGTTACCTCATTTCCCCTTGTCCCTCCTTACAGGTCAGGCAGCTGCCATTTCAGGTGGCCACATGGCAGGCCAACTAACTGCATCACAGCAGCTTTGTGCAGGAATACGGATATACAGTGCTAAACACAGATTACATCACATGTGGTCTATGACCCTCTGCTCACCCTTCTCCTCGATAGGCCACGTCCGCTGGGGCAGATGATGAGATGGCGTCATCTTCCGGTATACAGACCCCAGGTGGACCTGTCGACAATGAGAGACAGACACATCATCATCACCTACAGACTTGATCGTGCCACAATCCATAAACTGTGTGCCCAGTTGGAGCCAGACCTGATGTCAGCTATCCGTCATCCCACAGGAATCCCCCCTCTAGTGCAGGTCCTGTCAGTACTCCATTTCCTGGCCAGTGGGTTGTTTCAAACAACAGTGGCCATGGCATCAGGGATGTCATAGCCATTGTTCTCTAACGTGTTGTCCAGAGTGCTGTCTGCCCTGCTGAATCACATGTGCAGCTACATCGTATTCCCCAAGGTGGAGGATTTTCCCACAGTGAAAGGTGACTTCTATGCCCTGGGACAAATCCCCAACATCATTTGTGCCATTGATGGTACATATGTGGCATTTGTGCCCCCGCAGAAATGAACAGGTGTACAGAAACCGCAAAAGCTACCATTCAATGAATGTGCAGATGGTCTGTTTGGCAGAACAGTACATCTCCCATGTGAATGGCAAGTATCCTGGCTCAGTGCATGATGCTTACATGTTGAGGAATAGCAGCATCCCTTATGTGATGGGCCAACTCCAGAGGCACCGGGTGTGGATAATAGGTGAGCCCAAGGTCCCAACACAGATTACATAGGTGTCTGGCTATGGTAGAGTCCCTCATGGTTGTTGCATGTCTCACAGTTGTCCGTCTATATTTGCAGGTGACTCTGGTTTCCCCAACCTGTCACGGCTACTGATCCCAGGGAGGAATTCCGGGACAAGGGCAGAGGAACGCTACAATGAGACACATGGGCGGACTGGGAGGATAATTGAGCATACTTTCGGCCTCCTGAAGGCCAGATTCTGGTGCCTCCATCTAACAGGTGGCTCCCTATATTACTCACCGAACAAGGTGTGCCAGATCATTGTGGCATGCTATATGTTGCACAACCTGGCTTTGCGACACCAGATGCCTTTTCTGCTGGAGGATGGGCCTGATGATGGTCTTGTGGCAGCTGTGAAGCATGTGAACAGTGAAGAAGAGGAGGCAGAAGAAGAAGATATTGACAACCGAAACAACATCATCATGCAATACTTCCAGTGAGACACAGGTAAGAGACTGGCACTGCTCCTCTCATATCACACTACTGTAGGACATTGCATGATTCTGCATTGTTGCCTCTGTATATGGACCCTAACAGTTCACTTTGACTTTCCATTTTACAGATCTGTGTACCACTTTCTGCCTTCTGCTATGTTTACTGCTGCCCAACAACTGTCTAAAATTGGTATGTGAAAATTATCATTGACATTGCTATTTTTCTGAAAGTTTGCAGTAACACATTTGTGAAAGTACAGACTGACTCCAGATTGATTTGTGATTCAAGGGTGTTTATTTATGTGCTAATAAGTGTAGGGGGTTGTGCAATGGGCTGGGGTGATGGTGGAGGAATTTCCCTGGTAGAGTCCAGTCTATTGGCATCACAGGTGCATTGTCCAAAGGGGCATAGGAAGTGGAGTAATGGCAGTTGAAAGTGGACAGGGTAACAGAGTGGGACAGAAGGGTGACAATCAGGAGAGTCCTATTTCCTGGCGGGGGTCTTGGCAATGTTCTCTGTTTGTGCCTGGATCACAGGGACCGTTTGCGGGGTGGTTCTCCTTCTGCGGGGGTGGGGTGCTGGTGGCATGTTGGTCCTGTGGCGGGACCTTCTGTCCACTAGCGTAGGCGGAGGTGGAGGGCTGTTCATTGTTCAGGCTAGTGTCAGGGGCCCGTTGGTGTGCCACTGTGTCCCTCTTGGTGTTGGCCAAGTCTGCCAGCACCCCTGCAATGGTGACCAGAGTGTTGTTAATGGACTTCAAGTGCTCCCTGATCCCCAGGTAGTGTTCCTCCTGCAGCCGCTGGGTCTCCTGAAACTTGGCCAGTACCGTGCCCAAGGTCTCCTGGGAATGGTGGTGTACTCCCATGATGTTAGAAAGTTATTCGTGGAGAGTGGGTTCCCTGGGCCTGTCCTCCCCCTGTCGCACAGCAGTCCTCCCAGCTTCCCTGTTGTCCTGTGCCTCTGTCTCCTGAACCGTGTGCCCACTGCCACTGACCCCAGGTCCCTGATTGTCTTGGGTTAGTGGGTTTGCCTGGGGTCCCTGTAGTGGTGGACACACTGCTGCTTGACGTGTCCTGGGGGCAGTGGCATGGGCCCGCTGGGTGGGTGCTGTGGGGGTGTTTCCTGAGAGAGGTGGTTCTGTGGTTGTATGGGACAGTGGCAGGGGAACCGACTGTCCTGAGGTCCCTGATTGGCCGGGCTGGTCCTCTTGATCCAGGCATGCAGAGCTGCTGTCATCACTGTGGGCCTCTTCTGTGGGGGGCTTGGATATGTCTGGCACCTCCTGTCTGGTGATGGTGGGTAGGGGTCCTGTTAGGGGGGTAAATGCATAGTGTATCTGTGTGTACCCTGTTGTCCAATGTGTGAGTTACCCTCTACTCCTGTGGTTGGCTTATTGTCTTTAGCCTTGTGTGAATGGTGATTTTGGGGCCTGAGTGATTATCTGTACTGGACATGCTTTGGTGATGGGTGTCCATGCATTGGTGTGACATGCAGGCCTTGGGATTGGGATGTGTGGGTTGTGATAGTGGGTATCTGTGGGGTGTTTGGGTGATGGGTGTGAGGGTAGGGGTAGGAGTTTGTGATGGCATGCAGGTAGGGATGGGGGTATATAGTAGTAAAGTTATGTCTTACCAGAGTCCAGTCCTCCTGCTTCTCCTACGAGGCCCTCAGGATGCAGTATTGCCAAGACTTGCTCCTCCCATGTTGTTAGTTGTAGGGGAGGAGGTAGGGGTTCACAGCCAGTCCTCTGTACTGCTACGTGGTTTCTGGATACCACAGAACGCACCTTCCCCCGTAAGTCGTTCCACCTCTTCCTGATGTCATCCCTGGTTCTTGGATGCCGTCCCACTGTGTTGACCCTGTCGACAATTCTCCGCCATAGCTCCATCTTCCTTGCAATGCATGTCTGCTGCACGTGTGATCCAAATAGCTGTGGCTCTACCCAGATGATTTCCTCAACCATGACCCTGAGCTCCTCCTCAGAGAACCTGGGGTGTCTTTGAGGTGCCATGATGTGGTGTGGGTGATGTGTGAGGTGCTGTCTGTTGTGATGTGTGGGGGGATGTGTTGGGTGTATTGTTTGAGGTGCGTGGATGTTGTATGAGTGATGGTGTTGTGTGCCTGTGGATGCTGGTGTTGTGTTTGCTATTTTCTCACTCTGGGCTTCTTCCAAACAGGTTGTTGTAAGGGGTTGTGGGTAATGTGGGTGTGTGTTTTATATTGGATTGGGTGTGTGGGTGTGGTGTGTGTATGTGTATCAGGTGTGTGTATTTTGAATTGTCCAATGTGGTTGTGTTTTGTGAGTGTGTCTGTGTGTATTTTGAGCACAGCGGTCTGTACCGCCAATGGATTACCGCGGTTGACAGACCACCACGTTGATTCGTGGGTCGTGATAGTGTGGGTGTAGTTCTGTTGGCGTGACGGTGTAGGTTTTGCTATCACCAGTTTATCACTGACCTTTGGTGTGGCAGACTTGTGTGGGTGTCTGTATTGTGGCGGATTTCTAGATGTGGGTCATAATACCTGTAGCGGATTTCCACTGCGCCCACGGTATCTTGACGGCCGGCAGTACAACGGTAAGTAGGATTTATCGCCAGGGTTGTAATGAGGGCCTTAGTCCAGGATAGCTTAGATGTCATTTCCAAAACACCAGGCAGAACACACATGATTCAGCACCATATACGTACACTTGGGGATAGAGTGGCCAGACAACGACCATATAGAATACCAGAAGCCAAACGACAGGTAGTAGAACAGGAAGTTAGGGATATGCTATACGCTGGTCTTATCGAACCATCCTCCAGCCCTTGGTGTTCCCCCATAGTCCTAGTGCCGAAGCCGGACGGGACCACCAGATTTTGCATTGATTTTAGACAAGTGAATGCTCTGTCTCACTTTGATTCTTATCCAATGCCCCGGATTGATGAGTTATTGGAACATTTAGGACAAGCTAAATATATGTCAACCCTGGATTTAACGAAGGGTTATTAGCAAATTCCCCTTAAAGAAGAAGATAGAGAGAAAATGGCTTTCGCCACCCCCTCAGGTCTTTATCAGTTTACTGATCTACCTTTTGGCCTCCATGGGGCACCAGCTACTTTCCAGCGCATCAAAGATATGGTACTACGCCCCTTTCAGGCAGGTGCGGCCGCTTATTTGGATGATGTGGTCATCTTTAGTCCTATATGGGAAGAGCATATCGTCCATTTAAAACATGTATTGCAAGCTCTCCGCACAGCCAAACTCATGGGCAATCCTGAGAAATGGAAGTTAGGCCACAAGTCCATTAAGTACATAGGGTACATTATAGGAGATGGGAGAATACGGCCCCAAGTGGAGAAAGTACAAGCTATCACACAACTTCCCACTCCATGTTGCAAAAAAGACATCAGGGCTTTCCTTAGAATGGTAGGATATTACAGGTGATTTATGCCCCATTTCTCGGAGATTGCTGCCCCTCTCACTCATTTGTTGGGGAAAAACAAACCTAACCATATCTCCTCCCTATCTGCCATTGAAAGGTGCAGTGTTGAGCAGCTGAAGACCCTTTTGACCACCGAACCAGTGCTCTGATGTCCTGATTTCCGTAAACTGCTCCAGGTTCAAACGGATGCCTCTGATCTGGGGTTGGGTGCAGTATTATCACAGACGGATGAGGATGGCTTTTATCATCCCATTGTCTATTTAAGCCGCAAACTGTTACCCCGCAAGTGCCATTATCCCACTCTTGAAAAAGAGTGTCTGGCAATCAAATGGGCTGTTGAGTCCTTACAGTATTATTTGGCTGGACGCCCCTTCACCTTGCTTACTGATCACGCTCCCTTGGCCTGGTTGGCTCGTCATAAGGATACTAACGCCTGTGTCGTCTGGTGGTTTCTGTCACTGCAATATTTCTCCTTTCAGGTATCCTTCGGCTGTGTGGCTCTATCAGCCACAACCTAGTGGAGGTGAATGTGACGGGTCGACAGTGACGGGGTCGATCCCGCAGTACCCCTGGGGCACCATTGCATCCGGCTTCCCCGACCCGGATGCAGTCCTGTCAGGATCCAATGAGCAACGACGTCTGGGTGACGACGGGGTTTTTAAAACCCTTCTCGACGTAGCCCAGGGTGCGACAGGAGAGACGAGTGCAACAGGAGAGAAGAGAGCAACAGGAGAAACGAGAGCGACAAGAGAGACAGTAGTAACAGGAGAGACAGAAGAAATGGCGGCAGCACAAGAGATAGTAGCAGCACCCGTAGTGGCGGCAGCAGCACAGGAGACGGCGGCGGCACTAGAAGCCGAAACATTGACAACCCCATGAGGAGCGGTACGAGGAGATACGCCCAGAGAAGTTGGACGAACCGTCCGGATTCAACCCTGCCCAGCAGACACCGAGCTAAGCCCAACGACGGCGGGATTTCCTCAGCTGCAGCAACCAATGGGTCACTGGGGCAGAAAACCCCAAGAACCGGCCACGCTCTTGGGAGAGCGTGGCCTTGGCAGGTATGAAGACAAGGGTCTAATGTATTTCTACGGTACGAGCGGGAGGCGGGAAGGAACAGACCGCATACCTACCTTACATTAATAGACGCAGTACTACTAGGAGTATGTTTGTTGGTTTATTTTCCTGTTTGTTATTTGTATATTTTTCCTCATTTGTGTACATAGCGAAAGAAAGTCAGTTAATTAGCGAAGCAGCATACTAGAATGCTATTCTAACAAAACAAACCCGAAGACAAGGGAAAAGACAAAAGAGTGTCTACATTATAGTTCTTAGTATTTTGTTTGAGAACCTCAGAGAGAAAAAAACAAAAGAAAGAGAGAGTGAAAACGAAACAATCAGAAGAATAGAAGATAGACAAGACAGAATTAAGGAAAGGCAGAGCCAGAGAAAGAGAGCAGAATCCAAAGAAAAGAGCAGTAGATAAGGAAAGAAGACAGAGAACAGAGAAAACAGTTTAGAAAAAAAAACACAAAAAGAAACTTACCAGTCTTCTCATCGCTGTCTTTATCTGCTTCTTTCCCACATGTGCATCCTGAGACCCTATCTGAAAAAAAGAGAGAAGCAGAAGAAGATGAACAACCTGTGAACCCAAGAGGCAGAACAAAGAAACAAAAGAAACTCTAAACTATATAATAGTAGCACCACTAAATAAAGACAATATCCACAGTATATCAGTGGCTACGAGTCACCCTTACAGTATCCCTGTTACAGGCACTAAGAACAAAGACGACGATACTGGTGACGTTGAATGACGAACAAAACCCTCAGCCAATAGATCATCCAGGTAGTCTCGCAGGTATCGTTTCTCAGGCTCAGAAAGAGCATACATCCTACTAGATGGTAGCATTGCCCCTGGAATCAAGTCTATACGACAATCGTATGACCTATGTGGCAGCAGCTGGGTGGCTTTCTGTTCACTAAAGACATCATGGAAGTCTTTATAGGGTGCAGGAATGGCCAGTGTGTCGTCCGTCTTGATAGCCGTACTATGTGTGGACCCACAATGCAAGGGTGTCACTAGTAATGGTTTGTCTTGGTAACAGGACTGCCAGCAATGTTTGGAGTCTAATGTCACTGTCCTTGCAGGCCAGTCAATTTTGGGATTGTGTAACTGAAGCAAGGGTATCCCCAAAATGGCTCCAAATACTGGGGTATCTATGAGGTCAAACTGAATTTGTTCTGTATGGTTGTTTTCACAAAGAATGGACAAGTGTGTTGTTTGATAAATGATAAGCCCGGAGGACAATTCTGAGCCATCCATGGCTCTGACTGGTTCAGGGATGTCTTTTCTGACAGTTGTAATTTTTATGGTTTTAGCTTAACGCCAAGTCTCAAAAGTTTCCGGTAGCCCCAGAGTCAAGCGATATGGGAATGACCTTACGAACCTGAGGGGACAACACTAACGTCAAAATAAGAGTTAAATGTTGAGGTACTGGACTGGTGGTATTAGCCAGAAGATGTGAGACCATATTGAAAGAAGCGCTCAATGAAATGGTCTCAAAAGTTATCAAGCCAGTTAGTTTTCCGCCTGGGCAGGAAGAGAGAATTCAGGCCCTGTTACCGCTCTGATGGCTTTCTTTGCAGCAGTAGGCTTGTTAGGACATTCCCGAGTAAAATGCCCTACCTTACCGCAGTATAAACACAGTTTAAATTTCTTCCTACGTTCTTTCTCTTCCTTAGATAGTGGGCCCGCACACTGCCAATTTGCATGGGCTTAGGTGTATCATGAGTGGGAATGGTGAACTCCTTTTTCTCAGTTCTGGCACCACTAAGCGTGTGTCACACCAGAATTTTTCTCCCTTACGTTCACTCAAGCGGTGATCCAATCGTACCACCAGGTCAATGAACTCGGAATACTCCGTAGGAGGTTCCACAATTTGGGCTAGAACATCCTTGAGATCGTCATGAAGGCCATGATAGAAGAGGGAGGTCCTCTTCTCCTCGGGCCACTCAGTCTCTGCCACCAACCGATTGTAAGAGGTGATAAAGACAGTAGATCCTTGTGTCCCTGGTGCAAATTCAGCAATTCATTGTCACTGGCTTGCACAAAGAGGTGTTTGGCAAACAGTTTCCGCAAGGCTTCCTTGAACCGGGTGAAATCATACAGTATAGGGTCACTGCGCTCCATCAGCGGAATAGAACAATTACCTGCATTGCCTCCCAAATAAGAGATAATAAAAGCTACCTTTGCAGCATTGTTAGGGAATGCAGCTGCTGGACACAAAAACTGTAGCTGGCACTGGTTAAGAAACATTTTGAACTTGGCACTATCTCAAAAAACCTTTCTGGAGTAGCTAAGGGCACAGGGGTTGGTGTTGTGACCATTACCTGTATGGGTTGTGTGGTGGAAGTCGTTGGACCTGAATCGGGTCTAGGAACATGATTAGATGGGTCAAACCGAGGGGTCTGTAGTACTGGAGATCTTTGTTTTAGTTTGACTCCTCCCCAGAGGATGTCTTCTGGTTCATGCTGCTGTAGTTTAGTGTGCAACTCCAGGTTCTCTTGCTTTATGGAAAGAACTTCCTTCTGTAATCCAGCTGGTAAACCTGTGCTAAACCTTTGAAAGTACCCATTGAGGAATCCAACACCCAGGCAGCCCTTTATGTTGTAGCTTGGCTTTATGTCGTGGCGGGGCCACTAACTTGAAAAGCAGGGTGCCTGCAGGGATGACAGTATGCCCCCCAACCTCCTGGAACACCTCTCAACACTTCCTGGTGGTCCACAGAAACCTTGGCAGGTGTCCCAAAAGGAAAGGGGAAGTGGAAGAGAAAGAGACAAAACACTGCCACATCTTGCCGGTCCAGCCAGAGACCCTGTATCTTCGGGGGGGGCAGGTCATTGTTGACAGAGTGATATTAGAGTTAGTGCACTCAACGTCCTTGAAACACCGGGATGCTCCAGCACTTTTCCTGGATAATAATAACTGTTGGCACAATTACTAACACTGCATCACCAAAAACCCAAACTGAGTTCCATAATAATAAGTACTGCGACACTAGGGCTGGCTTCACAGAGATTCACTGTTGCACACTACAATTAGAACAGTGGTTGCACTTATCATGTGCAAGACAGACAAACAAGGGCATTAATTATATCACTTATAACTTTCCTGAATGCATAGGGTTAAACTAAAAGGAACAAAAACTATTCCAAGAAATACAAATGTCCACTCTGGGTCCAAACAGTTAGAGTGGCACAGTTTGGTTTGGTTTCACTGTGTGTGTGAAAAACCCTACAAAAAGCAAATTCCTCAAACCTGAAACACAGGCGGGAATGACACAATTTAAAATCCAAGAGTTATGCTATTAGAGAAAGAAAATTCATGTAAATGATCTTTTAAAATTACACTGTCACTTTTTATAGTACTTGAGCTCAAACAGATTTCCTGAAGCACATTTAGGCATGTAACTACAATAATAATGTAGATTGTTCAGAAATGCATTTGTCTCTTCAAGATAAGCACTCTGCCAAAATAGGAGGTCTGAAATACACCAGCTGTTCTAGGAAAGCGCAGCGCGCAAAGAACAAACTCCCTGGAGAATACTAGTCACTTAGCTCCAGTTTTTTCTGGAGAGCTGGAGGAATGCCTGGTGTCAGCTGATAGAGGAATGAAGAAAAGAATTGCCTCAAAAGTCCTGAATGCGAGGATGACAGCAGGGGCTGGACTGCCAAGTCAGAGGCTGAGATCAGGAAGCAAAACAAAGCCAAGCAGGGAGGCATGCTTCACTCTGCTATTTATAGCCAATCAGGAAAGCGGTTGAGTTTCCACATGTGGATGAGTCACCACACTCAATTAGAAGCACATGCCTACACCTGCTCCCATTAGCAAACAAGCATTGATACAACCAATTTTGTAACACAGCACATTATTTTTATTTAGAAACATGAAGGTTTAACCAAGAACAGAGATATGATGTAACCCTAATCCCTGGGGATGCTGACAGATAACGCAGGAGGCACCTTGGGTAATTCCTGACATTTTGAGACCCAGACCAGGGTACTCTTCTTTATTCTAAACAAAGTCTATGAAATGTTCTGGTAATAGTGCAGTTCAAAATCACTAATAATCATTTCCAGGATATAATGTCTCAGTCTGTCTAGCGGCACTGCAATATCAAAGTTCAGTTCAGCTGCAAACTTCAGTTCATAGAGGTTCAGCTGGATTCAAGTTGTTATAACAAAAGATTCCAAATTCTCTCTCACCATCATTGGCAGCAAAATATGTCCATTCAGGTGATGAGTACCTCCAACAGGGTGTCCTTGCCCTCTTTGATCTCTGGACGACTGGCCCTTCACCATCACTGTCACTTTGGCCAGACTCCTCAGCTTCTTCCTGAATTGTGTGTTGAACTTATATTTTAGGCACAGTCTATTCTCTTGGCCACTGGTCTCCTGGCACAACTCATTTTGCTATAGCACTAGGTACTTCACCAGGATCAGAACTTTATGCAGTCAATGTCTCTAGATCCAACCCTTTTGTACTGACTTCACTTATTGGCTCACTCAGGCCCCACCCAGACCAAATGTGTGCTGTCCCAGACACTTTCTCATCCCCAACAGCTTGACTAACCTGCTCCATTTGTCTGACTGTAACTGGCCTTTCAGGGACAGGTGCTGCTGCACTAGTGTGTGCTAAATGCACCCAGTTAGGAGACCTTCATACTTCACAGCAGTTGTAGTGACCAAGATCACCTGGAATGGGCCTTTCCTCCATGGCAGCAAGCATATCTTGTGCACGTGCTTCTTCACCATAACCCAGTCAGCGGGACTGAGGTCATGGAACTATTCTTGTTGAGCTGTAGCCTCTCTAACCTTATCAGGCACAGAATGAACCTCATCAGTCAGCCTTTTGAAGTAATCAAAAACCATATAATTTGTAATGTTCACAAGTGCATTTGCAGGCACAGTTGGCAATCTCATGGCTCTGCTCATGAATATTTTATGGGGAAACAGTCTTGTTCTATCTGGAGTACTGCAAAGACGCATCAACACAAGAGGCAATGCATGAAGCCATGTCAAAGAAGTGGAAGCAAATACTTTAGCCAGTCTGGATTTCAGTGTCCCATTGATCTGCTCCACAGGACCTGAAGCCTCAGGTCGATAGCTGCAATGTAGTCTCTGCTCTGCTTGCAATGCTGCACACACTAATTTTAGGACCTCATTATTAAAATGAGTTTCTCGGCCTGACACCAGAGAAGTCGGGAACCCAAAACGTGGAATGAGATCTCTTCACAATAACTTTGCTAAGGGAGACTGTCATTTCGCCTAGACAGGTAGGCTAGGACCTGACACAAAAAAATGGATTCACTCAGTAGGGCATATCTCAATCTATTGCATGCAGGTAGTTCAATGAAATCTAACTGCATCCTTGAACGTTCTTCCTGATCTCCATATGTGACTCAGTGTTACTGCAGTTTGTTTGCCTACATTCATCTGTTGACATCTAACACATCTGTGACACAATGCTTCTGCAATCAGTCTGAACCTGGGATTGAACAATGTCTGTCAGAACAATCTCACCATTGCAACACGTCCTGCATGAGGTAGACCATGGTTATGTCTTGCCATGGAAGTCACAAGCTATCTGGCAACACAGGCCAACTATCATTTAAAACCCAAATGTCATCCTCATCTCTTTTGACACATCCTGCTGTAATCCGCCCTTGCTGTTCTGCTTCTGACACTTCTTCCTGTAATCTCTTAAATTCCTCTCATGTATCTGCTACAGTTAGTAAGATATTGTGATTTGTCTCATTTGTTCCCTCATTTTGATATTCACCATTGAAAGCACAAGCATTTAAGGCACAATTTCTGGTGACTTTATCGGCATAATTATTTTCAACATTCGCATAGTCAATTCCCTTGCACTGTGCTAAACACTTCAAAACTGCAATTTGGGCAGGAAGCTGTAATGTCTTCAACAAGTTGTACAATCTTTCTCCATTTTGTATTGAAGACTAGATGAGGTCATAAAACCGCTCTGAGACCATAACTGTCCAAAGTCATGGACGACACCAAAGCGATACTGACAATCGGTTAAAATGGTCACCTTCAGCTAGTCAGAAACAGCATGCTCTCATAAGGGAAATCAATTCAGCCACTTGTACCAAAAATATTCCTTAAAGCCAGAAAGCTTCAACCACAACTGAGACAGTACAGACTGCATAGGCAGCTCTAAGCTCGCAGGTTTCCTTCATGATCTATTAAGCAGGAGCCATCGATAAACATTACATAATCTGACACAGGAATTGACACGTCTTGCAAGTCAGGTCTGGGCTTGGTGCACAGTTCAGTGACATCTAGACAGTCATGCCCTACTTCATTGTCAACATTGTCATCATTCTCAGGTGCAGGTAACAAATTTGCAGGATTCACTATTGCTCATCACTTAAGGGTTACATTGGGCACGGCCAAAATGACTGTTTCAATAGAATTTTTATGAGGTGCACTGTTTTAGTTCAAGTTAACAAAATCTTTAAAGAGTGGGGAACAAAACCATTCAAAGGATGACCCATGACAATGCTTTTGCACTGTTCAATGCTGACACCCATGGCCGTGACTGTTTTAAAACAGCTGGGCAAAGCAGAAGCTACTGAGTCAAGTGTAGCTGAAAACTAGGCAACAGGCCTTTGAGAATTTTCATGAGACAGAGAGACCGCAGCCCCCCCTCTCACTCTAATACAAAGTAAAACATTTGTTGTAATCAGGCATTCCAAGTGCCGGGGCATGACAGATACTTTCTCTGAGCTCTGAGGCATGCATGCAGATGTCATCCAATAGTACCGGATCTGACACATCCTTGTGTGTTAGCCTCAATAAAGGCTTGGTCAAAAAGAAAAAGTTGGAAATCCACCAACAGTAGTCCACAATCCCCAAGAAAATCCTGACGTCTTCCTCAGTGGTTGGTGGATTCATTTGCAGAATTGCTGAAATTCTCTCTTGTGACACCCTCCTTACACCTTTCTCAATGTGGTGTCCAAAGTATAGGACTTTTCTTTTACAATTCTGCAGTTTGATAGGGGATAATTTATGTCTACTCTTATCTAAGTGGTTGAACAGGGCAATTGTATCTCATCTGCAAGCTTCTCATGTGTATGACACCAACAATAGGTTGTCAATATACTGAATCAGGACTGAATGATAGGGCATCTGTAGGGTTTCCACATTTAAAAAAAAAAATCTGATTGAAGATGAATGGACTTTCAGTGTACCCTTGTGGGAGTCGGCACCATGCGATAACATGATTGCCAAACCGAAATGCGAAGAGGAACTAAACATCCTCATGACACAGTATGGAGAACAATGCTTGGCAAAGGTCGAGCTCAGTGAACCACTCTGCTTCACATGGAGTCTGAAACAAAATCACAGCTAGGTTCAGAACCATGGGACAACAAGAACTTACAATTTCACTGGTCTTTCTCAGGTCCTGGACAATGCAGTACTTGTCATTAGGCTTCTGCAGTCTCATAATGAGAGAGTTAAATGAACTCCCCATAATCGCTTTTAGTATTCCTTGCTCAATCATTCAGTTGATCACTTGAGTAATGCCCAGCAATGGTTTCAGGGGTCAGATTGTATTGCAAGATTTCCAGATACTCAGCATTTGGCTTTCCAGTTATCCATACAGGTTCAACACTTTTGATGATACCTATATCCTTTCCTGAAATGGTAGTACTGTGTTTCTCAGTCCAATACCTGGAGTTTGATTAACAATTTTGAAAGCAACATCCTCATTGTGAGGAACAATTTAACTTACATAGCAGGTCACATCCAAGCAGAATCACAGGACTTAAATCACATACCACAAATCAGTGATTCTCTTCAAAGGTCCCGCTTTTTACAGGTACAGCTTCTGTGACGGGCTAGTCAGTTGCTAATTTGCAACTCTTATAACTTGGATTCTTTTCCCCAAGAGGGGTATGTTGGGATCCTCTGCTGTTCTCACAGTAGTGCGGATAGCATCTGTGTTGTGTAAAAATGACACAAGGTGGTCATTCACCGTACCATCCATGAATGGACCACTCTGTTCTACCTCTAAGGATGTGCCAAGTACGCATTCCTCCTCCTTTCCCAGGCCCTTCTTTGCGATCGATCAGATTTGTAATCCTCATCTGTTGGGATCATGGGGTACTGTTGGGACATTCCCTGATTACCTTGACAAAAGGATTACCATTTGTATTGGGAACCTGATTGAAATTAGATCTGGGAACATTTGTTTTTTGTTGGGGCATTGTGTGGAACCTGCATCAATTGAACTTGGGGTACATTGAAATTTTGCGTTTGCTGTCTCTGTACATTCTGTGACTGAAACAGATTGTTTTCCTGAGACTGCACAAAACCACCATTCTGTACCTTATTTTCATTTGCCATAATATTCGGGTTAAAATGACATTCCCTCTTCCAATGGTCCATTTTGGTACAAACATTACATGGATCAGTTCTTTTCAAAGTCGTCACATCCACTTCTGTACTCGTGTCTATTGGAATGACTCGTCCTCTACCCTGCAGTTCAAATTCTTTACCTCCTTGCATCATTGGAAATCCCTACTAATACGCTCCTTGCACAGCACCAATATTCCCTATAAACTGTGGATTCTGACTCCTTTGTGCAGCTTTCCTCTGTGCTACCATCAACTTTCCCTTCAAATTTCTCTGTTTAATTTCCAATTCATTACTGCAATATTTTGCATATCTCAGAGTTTTATCAATCGACATACTCTGCAAACAGATCAAATGCTGCTGAAACATTGTACTAACTTCAGGTTTCAATCATGCACAAATCTGAACACAAAATGTCCCATGTCTTTTGCCTAGATAGTCTCTGTGCCACTATACTGTTTAAATACCTGTAACAATCTCTCATAGTAGGAATGTCGACTCCTTAGACTCTTGGGTCATCCTGTCAATCTTGACCCAATCAATGTCTTTAGGAGACACTTTTAATTTCAAGAATGCAATCACATGATGATACTTCCGCATTACCATTGGAGACTGAGCATTTTTTTCTGGATATCTCATAGGTTCTTTTTCAGGCCATTCCACAGATACTTTACATTCAACCCATAAATCACTTGGAATGTCAAAGTCAAACAAGGTGTTCCAATCTTCCCATAAGACATTTGAAAGCTTCAGAAATTGATCAACGTGTCAGTACCATTCCACTGGATTTTCTCTCAACTTTGAGAACTCATTTGTGAATTATCTAATATTACTTCTACTCCAGAGTATATGAACATATCCCCCACCTGGAATTTCTCTCATTGGAAGCATGTTAATATCTTCCTCATCCTCATCTGCTCCAGCCAGAGGCAGATCTAACCTTACTTTCTTAGGATCTTTCTTCTTTACTCGTCTTCCTTCCCAACTATCTTTTGGATTGTAGCCAATTAATTCTCAGATCTGAAATTATATTCCTGATGGCCTCGTGTAAGAAAGGTCTCGCTCAGTAAAGCTCAAACGAAATATTCTCTGTAATACTTTGGATTTATTCAAATCAACTTCATATCTCCTTGCTAATTCAGCTAGTCTCTCATGAGCTTGTCCTGCATGCCTTGTAATGTATTTGCATACGAACAATAGTTTGTCTTCTTGGTAGGTGTCTAACTGGGACATGTCAAGAGTTCCAAGTATCATCTCATTCAACTCTAATTTCAGTTTAGCTTCATCTATTACCCTTTCTCTTTCTGGGATTTGAAATGTCCTCCCACTAACTCCTGATTTTTCAGTCTTGCTTGGAATGTCCATATCCTTGAGCCAATCATCTAATTTTATAGCAATAAGACCTGGTTGTTCTGCTGGGGTATTGAGTTTAATCTGTCCTCTAGAAGTACACTGATTTCCATTGTCTAGAGTATTCACAATGGACATTGCAGAATTTGGCATATTCAAGAGTATTCCTATTCTAGGTGTACTAAAGTCATCATTAGGAACAGTATTAGATCTGGGTACGAAAAAGGGTGGGGATGCATAAGTGTTCCTATTCTAGGTGTACTAAAGTCATCATTAGGAACAGTGTTAGATCTGGGTACGTAAAAGGGTGGGGATCCCTTAGGAAACCTTGTATTGGGGAAAATCCTGTCTGACTTGTTGTCGGATCTGTGGTTGTTTTTTTTTTTTTTTAATATATATTTTATTTGGAAAGGAAAGAGAAATAGTTATAATCATACATCATTTTGCCAAAAACATAAGAGTTCAAGAGGATAATTACATAGCCCAGTGGCCTAAAGGGGGAAGCTTTCATTAATATGGATTGGGAAGAACCTGGGTTAATTAAATATTAATGGGCCAGAATCCAGTCCTGGAATTGCCCCCATATTGCCTTCCCTTTATTCCTAGCCCGTCTCCCCTTAGGTTCATACAAAGCCATTTCCAGATAATATACAGACAATAATTTGCCCAACCATTGCTGCCATGACGGTGGTCGTAGGTTCAACCATGCAGAAGCAATACTTATTTGATAAACCGCCATGGTAAGAAAGATAAATGCTCTATGGCATCCCATTATTTCCTCGGCGACCCCTAACACTGTGATCTCGGGGGTAAGGTCCAGATCGTATCCCAGAACCCCTTTTAGGACAGGTTGAATGCCATCTCTCAAAGCCTTTAGTTCCCCACAAGTGGCAAACATATGTACAATATCCGTTCCGTAGATCCCACATCTCAGGCAGTTTGTTCCTAATTAGCCCTCCCACTTGGCAAGATGCGCTGGTGTATGATACAGATCGAACACGGTCTTATAATGTTGTGCTTGCAACGAAGAGTAGAGTAAGATAGTATGTCCCAGTTCTAATGACTTAAAAAAGTTACTGCTCCCATCGACCAGCTTGTCCTTCCACCTCTCACTATACTTCTCCAGGTCGTCGGGTTGTTCTGCCATCAATAATGAGTAGATTGACCTAATTGTTATATTGGATTTTACCAAAATGTCATTAAGCAGTAGGTTACTTCTGAATCCCTGTGCCCCCCCCCATTTTTTTACCCAAGAAGTCTTGTATCTGTAGGTAATTGAAAAAGTCCCTTTGCTCTAAGCCATACTGCTCTTGAAGATCCCTAAACGCCTTAACCCGGAGATTGTCGAAGAAGTCCCCTAACCTTTCTATACCTAAGGAAGCCCAATTTGCCATATAGTTATCCTTAAATATTTCGGGAAGCAATGGGTTATTCTTTATTATAGTATAATAATTAAATCTACCAAGCCCGTTCTTTTTCTGCCATAATCGCCAGTATTTATAAGCCGCCTCTAATACCTTAAATCAAGCTTTCTTGTAGTATCCAGGTTCGTGAAATGTTAGCAGGCAGCCATTGGCTGCTGCTCCTACCTGCAGCTCATAGATATTAGGACAGTCCTCTATCTCAGTCCCTCCTTTCTTAGCCCCCCATAGTGGCCGCATGTACTGAAAAGCTGCTGCCATTTGGTACAGTTTTATGTTTGGTAAGGACCACCCCCCCCTTTCCCGCGGTAGAGACAAAAACTCACTCAATCTTCTATATTTGCCGTATGCCCAGATAAATATCATGACCAGCCGATCCATCTCCTCAAACCTAGGGTTTGTAAAACTCAGTGGTACAGCGTGAAAAACATACAACAGTTTGGGGAGGAGGATCATTTTAACCATATTGCACCTCCCCATTTTAGTGATATGTAAATTATTCCACCTGCACATATAATTTTTGACTTGCGCAAGTATTGGATCTAAGTTTAGATTAATAATCTCTCCTACTCTTTGTGTTATATCTATCCCCAGATACACTGCATGATAGACCCTCCGATTATCCTGGGTGTTCGTGTATTGATTAATCAATAATTGCGTTTTGGTTCTATTTAGCAGGTCTCCAGAAAACCTTCCAAATTTCCTTGTCACCTCTTCAACTTCTTTCAGTGCCGAATCTGGGTTGGGGGTTATAATGGCTATGTCATCGGCATATGCTAGGACTTTTGTATCCCATCCGTACCTACACACCGGTTGGATCCTGCTGTTTTCTTCCAACTGTTTAAGCAGGGGATCTATATATAGAGCAAACAGCAGCGGAGAGCATGGACATCCCTGCCTGGTACCTTTCCTCACCTGGATGCAAGACCATAATGCTCCATTACCTGCCATAGATATTTCCAGTTTACCCGATCAAATGCCTTCTCTGCATCTAATAATGCGACTGCCATGGGCTCCTCTGCTACTTCTGTAGCATCGAAGAGCGTGACAACTCTTCGAATATGGTCAGTAGTATCTCTACTCGGAACGAACCCATGTTGACTAGATATTACCAATTTCTTGATCACCGAGGATAATCGGGCGGCAAGTATTTTTGAGTATATTTTAACATCGCTATTGATTAATGTAATCGACCGATGTGAAGCAGGGCTTTGTGGGGCCTTCCCTTTCTTCAGAAAGACTACTATGTTGGCCATATCCCATGATGGCAGGATTTCCCCGCCGTTCTGTACCTGAACAAATAACTCCATCATCAGAGGGAGCAGCAGTACTTTAAAGGTTTTATAGAACTCGAGAGGGATCACATCGGGACCTGAGGCTTTCCCAGTGGCAAGTTCACTCAATGCCTTGTCTAATTCTAGGGTGTCCATCTGACCTTCTAGATGCAGGTGTTCCTCCTCCGATAATCTTGCAATCTCAATAGAGTTTAGGAATTCTAGCATTTCTGTGTCCGAAAATACAGATGTGTCATTATATAGTTCTGCATAGTATCTCTGGAACACCTTCCCGATTCCATCCGCATCTGACGCTATTTGTCCTTGCCAATCTCTAATCTCTCTAATGACCCCAGCTGCTGTTTTCTGACTTGCACTTATAGCTAACAGGTGCCCAGATCTTTCCCCGAACTCATACCCTTCCTAACGTTGCGCCAGATATTTCTCCGCTATTCTTTGTGCGGTAACCTCATTAATTGCTGCTTTAGCTATAGCGACCTCCTCCTGGACCCTATTTATGCACTCCCCCGTTTCTGTGGCTATTATCAGCTGTGTTTCTGTATCCCTCAGTTTCATATGCAAATCTTTTATTCTGCTTTGGGAATTTTTCTGTCTCTTAAGACTGAAGCTCAGAGTTTCCCCTCGTACTCCTGCTTTCAAAGTATCCCAGACTATCTCTACTGGTGCTGACCCCTGGTTGAACTCCAAAAATTCAACTATCCAATTTCTCATATAGTCACAGTATACAGGATCCTTAAGGAGTCCTCTTTCAAATGTCCACCTCCTAACCTTATACTCAAGCCCGTCCAATTCCAAGTCAAATACTAATGGGTTATGATCTGATATAATCCACGGATATAATTCCATCCTTCCATGCGTTAATAATTTGGGGTATGTCAAGAAATAATCAAGTCGTGCCAGCCTCATATGAGGGGCCGAATAGTAAGTATATCCAGGGTCTGGATTGCATAACTTTAGCCAAGCATCCACCAATCCTAACTCTTTCTGGATACCAACCATTGCCTTAAATACCCGAGGCTTATGCCCCTTATATTTCTTGGTTGTGGGTGATAACAAATCCTGCAGTCCATCCCAAGAGCCATTGAAATTTAAATCACCACAAAGAATATACGGGGGAGACCAGCCTGTTAGTTCTATAGCAAGAGTGTCCAATTCTACTGGGTCGTTCGTGACTAGCCCATATACAGAGCATAGTGTAAAGCTACTTTTTCTGTAGCAACATTCTACAATCCTCCATCTCCCATTCCTGTCAGCCCTCTGTCTAGTGAATTTTAGTTTGTTACTTCGATCCAATATTGCCACCCCTTTAGTTCTAACATCTTGCTCTGAGCACACTATTGTTCTCATACCGAGTGACCCTAGAATTCGGGAGTTTTTGTACTCCACATGTGTCTCTTGTAGGCAGTAAATATCAGCCTTAAGAGTTTTTAACTCTTTGGCAACTTTCCTTCTTTTACGGGGGTCATTTAGTCCACATACGTTAATTGAGGCAATTCGAAGTCTCGTCATTTTCTATTCTTATTTTTTTTCTCCCTTTTGCTTTCCTAACTGGGTGTGCGGGATCCTGAATTCCCTTCTCTATTTGCTCCCCTGTCTTTGTCCTTGTACTTCTCCTGCTTCCCTTTATCACTTCCTTTCCATTTTGTTTCCCCCCCCTCCCTCTTACACCTCCCCCATGCACTGCCCTTCTCCCCAACCCCTCTCCTATCTCCTCCCTCCTTCCCCCACCACTCCCCCCTGCTCTCCCCCCACCCTAGGACTTGTTGCGATCTCCTTCTCCCAGCCAGTCCCCCCCATCCTGTTGAGCAATCAGACCCCGATGGCCTGAATGTTGGTGCTGTGTAGATGTGGGCTGCCCGCCCACCCCCGAGTTCACTCATCATCTTCATGTCTTTAACCTCTATTACTTAAGCCCCATCAGGTATTCTTTTGCTTGGATTTCTGAAGTGAATACTCTTACTTTCCCGTTCACTACCGTTTTAAGTCGAGCAGGGACCATCAGATAAGCCTCCCCCCCTTTATCCAAAAACGGTTTGATGAGCTGTTGAAGCCGCCATCTTCATTCAACGGTTGTGTGGCAAAAATCTGGCTGAGTGAAGAAGGTAACCCCTTCCACACTGCGTGGGGCATTAGGACGAGCTTTATCAAAAATAGCCTGCCGTAAGAAAAAATTGCCAAAAAATACCAAAATAGCTCTGGGGTATTTGGATTCTGCCAACTGACCTCCCTCCCGCTGGGTTGCTGGAAACCTATGGACACACTGGACCTTGTAATCCCAATCCCAGTTACCCAGTTCAAGAAAGGCCCCCGCAAAAGCTTAATCATATAGGCCCGAATGTCACTCCCTTCCAGCCCTTCGGCTATACCCAAGAAGCGTAGATTATTTCTTCTCTGTCGATTCTCAAAGTCTTCCAGTTTCCACATTACATCCTTCAATTGGTCATCCCTCTATTGTTTAAGGGAATCCACGTCCTCTTCGACTGCCCCTATCCTTTCGTCCATCGAGCATAGCTTGGCTTCGATTTCAGTGCATGACTTTGCAACCTTGCGAACTGTTCCTTGCAGCCGCTTTGTAACGACCCTTGCTCGACGACTTCCAATCCTGGTCTCTGTTTGAAGTTCTTTAATTGAGTTGTATATCCACTGCAGCATCCCGGAGTCGGCGCCAGCCAAACACATACCGCTTGCAGGACCTCCTGTACTTCCTTCCATATTGTTATTAACCAGTTCCTGACCACTTGTGGTAGGCGTGTCTGTTGATCTAATGCCAGAGTAATCCCACTTCAATGTCCTGCTACCAGTAGATGTCAGGAATTCAAGACCCTCTTGTGGGCCAGGCCGTATTTTTGTACACTTCCGCTGCCGCCACAACTGCCGTACTGTGGGTTCATTGCTTGATGATTTATTTCCAGTCTCAGAGGTTTCACTTCTACCAGACTTGCTGAAGCTATGCTCACCACTACTGAGGTCAGATTCTTCTGTCAGAGAGTAAACTTTGTCGCTACTGTCTTTAGCCCAATCTGAGGTTTTCAGATCTTTTTCAGTTACCTTATCCCACCCTTTTGGGTTTGTTGGCACATTTTGCCATTCTTTGATACCCGTAACACTTGGAGCACTCGTAGCTCCTACCCTGGTTTGGTTCTCAGATCGATGCGCTTGAGGCTGCGCTTGGGGCTGTTCCTTTCCGGCGAGGGGGCCCCTCTCCTTCCTTCTTATTACTGTCCTGTTGCCTAGGGCCCCTGTTTTCACTACCTTGTCTAGCTTTTATAAGGGGTTAGTCACTTTCAATAAGAGTCTTCTCGCTGCAAGTATCCGAGGGGATAATTTCTGCCACTGTCAAATTGCTTTTGGAGGGGAGAGTTATGTGTACAGAACAGCTTTCTTGTGCACCCCCTGCCAGAAAAGACATAATAGTAGATTGGCTTTTGCCTTTCCCCCTGACCTAAAACAGGGGGGTGGCAATGTCACTGGTCTTGGCGTCTTTCCCTGGGCCAGACAAATTTTTCCCAATTGGTTTGCCCGTCGTCGATACGGGGCGCCTGTTTGCTCCAATTAGATCTCCTTTATCTCTTCCTATACGTGTAATTTTGGATCCATCAATCTTATCTCCAGAGTTCTGAGCAGTTTTTGGTGCCATACTTATTTTCAGGGCGTTAGGTAGCACTCTCACAATTCCAGCTAGTCCAGCCACTGCCGCTATCACGTCGTATATCACCCGTTTGATAACACTCCTTACAGGCTGAGAGGGAGGGTGCGGGTACATAACTGTGCCGGCCTGTATATCAAACAACATTGGGGCACCAAACACTCGTTTTTTGCGTTATGGCCGTTAACCTTTCCAGCAGAAATTTTGTGATTCTTTAAAGTACCCCCACAAGTAAGAAGACCCCTGCAGTGAAGGTTAGTAACAGTTTCAGGTACTAAACAATGGTGATTCCTTTGGTTCACTTAATAAATGTCTTAATCTCCTTTAAAATAAAGCCACTTTTCAGTTTCAATTTCAGTTCTTTAACGTTGCAGTCGGTGGTGTACTTATAGTATCATTGACTATGTTTGGTTTTGCTTTTCCTGCTTGTTAGTCAGATAAGGAGCAGCTCGATTAAGGCAGATACCACCAAAAAAGCCTTTGTTAGGATCCTGGTGCCTAATTTACTGTCCAATGCTCCAAAAGTCCGACCAGAGCCAGTATCTCACTCCCCTTGCCTCCTTCTCTTACTTGGTTTGGCCGGATAAAATCGAGCAGCACAGCAGGGGCCTCATCCTCCTTATGGCGTTTCCTGCTCAAGCCCAAGATCAGGTTTAAGGGGCCATTGTGGCCCAGCCTTGTGATGATCGTATCTGCGGCCGGAGCTCAAGCCACCCTGCTCGCGGCAGTTCTCCGACTCAAAAAATGTGCGGAATCGTTGAGCCACTGCCGTTGCTGCCGCGGTTGTCTCCGCTTACAGACAATCAACGCCGGCATACTGAGAATAGGCAGCGGCTTCTCTGCCCCCGTCTCTGCGTCCCATGCTGCACGGACGCGGCGCAGACTGCAAGCCTCGAACTCCGGGGTGGGCGGGGCAAACGCGCCTCACAGCCAAACGGCATCCATGTTGCCCGGATCTGTGGTTGTAATACCTGCAGAGTTCCTTTGCATTGGGACTAAAGGAAGTTTCATTATTGTTGCATTCCCTGAATTGTTATTTTCAAGGATACCCCTTTCTACAGCAACAGCTAGTGTATGTGTGTTATTACCTGTCATTCCCAGTATATGCAATGGAACTACAGGACCAATTGCAGCAGGAACAGTTAGTGCATCTGAAGTAGCTAAAGTATTTGAGCTCTGAGGAACTGTCTTCTCTAATTTCCCTCCTGTCTGATTTGAATTTAGTTCTACTGGTGGATACATTGAAATTCTAATTTTCCATTATTTCAGTTTTTCTTCCTGTATGGATTATGTAATATGGTGGTGGATGATTCAACAACTCCTTGTTTAAGAAATTGTTTTCCAAATCAATATCACCGTCCTCAACCCTATTCTCAGTGTCCTTTGTCTCTTCCTTCTTCTTTCCTTCTTTTAGTTTAGTTGTTCCCTCTTCTTCACTATTCAAGGCAGGATACAGTCTAGTCCTCTCAATTATATCTGTTCTCCAAGCTTTTTGTTGATTGTCCCATCTAGCATCTGCACAAATAACAAATATTAAGCACTTTCCTGACCTTTCCTTCATATTTCTCTTTCTGTCTCTGATGAGCTATGGGTTCCCAAGCATTACATGCTTTATATTGTGTGGGTCTTGGAGGTGACTATGTCTCATACTAAATTGGTGTTAAATTTTCACTGATCCTCAAATTATGTTATCCGTAACATGGAAACGCAAGTGCACTCTCTTTCTCAGTCATCTTGCATCATTGTTCAAGCCAAAGACATGTGCGAAGCCCTACATTCATCACCATATAATGACCGGACATACCTTCGGGAGGCGTCTCCTCTCCCACATAACAAGTATAATCACATCTCCCTCCATTAAACTTTGTAATGTTTTAAGGAATTTCATTTTTCAATCAAATTGCAGTTTTCACCCAATTGACTTTTCAATTACAATCAGGAAGTAATTCTTCATCCACACTCCGCTGTCTGGAGTTTACAATCAATACCATAGTGTCTCTCTATGACGTGGTCCACCAATACCAGCATGGCTTTACACCAGCTGACCAATACCAGGGCGGCACTAATTAACATCAATCTCACCCCTTGTAGCTGCTCACCTCCTTTACAATTCCTCTTGTTATCACTCTCTCACTAAAAATCAATGTGGTAAATAGAAGTGCAAGCAATTTTTCAACAACAACTTTGTCTTCTCCTCTAAAGGTATGGGGTATTCAGTCACTTCAAGAAACTGTTCGGAGTGAAACTTTCTGATCTACTCTCATACACACTCACATAAAACCTCAACCAGAGGGTCTCACTTGGATTTATACAGTTTCTCCCTGTATGCCCGAGAGTCACTATACCAAACTTTCACAATTACCCAAAAGGAGATCCCTTTCTAATAGTATTGTTAATAACGTCTCACGACAAGTACCGCAACACAACAGACAAGAACAACACAGTATATTCAACACCTTTCTCATATATCACAGGATTATAGGCCACAACGGACCTGATAACCATCGCAACTTTGCAATAAGCACCACATTCACACAACAAAATAACATTTCTCTGCAAAACACTTCACATTCACCATGAAACACTGCAACCTAAGCATAAGCAATTTCAACAGCCAACCCTATTGATTGAACCCTATTGATACTCACACATCCGCTGAGTTGTAATGAAGCTGAAACTCCATTAGTCATCCAAATTAATCATGGGCTCAGAATTTGGGCTGGATTTGGGCAGTTTCAAAATGACATGCCCTAACTCCCTAATCCTCCCTGAGGGAACCATCTAACTCCCTAATCTCCCTGAGGGAACCATCTAACTTCTTATTCTCACTGAGGGAGCCATCACTCTGCTACTAGATTTGATGGAGAATTTAGCTCTTTTTGGCCAGCTTCATCCCCGCCGATGTAACTGCTGTCACCTTCACCTTCACCTCGCCCAGCTGATGCTGAAAACACAGATGCAACAGTTATAGGGTATCTGTGAGAATACAATTGGACATTAAAGTAAATCATGCAACATTTGCAACAAGTTCAGTAATCCCTATCTCATCTCCCATCTCATGTATGCCTTTGTCGCTTATACACTTGTAGTTCACTTCATAACAAAGGGTTTCAACAGCATGAGTAAACAAATAGGCCTGGCTACATCTCTGTACCACTGCAGTACAGAGCTAGAAGTGATTCACTTCTCCCAAAGGGTAAGATTTTTGGATGGAAATTGACTGTTCAAGATGGAACACCACAACATCTAGGTGATGTTACCTTCCATATGCAACTGTCCCTTTTAGTATTGCATTGCTCTCCATCATCAATTTTCCCTCTGGGAAGGACTAAGGACACCAAAATGTTGTCTGTGGGATGCAGTGTTCTCTCAGCAATGTGGACACATTCCTGTCTGTTGCAAACAATGCAGTTTGGCATAGAAATTGATGCTGGCAATCATAGACTGCCTTACATGCACATTTGTGAAGGACTAAAGCCTCCCTGTCCACCTGCCACTCTCCACATTAACTTACTAGACATTTGCTGGACTAACAGCTTTTAACCGTGTCAGATAAGGAATGATCCCACTGCACACAGAATACCAATACTTTTGGTGCAGATGCACATTCTCATACTGTCATAGCACCAACTTACCAATGTCCAGTCTGATATACGAGCTGCATCATAATTGTGCAGTTTACCACAGTGACCGGTAATGAAGCCTACATTCACTACACATATTTGTGACGTACCATCACACCTGACCCAATCATGACACGGAGCATGTTTTGTGAAACTGTCTCTCATGTAATTGTGAAAATGCTGGCAATCCCTTTGTTTGCATGCAGCCATGTGTCTGCCTTGTGAGGAAGAATCTAGTGGTATCCTTCAGCACAAAACAATACACCACACAGCATCAGAATGTGTCTTATCAACTTACACCTCTAGAAATCCTCATGGGCTTTGGATGTGTGTCAGCCTCAAAGTTGATGGCATATAGCATAGCTGGAAAGTAAATAGGTTAAACCACAACAATATCTACAGACAATGACTTACCCCCATGTTGCTGCTGTAGGGCCCTCAACTGCCCATCAAGCTTCGGGTAAGCTGCGAGAAGGATGCAGACTGTTGGGGGGATGTGTGCGGCACACGCACCTGGATCGCTGGGAGGACTGCCCAACTTGGCTCTCAGCTGACTTTCTTGTTGCCCAATGCAGGTCTTCCCATCTCTTCCACCTGTGCAGGCTATGCAGTTTGTGGACCCCCAGGGTCCACACCTTTTTTGTGATGACCTTCCAGATCTCCCGCTTCTGATGGGCATTGACCTGTATAGATGACATAAAAGAACAAGTAAAGAAAATTCAATATTAGTGTTGGGCAGTACTACTGTGACATTACATTTTGGAAATTCACACATACATTCACCAAACACTTACTGGATTTTTTTACCAGACATTTGTTACAGGTAGAACTACTGATATGCAGTGATCCTATGTGCACCATCAATATGTGCTAGCTTCTCATGTTACCAAATCAGGACTACAACATCATCATGGCCAGAGCTATGCAACCTATCATGTTGTGAGAGCCATCCCTGATTACTCATAATCATTGTGAGCTACTAAAGTGACCTGCAGTATGTGTGATCAAATAGGATTTGTGTGTGAGATGGGCACACATAACAGCTTCTACTTCCAGGTGACTTAACTTTGCCATGCACAGTCATTTTAGACATTGGTCAAACGAATCTGCCCCAGCTACTTCATTCTTTTAACTCCAATCATAACACTACCCACATAACCAAAAAGGAACCAAATAGCCTGTGAATCTGAAAGGGTTACTCAGTCAGACATTCCCCAGTCAAACATTTACCCTTTTCCGCTGGGGTCCCAAAGAGTTGGCTGTACAGGGACAGAACATCCCTGGGAAAGAGCTCCAGCTCTTCAGGGGAAAAGGCAGGTGCCCTGTCACCTGCTTTGCCTGGCATCCTGGCTTCCAGAGGTCAGTACCATCAGCAACAAATGAGGAATTCTTGATGGCTGCAGTGTTGGGAAATAAGGGAGTGTTTCTTCACAACACAGCTTACAAGTACAAGGCAGACACGATCTGTGACGGAGATAGATACAGCAATAAGCCTTCGTGCATAGCCAGCACACACATTGGCCTATGGAAGGGCCTGTCATGGAGGCTACCACCTAGTACGTGGTCAACTTCCACTGAAGGCCTTCGGTGGCCAATGTCCTGATGGCAAGGTCAGGCAGCCGCCATTTTAGGATGTGAAGCTGTGCATTTTTCAGTTGTAAGTGCATCACCAGCACTCTAAACGCAGGCTAGTGCATTTCTAAATGTCAGATGCTAACAACACTTTTCTTGGAAAGATATGACACAATAAAATGTGAAACTTGACTGTGTTTGACAACAAAAGTGTTGTAGGGAAAAAACTACCTCCGTTGATGGTATTTAAAAAAAAAAAAAATTGCAAGTAATACAGTTCAAATGTATTATTTGCACATAATGACAAAACAATTAAAATAAGCTTTTATTCAAATTTCTGAAGTCCAAATATTTGATGTCAATGTGTGTACATGAATTACCCAATGACATTTCTACCAAGAAGTTAGATGTGCTTTGACATTAAAATTGTGGTGTATTCGTTTCATCTGATCTTTTCTTTCCCATACTTACAGACGTCTGAACCCAGCCATTGGTAGGAGGCGACAGACCTTGCCATCATGGAGGAAAGGGACTTTATAAAGCAATATCATCTAAGGCAAACCATCCTGCATTTGTGGCAGCAGCTGGAGTTTGATCTCCTGCCATATAATGTGAACCCAACAGCCATAACCCCAATAGTAGAACTCATTGCATACTCCATTTTGTAGCCACAGACACCTTTCAATACACTGTAGCACTATCTGGGGCAGTGATTTATTTGTGAATAAAAATGTGCAGGTGCCCAAAGCCCACCTCTTAAACAAGCAGCTGCTGCGATTAATTGTGTGAACACGGAATACTGAGGCAGCATAAACCTGAATCCATCTCGGGCCTCTTCAGTCCACTTACAGCCCCTCCCTGCCCCTTCAGCTCACTCTTGCAGCTTTTTTCTTTCTCCCATTGTGATGCTTTTTCGTTTTTCTCTTCCTCCGTCTTTTCCCATATGTGTCTTTTGCTTGCAGTAAATGTTTGAGGCAGAAAAATGGGTGCCGGCCTATAAAAATAAGTGCCGGTGCTCCGCACTGGAAACAACACGCAAAAATCAAGCACTGATCTGGGGGCATGTCCCAGCCAACTTTCAGTGGTGTGCTACAAGAAGTCCTTGCTTCCTTTTGGCCACTATGAAGGGAGAATTTTATGCTTTGGGTCGCAAATTGTATTGCATACCACTAGGAATCGCAAATAGGAAGGGAACACCCCTTCCTATTTGCGATTCTGAAATGCATTTTGCGAGTCGGTCCCGACTCGCAGAATGCATTTCTGCATTGGAAACACGCATTTGCGAGTCGCAAAGTGTTTCCTGCATCTGGCCCCATATTGCTCGCTTCTACACATCGTAGCACTCATCCCTTTGACCCGCTTTATTAAGTGAGATATTCAAAACTATTACCCGTTATTGGCTACTCATAAGTTCCAGTATAAAAATAAGTCTCTACAGGTTCATAACCTATACTGTAATTCTAATTTTCCTTACGTGCATTATAATTTCCAGTGTGCACCCCGTACTCCATAATGGTGGCCCGTTCGTATGTGCCTGGTAACTGTGTTTAGTGTTTCTATAAATCGTGAGTCCCATCTATTTTCCCGCTTCGTTACGTGAGTCACTATACGGTTCCCGTTATTATTAGTTAATTTCTTGACCCAATACATGCCTAGGTCTCCAAACTAAGTCCAACATTACCTGTGCCCCAATGCCCTCACCTGCGTGCTTCTGCTCTGTTCACTGCCAGTTAGTTTCCATGTATCTGAATGGTCCTCTCTTCATTTCCCTTCTTTTCTAGCCCATGTCACGTCAGTCACTTACATTGGTTTGTGGGCTTGCCTTTTAAAATCCGTTTGCTTTCATTTGTGAAAGGCATGCATACGTCATGCCTTTTCTGGTGTTTAGCCCACCTACATAGCACCGGTAAACTTCTAAAAACATACGAGGCTCGATGTTTTCAGGCTGGGGTCCGGACTACTTTATCTGTTTATTTTCCACACAGCGCGATCGCGCTGCATTTTACATAGTGCGATTGTGCTGCGTTATTTTTTTTTACAACGCTAATAGCTCTAACTTGAGCAAATGCGAGACAAGTTGCATTGAAAACGCTTGTTCTTTTTGTTACAGGGAGGAAGTTGTGAGAGGGGGCAGGGTGTTGAACAAACAGAAAAGGGTACGAACCCCAGGGCTAATAGGAAGCTGTTAGACCTAACAGCCTTAGGGTGGTCACCCCTAACTTTTTGCCTTCCTCCCTCCACTTTTGAGATACTGTTTTTGCTGGTTTTAAGACTCTGCACACTTTACCACTGCTAACCAGTGCTAAAGAGCATATGCTCTCTCCCTTTAAACATGGTAACATTGGATCACACCTAATTGGGCTATTTAATTTACCTATAAGACCCTAGTAGAGTGCACTATATGTGCCCAGGGCCTGTAGATTAAAAGCTACTAGTGGGCCTGCAGCACTGATTGTGCCCCCCACTTCAGTAGCCCCTTAACCTTGTCTTAGGCCTGCCACTGCAAGGCCTGTGTGCAGTTTCACTGCCAATTTGACTTGGCATTTAAAAGTACTTGCCAAGCCTGAAACTCCCCTTTTTCTACATATAAGTCAACCCTAAGGTGTGCCCTAGGTAACTCATAAGCCAGGGTGCTGTGTAGGTAAAAGGCAGGATATGTACCTGAGTAGTTTACATGTCCTGGTAGTGTAAAACTCCTAAATACGTTTTTAGACTACTGTGAGGCCTGCTCCCTTCATAGGGGCTGCCCTCATACATTGTTTGAATGGTAGTTGCTGATTTGAAAGGAGTAGGAAGGTCATATTTATTATGGCCAGAATGGTAATACAAAATCCTGCTGACTGGTGAAGTTGGATTTAATATTACTATTTTAGAAATGCCACTCTTAGAAAGTTAGCATTTCTCTGCACTTAAATCTTTCTGTGCCTTACAATCCACGTCTAGCTGGGTTTAGTTGACAGCTCCTTGTCCATTCACTTAGACACATCCCAAACACAGGATACTCAGCCTCACTTGCATACATCTGCATTTTGAATGGATCTTCCTGGGCTGGGAGGGTGGAGGGCCTGCTCTCACCCACAGGACTGCCACACCCCCTACTGGGACCCTGGCACACAGGATTAAACTGAAAGGGGACCTGTGCACTTCTAAGCCACTCTTTGAAGTCTCCCCCACTTCAAAGGCACATTTGGGTATAAAAATAGACTCTAGGACCAGTCATGCAAGTCACTTTTGCTCTGCTGCTTGTCCTTGATACGACCCCCTTGAGTGGATTTGTGAATATGTTGGATTCCCTGAGTACACCGCGTTACGGCAGTGCACTCACATCATTTATTAAGTACTGGTCTTCTGTTCGACCCTAGTACATTCTGGTTACTGAAGACCGTTTTTCCAGTTCTTCTCAGCCATTCTAAACATTTCTTGAGCCATGTTTTCAGGGGTGCAGCTTGGGCAAAAATATTAGGGGGTGTGAGTTTGAAATATCCCAACAAGCAACAGATTGTACCCAACTGAAAAGGACCTGTGGTGGACTGGGCATCATTTTGGGTGAGTGCAGCTCAGGTAATTAGTTTGTAGCTCAGAAAATTAAGGCGTATTCCTTGTAGCATTAATATACAGATAGGTCTTTCTACTGGCAAAACAATTTCGCACTCCAAGCGATAACTTGTTCAAAGACCAGAGACAGTTGAATATTAAACAAATACTAGAAAATATATATCTAATATGCCAAGCACATGACATAGTGCTGTGTTTCATAATTGTAGGAGGCTGGTCTGGCTTATAGTGGGTACCTGATGGTACTTACACCTTGTGCCAGGTCCAGTTCTCCCTTATTAGTAGTGTTCTAGCAGCTTAGGCTGATAGAGGTAGCTATAGCAGAGCAGCTTTGGCTGAACTAGGAGACATGCAAAGCTCCTACTATACCACTTATATCAGATAGGTACTATATCATAGAAAAGACAATACTCAGAGTTACTAAAAATAAAGGTACTTTATTTTAGTGACAATGTGCCAAAAATATCTCAGAGGATATACTCCTTTAGGAGGTAAGTAAAATACACAAAATATACACACAATCCAAAATCAGGTAAGTAAAACAGTCAGAAAGTAGTGCAAACACTAGAATACAATAGAATGCAATAGGCCTAGGGGCAACACAAACCATATACTAAGAAAGTGCAATGTGAACCACAAATGGATCCCTAGGCTAGTGTAGTGTGCAGAGGGTCGCTGGGAGTGTAAGAAAACGCTAAGGGTGTCCAAGATACCCCACCCCAAGACCCTGGAAAGTAGGAGTAAAGTACTACTATTTCCACAGAAACACAATAAAGTCGTGATAGATAGATTTGCAAAGACCACAACAGACTGCAAAGCACTGAAGACTGAGTCCTGGACCTGAGGACCTGCAAAGGAAGGGGACCAAGCCCAAGAGTCGTGAAAGTGGCCAGGGGGGGGCAGGAGCCCACTAAACCCCGGATGAAGGTGCAAAATGGCTGCCTCCGGATGGAAGAAGTGAAAGATTCTGCAGCAACGAACGGTGCTAGGAACTTCTCCTTCATGCAGAATATGTCCCATGGAGTGCTGGAGGATGCAGAGTTGTTTCTTTGGCAAAAGACCCCAAACAAGCCTTGCTAGCTGCAAGAGTCATGGTTGAAGAAAAAGGGTGCTGCCTGGGCCCAGGAAGGACCAGGATGTGGCCACTTGGGAGAGGAGACAGAGGGGGCCCTCAGCAATGTAAAGAACCCACGCACAAGAAGGTACCACCCGCAGAAGTCCTTGAACACAGGTTCAAGAAGACTGAACATTGCGGTCATCTCAACACTACAAAAGAGGGTCCCATGAAGCCGGAGGTCAACTCAGGGAGTTGAGCAATGCAGGACGGAGTGCTGGGGACCTGGGCTTGGCTGTGCACAAAGGATTCCTTGGAAAGGTACACAGAAGCCCTAGCAGCTGCAGTTCACATAGTGCACAGAATTACTGTCTGGAGAGGGAAGGCAAGGACTTACCTCCTCCAAATTTGGACAGTTGGACGACTGGACAGTCTGGGTCACCTGGGTCCACCACCTGTGTTCCAGGGGCCATGCTCATCGGGATGAGAAGGGTCCCAGAGTACCAGCGATGCTGAAGTTTGGTGCCTGCTGCAGCAGGGGGAAGATTCCGTCGACCCACAGGAGATTTCTTCATGGCTTCCAGTGCAGGATGAAGACAGGCAGCACCCAAAGCATGCACCACCAGGAAACAGTCAAGAAAGCCGGCAGTATTAGGCGCTACCATGTTACTGGAAGTCTTCTTGCTTTTGCAGTTTTGCAGGTTTTGCAGGTGTCCTAGAGCAGTCATCGGTCAATCCTTTGCAGAAGTCGAAGAGAGAGATGCAGAGGAACTGGGGGGAATTCTTGCAAGTCGTTATCTGAGGAAAAGCCCACTGAAGAGACACTAAATAGCCCTCAGAGGAGGATTAGCCACCTAGTCAGGTAAGCACCTATCAGGAGGGGCCTCTGATGTCACCTGCTGGCACTGGCCACTCAGAGCCCTCGAGAGTGCCCTCACCTCTCCCTCGCCTCTGCTCTGTTCTATAAGCTGCATGGGCGTCCACCACAAACGTGACCGGACCCCCCTGGTTTGTGAGACCATGTGCTATCAGATGTCCCGTGAGCGGTTGCCGCATATTAAGCGATATGTTCACTACTTGAGGATTCGCCATTATAAAAATAGGACTAGGGCAGAGAAGGCACACCAATAACGTGGTTTTCCTTTCAAAGTTCAAGCTTGAACAACTGACCACTAAGGAATAGGATGTACCTATCTCGTGGTGGCGGAAATCCTCAGTCCCACGGACGTCTCTGTTTACGGAACCGAGGAGTCAATATATATATGAGACCGAGAGAGTCAGCCGGACCCGAAAATTAGAGCCAGACCAATCGTTGGCGGCGCCATGTCGCGTGGGCTCTCATTATCCTAAATGAGACTACTGGATTCCTAGGTAGCAGGATCGTTCACGGGGGCGTGGCTTCGGGCGTCAAGATGGCGGTCGCACTCTGATAGTGCTCTGGACCCCTCCGTCATCCGCCCGTGGTTAATGCGGTCTGACTGAGCGAAAGACGCCTCTCCAGACATCCTTGTGGCCCTAGGATCCTCTGGAGGGCTTGGTGCAGTGAGCGAGCGCGGATCCTAGACCACGTGTCCTCGCGGCGGTCCGACCAGTCCGAGAGAAAAGATGGCGGCCGCGGCTGGGTGCGCCAGGCTGGGCTGAGGTTGGACTAGCGGCTCCTCTGGATGCAACCGCCGCGAGCCGAAGGAGCGGCGAGGGTCCCCCTTGGAATCTGGGCACGTGCTCCGGCCGTGGACCCCCATTGGCTGGGGGGCCGGCGCGGCCCTGACCCAAGAAGAAAGCGCCGGGTGAGCGGTGCTGCCCCTGCGCGCCTGTTTGCGGGCACCAGCCAGGGAGGCCATGGCGCCCGTTTGACTCGGGGTGAGTGCCGGGAACACGTGGAGGGTCGGGACCGGGCCAAAGGTCGGGCGCGGCCCCGTGGGGGCGCAGACGCAGCCTGAAGGCAGAGAGAGGGGGAGGAGGAGGAGGAAAGCGGAGATGGAGGTAGTCCCCCCCTCCCCTCCCTAAAACAACGGATGGGAGACCCGGTGGCCGGTTTTCCGCTCCCCCTCAGACCTTTGCCCGGATGGGGTTCGCCATAGCCCACAACAGCTGCTGGGAACAGACCAGGATCTGGGATGTGGAGGAGGGCTTCCCAGAACTGCTTGAAAATCAAGACTCTGAATCACAAATAATCCGTCCTTGTCGAACAGGATACTGGAAGTCAGCGGCCTGCCTGAGGTGAGACTGGACCTGCTGCAGAACTGCCGGGTCCTGGGAATGAGGGGAGCTGGACCCTAGACTGGAGCGAATTCCTTCCCCCCTGCGTGGAGAGGGTGGGGAGGGGTCTGTCGGAGGAGGACCAGCGGCTTGGCCCTCCCCACGGAGCCGGCAAAGGGGCTGCCCTCGTGGGGCCCAGAGGAACATGGAGGAGACTGGAGAGTGCCCTTGAGACTGTGACCTCCCAACTTCCTTGCGCTGTGCGCCAGGACCTCCTGGATAGGCCATCACGGAGGGACCACACCGTGATGTCTCCTTCCTAGACCCATGATAGCCGAAAGCGCACAGAGGACTTAGGTTTGACTCGTGGTACGGTGGGAGCAACGTGTCTGACCCCCGTCCCAGGTGCCACGATGGGGAAGGATAAAGCGAACAAACAACCCCCACCCTCCCAGCAAAAGATCGACCAGTTCACGACGATGACGGGCCAGCGGGGAGGGGGGGACGCGGCTAGTGGCGGCCCAGAACCGGACGGAGTGAGCGCCATCCTCCAGGCTATCCAATCATCGCAGACGGCCGTGGAGACCAAAATCGGAGAAGTGCAAGAGGATATGGGCCTTATTAGGCAAGACCTCAGAAATGCAGTGAACCGAATCACCGAGGTTGAATCCCGAGTCTCCCAGAATGAAAACGATCTGTCTGACCTCAAAACCAAAGTGGCCCAGCTGCAGACTCGAACCAGCGAGCTTCACCGCCGTGCGGAGGACGCTGAGAACCGGTCAAGACGCAATAACCTGCGCTTCATTGGTTTTCCTGAGGGCATAGAGGATGACAGGGCCTCCGAGTTCCTGGAGAGATGGATCAAAACCTGGATGCCGGACCAGTCCCTCTCGCCCTGGTTTGCGGTTGAACGGGCCCACAGGGCGCTCGCCCCGCGCCCTCCTCCGGGCGGACCAAAATGCACGATGATTGCACGCTTCCTTAACTTCAAAGACAGAGACAATATCCTTAAGGAAGCTAGGCGGTCAGAAGATCTTCAATGGGAGAACCACAAAATCCTAACTTTTCCGGACTACACCCGAGAGGTCGAAACCCGCCGCCTGTCGTACAAGCTTGTTAAACAAAAACTTAGAGCAATGCAACTTTCGTACATGCTCCTCTTCCCCGCGCGGCTCAAAGTCCTTATGGCTGAGAAAGCATACTTTTTTGAAACACCGGAGGAGGCATGGGACTGGCTAACAGAGGAGGGTGTCGGAGCCCAGAGGGTTCCCCTGAGAGCCGCCGGAAAGACCCCACATATCGAACCCTCCCCCTCGGGAGGGCCCAAGAGGAGCCGGCGGCGTACCAGATCCCGGAGAGGTAGGCAGAAAGACCCGGACACTCCTGCGGATGGTGAGGCGGCCCGAGACTCTGGTTCACAGACAGAGAAACACCGGAGGTTTTGAAACACCGGAGGAGGCATGAGACTGGCTAACAGAGGAGGGTGTTGGAGCCCAGAGGGGTTCCCTGAGAGCCGCCGGAAAGACCCCACATATCGAACCCTCCCCCTCGGGAGGGCCCAAGAGGAGCCGGCGGCGTACCAGATCCCGGAGAGGTAGGCAGAAAGACCCGGACACTCCTGCGGACGGTGAGGCGGCCCGAGACTCTGGTTCACAGACAGAGAATATCTCTTTTGCCCCCATTGGGCCTCGGACATCAGCCAAGACGGTGGAAGACAATCGCTTGAGCCAATCCCCGGTGCTCGGCTGACATGATGTGTGTGGCCCCTTCGATGGATGCGGGCGGGGACTCACCTTGTTTGACTTGCTCGTATGGGCCCCGGAGGGGCTACCATTGATGACATTGAGACTTACTATTGCATGGCGCCTAAAGCTCGACTTGTGACCATTAATTGCAATTGATCCGAGTGAAAGGAGGGGACCACCACTCCACCCCAATGACAGTCCTATTGGCTGTCTGGTTCTGGTTGGGTACTTGGGCGACAGATGCTTCCGGGGTGGGAGTATGGGGTGGGGGGTGTTTGGGGGGGGGGGTTGAAATAGGTTTAGAGGGCAACAAGTTAGTTAGCCTTGTTAGTAGTTTTAATGTTTCACCGATATGTTTGAAATGGTCGTCCCTAGGTCCGCAGCCACACACTCAGCGTTGTATAGCACCTACACAACCCACGCCTGGCCCTCAATGACCCAGGTCCTTTCCTGGAACGTAAACGGCCTATTAGACAAGATCAAGAGATCAGCAGTATTTAGCACTCTCCGTAGATATTCCCCCTCAGTGGTCCTCCTACAGGAAACCCACCTCCTCGGGTCTAGGTGCCCCATGCTTGCGCGAGGAGGATACGACAGAGTATATCACGCGGGATTTTCCAGAGGCTCTAGAGGAGTGGCCATCCTGCTCCATCGGTCTCTACCCATTGTGATCACAACCACGCAGTCCGACCCGCAGGGCAGATTTGTAGTAGTCACCGGGACTCTCCAAGGGTCATCATTAAACCTTGTGTGCGCCTACGCTCCTCCGTCAGGACTGGATGCCTTCCTACTTTCGCTCCACCGGGTGACTACAGGACTTCCCCAGGGGGCCACCCTGCTTGGAGGAGACTTCAATGCTGTTCTTGACCCCAACCTGGACGTGTCTGGTGGGATCACCGCTAGTAGATCCAACCGGGCTTCAGCCCTAAGCAACTGGGCGGAGAGCCTCGGCCTATGTGAGGTGTGGCGCACCTGGCACCCCAGGGAACGCAATACACACATACATCGGCTGCCCACCAGACACAATCCAGAATAGACCTTGTGTTCATGCCTGCCTTGGACTTCTCGAACATCACAGGGGCGGAGATTCTCCCTCAGGGAGTCTCAGACCACGCGCCAATACGTGTCCGATTGGGAAGAGCAGATCCCACCAGGTGCCCGATGTGGCGCCTGAACGCATGGCATTTACAAGACAAAGACTACACTCAGGAGATCAGGAATCACCTCAATCAGTATTTTGAATTGAATCTAGGATCGGTTCGATCCCCAGGAACAATATGGGCTGCCTGTAAAGCTACCCTCAGAGGGCACGCCAAACATATCCTCCGATCCCGCGAGAGAGACCGGAACTCTCAGGTCTCCGAGCTGGAGACCAAAGCCTTAAGGCTGGAACGCCAGCATGTGAACTCGGCGTCGGCCTCTATCATGAGACAGCTGATTAGGGTTAGAGAGGATATTAAGCACATAATGCTGGATTCGGCCAAACACATGCGGAGAGCTTCAGCAGCCCGAATTTATGGATGGGGGGACAAAAATGGGAAGCTTCTGCATTGGTTCGCCACCCGCCCCCTGGCCAACAGAATTATACCCGAGATTTTAGAGGACTCGGGCTCCCTTTCCAAAACATCTGTCGAAATCGCACAAAGATTCGCCTCCTACTACACCCGCCTATATGCCAAACACCCCCGCCCCGTTATTGAGAGAGAGACTCCCCTCTTAAACTACATTACCCTTCCCAGGGTGTCCCTGGAGGCAAGAGGCAAGCTGGAGGAAGCCATTAGCCTCGCAGAAATCGCCAATGCAATATCCAATCTGGCATCGGGCAAGACCCCAGTCCCTGATGGTTTCCCGGCAGAGTTATATAGCAAATGCAGCGATATTTTGGGTCCCCACCTGCTTAACATGTACGAGGAAGCTGAAAACCTGGGCCGCTTCCCCACTGAGATCGACCAAGCGACAATTGTAGTGATCCCTAAAACTCAACCGCCGTCGCGACATTGCTCGGCGTACTGGCCCATCTCACTCCTAAACATTGAGATCAAAGTGCTCTCCTCGATCCTTGCCTCCAGACTGAAGGAGGTAATACCCACGCTGGTACACCCTGACCAATGTGGTTTCATGCCGACCCGTAGTACTAGGCACTGCATCAGGCGGTTACATCTGGCCCTGGTGCACCACAAAACTCTGTCACATACACCTTTGGCACTACTCCTACTTGATTTTGAAAAAGCCTTTGACACAGTGGATTGGTCTTATCTCGAACAGGTCCTGCAAAAATACGGGCTCGGGTCCAAATTTCGAGGACTAGTGAAACTCCTATATTCCAACCCGAATGCCCGAGTCCGGGTGAATGGCGTGGTCTCTGACCCATTCCCCATTGGCCGTGGAACTCGACAGGGATGCCCACTATCCCCCCTGTTCTTTGCGCTAATAATAGAGCCCTTGGGATACTACTGAGGGGCGAACCACTGATCAAGGGCTGGCTCTGGCCCTCCGGCTTGGAGGACTGTGTGGCGTTATACGCTGATGATGTTCTCTTGTATATTTCTAACCCGCCCAAGAGCGGCCCCCCCATTCTAGAGATCCTAGGCCTCTTCGCGGAAGCTTCGGGACTGATCCTGAACCCCGCCAAGTCCCTGCTGGTTCCCCTACATTGCTCTCGAGACTGTATGGATTGGCAATGAAACATCCCAGTGCGAAGGAACAGTTTCAAATATCTAGGTATACATATCTCACTTCTTCCCGAGTTGGCATGGGAGCTTAACATTACGCCGCTAACAAGGAAAATCAAGACGGATCTCTTGCGTTGGAGGGCCCTCCCCCTGAACCTGCTTGGCAGAATAGCGCTTTACAAGATGATGATCCTTCCCAGGCTCCTCTACCTTTTGCAAAACTTTCCACTTGCAATCCCCAAGAGATGGTTCGGGGGGATGGACTCTTTAGCGTGCCAATTCATATGGGGCGGCACCCGTCCACGACTGATGCTCAAAACTTGTCAGAGAGATATATATACGACTGTGGCTTGGGCATGTCCAATATCCAATACTACCATCTTGAGATGCACTTGCTCGTGATTAATGACTGGGTAGGGGGGTGGGTGGACAGATCCCGCATATCAACTGGAATTACAGACAATGGGCTACTCACGGATCTTCGGCGCCCTCTACGGGAACCCGATCTCCCGAGATGTCCCAGGCGTGACCAAAGTGGTCTTACAGGGGTGGCGGACGGCTCAGAGGTTGACGGGGTGGTGGGGGCGTCTTACCCAGCAGACCCCGCTATGGCACGGGAGGCAGTTGGTAGAGGTGGCGGGCCCGGAGGGTTTTCAGAACTGGGGTAACATAGGTATTTCCACACTGGGTGACATCTGGGGAGAGTCACACATGCGGTCCTTCCAAGATCTTCAGAAACACTATTCATTAAACAAGACACAGTTCCACCGGTATTTTCAGCTTCGCCATGCCCTGCTAGTACATGTCCAGACAGGTGACACCATACCCGAGTATAGCCCTATGGTGGCAAAGGCATTGATGGGAGACCTGGGCAGGGGAGGTGTATCCCAGATATATCGCACCCGAATCACCGTCACTGCGGGTTCCCTGGGGGGGCTCCGCCAAAGATGGGAGGAATGGGTAGGCCCCATGGAAGAGATGGACTGGGCAGAAGCACTGATGGCCCCGCATGCCCTTACAATGGCCACTCACTTCCGATTAATACAACCTACTTTCTTCATACTGCCTATCTCACGCCCACCAAATTACACAGAGCGGGCCTCTGCCCCACAGCGGAGTGCCCCCGCTGTGGGAGCCCCGTGGCTGATTTCTTCCACATGGTGTGGGCTTGCCCAATCATGGTGACTTACTGGGAAGCTGTCGTGCAGGAAGTCTCTGGGGTCCTACAGGAAGATATAAAGAGGGTGCCTCTGCCCCTCCTTCTGGGGGTCATGGGAGACACTGGGCTGCGAAGAGCGGATTGGACATTCCTAGGGGTGGCATGCCTGGTGGCCGAGAGGGATATAATGGCGGACTGGAAGGCCAGGAATGCACCAGCACTGACTAAATGGAGACGAGGGATGGACTGGTGTGAGCAGCGTGAAAAACTTGATTATGAGGCCAGAGGATGCTTAAATAAACATAATAAGATATGGGGGAAGTGGGAGGCCGTAGCAGGCTTCTAGATTGTGTATAACTTTTACCTTCAATGTGTTGCTGGGGACAATGGGTTCGATCACTGTTCGATGCCCGTTGGCATCATGTTAATTGTACGTATCATTGTTTCTTGCAAAATCAATAAATACTCTTTATCAAAAAAAAAAAAAAAGCAGGATCGTTCACGATGTGGGGGACTGAGTCTGACCCACTTGGAAGGACCTCTGTCACCCTAAATCCGGTTTTGCTCCGGCTAACTAGCAGTGCCTCATCTCTCCCATGGGGAAGGGATGATTGGGCAGCCGAGAGCATGACATCTTTAGAACTTCTCAGGGAAGTCGTGGTCACTCAGATCCAAACCAGCTCTCTCATTTACAGTATGTTCTCATATACAAATAACAAAGGCAGTCTAAGTTTTATATATTGTTTTAATAAAACGACTGCATTTTAGATATTAAGGCGTGAGCCGCAATAACCAGAACCATACAACACAGTAGGATTGAAATAGTCACGAGGAGAGTGAAACATAAGAATAACGCTATCATGGTGTTAACAATTTCTACTCTCTCTCAGCTAGTTCTATTTCGAGCACAGCATGTCAAGCTTCTTACTTGCCTTTCAGAGTTCCTGGGAAGACATCAACCCTCATACCTGAGCAAAGGCCTGTGATCTTGTTCAGCATCTGCAACGAGGCAGTCAGCTTCTAGTTGTGGTTCCCTGGTCGGAATCTCCCTCTTGCATGTATTTGGACAAGGAAGTGTTTTATAACTAACATGTCAGCGTGATCACAAAATGTCCCTACGCAAGAATGCCAAAGACTAAACTCCTACCACGTCTATCGGCAATGTACCAGACTGTATCCTTGACTGAAGCACAGAGTGAACAGGAATGTGTTATTGAGAACTCCAGTGCTGAAGTAGGCTAAACATTGTGATATAAAAAATAAAACAAGACCGTAGAACTGGTTATTTGAAAAATAACAGTACGAAGCCGAATAAAAAGCATGTAGAGCAAAGTTCACAGAGGCTCTAAGCTGCAAGCAAAGGAATAAAATACATCCAGGGCAAAGTGCACAAAGGCCTAAAGCCTGAAGCTAATGCGCAAAGGATACATAAAACTGACCACACTACACTATGGATCCAAGATGGCAGAGGTCTGTTACACACTGGAGGAGCTCTGGGCACCACCCCTGGGGTTGTGATGGACAGGGGAGTGGTCACTTCCCTTTCCTTTGTCCAGTCTCGCACCAGAGCAGGGACTGGAGGTTCCCTGAACTGGTGTAGACTGTCTTCTGCAAGGAGGGCACCATCTGTGCCCTTCAAAGCATTTTCAGAGGCTGGGAGAGGCTACCCCTCCCAGCCTTTAACACCTATTTCCAAAGGGAGAGGGTGTAACACCCTCTCTCAGAGGAAATTCTTTGTTCTGCCTTCCTTTGACTGGGCTGCCCAGACCCCAGGAGGGCAGAACCCTGTCTGTGGGGTGGCAGCAGTGGTAGCTGCAGAGAAAAGCCCAGAGAGCTGGTTTGGCAGTACCCGGGGTCCATAGTGGAGCCCCGGGGATGCATGGGATTGGCACCCCAATACCAGATTTGGCATGGGGGGACAATTCCATGATCTTAGCCATGTTACATGGCCATATTCGGAGTTACCATTGTGAAGCTACATATAGGTATTGACCTATATGTAGTGCACGCGTGTAATGGTGTCCCCGCACTCACAAAGTCCTGGGAAATGGCCCTGGACTATGTGGGGGCACCTTTGCTAGTGCAAGGGTGCCCTCACACTTAGTAACTTTGCACCTAACCTTTAGCAAGGGAAGGTTAGACATATAGGTGACTTATAAGTTACTTAAGTGCAGTGAAAATGGCTGTGAAATAACGTGCATTATTTCACTCAGGCTACAGTGGCTGTCCTGCGTAAGATTTGTCTGAGCTCCCTATGGGTGGCAAAAAAAATGTTGCAGCCCATAGGGATCTCCTGGAACCCCAATACCCTGGGTACCTAGGTACCAAATACTAGGGAATTATAAGGGTGTTCCAGTGTGCCAATTAGAATAGGGAAAAATGGTCACTAGCCTATAGTGACAATTTAAAGGCAGAGAGAGCATAAGCACTGAGGTTCTGGTTAGCAGAGCCTCAGTGACACAGCTAGTCACTACACAGGTATACACATTCAGGCCACAAACTATGAGCACTGGGGTCCTGGCTAGCAGGATCCCAGTGAGAGAGGCAAAAACAAACTTACATACATGTAAAAATGGGGGGAACATGCCAGACAAGATGGTACTTTCCTACAATAATGACATTGCATACGCTAGTATGTATATGCACAAGGCTGGACTTGTGCCACTTTAGAATTATGTTGTGTATTTGGCTTGGGTCACTGAACTGTGCATTTTTTCAACTGGGTTCTTTAAAGTGGGATCTAGTTTAAAAAACGTTTATTGCAAAGTCACATTGTGGGAAACTGGCACTTTGTTGTAGTAACCCCCCTCCCCCACACACTTTTTGCCTGATTTCTGGATGCAACTTGGACTGGAGTGCACTGGGATCCTGCTAACCAGGTTCCAGTGCCAGTGCTCTTTCCCTAAAAATTGCAAAGGTAATTGGCAACACATTTAGCTGCCATTATAAGTCCCTAGTAAATGGTACTAGGAGCCCAGGGCATGGGGTACTAAGGGTAGGCCCCTGAGGGCAACAGCACTGATTGTGCCACCCTCTAGGGCCATGTATCCAGATGCACCCAGTACTGCCATTGGACGCTGAGTGACCTGGTACAATCCTAAAATGCAAACTCGACATGGCACATACTGCCCTTGTGCCCTGTCCACTACACACTGCATGCAATATAGGTAAGACACCCTCTGGCAGTCCTTCCAACCCTAAGGGAGGGTGCACTATACTGTATGTGAGGGTATAGATGAATGAGCAATATGCCCCCACTGTGTCCTTGCCAAACCTGGGACATAGTGAGTGAACAAAGCAGCCATTTTAAATGCATCTGCTGGACACAGGTCAGTATGAGTTTCACAGCTACATGATGGCTATTCTGAAATTTGGTATCAAACAACTCAGAATGATAAATCTAAACTGGTACCAGTACTGGATTTATTATAAAATGTACCCAGGAGTCACCTCAGAGGTGCCCCCTGCCAAAGCCAACTACACTGGCATGGCGGCTGGCCAGTCCCAACCAGCCCACCACCACCAGACGCAAATCTGAACCCCTGGGGTGAAAGATCCTGCTCTCTGGGATTCAGAACAAAGCCCTTCCTGAGTGGTGGTGCTAACACCCCCTCCCACCCTTGACACTCAACTGCCAGGCCTCCTGCTAGCAGCAGATGGCTGCCTGTGTTGCAAACACCCACTTTTGGCAGGAGCAAAGACGGAACAACCAGACAAAGGTCAGAAGGAGTTGTCATGCCTGGCTTGCACCACCCCAAAGGTGTTGGTAGCGAGATGACCTCTCCATTTCATTTTCCTCTATCTTGGATGGAAGGGAAAAAGGCAATCAGGTGTAGGGAAGTGACCTCTGCCCACAGTAAGTGGTCACTTAGTGGGTGCAGCCACCCAAGGTAGGTGACCCATTGGTCACTATTAGGTACCCCCTAAAAGGCTCACTAAATTCAGTATTTAGTGGGCATCCCTAGACCAAGAAATCTGATTCTAATGACACAAGAAGACCAACAACAAAGAAGGCCCAAGGCACAAGTACTGAGGACCTGCTGCACAAAGAAAAGGCACCAACCCCTGCCTGCTGCAACCAGGACTCAACTGAGGGGTTGCTTGGACACTGGAAGGACTCTGGAAATTCCAAGAGGGCCTCCACTCTTCACAAGTTGCCAAAGAACGCCCTCCAGAGTGAAGGCATCACTCTACATCCCCAAAGAACCAACAAGTCAGTGAGGTCCACTTCACTGATCGGCTGCTAACTGCTAAACCAGATGCCACAGCCAGACCAAACTCCACCCAACAGATTGCAAAAACAATCTCTGCAAGTGTGTCAAGTTTTGTGGCACTCAGCCCTTCAGCGGCTGAACCACACCATTACCCTGGGTAGTGGTCATCTCACATCAGACACAAAGAAAAACAGCCTGCAACAGACTGTAAAAGGACCAGGAGGAAGCCCCAGTTGAGGGACTTCAAAAACCATCAGGACCTCCCACCAGAGTGCCCCTGCAGACCTGCAAGCGACCCTCAAACTGACCTACCTCTTGTTTCCAAGGGTATCCTGACGCACAGCTCTTGGCTCATCGATTCACTCTGCACCCGGCTGCCCTGTGGCCTGCTTCGAAGATCCATCTGTGTGCTAAGGGTCCCCCAAACCTTGCAACCTCGATACTCCAAGGGGCCCCTCTGGACTCATCTTTAAATCCATCTGTGCAGCCATTTCCAAGAGGTTCCCTGCAGTGGCCAGGCACCAGCTCCAAAGACCACTTCCCACTGCTACCGCTGGAACTGGGAGCTGCCTGAACTTCTGCCTCTGACCAATAGTGGCCAGCGACAACCTCAACTTACCTGCCAAAGGAGAACTTGGTAATTGCACCACCTGATTTTTAAAGGTGATCCACCATTGATTCCTATGGTGCATAACTGTCAACATGAGGACAGTGCGCGCTCTCTGGGCGACGAAAATGCAAAAATCCAGCCTTTATGCAAGAGCATAATTCATGCATTGTGTTTATATGCAGTTTTTTGCAATGCAGATTTTAACCTTGAAAAAACACTATTAATGATGTTTGCAGTAACAGTTGATTTGCAAGGTATTGCTGCAGACTTACTGAGTGTGTTAGGGTGTGGTCCCTTTCTAGGACCTTCTAGAAGCTTTCTCTGCAGCATGACTGGGTGTGGTCTGTGGGCTGGGCCAGACTCTATATAAGGGAGCCAGCCCAGTTCCACATGCTCACTATTCAGAGGTCCTTGTGCAGAGCAGCAGCAATTTCCTGAGCTCCTTTTCCGGAGGCCTACCTTGAAGTTCCAGGCCTGCCCCGCATTATCTTGGTGATCCTTGAGCAGGGTGGTAAGGCGGAGGTTGTGCTGGGCCCCCTACCCCGTTCTAAAAAGACTCTTGAATTTTTGGGCCTTCTCTTGAAACTTTCAGAGTATGTGAAGCATTGCTCTGATGTTAATCGTGGTGTTCGGATCGGCAAAGGTTTGCGCGATCATTTCATTGCATTTGCATATTCTTGTTAGAATCGGCTGTGTGCGCGATTCATTTCCTGCATGTCAAACTTGGTGTTCTGATCGGCAAAAGTTTGCTTTATCATTTCATGGCATTTGCATATTCTTGTTGGAATCGACAGTGTGCGCGGTTTATTTCCCGCATGTAAGACTTGGTGTTCAGATCGGCAAAGGTTTGCGCGATCATTTCATGGCATTTGCATATTCTTGTTAGAATCGGCTGTGTGCGCGATTCATTTCCTGCATGTCAAACTTGGTGTTCTGATCGGCAAAAGTTTGCTTTATCATTTCATGGCATTTGCATATTCTTGTTGGAATCGGCAGTGTGCGCGGTTTATTTCCCGCATGTAAGACTTGGTGTTCAGATCGGCAAAGGTTTGCGCGATCATTTCATGGCATTTACATATTCCTGTTGGAATTGGCAGTGTGCGCGATTCATTTCCCGCATGTAAGACTTGGTGTTCAGATCGGCAAAAGCTTGCGCGATCATTTCATGGCATTTACATATTCCTGTTGGAATCGGAAGTGTGCGCGATTCATTTCCCGCATGTAAGACTTGGTGTACAGATCGACATAGGCTTGCACGATCATTTCATGGCATTTACATATTCCTGTTGGAATCAGCAGTGTGCGCGATTAATTTCCCATATGTAAGACTTGGTGGTCAGATCGGCAAAGGCTTGCGCGATCATTTCATGGCATTTAAATATTCCTGTTGGAATCTGCAATGTGCGTGATTCATTTCCCGCATGTAAGACTTGGTGGTCAGATTGGCAAAGGCTTGCGCGATCATTTCATGACACTTACATATTCTTGTTGGAATCAGCAGAGTGAGCAATTCATTTCCCACATGTAAAACTTGATGTCCAGATCGGCCACAGTGTGCGCAATCATTTCATGGCCATACAAAAAACTTTGAAGTGTAATGTTTTTGAAGTGCACATCTTTATCCTGTGAAGATGACAAATCCTAAATGTGACGTTCTTTCTGCATATTAAGTTCCTAGTACAATTCCAATTGTTTTCCAGGGATTGTTTTCAGATAGCCTTTAGTCCTCATGTTAAAAAAGCAGTGTTTGTTCTGAAACAGTTTTCTAGAAGGTTCTTGTATTTCTAGACATTAAGGGCTAGATGTAGGAAATTCCTGAATTGCGACTCTCAAATTGCGAGTCAGAGAGACTAGCAATTTGCGAGTCGCAATTCAGGATGCAGGATGGTGTCCCTGACACCATCTGCAACTCGCAAGTGGGACGCAAAGGCCCACCTCACTAATATTAATGAGGTGGGTCGCAATTTGCGACCCCCTTGCGACTCGCATCACTCACAGGGATGGTGGCCTGCTGGAGACAGCAGACCACCATGTCTGTGACTGCTTTTAAATAAAGCAGTTTTTTTTTTTTTTTTTTAATGCAGCCCGTTTTCCTTAAAGGAAAACGAGATGCATTACAAAATGAAAAAACATTTTCCATGCCATTCACAAAGGGGAAGGGGTCCCATGGGGACCCCTTCCCTTTTGCGAATGGGTTACCACCAGTGTGACACTGGTGGTAACTGCGATTGCTTTGCAACCGCGTTCGCAGTTGCAAAGCAATGCAGCAACCCGCTGTGACTCGCAATTAGGAAGGGGAACACTCCTTCCTAATTGCGACTCGCAGTCCCGTTTTGCGAGTCGGTAACCAGGTTACTGACTCGCAAAACGTGAATTGGGCATCGCGATGTGGGTTTTGCACATCGCAAACAGCAAAATTCGCTGTTTGCGCCATGCAAAAAGTTTCGTACATCTGGCCCTATGTGACATGTTATGAAAAGCTCATATGAAACATTGCATTAATCATTCTTGATTTGTTCCAGGTACCCAGAGTTCTTGAGGTCTAGTTAAAGTCACTTCTTAGAGTATCCATGGTTACAGTAAGACAATACTTAGAACCATAGCCTAGTGAAAGTCAATGGTATTTTATTCTGATGTTGTGTTGTTTAACCTTTTGCTTCCTACAGGTCTCCTTCCCAGCTGTTCCCTACCTAATCTCCTTTTCCCCACTTGGACGCTCAAAGACTCTGTGACATTCTAATCAGAGTATTGGAGCAGTCTTCTGGTGGACATGTTGGGAATGTGCGCAGACCCCGAGGATCTGGTGACTCTGACAATAACTGCACATAAAAAGATTATTTTTATTAAGCTTCAAAAATTCATATCTCTCAAAGTACTCCACCAATCTTGATGATCTTGATCTTAAATCTGACATATTTATATGGTCTCAAGTGATCCCTTTGAGTATGTGACTTGCTTTATTGATACTGTGAGTACAACAAATGCTTTGCACTTCAGCAAGATAAGCCTAACAGCACAACCAAGCTACAACAAGGATTGGAGTATTAGGTGGTCTAGTTTTTACCTCTATAAACCAACGTGTGGTAGCCTGGACACCCTGCATAGTGTGCCTCGCTGTGCACACTACATAGAGGGCCAGCCTCCTACACATATGCCAAATAACTGTGCAAAACATTTAGGAGAATCAGATGTGTATTGAAACCCACTTAAAGAAACACAGCAAGTAAGTGCAGAGGCAGAGGATTCATCCTAAGGATCCCCTGTCCATCAAGGACCCCTTGAGGCACAAGATACTAGCTGACACCTGAAAAGAAGATTGATGGCTGGGAAAACAGCGCACGCACACTCTCAGTATTAGATTCTTAAATTCGCAAAAAACGATCTCAGGTCCAAAACTATATTGGTTGCTTGAAATGCAGGAGAGCCACCTCTTCCTCTGAAGCCAGGAAGTCCGTCATGGTACAAAAGATAAATTTCAAGCACTCCACTGCTACATCAAGGTATAGTAGTGAAGTAAGTCTTCCATCAAAGTTTCTTTATTTATTTATTGGGTATTTGCAACCTGAATAGACATAATATTTGATACCCTAATGTTAGCCCTGATGAAGTCTGCAGTTATATCATCTACATGGAAGAAATATGTCTTGGCTTTGTTTCTGGATGCTACTTTATGTTGAAACCTGTTCGGAGGATTACTTTACAACTTTTGCCAAGTTAAATAAAATAAGAAAATAAAGAAACTTTGATGGAAGACTTACTTCAGTACTATACCTTGATGTAAGTGATGAGTGCTTGAAATGTATCTTTTGTACTAGCTGAAACCTGGCTAGAAACCCCCCACTGGCTGCTACTGCATGCAGAGATAGGTAGAGACAATATTGTAGAGATGGGCTACCACAGCAGCACTGACAAAATACACACTGTTCACCACCCTTTGGCAGAGGTTTAATTTGTTTTGCCTTTATGATTGATGAATATTCTTTTGGAAACTTGTAGAAACGTTAACAGTTGACTCTACGTGGCTTACCAACATTGTGGGCCTTGTGGGAGGGCAACTGTGTCCTATGCATGATGAACTACAGCTGTGAAAATCAATAAACAAATCAATACATTTTTAAAAAAGTACATATGACGCCTTATCTCTTATGCTCTCAGCCTACTTCCACCGTCTCCTGTAGAAAAACAAGGGCCCATTTTTATACTTTTTGTGTGCCGCATTTGCGTCACTTTTTGATGCAAAAGCGGCGCAAACTTACAAAATATCATTGTATTTTGTAAGTTTGTGCCGCTTTTGCATCAAAAAGTGACACAAATGCGGCACAAAAAAGTATAAATATGGGCCTAGGTATTGACCTGGGGAGGGCCGGCTTTAGGGGGGTGCGAACCATGCAGCTGAACTGGGTGCTGACCTGGAGGAAGGTGCTGTATTCAGCAATAGTTTACTATCCCAGACTCCTTTTGGCCCCTGGAGGCAGCCATCTTAGGGACCAGCTGCTCACACTTGTGACTACCAACGAGTGCTATAAAGTGAGGGCAGATCACCTCTGCACAGGATGCGCTGAACCACTTGTGGGGGGACTACATAACCCAGACTCCTTTTGGGTGGCCATCTTAGGGACCAGCTCACACTTGGGACCACCGAGCACTATAAAGCGTGGGCAAATCACCGCTGATCGGGACAAAGGCAGGCCCATCTGCACCTGGCAGTGGCCAAAAGAGGCTGGGCTGGGCCCACACTTTTTTGTTTTTTTTCCTTTTTCATGTTTAGTCACTAAATGTTGACTCATATAGTATAGAAAGTGGTGTGCAAAGTAAGGTGTGGAATAAAGTTTGCTACAGGACCATATCTAGCCTACAACCATTGGTAGGGTGTTTTATCTGGTTAGAAAGCAACCCTGTGCAAGAAGAGGGTAGCCTGCAGTAAGATGCAAATAGGATGCAATTCTACAACCATTGATTTCTTTTTGGCACAAGCAGTTAGTGTTGGCTCCAAGGAGATTGATTTGGCAGAGAGGCGTTTGTACTTGGGCTGTGCAGGTTCCCCTCACACTGCTATTATAGGGACGCCCAACCTAGAAACTGAGATAGGAGGACAGGCTATCAATGACTTAAACTGCCCTATCCCTTTAATTAGTTCAGATTCCCCTATGGTCAGTAGTATGACATCTACCCCTTATGTGAAGCACCCAACCCGAACTATAACTAAAACCTCACTTGTCACTAAGCATAAGAGAAAAGCCAGGACTATTGATGCCCTTTCACCTCCAATGAGAGGGTCAACTGTAGGAGAGCAAGGTGACACAGTCAATTTGGGTACTGAACAAATACTTGGGATTGGGATATAGTCGTCAAAAACTTTATAACTTCACTGAATGAGTGTTTAACCCCCCTGAGAGATAGATTGGGGAAATTAGAAGTAGCATTACGGAAAATGTTAAGGTTGCCACCGAGGGGGCCTATAGTTGATACAAGTAACCATGAAAAGACCCCTTTGGGACACCCTTTTTTATTGAATGATCTCCCCCTGGAAAGTACTAGTCAGGAAGAGATAGCAGGAAGCAGTCAACTGCGTCCTGGCCTCTGTTTGCAAGATAAGCGGCCTGCATCCATGTTAGCTCCTATAGTTAAACTACTTGTTGCCAATGTATCTTCAGCAGTTTCTGATGTGGTGCCACAGGAGTCTTTAGCAGTTACATCATCCTTATACTTACCAGTGATTAATCTTCCTCCTGCTTGCTGTCCATATGTTGATGTTTAGGCCGGTGTTCCTTCTGTGTCAAAATCACATCCAGAGTCTACTTCCCAACTTCAAAATTAGGTTTGCCACTCGATAGTGAACCATTTCAAGTTTGATGTCCATGTTTATGGAAATAACTTGTTGACTCGCCGTGTCGCCTGGATCAGACCCTATGGTAAATGTATCCCTGGTGACTGTATTATTGTTAATTTTAGGTATCCACACCTGGCAGAGAAGATTCTTTCCCAGCCTTTTGAATCTCTTGGCAACCCGGGTAAAATTAGTGTGATACCTCTTGGCTTTTTCTATAGACCAAATAACCCCCGAAAGCCCATGATTCCTTCTTTGGCCCGCCTAGTACAGTCCCCTCCAGGTGTCTCCAGCGGTAGATGTCGAAACCGCTTTGGTACATTGGTAGATCTTAACGAGGTGGATTGACAGTATAGGGGCCTGCAAAAGGTAGTCTTATGTGTCAGGGATACGGAATTGGACGGGGGTGTCCCCTTTAGACCCGCTTCTTATCATAGTGTGTTTTGACATCATGTCAAGCCTGTTTTAGAACAGGTCTCTTCCACCACTCACTTCCCTCTGTTAAATACCTTATCGAGGGAAAGGGGTCAGGGAAGTGAGGTGCCTTGTAATAGCCATGGAGGGGACAGACAGTTTTCCCTGTTAAGTTGGAATGTGGCCGGATTAAGAAACAAGATCTCCAACCCAGAGTGGTTATCTTTCATTGAGGGTTATGATTTTATCATGTTTCAAGAAACCTGGCACACCACTTCTGTAGTCTCAAATGGTTTTCCCTGTTATTTCTGCCCTGCTGTTGTTGCTCAGTTCGGAAGAGCAAGTGGAGGTCTTGCTATTTGGGTGAAGATTAATATCAGAATTACTGTTACAGTTCTAGATACAGGTAGTTCTGCTTATCAGGCCTTATTTATCCGAGACAATACGCGGTCTTTTAGTTTATATTTAGTACATTTTTATAATAACAATTTTTCCAATACTTATAGTGACCTGTTGGAGGAGCTATTTAGTTTTATTGGACGCCTAAAGCTTTATGGGAAGAGCACCACTCAACAACTGAGCACCTTAATTTGTGGCGATTTTAATGCTAAAATGGGCATTGATAATATGGATTTTGGGCTAAGGAGTATGGTTACGGAAGAAGTACCCTGTGATGAGAGGATTGTAGCTGCAAAATCTAGTAGCCCAATATAACTTGATAGATGTAGTTAGTTTTTTCCAAGGCTCCAGCACAGATAAGCCAACGTACAGAGGAGGGGGTCATGGTTCTGTGATTGATTATATATTTGTCACAAAAAACTGTCTTTAGTGGTGTAAAAATAGCATGGTGATAGAAACTTTATGGAGTGACCATAATGCTATCCATCTAGATGCTTGTTTTCTCTTGAACAAGGATGCCAGTCCAAGTGTCTGATAGCATCAATAAACATACCAGGAATGTTTTAAGAGTAGTGTGGCATTTAAAAGACCCTACAGCGATGCTAACGGGCTTCATTAAAGACAATCTCTCGATTATTTTGCGCTGTCTAGAGGAAGGATCCGGGGTTGAGTTGTTCCAGTGCTATATGCTATTGTGTGAAGCGGTCAGGAATATGTTATCACAACCTTTTAAACCTAAAATAAATAGTCCCCGTTGGTTTGATGCAAAGTGTTCTATTGCTAATCACCACTTGAGATCAGCGTTAGAGAAGCTTTCCAGGGATACAAAAGAGGTTCAAGAGGCGAAACGCTTTTACAATGCGGCCATAAAAGAAAGGGAGCACTTTCTATTTAGCAAGGACTGGGAAATGTTGGAAAGGGCTGCTGCTCAAAGCAATAGCAAGGTGCTCTGGGAGAAAGTTAATAGGCTCCATCAAAGGGATGTGCCTCAAAGCAGTATTCAGGTCATGACTGGGTAATACACTTTAAAAGTGTCTAGCTGGGAAATGTTGGAAACGGCTGCTGCTCAAAGCAATCGCAAGGTGTTCTGGGAGAAAGTTAATAGGCTCTATCAAAGGGATGTGCCTCAAAGCAGTATTCAGGTAATGACTGGGTAATACACTTTAAAATGTCTACTCACAGGGAGTAGATAGAGAGCTAGAGACTGTTTTGCGGAGGGCACTTGCATCAGCTGTCCCGCTACAAGTAACAGTTCAGGAGGTTGATATCGTTTCGAGCACTGGTGGCCCGGATGGGATTCCTATGGACCTATTTAGATGTCATCTGGGTCTTTGGGGACCACTATTTGCAAACTTATTTAATACCTCATTATGCAACAGGATACCTGAGTCTTGGTCACTCTCTACAATTGTCCCAATTTTTATAAAAGGAGACAGGGGATCACCCAAATTTTATAGGCCCATATCTGATAGCTCTGTTAAGATAATAGGGGGAGTTGTTTTTAATCGTTTGCAGGCTTGGACCACAGAGAATAAAATGCTGTCTCCCTGTCAATATGGTTTTCGACCAGGTCTTGGGACTGTAGAGCAGTGCTTGAATCTACATCTCATTGTAAACAAATATACTGTTGCCACGCACAGCCCAATGTACCTGGCGTTTATGGATCTGTCCACCATGTTCCCACAGGGTAAACAGAAGTAAGCTTTGAATAATGTTAATTAGCTTAGGAGTGTATGTTGGTCTATTGATCTTTTCACATGGTCTACATGACAACTTAGGTGCTGGGGTGCGTTATGGTCAGCAGGATGAACTGTGGGACACCTTTTCCCTAGAAAGTGGTGTCCGTCAGGGGTGTGTCGGGGGGGGGTCCTTTTTGTCCTCTACATAAATTAGTTAAATTCCAGTCTCTCCAGCTCCTCACAGAATGTACTGTTAACTGCTAATCTCCCTGTGCTGGTTCTGTTGTGTGCAGACAACGCGGTTCTGTTGGCCAGAACGCTGCGCGTCTTACGAATCTTAGTTGAGACTTTCGTGACCTTTATGCATAACTTAGGCATGAACATTCATTTTAGTAAATCGTATATTATGACCATTGGGCATGGAAGAAGACCAGCACTGGCCTTGAGTGTGGGAGATAATTCCCTCAGTGCTGCCAGGAAGTTTTGTTACCTGGGCCTGGATTTTTCTACAAACAATTCCTGTTCAAATCAGGTATCTGTAGCCCGCCGGAAACTGGGTAGATCTGCTGGCTCGCCTTTTAATTTAGTAAGGAAAGTAGGTAGGTCCACGATCATACCATTTATGAAAATTTACAAAATGCAATGTATACCTACTGCGGTTTATGGCGCAGGAGTATGGGGTTATCAAAATTCCTCAGCAATCGAGGTGGAAGAAAATAGAATTTGTAGGCGTATACTGAACCTCCCGCCTTGGAGTGCAGTTTTATTTTATACTCCGAACCGAATATGGAATACATTCTGGATGTGATAAAGCGGGCACCTCTCTTGCTCTGGGTTAGTGTGTGGTGCAATAATAAGGCGAGTCTCAACAGGGAAATAATTAGGGATTTTTCTTAATTGGATAAAGGGCCCACTATCCCATGGTTAAAGTACATAGCTAATTCCTTGACCAATATTGGCCTCCCAGACTTGTCTAACAACCCTGATGTGATTGTTAAATCAGATAAGAGGGTGGTGAGGAAGAGATTTGAGGAGTACACCACCTGACAGAGGGTTCAGGACGCTCTTAGCAAATCAGTAATTTTTATTTATCTCTGGTGGTTGGTGACACTCCCTTCTACTTTAGGTTAGAGTTATCAAGATGGGAGAGATCGATACTTCTCAGGTTCAGGTCGGGTACAGTATGGCGACTACTCTGTTTTAATGATGGAAATGACATCTGGGGTACTTTGCTGCCACCTTGTCCCTGCGACGGTAGGGCAAAACAATCGCTATTTAATTTTATGTTTTTCTGTTTTTACTACAGGAGATTTTTCCAGATATGCCTTAAGCCCTTGTTAAGAAAATCAGCTATTTGAATGTGCAAAGAGGCTTTAATCTTTCTTCAGCTGTTAGGTAATACAGATGTTTGTGTCAAGGCCCAATTCCTCGGGATCTGTACGACGCTAATCAAGAGCCCTCCTCCAGGCAGCACCAATTCAGACGCCTTAAAGGCGCTGAAGATTGGTGAGGCCAGGCTGGGGGAAGGGAAAGCAGGAAAGGAACAGCCAGGAAGGAGATCTGAAAAGGAATTGGTTAAGTACAAAGAAAAACAACAGTAACAATAATCTTTTGTTGTTTTTAAAATCATGCAAGAAAACACTTTTGCTTGTAATATGGAAATTAGCCAAATAGCTATAAAGAACACATTTTTAAAAATAACTTAAACCCAGATCATGGCACTCCAAGCCAAAAGAACTGCGATAAAATACTGTCACTGAATCCTTCCAAAGAACGTATGCCAGGAGCTCAAGAAGGAACACTACAATTCTTTATAAAACATTTTTGTATTTAGCAATCAAAAATTTTATAACAAAGAGTACTCTGAATTAGAGTATTCACGATCTCTTCTAAAAACACAAAAGAACATTCACTTGAAATAGCGTAATGTATTTTCTTAATAGCATACAAATAAAATCTCAACAAGATATGTGTCCGTCAACACATAAATAGCGTTCTCCTACAAAACGAACCTGATTCTTCTATATCAAGAATTTCAACACAGAATCAAGATTTCAGAGAGGAAAGCCAGCTGAAAATAAAACTAAACAACATTGGTAATTATTAGATTTGTCAAAACCGCTCGTCTCCGAAATCAAAACGGAGGAGCGGAAACAAAGTTTCCGAAAACCGCTCCCGTGCGAAACCCAAGGAGAAGCGGAAACAAAATAGCAAAGCTGCTCGCCTCCGAGATTCAAAGGAAGAGCAGAAACAAAGTAACAAAGCTTCCATTAAAGAATCACAAAGGCCGGCAGGAGAGGCCCCGTCGGAACGAACTCACCAGCACCGAGTCCGTCCACTCGCTCCAAGGAAATTCCTCGGTCAGACGGCAGGAGGAACAACAGAGAAGTCTCACTCGCGGGAGGTTTCCAGAATAGTAAGCGCTGGAAACCGGGTGTGGCTGGTATTTATACCTGAGCTACACCCCAACATGGCCGCCAGTGGAGGTTGTTGGGAAGTCCCACTTTGAAGATGCAAACTCAGAATAGGAATGAGGGCACCGTATCCCCCATTTAGCACTGCCTCCAGGAAGATGTGATTTGCCACAAGGTTGGGATGAAAGGCGTGGCCTGCTGCAAGAGAGAATGTAGCAGGCATGCATTTTAGTAGATAGATCGTCATAGGAGGTTTGTGAGAGACAGCGCCTCCTGTAAATCCTGACAGTTTGCATTGGGGTGTGTATTTTCTAGAAACAGGCTATCCGCAGTAGGAAAACAATGGGGGACATCTAGTAGGGTATTCATTGGATTGGTCCCAATTATGATCATATCGCATGCTAATGTTTATAGTTAGACCCCCTTTTAGATTATAAATAATTGGTTAATTATATATATATGCACTTTATGCGGTTATGCCTTCCAGCTGAGAGATTTAATCTGAGTGGATTAGTAAAGCTCACCTTAACTAATGATTTTTTTAAAAATGAAATGTGCGTGAGAGAGGGGCTGTGCAGTGATGAGGTGCACATTTTCTGGGTGACAGTGAGGGAATCAGAGGAGGATGTCATGGGGGGGTGCAAAAAAGATTATTGCACCGGGTGCCACCAGCTTGTATTTGAAGACAGGACAGTGAACTGTTCTCTTCCCTAAACTCAAGCTTGTTATGGGCAGGCCACAACAAAATCCTAGTTTGATGGCAGACCAGCCAGTCAGCAAAGGGATGATATTGGGCCATGGTGGATGATGTTGTCCACTCCATTCCCATTCCTTGATACAGTAATGTATCATAGGTGGGATGACAAGAGTAGCAGGCCTAGCACTAGCCCTGGTCATGCACAAGTAGCCTTGGTTGATGGCGACAGCAAGTACAGACATAGTTGAGGGCAGTCTCTAAGCGGACCAGGCCTTGGGACGATGACTCAGAGAGGCCAGGCCCAGAATAGAAGCATACTGGCGGTACCAAAAGAAATTTCTGGGGCTAAATCGAAATATGGCCCTGATTCCAACCCTGGCGGTCATGGACCGCCAGGGCTGGGGTTGGAGGAAGCACCGCCAACAGGCTGCAGGTGCTTCTGTGGGCATTCTGACCGCGGCGGTACAGCCGCGGTCAGAAACGGGAAACCAGCGGTGTCCCGCCGGTTTCCCGCTGCCCCAGGGAATCCTCCACGGCGGCGCTGCTTGCAGTGCCGCCATGGGGATTCCGACCCCCTTACCGCCATCCTGTTCCTGGCGGTTTTCACCGCCAGGAACAGGATGGCGGTAACGGGTGTTGTGGGGCCCCTGGGGGCCCCACATTGATTTTGAGTGTCTGTCAAGCAGACACTGAAAATCGCGACGGGTGCCACTGCACCCGTCGCACGCCTTCAACTCCGCGGGCTCCATTCGGAGCTGGCTTCCTCGTTGAAGGCGCTTTCCTGCTGGGCCGGCGGGCGGCCTTCTGGCGGTCGCCCGCCGGCCCAGCGGGAAAGCCAGAATGGCCGCCGCGGTCATTTGACAGCGGTGCGGTCATTCGGCGGCTCCCGCCGGGCGTGCGGTAACCGCCGCCGGCGGGAGTCAGAATGACCCCCTATGTGTTTTAAATTGTGCGTGGTGAAAATTGTGAAAAAGCAGGAAATGTTGCTGAATACCTAGCAGTATGAAACAGCATGACAGACCCAAAACTCCAGGGATAAAATAGGAAAGATTAACCCCTTCTGTGCCGGGGATGTAACGGTTACGTCCACCGGCACAGTGCTCTTGTGCCGAGGACGTAACCATTACGTCCTCTGCACGGTGGGCTTAAGGCAGGGATGGAAGGGAAGCCCTTCCCCTTCCACCCCCGAAACCCCCAGTGACGTCTGATGACATCAGCGCGCATTCTCGCGCTGACCTCAGTAGAGGCCACTTCCCCTCAGCATTTCTCTTCTGATCATGTGATGGGGGCCTGAGAGGCTTCAAAGGGAAAAAAAGGAATTTCCTTCTCTTTGAAGTCTCTCAGAGCATTTCAGAAGCCGGATCGTAAAGCGATCCGGCTTCTAAAATGCCCACTACTCACCAGGGATTAATTTTAGAAATGGAAATTGGCATAAGGGGAGCGACCCCTTGGGCAAGGGTTGCTCCCAAGGGGAGCAATATTTTTCAAGGCCTTTTCTGCCCCCCCTGGGGGCAGCTCGGCCTATTGTTGTTAGGTCAATCTGCTCCCAGGGGGGACAGAAACCACTAGGCGCCAGGGATCATTTTTTTTGTTATTTATTTTTTTAGAGTTGGGGAGCGACCCCTGGGGGGCAGATCGGCCTATTTTTCTGAGGCCAGTCTGCCCCCAAGGGGGGCAGAAACCACTAGACACCAGGGATTTTTTTTTAATGGCGAATTCAAGGAAGGGGAGCGACCCCTTAGGCAAGGGTGCTCCCAGGGGGGAGAAAATGTATCTTAGGCCATTTCTGCCCCCCGGGGGCAGATCAGCCTATTGTTATTAGGCTGATCTGCAGAAACCTCTAGGTGCCAGGGATTATTATTATGTATTTTTTGCTTTGTTTTGTTTTTTAGAGCTGAGGAGCGACCCTTTAGGCAAGGGTCGCTCCCCAGGGGGACAAATTGTATTTAGACCATTTCTACCCCCTTGGGGGCAGATCAGACCATTTTTGTTAGGCAATCTGAGAAATCGGAGAAAACCACTAGGCACCGTGGATTTTTTTCCAATTTCACGCAAGGGGAGCGACCCCTTAGGCAAGGGTGGCTCCCCCGGTGGGGGGGAATTTATTTTAGGCCATTTCTGCCCTCCCGGGGGCAGATCTGCCTATTGTTATTAGAAACCCTTAGGCGCCAGGGATCTTTTTTAGTTTTTTTGTTTTTAGGGGTTGGGAGCGACCCCTTAGGCAAGGATCACTCCCCTGGGGGGCAAATTGTAATTAGACCATTTCTGCCCCCCTTGGGGGCAGATCGGCTGATTTTTGTTAGGCCAATCTGCCCCCAAGAGGGGTAGAAACCAGTAGGCACCGGGGACTTTTTTTTTTTACACCAATTTCACGCAAGGAGAGCGACCCCTTAGGCAAGGGTCGCTACCTGGGGGGGGGGAGCAAATTTATTTTAGGCCATTTCTGCCCCCGTTGGGGGCAGATCGGCGTATTTCTATTAGGCCAATCTGCCCTCAGGGGCAGAAACCACTTAGGCACCAGGAATTGGTGTGTGTGTATGTGTGTGTTTTCTTTAGGGGGGCAGCCCCTTGGGTAAGGGTCACTCCCCATGGGGACACATTACTGTTGGCTATATCTGCCCCCCTTGGGGGCAGATAGGCCTATTTTTGGAAGGCCCATTTGTCCCCAAGGGGGGGCAGAAAGCCCCCCAGAGACCAGAGACCAGGGAAGTTTTTTTTTCCAAAATAAGAGGAAGGGAGTATGGCCAGTGGGCAGATGGGGCAATTACCCCTGATTCACATCCCAAGGAGGCAGAAAGTCTACTAGATGCCAGGGAATTAAAATAAAAAAAAATAGTGGGGTGGTGGCTACCAACCAGTATGGACCTGGTTATGCCCCCACCTAAACTCAAGGGGGTAACAGTCTTTCAGCTCTCCCCCGCACTATAAAACATCTTATCCCACAGCAAGCAAGAAGACATTTGATTATTTTGGGTCTTGGTTTTGCATTTGGGCCATGAGAGGTTGGCTAACTCTCAAAATCGTCCTACTTGGAATGGTGAAGGCTGCACTTTATGGACTTTGGGACGCTGCCATGTAGAAAAATCCACAAGACCTAGACACATCTGAAAACTAAACATCTGGGTGATTCCAGGGTGGTGTGTTTCACATGCACCCCACGCCATTTTCTTACCCACAATGTTTTGCAAACCTCCAACTTTGCTGGAAATACCACATTTTTCCCACGTTTTTGTGATGAAACCTTCCGGAATCTGCAGGAATCCACAAAATTCCTACCGCCCAGCATTGTCTCATCTATACCAACATAAATTCTGCTGCATTTGTCAGCCTAAAAATTTTTTTTTTCAAACTGCCCTTTTGGACCCGCTTTGGTTCCCCCTTAATTTCAACATGTTTTTGGCTCTTCCCTTTCACAAGCACTTGGCCCACCTACACAAATGAGGTATCATTTTTAGCGGGAGGCTGAGGGGAACATTGGGTGGTATGAAATGTGTCCTGTGCTGTGATCCCACACAGAAAGGTGGGAAAAATTAGATTTTTTTAGCTAAATTTGAGGTTTGCTGAGGATTCTGGGTAGGAAAACATTGGGGGATCCACGCAAGTCACACCTCCCTGGACTCCCTCGGGTGTCTAGTTTTCAGACATGTCTGGGTTTTGGTAGGTTTCCCTAGATGGCTGCTGAGGCCAGGACCAAAAACGCAGGTGCCCCCCCGCAAAAACAGGTAGTTTTGTATTTGATAATTTTGATGTGTTCATGTAGTGTTTTGGGGCATTTCCTTTCGCAGGCATTAGGCCCACCCACAAAAGTGAGTTACCATTTTTATAGGGAGACATGGGGGAACACTGGGTGGAAGGAAATTTGTGGCTCCTCTCTGATTCCAGAACTTTCTGTCACCGAAATGAGAGGAAAAAGTGTTTTTTTGGGCAAATTTTGAGGTTTGCAAAGAATTCTGGGTAACAGAACCTGGTGAGAGCCCCACAAGTCACCCCATTTTGGATTCCCCTAGGTGTCTAGTTTTTAAAACTGTGCAAGTTTGCTATGATTCCCTAGGTGCCGACTGAGCTAGAGGCCAAATTCCACAGCTAGGCACTTTGAAAAAAACAGCTCTGTTTTCGTTGTGAAAATTTGATGTGTCCACGTTGTGTTTTGGGGCATCTCCTGTCGCGGGCGCTAGGCCTACCCACACAAGTTAGGTACCATTTTTATCGGGAGACTTAGGCGAACACAGAATAGCAAAACAAGTGTTACTGCCCCTTGTCTTTCTCCACAGTTTTCCCTTCCAAATGTAGGACAGTGTGTAAAAAAGACGTCTATTTGAGAAATGCCTTGCAATTCACTTGCTAGTATGGCACCCCGGAATTCAGAGATGTGGAAATAACCACTGCTTCTCAACACCTTATCTTGTGACCATTTTGGAAATACAAAGGTTTTCTTGATACCTATTTTTCACTTTTTATATTTCAGCAAATGAATTGCTGTATACCCAGTATAGAATGAAAACCCATTGCAAGGTGCAGCTCATTTATTGGCTCTGGTACCCACAAGCCCTATATATCCCCGCAACCAGAGGAGTCGAGTTGACATAACAGTATATTGCTTTAAAAAATCTGACATCGCAGGAAAAAGTTACAGAGTAAAACGTGGAGAAAAATGGCTGTTTTTTTCACCTCAAGTTCAATATTCTTATATTTCAGCTGTTATTTTCTGTATGAAACACTTGTAGGAGCTACACAAAAGACCCCTTGCTGAATTCAGAATTTTGTCTACGTTTCAGAAATGTTTAGCTTTCTGGCATCCAGATTGGTTTCTCACCCATTTCTGTCACTAACTGGTAGGAGGTTGAAAGCACAAAAAATAGTAAAAATGGGGTATGTCCCAGTAAAATGTCAAAATTGTGTTGAAAAATTGGATTTTCTAATTCAAGTCTGCCTGTTCCTGAACGCTGGGAAGATGGTGATTTTAACACCCCAAACCCTTTGTTGATGCCATTTTCAGGGGAAAAACCAGGAGCCTTCTTCTGCAGCCCTTTTTAGCTGTATTTTGGCTAAATTATTGGCCTCCTTCAGGGGAACCCACAAAGTCTGGGTACCTCTAGAATCCCTAGGATGTTGGAAAAAAAGGACGCAAATTTGGCATGGGTAGCTTATGTGGAGAAAAAGTTATTAGGGCCTCAGTGCAAACTGCCCCAAATAGCCAAAAAAGGCTTGGCACAGGGGGGGAAAAGCCCTGGCAGCGAAGGGATTAACAGTAGTACAATTTATTAAAATGCTGTATGTTCTTGAAGGGCACTTGATCAATTTTCCAGTACTTACAAAGAGTACCATACAACCCTGCCCTCCCTGAAAGTGTTGCAGATTAATTTTCCCTGAGCTGATGTTCAGAAATTAGTGATATTGAGCTGCAACTTTCAGCAGAATTTCTAATCCGCTACAACTGATATTGTTTATAAAATGCTGAGTTCATTGGCCTATCATTAACCTTAGCATCTAACTATATTTATACAAATGACTTCCTTTTTGTAACTGAGAATCTTCTTGAAAGGGGCAGAATAGCAAAAATACACAATTTAGCAATCACAGGTAATACAGAAGGCTAGAGGGCCATTACATTCTTCAATTACAGGTTAATTACACTATTCTCATATATTACGGGCTCAAACAGCAGATAAATAAGTGCCACTAAGTGGTGCATTAGTCCAAATCTTAAAGCAGAATTTGTATTCTATCCCCATATCAGCTATTACATGAAGGGTTACACATTCCACATTAAAATAATCATGCATACAACATAACATAGGAGTTGCCACCACTCAGATGTTGGGCATCTACCATAATGTACATATGAATCTGTAAGACCATGGTAGCCCATTGACTTATTTCATTATGTTATGCAGATTTGTAGGGCGCATTATAAGCCATGAGGGTGTTCTGGCACAGAGCAAGTGTGATTGTAGCCAAACCTAAGGGGTAGAGGAACTACTCAAAAAGCCAGGTTCTAAGCTTATTACAGAATTCAAGAAGTGAGGATGAGGCGTTTATGTGTACTGCAAGGTCGTTCCAAGCTTTAGAAGCAATGTAGAAGAAATAATGCCAGTTTTCTGAATGTGTGGAATGTGTGTATGTGTGGAATGTGTGCAAGTAGGAGTCTGGACGAATGTAGGTGTCTGGAAGGTTTGCAAAAGCAGATGCGATTGTTGAAGTGTTCTGGGACAGTGTTACGTAGTGCATTGAAAGTGTGGGTGCAGAGTTTGAATTGTGCATGCTTGTGTATGGGGAGCCAATGGAACTCCTTCAGGTGTGGTGTGATGTTAGTGTGACATAGGTGGATGAGAGTGATTCTGCTTCAGAGGTCTGAATGGTCAGCAGCTTTCTGAAGACATTTTGGTGGTCCTGGCATGGAGGGTCTTCCCGTAGTCCAGCTTGCTTCTGGTAAAAGCATGTGGGGTGGTTCTCCATGTGCTGATTGGGAGCCATTTTAAAATCTTCCTCTGCATCTTCAGGGTATGGAAGCATGAGGCGGTGACTGCATGGACTTGGACGGATTTGTCGATTTTGCCTCAGCTCATTCTCCATACGTCTAGATATTGTTGGATTGCTGTGTTGGAAGGGGGCCAGGAAGTCAGAGCAGGAGGTGATCTAATTGTTGGAATTTTTGATAGCTTGAGGGAGGCTGACCTGAACCTCAAAAGAGTCAAACCCCTGCTGTGGCCCAGATCACTCCGATTCACACTAGAGCGTGACCTTACCATCCCGCAACACCAAGAAACTAAGACAACTTACTAGCAACTTACCCTACTTAAGAAAATGAAACCATTCCTCCCAAAAAACTCCCCACCTCTGGATCCACACATCCAGTACTGGAGATAAACAAGTGCGAAATTTGAAAAAAAAAAGGCATCAGACCTTCTCCAACCCATGATTTGGCAAAACAACTGATATCCATCAGAATGAGCCCAACCATGCCCCAATTTATAAAAGAACTGAAGACACATCTCTTTAGAAAAAACTATATTATGACATAGTAAAAGTCCACTTCTGCTTTCAAAAGCGTTCATCTCCAATCACTTGTTGACTGTACCTTTCCCATTTCCCCTGTAAAGCACTCTACTGTATTTTGGCTAGGTTTGCATTATCCATATACTGATTACATACTTAAAGTAGGTGACAATGCAACTAAGAAAGTAATGTTATGGGTTCAAGTTTAGGTACAGAACTCGGCCTTAACACAGTTCTCTAGGGGCACTTTTCTGACATTGATAATCCTCTGGATGTCAGCACTGTCACCCATACCCCATACAATGCAGCTCACTCCTGCAGTTCAAACACCCAATGGAATCCAGCCAGGTCACACACAGCTGTGGTAATTAACACCCAAGCAGCAGCGACCTGGAGCATTCAATATCATTCTATTCACTAAAACGTTTGCCAATGAACTCAGTTCTAAACTGCTGGGTGTTACTCCAGTCATTGTGATAAACACGGACATAGACAATCATGTGCGCATACATGCAGCTACACACTCGTGCGCACACCAGTGGCGGCTCCTCCTTGTGGGTGGAGGAGCGTCGCCCCCCCCCCCGCCTGCACCGGCAGCTGCAAAACCTTTTAAAGAAAACGACAATAAACTATGTTTATTATTGTTTTCTTTGAAAGGGGTGGGGTGTCATGCACTGAGGGGGAGTGCTCAGCCCCTTCACACAGCAGGTGTGTTTGGCCGGATGTCTCGGGCCGGCCAAACACACATGCGCTGTAGGCTCTCTCCAGCCCAGCAACACAGTTGCTGGGCTGGAGAGAGCATGCACAGGCTCCCAGTCTGCCTGGGAGCTCCCAGCCAAACCTGATGCTGATCTGAGCAGCGTCAGGATTTGCGCAGGGCAGGCAGGGTGCCTGTGGCTGCAGAGGCAGAGGAGCATTGAGGTGCAAGCAGCGTCAGAGAAGGTAAGTGTTTTTTGTTTTTTAAAATTAAATTAACATTTATTTCCTCCCTCCTCCCCTCCTCCTGCACCTCCCCGCCCCTTCCGTGTCCTGAGAGCTGCTACTGGCACACACATACCTACATGCACACATAACATATAACATTTGTGAAAGTGCATGATCTCCGTTTGGGATAGATTGGCTCTGAGTAACACATTTACTTTTATCCAGCTCAAAACTACTCATTCTACTGATCTTGGAATGTACAAGGGTGATTGGCTCCTGAGAATCTGAACCTGTAACCATGAGGTTAAACACAGATTCCTGTACATGCACACATACATGTGCACACAGTTATGTTGGCACTTGGTGACATAAAGACACACACAAATAGATGCTAACAAACACGTTCTCATATGCACAACCACTAACATGTACACATCCTCATGTACACTCACACTCCCCTACACATATATCACACATACAGACACACAAATGTAAACACACACACAAGCACACACACTTTCAAGCATGCACACATCATCAGCATTCAAAACTTTTTTTGTTTAGTTTAAGGGTCATACTTTATATGTGGAGCACAGTAAGAACCTCTCTCCCTAACCCAAGTGCCACCAAAAGGCACACACTGCTTAAAAGCAGCAGGGAAGTTGGGGATGCAGAGACCAAATTGACAGTGCTGCTGGAATGATGGAGAAGGATGCCTCTGTCCAGACTCCCTTGTTCCGACACAGAGAAGACTTGTGCTGACTCCATGTGCACCCTGCAGGCCCAGCCCAGGATAAAAGGATTTGTAGTGCAGGTGAAAAGGAATACCTGTCCCCATCATGAAATCATGCACAGGATTCTTGTGTGTGCCCCAACCAATGTTCTCTGTAATGCAATTCCTTGGGACACTGTCACAGGGACTGTCCACCACACAGTATTACATTACAGGAGCATCCTGTCCTGGGCCTCATCACAACATTGTTCTTTACAGCCAAAGGAACAGTTAGTCTATTAGGTGATCTGACCAGCCAGTCAGCTATGGCATGCTCCTGACTGACTGTAAATATTGGGGGGTGTTCCATCCCACACCCCGCCAGCTACATCCCTGCATGTCTTTAACAATAGATGTTCACAGTGGAGCCAGGGGAACAGCTGGGTCCTGCAAGCCTTTCTCTGTCTGTGTACTGTGTGCAAATAAACCAGCAGACATCAAAGGCCGGTGCGCATTTCTGCCAACTCTCACGGTGCCACCGTATTTCACACAATTTTGCCTGCCTTTACACAGTCACCTGGTGAGGAGCCAAAATAACACTGTGGTAGGCAAGGTGAGCTGGAAATCACTGCAGAGACTGGATTTCCCCTCAACTTTTGAGGCTGCAAGCAGGCAATGTCCATTAAGAGGTGTTAGAACACCCAATGACATCAGTAGCTGCATCAACAACCATGTGTTCTTGTTTTTAGTGGTGTAAGGAGGAGGTTGATGGGGCAGGAGGTGCGACAGAAGGCCCCTTCAGGAAGTTCTCAGCATAAAGACCCACCCCTCCAAAGCCACACCCCTTCCTCACATAGCCAATTTTCCTCTCACGTTGGCAGGTATGGGTGTTGGAGGGCCTAATACTTAAGCCATGAACTCCCAGAACTGGGCCCTGCTGTAGTTCACTCTTTTACACATCACTTCCACTTCTCAACCAGTGCTAGTTTTAAGGCACAGGACTGGGGCCAAGCTGAGAAGGGTGAGGTCGGCTGCAGTTTGCAACATCAATGGGTTAAAGCCATCTATTGCAGAGCTCCTTATGTTGCCAATTCTAGGTGCTTAATAAAAAATTCAAGATAAGACTGGTGAATAATGAACCTGCAGGAGAGATCAGATTTTTCTTTAGATGCAGTTTTGACTTATCAATAAGTGGGGAACAGGGTTAATGTTCCCTGTAGAGGATGTGGCATGAAGGCCAAAGCTGTCAGCTTTGCTTTTGGGGGACCAGGTTTGAGTCTCAGCGTCGGCTCAACATACTATGATTCTGGACATATTATTTAATCTCCACATTCAGGTCAAGTTTGCACAATATACAACTGCAAAAACGTTTTTAGATAACATAACTGTATTTTATGTGGATAGCTCGCCAGGTTACTACTTTTGTCACATACAGCTTTTTGTTAACTGCAGTTCATAAGTTACAGTCCTGGTATAGCAAAGCAAGCTATGAGCAATCATCAAACAGATGCATGCAAAGTGCAAAGCACAGGTTCAGAACCTTATAATTTTTCTTACAAACTTACATTAGTCTAGGATTGCTAATAAAATGGGTACAAAAGTAATACTTTCTCATTAATAAAGACAACTCCAGTAACTGTTATGATTTAAATCCCAATCACTGCACTATATTTTAACTCCCAAGTTTGTATTTCTCCAGGCTAAGTAATATTTAATGCCCAACGGTGTGGATGGCAATGGTCACACACCCTGTAGTCCTCGTTTTCTTTTGTAACATTTCCTGTATATTGATTTACACACTTATATGATTCATTGTCTATGTAATTTGTGTATGATGTAAAGCTCTTCCACACCCTATATTGGGATGGGTAGCACTATAAACGAAACTAGACACATGAGAGAGGGGCTATAGTGTGGTGCATGTATAAGTATTTAAGGGTACTGATGGGTATGCACTGCATTGGAGCGCATTGCATACCCCTTGGTTCCCTTACAAAAGTATGTAATGGCACTGAGGGGAATACACTGCAATGAAGTGCAGCAAATACACATTGTTGCCCTTACATAAGTATGTAATGGTACTGAGGGATATGTGCTGCACTGGACTGTCCTAACATATGTATGTAAGGGTACCAAGGGTCCTTACATAGATATGTAAGGGCACAAACAATATGCATACTCCTTGGTGCCCTTGCATAAGTGCACTAGAGTGCACTGTATAGCCCTTGGTGCCCTTATATAAATATGTAAGGGCCTTGGTGCCCTTACATAGCTATGTAAGGGCACTGAGGGGTATGTACTGCAGTGCATTGCAGTGCATATCCCTTGTTGTCCTTACATGAGCATAAGTATGTAAGGCACAGAGGGGTATGCGCTGCACTGGAATGCAGTGGATACCCTTCAGTGCATACGAGGGGTATGCACTGGAATGGATACCCCTCAGTGCCCTTACATACTTAGGTAAGGGCACCGAGGGGTATGTACTGCACTATAGTGCAGCGCATACATCTCGTTATACGGATCATCTGTGTGTGTAAATTTATAGTATCTAAGGGCTAGATGTAGGAAAATCCGATTTTGCGACTTGCAAATTGCGAGTCTGAGCGACTCGCAATTTGCAAGTCGAATACCCGGATGCAGGATGGTGTCCCTGACACCATCTGCTAATCGCAAGGGGGTCACAAAGACCCACCTCATTAATATTAATGAGGTGGGTCGCAATTTGCGACCCCCTTGTGATTCGCAGCACTCACAGGGATGGTGGCCTGCTGGAGACAGCAGACCACCATGTCTGTGACTGCTTTTCAATAAAGCAGGTTTTTTTTGTATTGCAGCCTGCTTTCCTTAAAGGAAAACGAGTTGCAACACAAACGAAAAAATGAAAAGTTTGTGTTTCATTTTTTCAGAGGGAAGGGGTCCCATGGGGACCCCTTCCTTTTTGCGAATGAGTTAGCACCCATTTGAAATGGGTGCTAAGTGTGAATTGCTTTGCGACCGCGTTTGCGGTCACAAAGCAATACTACATCGCGATGCGAATCACCCCTTCCTATTAGCGAGTCGCATTCCCATTTTGCGAGTCGGTAACCAGGTTACCGACTTCCAAAATGGGAATGAGCATCGCGATGTGGGTTTTGCATGGCGCAAACAGCGAAATTCGCTATTTGCACCATGCAAAACGCTTGCTAAATCTGGCCCTAAATGTTATATTTTACAAACTAAACACACTTTGCTGAAATATTATTTCTATTTGTCTGACTAATATTAAAAATTCAAGGACGAAATGTAATGGATGGATCCGTCTTTCGCCATCTAACTTTTAAAGTATTGCAATGTGTGATGTTACCAAAGGTCTGGGCCTTGATGACTTGATCAACCAATACAGTAAAGAGGCAGAGATGTGATACAGGTAGGAAACACTCAGGGGCATATTTAAGTGTCCCTAGCGCCACTAGAGTTTCACTTTTCATGACGCTCTGGTGGCGCTATGCCCTGCGCTGTATTTACAAGGTGGTGTTAAGCCACTTTTTGTTGCTTAATGCCACCGTGTAAATACGGCCTCATCACATACAGCCCTTTACGAGTTTTCATAAACATGTGGCAGCGACAAAATCTAACACCACCCCAGGGGTGGAGTTAACAAGGCGCAACAAGGAGGCATACGTTTATTGCTCCTCGTTTTTTGCTTTTTCTATGTGTGATGCATTCTGCAGCACGCATAGAAAGAGCAAAATGCCAGACATGATTGTTTATGTGCGGGAAGGTGTCCCTTCCGGCACATAAACAATCATTTCAAAGTGACACTTTGGCCCACCTGTGTGTTCTGCATTCTGCAGCACAAACAAAAGTGTCAAATCACCAATAGTGATTGTTTATGTGCAGGAAGGGACACCTTCCCACACATAAACAATCAAACCCCTAAACACAGACATCCTTGCACAATGGTGCAAGGATGCCTGCGTTGGCGCTAGATAGCTCAATTTAGCACCAGTGCAGGGGACAACACAGGGGTGCACCATATTCAATTAAATACGGCACATCCCTGCGTAGTGAAAATTATGGAGCACTGCTTTGCCAATTTTGGCGCAATGTTGCTCTCCGTGATTTTCTGTTAAATATCGGCCTCAGAGTGCCTCTTTCTGTTAGTTGGATTTGCTTGGCTCTGGTGCCATTTTGCAAGCAGACCCATTTGAGGTTTGGGCAAATTCTTGACTTGTTTCTAGTGTTTTCTTTTTACTTGTGCTTTAAAATGCTATATTGAATACCCTTTTTTCAGTAAATATGTGGTGTAAAATCCACTATTGGAATCCATTTATTTCAAAATGTTATTGTGGTTGGAGAACCCCCTAAGTCAGTCCTGTCATTGTAGGGCTTTAGGTGGTTCACATGAAGCACCCTGAGGGGGCTTCTAGGAGTACCCATGCCAACTAAATAGGTGACCTCACCCTTCTTTTCCACTATAGTGTGGGACCACTCCATTTATCTTGGAGTGCCCTGGGAGCCACAGACTCCAGGACCCACACTTTCTGCCCTGGCTGGTAAACAGTCAGAAAGCCTTCTGGTCAAGCCACTGATTTTGCAGTTCTTGGCCGGCCTGAAGGTTTTTAGTCGCGTTTTTCATGTACTCAGCAATCCTTGATCTGAGGCCAAGTACATAGTCCACAATGTCTTGTTTAGGGGGCTTGATGGGTTGCTCCCAACCTTCCTTCATAAGAGCAAGTGGACCCCTAACAGGGTGTCCAAACAGAAGCTCAAAGGGGCTGTAGCCCACTCCCTTCTGAGGGATCTCCCTATAGACAAAAAAGAGGCATGGTAATAGGCCATCCCATCCCCTGAGATTTTCAGAGAATCCCATTATCATACCTTTGAGAGTTTTGTTAAACCTCTCAACTAACCCATTTGTTTGGGGATGGTAAGGCGTAGTGAATTTATAAGTTACCCCACACTCTTTACATATATATAGCTTTCAAGTATGCAGACATGAAGCTGCTACCCCTGTCTGATAGTACCTCTTTTGGGAAGCCCACTCAGGGGAAAATACCCAGGAGGGCTTTGGCCACTGTAGGAGCTGTAGTGGTCCTTAGAGGTATGGCTTCTGGATACCTGGTGGCATGGTCCTCCACCACCAGTATACATCTGTTTCCAGAAGCTGTGGGAGGGTCTAGGGCGGCTACAATGTCAACCCCTTGCCCCTTCAAAGGGTACCCCAACCACTGGTATTGGAATTAAGGGGGCCTCTGGGGTACCACCTTTCTTGACACTGACTTGACGGGTGGCACAAGAGTGACAAAACTCCTTTGTGTCTTCAGACATATGGGGCCAGTAAAAGCGAGGGACTAGTACGTCCGCAGTCTTACTTTGCCCCAGCTGACCTGCTAGGGGAATGTCATGTGCAAGGGTCAATACAAACTCTCTGTATTACATAGGTACTACCAATCTCCTAGCGCATCAGGTTTGGGTTCCCTTGGCTCTGAATACAGAAGGTTATCTTCCCATTACACCTGTGGGTGCCACTGACATCCCCTGTCTCCTGTTGGACAGCTTGCTGTCTCAAACCCTCTAGTGTGGGACAAGTATTTTGAGCCACACTTAGCTCCTCCCTGGCAGCTCCCCCTGAACCCAAGAGCTCAGCTGTGTCAGCTTTAAGTTCTTCAGGTGTACGTTCTGTCCACGGGATGGATTCCTCCTCCTCAAAGGGGGAATCCTCAGTGGAGGGTGGGATAGGTGATAATTTCTTACCCTTTCTACACTTGCTTTTAGGAAGTTCTTGGTCCATGGTTTCAGTATCCAAGTTATCCTGTTCCCTTTGCTTTTTGGCCTGAGCCCTTGTCAAAGCCAAGAAGTGCCCTGGAATATCAAGCATTGCTGCATGGGCTTCCAACTCTACCTCAGCCCAAGCAGACGTCTCCAAGTCGTTGCCTAGTAGACACGCTACAGGTAGGTCTGTGGACACTACAACTTTTTTAGGACCAGGCTCCTTCACCGGCCCCCCCCCCCCAGCCGAGATCAACAACTGTCTTGGGGTGGCTTACAGTGTTATGGGCGTCTGTCACTTGGTACTGATGACCGAGTAGGTGTTGCTCAGGGGACACCAGTTTTTCAGTCCCCATTGTGACAGCGACACCTGTGTCCCTGTAGGCCTCTGCCTGAACACCGTTTATCAAATGTTGCTGCTTGTACTTATCTATGTTAAGGGGACAAGCAGCAAGGGTGGCAAAGTCAATGTTCCCATCAGAGACTAAAACAGACTCAGTTGTTTCCCTAACTAGACCAGCCCCCACTACACTTCCCAGAGTTAGCTCTGCTACACCCTTGGATTGGTTATTGTTTTTATTATTCACACCACTAGTGCTATTGCTAGGGGCACTAGGGGTAGGAGTGGGTGTTGTAGTGGTGGGTGACTTGGTGCTTTTCGTAGGGCAGGAGCTGTCTCCTGGCCTATGGCCTTTGTTCTTACACATGTAACAACAAGGCCCATATTTATACTTTTTTAACGCCGCATTTGCCTCATTTTTTGATGCAAAAGCAGCGCAAATTTTCAAAATACAATTGTATTTTGGAAGTTTGCGCCGATTTTGCGTAAAAAAACGACGCAAATGCGGCGCTAAAAAAAGTATAAATATGGGCCCAAGACTTTTTCACCTGATTGTGAGAGGAAGAGGTTTTAGACCCACCCCCAGAAGAGTTTTGCGGGCCTGATGAAGACTCTGTTTTTATCTTTGCCCCCACCTTTGTCATGTGACTTACCTGCTTCCTTTTTCTTGTCTTTGACACCCACTGTATGAGCTTTTCTGCTCACCCTAGTTCTGACCCATTTGTCTGCCTTCTTTCCCAAGTCTTGGGGAGAGGTCAGATCTGAGTACACTAGATACTAGTGCACCAAATCAGACACACAATTATTAAGTACGTGCTGTCTCTGAATTAAGTTGTATGGGCCCTCATATTCAGACACTTTGCTGCCATATAACCAGCCTTCCAATGCTTTCATAGAACAGTCTACAGAGTCTATCCAGCCTTGTGCGGACTCTTTTCTCGTCTCCCTGAACTTATTCTATATTGCTCAGTGGTGAGACCAAATACATCTAAGAGTGCAGACTAAAGTATATTGTAGTTGTCTGCATCCTCTTCTCTGACAGTGAAAAGTATAGCCCTCCCCTTGTCAGAGAAGGACAACCAGAGGATAGCAGCCCACTGCCTTTGAGGGACCCTCTGGACTTTACAGGCCCTCTCAAGTGCTCAAGTGAAGCAAACCAGTTATAAATATCATCCCATACCTTGTAGGAGGGAACAATTTTGTGCAGGTTTCTAGAGTCAAAAGAGTCCACCCTGACCCTGTGCCCTCTAAAACCTGAGCTGCTGCCACCATGGGGTGTTAGCCCCAACCCCTGCCTTTCCCTCTAAACTGCTAAAGCCTCCCTATCTAAGGCTAGCTGTTGCTGCTGCAAGATGGCAGTGTTCTGGACGACTAATCAGTAGTAGCTCATTGTTAACCAAAAGGCCTTATAGAATGTCTAAAGGAGCCCAGTCGCCTCTCTCCTCACCTTAGTGTCTAGGCCTCCTCCGTACAACTGCATCAGTTGAAGCAATACACTTCAGTTGTTTGGGAGCACAGTCCTCACAGCCATAATGTGCAAGGAAGGCAAGGGATATTGAAAATAGATCCCACTAGCCTCCATTACTCTGCCTCACTCACACACATCTAGTCACCACCACTAGGCACTGTAAGCCCATGACACAGGCAGTCGCCCATTATCAGTAAATGAGGGTACACTTGGTGTGCCTTCCAGGTCACACAACAAGTCCAGGACCTTAGATAGCCAGGGACAGGTCTAGGCCTCTTCCTACATGCTACATTAGTCTGATGCCTGGGCCAAAAATAAAAGTCAACATACCAAAAACATTCAATCTGGCCTGGCACTCAGGGCAGGGGAACACACCTGTGTACCATACAGATGACATTCATGTACCAATTGCGTGGATACGCGGTTTAACGGCTAGAGTAGCTGACTTTGAAATTAGGGAAATAAAATCCCAGGTGAGTATGACACTGTGTGATTCCGGGCAAATCACTTAATATCCCTGTGCCTCAAAAACTGTGTAATGTAATCTGATTCTTATGTAGTATACTTTTCTCCCCCTGGGCTAAGCCTGTGCAATCTAAAACTGCAAAAAACAGTAGAAATTCTTCATGCATTGGGAGTGTTCTTATCACAAGAGTGCCTAGTCCCAGGGCCGGCTCTAGGGCAGTGCAACCAGAACCACCGCTCTGCCCTGGGCATTGACTGCGGTAGGGGCACCTGTTATGGTTTTTTAAAGTACCTGCTGCTGCCTTAGTTGCCTACAGCAATTTTCAACAATTAGAATGTCAAGTTAACTCCAGTGATTAATGGCTCTTCTGGAGAGAGATCGAGTTTTGTTTAGTTGAAGTTCTAACTCATCATAAGGTAGTGCAGAGGGTTAATATGCCTACTGCAAATAACGTGTACCATGCAGATCACAAACTGCATATAATCTAAATAGATTTGTGGGATACTGCTTTTGTTGGAGATATTCTTTTGTTACTTTCAGTGTATAAGTTAAAATCCTAACATAGAACAGTGAGCTAGATACTCTCAGCAGAGCTGACCGGAAACTGCAAGGTATAGGTTAGAGTGTTTAGATGTGTGCTCCGACACCCTACACTTCTTTTATGAGTGGCGCTATATAACTAATTAAATGCATCTGAGAGAGAGTGGTAATGGAGACTTGCGGGCACTGTTAATGGGTAGTAGTGAGGGAATCCGTGGGGAAGGTGGTCATTGGTTGGGGCGCCAATAAACAATGACGCACCTGACGCCACTAGCCCCAAGCCCAGCCCTGGTGTAATCCTTACACTGACATTCAATTGATAGTTCTCCTCATTTCCTTATCAATTTTAGGGCTGAGCGCAAAGCGCTCCGTCCCGTGTTGTAATCTCTCTTTGGGCTTCTAACCACGCCCATGTCATGTCAGTAACTTTCATTAGTTCGTGGGCTTGCCTTTTAAAATCCGCTTGCTTTCATTAGTGAAAGGCATGCATATGTCATGCCTTTTCCGGTGTTTAGCCCTCCTCGAGCGCACCAACCAACTGCTGAAAACATATGAGGCTCAATGTTTTCCCTCCGGTTTCTGGACTACTTTTTCTCTTTATTTAGCAGCGCGATCTTGCTGGGCAGTAGTCAAGCGATTTGCATAACATCGATCCTGTTACATAGGTAATTCCATTTTTGCCGGTTACATAGATAATTGCACTTTTGCGGTTATATTAAGTTTAAAAGAATGAACACTAACTTGTCCAATCTTCAGGAGGGTGTTCCTGAAGTCCTCCTTGCAGGTACAGAGGGTCCAATGCACAAATCTAAGGGTCTGGAATCTCGTGGATGGTCCTTGGACCTTGGTCCGTGGAAAGTTGGACCACAATTCCCACAATGCACCTGGCCAAATCCTTAAAAGTCCACCGGATGCACTCCAGGGTGGGGACTTTTGCTGGGGATGATGCTGTTGGAGATCTGTTAACCTGGAGCTGCAGGGAGTCCACTCCTGAGTCATTCTTGAAGCAAGGCACTGTTCCCAGGGCTGTAGTACCAGATTGTGCAGCAGGCACAGTTCACTCAGAAGTGTAGGCCAAGGGTGCAGATCCAGATTCCAGCAGGGCAGTCCTTCTTTCTCTTGTAGTTTCAGGCAGCAGATCTGAGAGGCTATGCACCTCTTACATATTTATTCCCAGCTCCTAGGCATCAGGAAGGGGGGCACCCAACCAATAGAATGCAGAGTGACGCCCAGATGCATGACCACTTTCTGCAAAGTGTGGCATATTCCTGCCCCAGAAAGCACAATTTTTCCAAAATCCATGATGTCTGAAACTAAGAGCTGACTAAACCATCCTCCACTGTGGCTCATTTCCATAGCTCTCCTCCTTCTAACATCTGCAAATTCCTTCCTTAAGCCTAGAATCTGGCTGAGGGGACCAGAAGGTGCGGGTTAGGTGATCTGGCATTCTCTCCTGTCTTGCTCTCCTTTGAGGCTGTATGTTTTATAACCCTGCTCATGCATTCCTGTGTAGCCCCCGAGCTGCCCTTCACCAGATATGCTCTCCCCTGGACAGCCACTTATCACTTAATCAAGCAGCTCTGCTAATCCTGTTAGCACTGACCAATCAGAGGGGACAGCCAGAAGGCTGGATTTTGGCTTACAGAAAGAAAAGCCTTATAACTTATTTTCTGTACGAGTTGTGATAAATTCACCAATGTCAAATTGCTGGATTTATCAAAACGAATCTTTTAAGTCCTTCAACGCTTTTCCTTGCTATTATTACCATGAAAATACAATATAGCAATGATTGCCTATGAAGGCCAGTATCTGTAGTGGGGGGGAATCAAATGATCAGTTTTTCCCTTACCTGGGTTTAAAAAAACATCTTTTATAAGGCCCCTGCTTATGGTTACATGACCCCAGGGGGATACCTAGGGGAGATCCTGGTGGTACCTAGTATGTGAAAATAAGGTAGATCATCACATTTAAAGTGCCCACAGCCCCAAATTCGAATTGGGACACCATTTCCATGTAAATGCAGTCTGCAGAGTCAGGCTGCATTTTAAAATGACAGAAAACCTCCAGCAGTGCCCAAATGCAAAGGCCAGCAATTCTGCTGGGTCTCTACTTCCATGCCCTATTTTGTACGAGAGTCTTATAGGTAGTTGGCACCCCCTTGCCACATTGTTTACTAGGGACCTACAGGGACTGTCATGCAAATGGTAGGAAAGTAACTTTTAAAGACAGGCTGCAAGGCAGGTCTGCATTCAAAAGTACAGGAAGTACACAGCAGTGCACACAAGCAAGTGCAGAAAATTCTGCTGGGCCTTTAATCTCCATGCCCTATTATATAGGGGCTTATAGGCAGATTGTACACCCTTGCCCCCTTACAGGGTCTGTCAGGACAATCGAAAGGGTACCCTAATACCTAGTGACTCTACTACAAGTGTGTGTTTCAACATAGCACTGGCCTGGGCCTGGCTAACAGAGTCCAGGGCACAGTTAGAGTCAGTTATCATCAGCACCAGTCAGCAACAACAAAAAAATGGGGATGAACAGGTCAAAAAGATGACTTTGTAACACATGGATAGTTGCACTTTTGCCAATAAGTTTCACTGTGAGTGAAGTTTTATTTCCCTTTGTGTTTCTGCTTTGGGCTGATGGTGACAGTTTTACTTTTCATTTTTAATTTATGTGGCAAGAAAAGCCCAGTTACCAGTTTACAATGCTAATAGCTCTAACTCGAGCAAACGCAAGACCCATTGCATTGCAAATGCTTCTTACTCTTGTAGGTTCGAGTCTGGAGCTGGGAAATTTGATTGAAACTGTCTGCATCGACCCATCCACTCATCCATGTACTCATTCATACAATAATTACTGATGCATCTATGCACTCTCCCATCCATCAAATCCTTGAAGCATTGTCACCTTCAGCCACATAAAGCACCCACACTACAGAGAGAACTCACAAAGGAAAAACCACTTATGAAGTATCCAGACCTAATGGCTTTACCAGATCTTGATGTATAATTCCTCGCTGAATGTGTGTAATTGTGTTTCCCTTTATCAGCGCTGTGCGCCGAAAGTGCCTAATAAATGAAATCGAAGTGGGAGAGTTATCTGCCATAGTTCAGCTTAAAGCTCTATCCTCGGCGCCGGTGTTCTGTCAGTCAGAATACCGGCGCTAAATTTGCTTTGAATTTTAGTAATAAAAAGAACGCTCTAGAAAATCTTCTGCCGACTAGCCTCACTCTCAAATGGCACGGGCCTGGGACCGTGCTCCACTGGTTCACGGACTTGGAAAAAAAGCGGTGCTCCGGGGAGGACGGGGTGGGGGCGCAGCGCTGCTTTTCTTCGGCATGATTTCCCAGAAACGAGCCCTCCGCCAAGCCCGGTTAAATGCCCCTTTTGATTGGCGGGTAGCTCAGTATATCTCTGCGAAGCTTCATTCGGGGGGCTGCAGACAGCAGACCTCGTCCAGCAGCGCACAACAGTCTCCCGTGCTGGGACAGCCGGACAGCAGCAAACCACGAAGGTCAGTAACTGCAGAGCAATGGGGCAGAAAAGAACGCGGGTACCATAAACATAATAAAAATGCCCCCTTTCCCCGTTAGCAAATTAGCAAAATAAGTGACCGATGTTTTAGGGTGACCCGGCGTCCCGGATTTGCCGGGACAATCACGGTTTTCCACCAGCTGTCCTTGCAGATTTCGGGAAATGTAACTCATGTCCTGGTTTTTAGAGAGGGTCGCCTGAAAATGGTGGGAGGTGATTTTTTTGGTTTTACAGCGCAGAGATAGTTAGCAAGTGTTACCAGGAACCAATTCAATTAACAGACATCACACTGACTTTAAAACTCTCATTTTAATTATGTTCTTAGTGCCTCTTCTGTAATTCTATGCTGATGAGCATTGACATTCTGTGCGCTCGGCTGAAGTAAACTTGTTTTGTTTGTGAAATGTCCCGATTTTTGGCTTAAAATTTCTGCTCGCCCTACGATGTTTTCACTTTTAAAACAGTTTTGAATGTGTACAGACAACTCTTGCAAGTATGGAAGACTGCATGGATTTTACCTTAATAGAGGGGAAATTACCAGAATAAATCGGCGCAGCAAACCATAGAATAGGCCCACAAAGCGGGGGCCCATACACTGACCTGTCAGATCAGCCCTTGCTAACTGCAGAGGCCCTTTGCGCCACATATCTCCTAGATCCTCATTCGTTTTGGGCTAAATGGGGCCCCCTGAAGAGCTGGGTGGCTTCTGATGGGCAGGGGCTGGGAGGCCTGGGTTACGCCCCTCACCCTTGCACTGCCTAGTTACCATACAGGCCACGGTGGCACTCCCAAGGGGCATAGCAATGGCACTGCAGAGGAATGGGGGAGATGGCACACGGGTTAGGGGACAGAGGTGGCACCCAGAGGGCGAGAGAGAGCTGGCAATGCAGAGCAGTGGGGTGAGGTAGGCCAGCAGCTCAGTGATGCTCCTGCAGCAGGCGGGAGCCGCAGGTTTGTTTTCTTTTATCAGGGGGGCTTCCTTTAGAAATTAAGATCGCATGTTAGTGTCAGCAAAACAACTTCTGCTCCCTTAAGAAACGGGCAGGGCTCACTGCAAACCCAGCGGTGGCTGCTGCAAATGTCAAGGGGGGGGTTTGCTTTGGAGGGACAGGGGAAACAGGGGAAAAAAATAAATTAAATACGGGTTCGTCGCTGGCGCCCGCCATCCCCTGCCGCCTCGCTCCTCTTCTGGTGTTCAGGCATTCTCTAGGACACTAGCACAGGCTCCCCAGCAATCCTGGCACTGCTTTCATGCTAAAGCTAGCATTAAAGCAGCATCAGGATTGGTCTGAGCAGAGTGACTGCTGCTCAGACACAGCCCTGGGGTCTGTGCAGTTTCTCCAGCCCGGCTGTTAAACACAGCCGGGCTGGAGAAACCTAAGTGCGCATGTGTGTTTGGCCGGCCTGAGATGGACGGCCAAACAGACATGCATACTTAGTGCACTCCACTTCTCCGTCTCCCAACTCCCTGTGGCTCACCCCCACCCCACCCCTCCCTGTACTGCTGGCTGAGCCAGCAGATACAAAATAAAACAATATTAAAATATAGTTTTATTTTTCATCTTCTGGCTCTTGGCCAGGGGAGCTATGCTCCTCCGCCATTTTGGAGGAGCCGCCCCTGTGCAAACTTAATGCACAGCCTATTCAATGCTCACAAGATTTAGAGTGCAGGCTTGGCAGACCTTAAGGACGCCGATATCTAGAAGGGCTCTGAGCTTCCTTCAGCAGCCTCCCTACCACTTAGGTTCAAACAAATGTGTGTTTAAAATATTTTTCTGAAGGCTGATGGCGCCCTTGTTTGCTTTTTGTTTGTTTTTTCTTTTCAAGGTGCTCCTTAATCTTGCCCCTCTTTCTTATACTTGTTTTTAATTTTCAGTACATACACAAGTAAAGAGGGCACGTTGGAGGGGCAAGAATGTAATTTGGAGGCCGGCAGGGGTCACAGCTGTGACCTATGCGATTCAGCTTGCGATCCGCGTTGTCCTGCTTGTGACCCCTGCCACAACTAGATCATTCTGTGTGCTATGCAGCCGCAGTACACAGCCATATGTGGTGAAAGGCCTTCCTCACACCTCTGGTTTGACAGCCCCAGTGCACGTTCCTTGGCCTGTAGCCTTCCTCTTCAATCAGTAGCTACATTGCAACTTTGTGCAGTACATGGGGTGCATAGGCCAGAAAGTGAATGCCCTGCTCTGCATCTCCGCTGAGACACCTCTGGGAGGTCTTCACCAAGCTCCATATACGACTGGAAAAGTGTGAACCAGTGTTGAGTATCTTCAAGCCGCAAAGACGATAATGGTAGGTAACTTCTTTATTCTTAAAATAATTTAGAGAATACAAATACATTCCATAATATGAAGCCTCGACCGCATACAAAGCCGCCGTCCTTCGTCCTGTCTCCTCCCCGCTCAACCGTCACTGAATCGCACACTCATACACAAACATTCCCCCACAACATTCTACCCTTCCCCGGCTCGCGCTACAAGCGCGAGCCATTACATTCACAATACAACACATCTTCCCACTTACACAATATTTCCTTTCTATAACAATAACATAAAGAACATCCACTACTATATTTCTATCGCTACGTGAAATGATACAAATACAATATCCTAACGTTATATGAAGCATAAAACTACAACGTAATATCTACTAAATAAATCCTACGAATATTTCATAAGTATCTAAATGTTATTCATTCTCTGTAATTTCTTAATTTGGTTCCTGAATCCTTACAGTTACTCAGTCGCAAACATAGTCATTGAGTTTTCCCGGTTTTACAATCCTCCTACCACATCTGCTAATATTGTTCCTCACACTTGTCATGTCACCATTCCGTGCATTGTCACCTTCAGCCATCGTTTTGGTTCTGTGTTCCACAATTGCAGGACTAACACTGTTTCTTCCGCCCAGCGCAGTCTGTGCAACATTGGCACTTTGCAAACCCCTTTTTTTCCCTGTATCGTCATGCATAAGCCAGTCAGTTCCAATCGATTTTTCTCCACCTGAACCTTTGTATGGGGAAACTCTGCTTAAGTGCCATATTTTCCCGTTTTCAAGTTGTACAGCATTACACAAAATTTCTGTGACTTTCAAAGGAGGATAGAACCTTCCCTTCTCACATTTTTTAAAACCTGGAACCTTCACCCTAACTAAATCACCCACCTGTATATTTACACTTTTGCATTTATGTTTTGCATCATAAAATTCCTTCGAACGGATTTGCGCCCTCTTAATATTTTTCCTAACACTCTCACTTGTCCAGCAACTTTCCCTACCATCAATCATCCAACCAACATTATCTTTCCTCAGTGGAACCCTCCCTCTCATAATCTCAAATGGACTGTGACCTGTAGAGCTACACGGTGTAGTTCTGTATGACCAAACTGTTTTCCAAATTTCCTTTTCCCAATCTAACTTTGCACATACAGCCAATTGTATACTGTTTTTTAACACTCTGTTGAAGCGTTCCACAGCACCATTGCCAATTGATGATAGTTGGAAGTCGTAATGTGTTTAATACCACACCTCATTAAGAAAGCTTTAAATTTGTCAGATGTGAATTGTACCCCATTGTCAGTGATAATGGTCTTGGGTAGACCCTCTCTCAAAAAAACATTATCCCAAAATTCTACAATGGCCCCGGAATCCACCTTAGACACTATTCCAATTTCAGGCCATTTAGAGAAATGATCAAACATTACCACAATATATCTATAACCGTCTTCCACTTGTATTGGTCCAGTAATGTCCAGACCAATCTTCTCCCAGGGCATGTCTGGACATCCTATAGGAACTAACGGTGGTCTGAACGTGGATAACGTTTTTTCTGACTGATTACATAGGACACAATTCCTTACTGTCCTTTCCACAGCTAAATCAATTCCTGGCCACCAATATAGTTGTTTAACTTTACTTTTCGTTTTAGATATGCCCAAATGTCCATCATGGCATAAATTAAGAATTTTCCATCTGAGTGTTTCTGGAGGAATTACTCTACCATTGCGCAATAATCTATTATGCTCCACAGACAACTCCTCCTTAACCTCCCAAAACCTCTTCACATCTTCATCTAAATTTTTTTTAAGAGGCCAACCTTCCCTTAACAAAATTTGAACCTTATTTAATGTTTCGTCTTCCCCCATGGCTTTATCCCAATCACCTTCTGAGATGCCCTGAAAAGTTGTGGGTATACCTTCAGCTACACAACAATCCTCCAACTCCTTCTTACCCTCCACAGTATTTACCAATGGCATTCTACTTAAGAAATCAGCAACCTTATTCTTAATCCCGGGTACATATTGTATTTCATACTTATAGTCCAACAGTCTTATGGATAACCGAGCAATACGTGGGGAGGCTTTAAATAATCCTTTTGTTGTAAGCACTTTGGTAAGCGGTTTGTGATCGATACGCAAGATGACATTCATACCCCAAACGAATGATCTGAAATGTTCCAAACCCCACACGCATGCAAGGGCCTCCCTTTCAATTACTGAGTATTTTGCTTCAGCGTTGGTAATAGAATGAGAAGCAAATGCAATTACACATTCCTTATCATTCATATCCAATTGTGTAAGAACAGCTCCTAAACCCTTATTACTTGCATCAGTTGTAATTATACATTGTAAATTTGGGTCAAAACCTTGTAAGGCTGGTGCATTAATAATATCATTTTTAATCAATTTGAATGCTGCTTCACATTCTTCACACCACTTAAAAATGCACTTCCCTTTTAACAATTGTCTAATAGGAAACGTTTTGTGAGAAAAGTTATGCACGAACTTAGCATAATATTCTGCTAGACCCAAAAAAGCTCTAACTTCGTCCTTGTTAGTAGGGGCTGGTGAATTCTTAATAGCTTCAACAAGACTAGCCTTTGGTTCAACACCCTTGCCACTTATTTCGTGTCCCAAATAAGTGACGCTTTTCATGGCTATTTTACACTTGCTATGCTCAGCCTTAAGTCCATTATTTTCTAATATCTGAAGAACATTCTTAACTCTAATGTCATGGTCATATCTCGTATCCCCCATAATTAAAATATCATCTTGAAAAAACAACACATCCCGCATTTTACTAAAAACCTTATACATCAGCCTTTGAAACATAGCCGCTGCAGAAGCCAAACCAAATGGAACTCTAACAAATTGGTAACAACCAAAGGGCGTAATAAATGCGGTTAATCTACGACTATCAGGATGTAACTGAACTTGATGATAAGCAGAAGTAAGGTCTATCGTGGTAAACCATTCCTTGCCTTTAGTTAGTGCTACAACCTCATTGATCTTTGGCAAAGGAAATTGATCCACCAAAATATTCTTATTAAGGTCCCTTAGGTCTACACACAGCCTCAATCTGCCATTAGAACGTCTGGCTACCACCAGGGGAGAAATCCAATCTGATGACTCAACCTGTTCAATGATACCAGTTTGTAATAACTTGTCCAACTCGTTTGAAACTTCATTCCTGATGCTAAAAGGAATATTCCTTGCCTTATGAACAACAGGAATGGCGTCCTTTTTAAGTATTATCTTATGCTGGAAACTTTTTAACTTTCCTACAGTTCCTGAAAATACCAAAGGATACATGTCCTTCATGGTAGCATCACACACACAATCTTCCTGAACCACCGATACAGGTTCTGAACCATTGGGATTTAAAACCATTCCTAGTGCACCTTGGTCCCACCAACCTAAAACTGATGGTCCTGATTTTGACACATACATCTTACATTCAGCTTTACGATCCTTAAATGCAAATGACAATTTTTTGTAGCCAAGAAGCTGGATTGTTTCCCCCGTAAAGCTTTTAGGTGAGATATCAGGTGTGTCCAAACCCCCACCAACAGTACGTTTCAATTTCTTTAACCAAACTTGTTCATTAACGATTGTAAAAGGTGACCCGAAATCTGCGGTAATCGTAATAGTAACACCTTCTATAGATATGTCACACTTTGGTCTTTTCCGCAGTCCATCTGGCGTTCCTGTTCCAGCATTCCTTATGTTAAGCACCCACATATTCTTGTCTTCACTGTCTGAGGATGAAGCTGATTCAGAAGCATCCTCTAACAACTTTATTGCCATGCCTTTCTTTTTCCTGCAAACCTTAATAAAATGGCCAACAGTACCACAACTGGAACATTTCTGATTGCGTGCTGGACAGCTTTTATCATTTGCATAATGGCCCAGTAAACCACATCTGAAACAAGTAACTTCCGCCTTAGAAGTATTTCTTTTTGACTTCTTGTTCCTGTAAGAACTGGTCTTCCTCGAAAACTCCTTTGTTGGACATTTTTTTGACTCTATAACTCTATTCACCAACTTATGTGCTTCTCCAATCGAATCATCTATTTTAGAATTCCCCAGTAGAACAGCTTTTGCACACCTTCCTGTAAGTTCCGCTTTCTTGACCACTTCAATTACTTCTTGTAAGGGCGATTCTCCTTTAGTCCATAAGCAGTCCTGTATATTCTGGTTGGCAGCGTGCATAACTATCTGGTCCCTAATGAACTCGTCATGTAAGGTACCAAATCTACATGTTAAGGCCAAATTTTTTAAGGCTGAAACGTATTCCTCAATCGTTTCCTCTTTGTTTTGTTTCCTGTGAAAAAACTTATAGCGATCAATTCCCACACACACCGTTGGAGAATAGTATCTGTCTAAATCCTCTAATGCATGAACAAAAATATCTCCCTGGTCTATTTGTTTCTTTTCAATTCTGTTGTAAATTTTAAGACCGTGCGGCCCTAAACAATGCAATAAAATGTTCTTCTTCTTTTCTCCTGAAAAGTCATTGTCTTCATCGCATGCAGAGATGTAGTTCATAAAATACTCTCGCCATTCTTGCCATTTGATAGAAACATCACTGCTACCAGGAATAAAAGGTTGAGGAGGTGGAAGATTCAAGTTATTAGAAGCCATAAATGCGTGCCTCAACTTCAAAAATATATAACATCAATGTCTAAATATTCGTAACGAAGTGAAAATTCACTTAAACCTCCTTAAAACCACAAGAAATTCAATTGCCGGTATATTTCCTTAGTTCCAAAGGTTATTCAGGCCGTAAGAAGGTCAGCGGTATAGTTATTGAAAAAGCAATTGAACGTTGCTAAGAGACGCCCAAAGAAACTAGCACAACGCAAGTTGCAAAAACAATGTTTCAGCACTTTAGGCTGACAATAACACTCACAAGCGTTCGTAGGTCGAGTTGCGTGGGCACGTAGGAGTGCGATAGTGAAGTAGAGGATCACAACCGGATGCAGACGGGGCAAACTTGTCAACTCGTCGCCAATTTTGTTGAGTATCTTCAAGCCGCAAAGACGATAATGGTAGGTAACTTCTTTATTCTTAAAATAATTTAGAGAATACAAATACATTCCATAATATGAAGCCCCAACCGCATACAAAGCCGCCGTCCTTCGTCCTGTCTCCTCCCCGCTCAACCGTCACTGAATCGCACACTCATACACAAACATTCCCCCACAACATTCTACCCTTCCCCGGCTCGCGCTACAAGCGCGAGCCATTACATTCACAATACAACACATCTTCCCACTTACACAATATTTCCTTTCTATAACAATAACATAAAGAACATCCACTACTATATTTCTATCGCTACGTGAAATGATACAAATACAATATCCTAACGTTATATGAAGCATAAAACTACAACGTAATATCTACTAAATAAATCCTACGAATATTTCATAAGTATCTAAATGTTATTCATTCTCTGTAATTTCTTAATTTGGTTCCTGAATCCTTACAGTTACTCAGTCGCAAACATAGTCATTGAGTTTTCCCGGTTTTACAATCCTCCTACCACATCTGCTAATATTGTTCCTCACACTTGTCATGTCACCATTCCGTGCATTGTCACCTTCAGCCATCGTTTTGGTTCTGTGTTCCACAATTGCAGGACTAACACTGTTTCTTCCGCCCAGCGCAGTCTGTGCAACATTGGCAGTTTGCAAACCCCTTTTTTTCCCTGTATCGTCATGCATAAGCCAGTCAGTTCCAATCGATTTTTCTCCACCTGAACCTTTGTATGGGGAAACTCTGCTTAAGTGCCATATTTTCCCGTTTTCAAGTTGTACAGCATTACACAAAATTTCTGTGACTTTCAAAGGAGGATAGAACCTTCCCTTCTCACATTTTTTAAAACCTGGAACCTTCACCCTAACTAAATCACCCACCTGTATATTTACACTTTTGCATTTATGTTTTGCATCATAAAATTCCTTCGAACGGATTTGCGCCCTCTTAATATTTTTCCTAACACTCTCACTTGTCCAGCAACTTTCCCTACCATCAATCATCCAACCAACATTATCTTTCCTCAGTGGAACCCTCCCTCTCATAATCTCAAATGGACTGTGACCTGTAGAGCTACACGGTGTAGTTCTGTATGACCAAACTGTTTTCCAAATTTCCTTTTCCCAATCTAACTTTGCACATACAGCCAATTGTATACTGTTTTTTAACACTCTGTTGAAGCGTTCCACAGCACCATTGCCAGCTGGATGATAGTTGGAAGTCGTAATGTGTTTAATACCACACCTCATTAAGAAAGCTTTAAATTTGTCAGATGTGAATTGTACCCCATTGTCAGTGATAATGGTCTTGGGTAGACCCTCTCTCAAAAAAACATTATCCCAAAATTCTACAATGGCCCCGGAATCCACCTTAGACACTATTCCAATTTCAGGCCATTTAGAGAAATGATCAAACATTACCACAATATATCTATAACCGTCTTCCACTTGTATTGGTCCAGTAATGTCCAGACCAATCTTCTCCCAGGGCATGTCTGGACATCCTATAGGAACTAACGGTGGTCTGAACGTGGATAACGTTTTTTCTGACTCATTACATAGGACACAATTCCTTACTGTCCTTTCCACAGCTAAATCAATTCCTGGCCACCAATATAGTTGTTTAACTTTACTTTTCGTTTTAGATATGCCCAAATGTCCATCATGGCATAAATTAAGAATTTTCCATCTGAGTGTTTCTGGAGGAATTACTCTACCATTGCGCAATAATCTATTATGCTCCACAGACAACTCCTCCTTAACCTCCCAAAACCTCTTCACATCTTCATCTAAATTTTTTTTAAGAGGCCAACCTTCCCTTAACAAAATTTGAACCTTATTTAATGTTTCGTCTTCCCCCATGGCTTTATCCCAATCACCTTCTGAGATGCCCTGAAAAGTTGTGGGTATACCTTCAGCTACACAACAATCCTCCAACTCCTTCTTACCCTCCACAGTATTTACCAATGGCATTCTACTTAAGAAATCAGCAACCTTATTCTTAATCCCGGGTACATATTGTATTTCATACTTATAGTCCAACAGTCTTATGGATAACCGAGCAATACGTGGGGAGGCTTTAAATAATCCTTTTGTTGTAAGCACTTTGGTAAGCGGTTTGTGATCGATACGCAAGATGACATTCATACCCCAAACGAATGATCTGAAATGTTCCAAACCCCACACGCATGCAAGGGCCTCCCTTTCAATTACTGAGTATTTTGCTTCAGCGTTGGTAATAGAATGAGAAGCAAATGCAATTACACATTCCTTATCATTCATATCCAATTGTGTAAGAACAGCTCCTAAACCCTTATTACTTGCATCAGTTGTAATTATACATTGTAAATTTGGGTCAAAACCTTGTAAGGCTGGTGCATTAATAATATCATTTTTAATCAATTTGAATGCTGCTTCACATTCTTCACACCACTTAAAAATGCACTTCCCTTTTAACAATTGTCTAATAGGAAACGTTTTGTGAGAAAAGTTATGCACGAACTTAGCATAATATTCTGCTAGACCCAAAAAAGCTCTAACTTCGTCCTTGTTAGTAGGGGCTGGTGAATTCTTAATAGCTTCAACAAGACTAGCCTTTGGTTCAACACCCTTGCCACTTATTTCGTGTCCCAAATAAGTGACGCTTTTCATGGCTATTTTACACTTGCTATGCTCAGCCTTAAGTCCATTATTTTCTAATATCTGAAGAACATTCTTAACTCTAATGTCATGGTCATATCTCGTATCCCCCATAATTAAAATATCATCTTGAAAAAACAACACATCCCGCATTTTACTAAAAACCTTATACATCAGCCTTTGAAACATAGCCGCTGCAGAAGCCAAACCAAATGGAACTCTAACAAATTGGTAACAACCAAAGGGCGTAATAAATGCGGTTAATCTACGACTATCAGGATGTAACTGAACTTGATGATAAGCAGAAGTAAGGTCTATCGTGGTAAACCATTCCTTGCCTTTAGTTAGTGCTACAACCTCATTGATCTTTGGCAAAGGAAATTGATCCACCAAAATATTCTTATTAAGGTCCCTTAGGTCTACACACAGCCTCAATCTGCCATTAGAACGTCTGGCTACCACCAGGGGAGAAATCCAATCTGATGACTCAACCTGTTCAATGATACCAGTTTGTAATAACTTGTCCAACTCGTTTGAAACTTCATTCCTGATGCTAAAAGGAATATTCCTTGCCTTATGAACAACAGGAATGGCGTCCTTTTTAAGTATTATCTTATGCTGGAAACTTTTTAACTTTCCTACAGTTCCTGAAAATACCAAAGGATACATGTCCTTCATGGTAGCATCACACACACAATCTTCCTGAACCACCGATACAGGTTCTGAACCATTGGGATTTAAAACCATTCCTAGTGCACCTTGGTCCCACCAACCTAAAACTGATGGTCCTGATTTTGACACATACATCTTACATTCAGCTTTACGATCCTTAAATGCAAATGACAATTTTTTGTAGCCAAGAAGCTGGATTGTTTCCCCCGTAAAGCTTTTAGGTGAGATATCAGGTGTGTCCAAACCCCCACCAACAGTACGTTTCAATTTCTTTAACCAAACTTGTTCATTAACGATTGTATAAGGTGACCCTGAATCTGCGGTAATCGTAATAGTAACACCTTCTATAGATATGTCACACTTTGGTCTTTTCCGCAGTCCATCTGGCGTTCCTGTTCCAGCATTCCTTATGTTAAGCACCCACATATTCTTGTCTTCACTGTCTGAGGATGAAGCTGATTCAGAAGCATCCTCTAACAACTTTATTGCCATGCCTTTCTTTTTCCTGCAAACCTTAATAAAATGGCCAACAGTACCACAACTGGAACATTTCTGATTGCGTGCTGGACAGCTTTTATCATTTGCATAATGGCCCAGTAAACCACATCTGAAACAAGTAACTTCCGCCTTAGAAGTATTTCTTTTTGACTTCTTGTTCCTGTAAGAACTGGTCTTCCTCGAAAACTCCTTTGTTGGACATTTTTTTGACTCTATAACTCTATTCACCAACTTATGTGCTTCTCCAATCGAATCATCTATTTTAGAATTCCCCAGTAGAACAGCTTTTGCACACCTTCCTGTAAGTTCTGCTTTCTTGACCACTTCAATTACTTCTTGTAAGGGCGATTCTCCTTTAGTCCATAAGCAGTCCTGTATATTCTGGTTGGCAGCGTGCATAACTATCTGGTCCCTAATGAACTCGTCATGTAAGGTACCAAATCTACATGTTAAGGCCAAATTTTTTAAGGCTGAAACGTATTCCTCAATCGTTTCCTCTTTGTTTTGTTTCCTGTGAAAAAACTTATAGCGATCAATTCCCACACACACCGTTGGAGAATAGTATCTGTCTAAATCCTCTAATGCATGAACAAAAATATCTCCCTGGTCTATTTGTTTCTTTTCAATTCTGTTGTAAATTTTAAGACCGTGCGGCCCTAAACAATGCAATAAAATGTTCTTCTTCTTTTCTCCTGAAAAGTCATTGTCTTCATCGCATGCAGAGATGTAGTTCATAAAATACTCTCGCCATTCTTGCCATTTGATAGAAACATCACTGCTACCAGGAATAAAAGGTTGAGGAGGTGGAAGATTCAAGTTATTAGAAGCCATAAATGCGTGCCTCAACTTCAAAAATATATAACATCAATGTCTAAATATTCGTAACGAAGTGAAAATTCACTTAAACCTCCTTAAAACCACAAGAAATTCAATTGCCGGTATATTTCCTTAGTTCCAAAGGTTATTCAGGCCGTAAGAAGGTCAGCGGTATAGTTATTGAAAAAGCAAATGAACGTTGCTAAGAGACGCCCAAAGAAACTAGCACAACGCAAGTTGCAAAAACAATGTTTCAGCACTTTAGGCTGACAATAACACTCACAAGCGTTCGTAGGTCGAGTTGCGTGGGCACGTAGGAGTGCGATAGTGAAGTAGAGGATCACAACCGGATGCAGACGGGGCAAACTTGTCAACTCGTCGCCAATTTTGTTGAGTATCTTCAAGCCGCAAAGACGATAATGGTAGGTAACTTCTTTATTCTTAAAATAATTTAGAGAATACAAATACATTCCATAATATGAAGCCCCAACCGCATACAAAGCCGCCGTCCTTCGTCCTGTCTCCTCCCCGCTCAACCGTCACTGAATCGCACACTCATACACAAACATTCCCCCACAACATTCTACCCTTCCCCGGCTCGCGCTACCAGCGCGAGCCATTACATTCACAATACAACAACCAGCCTGTTGTTCTGCTGAGGTCCCTGCTGCTGATGGAGTAAACCCCTGCATGTGGCCTAATCCTGAACAATAACGATACCTGAGACCTTTATGTGGTTTTGAAAAATATTGTCGCAGTTTATTAACACTGGTTTATAGCAATAGCATCCTTGTATTTTTATTAGGGCCATTAATCATTTTTTGCCTGTCATAAATCACTTTTGACATTTATGAGAATTACGGGTCATAAATCATTGTTCACAGGCCTATCATAAATCATTCTGACATTTGTATATCACATGACCATAAATCACTTAGCCATAAATCAATCAAACAGTTAGTCCTTTGAGAACATTGCGTCTTGGTGCTGGCGTTTGTCCTTTCGGGTAGGGGGGTACTCCTTTTACCTTTTAGGTTTAACTCCCTACCTCTGGTTACTCCTTAGGTCCAGCCCTTCAGCGGACCTGGGCTGCGAGCGCTGTGTTTCATGTACCCCCTTACCCTGTCGTAAGGCATCCCAAGTTTAGTAATCCTGACACCCCGCTGTGTAAGGTGTGGCCTCCCCATCTTTCTTATGTTCCTCTACACCCTTTCGTTGCTGCACCCTCTTTTTCCCTAGGCTGTGACTTCCAAGGTGTCTTCTGGTTGGTGCAGGTGGGTGAGTTTCTTTGCTGATCGCTGCCTGGCTGCCCAGATGAAAAGAAGGGTTTGGTCAGGCATGACACTATTTTTATGTCCTCCACAAATGCCCAAGGGGGTGGGGGAATTCAAATCAATACATGGCCTCCTATTGGCCCCGGGGTTCATTCCCTTTTCTATTTGTTCAACGCCTTGCCCCCCTCACAACCTCCTCCCTGTAACAAAAAGAACAAGCATTTTCAATGCAACGGGTCTCGCATTTGCTCGAGTTCGAGCTATTAGCCTTGTAAAGAAAAAAAAAACACTGCGTGATTGCACTATGTAAAATGCAGTGCGATTGCGCTACGTGGAAAATAAACAGATAAAGTAGTCCGGACCCCAGACTGAAAACATCCAGCCTCGTATGTTTTTAGTAGTTTACCGGTGCTGTGTAGGTGGTCTAAACACCAGGAAAGGCATGACATATGCATGCCTTTCACAAATGAAAGAAAGCGGATTTTAAAAGGCAAGCCCACAAACCAATGTAAGTGACTAATGTGACATGGGTGTGGTTTGAAGCCCAAAGAGAGATTACAGAATGGACGGAGCGCTTTGCGATCTCCCATGAAAAGGGGAGTGGGGGTGCCACTTCCTGTTTACACCTTGCGTGCCCATGCCTGAGGTCCTGGAGTGCTTTCTCATGTGCCTTAGCAGGGTTTCTGCTCTGACCCTTGTAGCCCCCTTCAGGTGTGGGCCTTCGCGTTGACTCTTCCCTGGTTTTCAGTCTTCAGCTAATGTGGTGAACATTTTAAAGGTAGCAGGATCCAGAGCTCAGTCAGGCACCTTGTGAGACTGAAAAAAGGACGCAAAGAGCAAAGAAGAAAGTGAAACTGAAAGTAAAGTATAATGTCAGTTGAGGGGGCAAGGATGAAGGGAACAAAAAGGGAGAAGGCAAGAAAGAGATGATTTAAGGGAAACTGAGCTGGTGGGAATCTGTTGGATAAAAGAGCAAAATGCTGCCAAAATCATGGGAGTTGAGGCACTCTCTCTTATTTACATTTTATTTTTCTGGCAATACAATAAGAGTACACAAAGGCGAGCTGCAGGTTTAAGGGGACTGCAAAGAGGTATAGGAGAGAAAGAGAATGGAGAATTTGAGGGAAGATAAATATTCATTCAGTGACAGTGAGAGAAGAAGGGAGAAACAGAAGAAACAGGTGAGTGAAGAGATGAAAGAGCTCCAGAGCTGGAGAGACAAAGCAAGCTTAGAGGGGTGAGTGTGAGAGAGGCAGGGATTTGAAGAGGAGAAGATTTTCTATCTGCCCCTGCCTGATGGAGACTGTTTAAATTTGGAGACCTATTTATAGTGGCATTCTTACACATGTCCATTTTCAAAATAACCATGTAGAGCCCTGAAAAGTGGCAGAGCATTTATTTTGAGAGGAACCTAGATATAAAGAAGCAAGGGGCCTGGGCAAGTGGGTGAGAGAGCAACCAGTACATACCGGTGAGAGAGAGATTTGCACAAATAATTAAGAGGAGGCTTTCGGCCCATGTATAAAAGGGCACTAAGTGCTTACAAGTGAGCTGAGGGCTACAAGCATGCAGATGAGATAAGATGGGGCTAGCTTTACTCCTAAAAATTAGGTGTACATAAGTGTTAGAAATGGGGTCTTTGGTTGACAGTAAGGTTACCCCCTGTTCAAGCAAGGACCCTCACTCTAGTCAGGGTAAAAGAGAATCACCCTCAGCTAACCCCTGCTTACCCCCTTGGTAGCTTGGCAGAGCAATAGGCTTAACTTCAGAGTGCTAGGTGTAAGCGTTTGTACCAACATACACAGTAACTTAATGAAAACACTACAAAATTACACAACACAGGTTTAGAAAAATAGGAAATATTTATATAAACAAAACAAGAACAAAACGACAAAAATCCACCATACACAAGTCAAGTTATCAATTAAAAATCAAAAAGAGTCTTTAAGTAGTTTTAAAAACACACTAGCGCTGCTAGAGGGAAAATGTACCTGGTGCGCATTAAAAATAACCCCGCACGGGCGGGTGTGTGTCAAAAATAACTCTGCACGGCAGTACGGGAGTCAAAAATCTAGCCGCACGATGATCCGAAAATCCCGCAGTGCAGGTTGTGATCTCCCAGCCTCCGTCAGCGATGCTGCGCTTCGTTTCTCCTGCTCCGTCCGTCGATTCTTCGGTCGCGTTTCCTGCGAGCGTCGTTTCTCAGCTGAGGAGCTCTGTGCGTGGATTTTCTTGTCTTTAGGCTACCAGCTTCTCCTTTCAGGGTCCCAGGAACTGGATGAGCACCCAGGGCAGAGTAGGAGTCTCTCCAGAGACTCCAGGTGGTGGCAGAGAGAAGTCTATGCTGTCCCTGAGACTTCAAACAACAGGAGGCAAGCTCTAGATAAAGCCCTTGGAGATTTCTTCTCAAGATGGAAGGCACACAAAGTCCAGTCTTTGCCCTCTTACTCTGGCAGAAGCAGCAACTGCAGGATAGCTCCATAAAGCACAGTCACAGGCAGGGCAGCTCTTCTTCCTCTGCTATTCAGCTCTCCTCCAGGCAGATGTTCCTCTTGGCTCCAGAAGTGTTTCTAAAGTCTGTGGTTTTGGGTGCCCTTCTTATACCCAATTTCTCCTTTGAAGTAGGCCTACTTCAAAGTAAAGTCTCTTTGGAATGTGAACTCCTGCCTTGCCCAGGCCAGGCCCCAGACACTCACCAGGGGGTTGGCGACTGCATTGTGTGAGGGCAGGCACAGCCCTTTCAGGTATGAATGACCACTCCTCCCCTCCCTCCTAGCACAGATGGCTCATCAGGATATGCAGGCTACACCCCAGCTCCCTTTGAGTCACTGTCTAGTGTGAGGTGCAACCAGCCCAACTGTCAAACTGACCCAGAGAGGGAATCCACAAACAGGCAGAGTCACAGAAATGGTATGAGCAAGAAAATGCTCACTTTCTAAAAGTGGCATTTTCAAACACACAATCTTAAAATCAACTTTACTAAAAGATTTATTTTTAAATTGTGAGCTCAGAGACCCCAAACTCCACATGCCCATCTGCTCCCAAAGGGAATCTACACTTTAATCAGATTTAAAGGTAGCCCCCATGTTAACCTATGAGAGGGACAGGCCTTGCATCAGTGAAAAACGAATTTAGCAATATTTCACTGTCAGGGCATATAAAACACATTACTATATGTCCTACCTTAACCATACACTGCACCATGCCCTTGGGGATACCTAGGGCCTACCTTAGGGGTGTCTTACATGTAAGAAAAGGGAAGGGTTAGGCCTGGCAAATGGGTACACTTGCCAAGTCAAATTTACAGTTAAAACTGCACACACAGACACTGCAGTGGCAGGCCTGAGACATGATTACAGAGCTACTTATGTGGGTGGCACAACCAGTGCTGCAGGCCCACTAGTAGCATTTGATTTACAGGCCCTGGGCATCTTTAGTGCACTGTACTAGGGACTTACTAATAAATCAAATATGCCAATCATGGATAAACCAATCCCATACACATTTTGTAAAGGAGCACTTGCACTTTAGCACTGGTTAGCAGGTACAGTGCCCAGAGTAACAAAAACAATAAAATCAGAGTCCAGCACACATCAACCTGGAGAACAGAGGCAAAAAGTTAAGAGAGACCATGCCAAGGATGAAATGTCTAACAATAAGTGACAGAGGCTAGGTGCCAATGGGACACTGAAGGATGGGTGCTTACAGGGTAGCAGGCCCTATATGCACACAGTAAGAAGTGTTGCATGTCCACGTATGAACAGTGCGTAGGAGGTAAGTGGAGCCTGTGTTTACACATATGAGAGTGGGTTTGGTAAACACAGGATAGATGGCAACGACATGAGAGGATCTTGGTGGAACCTGAAAATGTAGGTGCAAATCTAACTGTGTAATCAAGAGTGGTTCTGTGTAAACAGGTGGAAGGTGTTATGTGTATACAGGTGAGAGAAAGCAAGGTATAGATGTGAGGGCTAGGCTGTATAGGTGAGGGCAATCTATGTGTGTGCAGATTAGAAGTGTTAGGTGGATGAAATGATGCAAGTATTTACACACAGTGAAAATAGTCCCAGTGTACAGAAGGGAGAGGGAGCTGGGCACACATGGGGCTATGCTCACGCAGGCAAGAGTATGGCATATGGGCACACACATGAGCATGGGGCCTTCATTATAGGTACACATGTGACAAATGGCTTAGTGAATGCAGATGTCAGACAGCTAGGATCACACAGTCAAGAGGTGTATAGGTGCACACTTGTTGATCTTGGTTAGGTGTGTATGTGGTTCACACAAGTGAGATGTGGCTAGGTTCACACAGATGTTAAATAAACAAAATGTATTATGTTTGGTGACACTGATTATCAAAGTACCAAGTTAAATTCAGTTTGTGGCATTCTTTAAAAAATAATGTATATCAGGGGTGTCCAATACATAAGCAGGCAGGCTAGGGTCCTTATCTGATTTTTGTGAACGTAAAATAAATTTACATGCAATTAATCTATCTACAACATATTTACAGAGTCAATGTTTACTTGAGAAACATGTCCTAGAACAAACCCCTCTGACCTATGTTGAATGCTTCAGACACATTTAGAAACAAGTTTGGGATCATAATCAGCATTCACAGGTTAGGTACCTACCCACCAATCAGTTCTTCATCTAAACATGCTCTTCATACAATAGGCACTCACCTTTCCTGTGCACACAGGCAGTTATGAGAGAAGAAAGACAAAGGATTGTAAATTGTATGTGAGATGAATACCTGCATGTTTGGTGGGCACATTTGTGCACAGGGCTGGGCCTGTGTGCAGACTGGAGTTGATAAGAAGGTGCCACCCATGTGTAACACCCAGGATCACCCTGTGTTTAATGATTATGCTCTTACGGAATACCACTGATCATAGGGGATTATTCTTTGCCATTTATTGGTTTTGCCTTCACTTGTGGTATTTCTGCCGGGGATTTTCAGATTGTACGCAGTCGTGGCTGGCAATTGGGCAAAGAGGCAGGTGGTGGGAGCAAAACAAAAAATATATATTAAAAAAATTAAACTTACCTTAAGGTTTCTGCCGCAATTCAGGCACCGGCTCGCAGCCTGCCCTGCGCCAATCATGACGCTGCTCAGAGCAGCATTATGATTGGCTGGAGTGCCCTGGCTGGGTGCGCCAATGCAGACTGCAATCCTAGGCCTGCTCTCTCCAACTTGGCAACACCGTGCTGGGTTGGAGACGTCCTGCGAAACATACATGCACACTCAAGGGTCTGCTCTGTACACTCCCCTCAGTGCTCGTCATCTCCATGGCCCCTCCCCTTTAATAATAAAACGATAATAAACACTGTTTTTTATCGTTTTATGTTTAAAGATTTGCAGCTGCTGCTGGCAGGGGGGCGAGGCTCCTCCGCCATAGCAGAGTAGCCGCCTTGGTTGTACATGTGCATTTTAAGCGGTGTCTAGCCAGATGGTGCGCCTAATTAAAAGATGGTTATAGTTAGCAAGTGATGGCTGGAACTTGGATCCGAGGCTTTGACTGGCCATTTGAGCCAGCCTTTGAAATATACCCATAGCATATCATGACACCAGCACACTCAATATTTGAACAATAACTAAAATTATTTTTTATCTACTTTACCACCCTTTTTCATTATCACATATTGTAAAAGTTTTATTTTAGTGAAGACAATTCCAGTAATGACAACACATCAATGACCATCTGATGTCACTTCCTGTGGTGTCATCTGGAGATTAAAAAGTATATGATGTCACTTCCTCCACTCCTAACATTTTGGAGAACAACGTCCAAGAAGGTGTGATATGGAAATGATGAAAACATTTGTGTATGAGGTCAAATGTATGATGGGGTATAACGGGCTTTCTAATTGATGTAGTTTTGTATAGGGTGTGAGCATAGCGGCTAAAAGACTCCAGCCATCGTGCTATGAAAAGTTTAAGTGCAACAGCAAATAACAACACTTGTCATATATTTACAAAAATAGTATCTGCATGTTAACCCCTTCGCTGCCAGGCCTTTTCCCCCTCCTGTGCCAGGCCTTTTTTTGCCTATTTGGAATAGTTCTTGCTTAGGCCCTCATAACTTTTTGTCCACATAAGCAACCCACCCCAAATTTGCGTCCTTTTTTTCCAACATCCTAGGGATTCTAGAGGTACCCAGACTTTGTGGGTTCCCCTGAAGGAGGCCAAGAAATTAGCCAAAATACAGTGAAAATGTAGTTTTTTTTATAAAACAAATGGGAAAAAGGGGCTGCAGAAGAAGGTTTGTGATTTTTTCCCTGAAAATGGCATCAACAAAGGGTTTCTGGTGCTAAAATCACCAGCTTCCCAGCTTTCAGGAACAGGCAGACTTGAATCAGAAAACCCAATTTTTCAACACAATTTTGGCATTTTACTGGGACATACCCCATTTTTATGATTTTTTGTGCTTTGAGCCTCCTTCCAGTCAGTGACAGAAATGGGCATGAAACCAATGCTGGATCGCAGAAACCTAAACATTTCTTAAAAGTAGACACAATTCTGAATTCAGCAAGGGGTAATTTGTGTAGATCCTACAAGGGTTTCCTACAGAAAATAACAACTGAAAAAAATAAATATTGAAATTGAGGTAAAAAAAAACAGCAATTTGTCTCTACGTTTTACTCTGTAACGTTTTCCTGCAATGTCAGATTTTTTAAAGCAATATACCGTTACGTCTGCTGGACTATTCTGGTTGCGGGGATATATAGGGCTTGTAGGTTCATCAAGAACCCTAGCTGCCCAGAGCCAATAAATGAGCTGCACCCTGCAGTGGGTTTTCATTCTATACTGGGTATACAGCAATTAATTTGCTGAAATATAAAGAGTGAAAAATAGCTATCAAGAAAACCTTTGTATTTCCAAAATGGGCACAAGATAAGGTGTTGAGGAGCAGTGGTTATTTGCACATCTCTGAATTCCGGGGTGCCCATACTAGCATGTGAATTACAGGGCATTTCTCAAACAGATGTCTTTTTTACACACTCTCTTATATTTGGAAGGTAAACATTTAGAGAAAGACGAGGGGCAATAACACTTGTTTTGCTATTCTATGTTCCCCCAAGTCTCCCGATAAAAATGATACCTCACTTGTGTGGGTAGGCCTAGCGACCGCGACAGGAGATGCCACAAATCACAACGTGGACACATCCCATTTTTTGTTAGAAAACAGAGGTGTTTTTTGCAAAGTGCCTACCTGTAGATTTTGGCCTCTAGCTCAGCGGGCACCAAGGGAAACCTACCAAACCTGTGCATTTTTGAAAACTAGAGACCTAGGGGAATCCACAATGGGGTGACTTGTGGGGCTCTGACCAGGTTCTGTTACCCAGAATCCTTTGCAAACCTCAAAATTTGGCTAAAAAAAACGTTTTCCTCACATTTTGGTGACTGAAAGTTCTGGAATCTGAGAGGAGCCACAAATTTCCTTCCACCCAGCGTTCCCGCAACCACCTGATAAAAATGATACCTCACTTGTGGGGGTAGGCCTAGCGCCTGTGACAGGAAATGCCCCAAAACACAATGTGGACACATCCCATTTTTTGACAGAAAACAGAGGTGTTTTTTGCAAAGTGCCTACCTGTAGATATTGGCCTCTAGCTCAGCCCGCACCTAGGGAAACCTACCAAACCTGTGCTTTTTTGAAAACTAGAGGCCTAGGGGAATCCAAGATGGGGTGACTTGTGGGGCTCTGACCAGGTTCTGTTACCCAGAATCCTTTCCAAACCTCACAATTTGGCTAAAAAAACACGTTTTCCTCACATTTCGGTGACAGAAAGTTCTGGAATCTGAGAGGAGCCACAAATTTCCTTCCACCCAGCGTTCCCCTGAGTCTCCCGATAGAAATTATACCTCACTTGTGTGGGTGGGCCAGGTGCCTGCAACAGAAAAAGGCCACAAACTTGTAGAGATTATGGGGATAGCACAGCGAGTTCATAAGCACATATTCTTCTTTTATACATCTTTAGGCTGACTCTGCTTTGGGGACCCACACAAGTGAGGTGTCATTTTACTTTGGAGACTGAGGGGAACGCTGAGGAGTAGGAATTTTGTGCTGGAGCGGTGATCGTACAAACGAAAGTCAGGAAAATATGCTTTTTTAAGCAAATTTTGAGGTTTGCAGAGGAGTCTGGGTAAGAAAACTTTGGGGGATCCACGCAAGCCACACCTCCCTGGACTCCTTGGGGTGTCTAGTTTTAAAAAATGTCTGGGTTTGGTAGGTTTCCCTAGATGAAGGCCACACCCAGGAACAAAAACATAGGTGCCCCCTCCCCCCAAACACAGGTAGTTTTGTAATATATCATTTTGATGTGTCCACATACGTCTGTGATGTGCCAAACACTAAAATTGTGAAAAGAAATGCACTTAGCTTATGTGAAAAAGACCACTTACCCACCAACCAGGTTGGTGGCATGCTTTATCATCGGGGTCCCACCTGAGACACCTAGCGTTTCACAAGTGTGCTGCGACGCCTGATTACAGCGGAGCAGGTTTTGTCATTTGTACCACACATACTGTTTGGATTTGGAGCGAGGGTGAGTGATGGTTCAGTAGATCAAATTTTATTAACAAGAGATTTCACAAAAGTGAAATGCACTGGTAATAACTGAAAGGCCAAAAAACTGAACCAATGATCACAGCTCGTGAGCTGTAAAGACACAGCAAGGCACCAACCGCTTTACAGTCCATTTACACACCTTTCATACATGACATGCACAAGACCATTCACGCCGCCAGCCACGGGCCCAGCACATTACAACACTCGCATCGACAGACAGCGCCAGTCAAGGGCCCATCACTTTTATACGCCCACATGCCTGATACAGCAATCACACCAGCTGATGAGTGTGTGGACTGGCGTTTGGCTGGCACCGCTAGCCAAGCACCACCCCACCCATACCGCCAGCCAAGCGCCACCCCACGCATACCGCCAGCCAAGCGCCACCCCAAGCACACCGCCAGCCAATCGCCCCCCACCCATACCGCCAGCCAAGCGCCACCCCACGCACACTGCCAGCCAAGCGCCACCCCAAGCACACCGCCAGCCAAGCACCACCCCATGCACACCGCCAGCCAAGCCCCACTCCACGCACACCGCCAGCCAAGCGCCACCCCACGCACACCGCCATCACTTTTTTTGTTGTTTATAAACAACAAAGAAACCACTAACTAATTATAAAATAAGTACAAAACTACAAACACAAAAGCTCTAACTAAATACATGACAGTAATGCCAACCATGAAACTGAACATATGAAAATATAAAACAGGCAGTTTACGCTCACGGTATTTCCCAAAAAAAATTCCTAGTGTGGTAACTTCTAAAACAGCGGGGCACACACAGCCCAGGCTTTGAAGGGCATTCGGGGCAGTACATCCGGCTCTCCCTCCGGATTGATCTCCGGGCACATACTCTACATTTCTTTGTGGGCAAGTCTTTTTTGGGAGTGGGAGGAATGTGATCTGGAAAGTGGCAATCTTTCAATCTAGCCACTTCCTCCACCACTTCTACTCTAGGAACTCTTGCCAGTGTCACCACAGTAAGGCTCTCTATCACTGACTCCTGAAATTTAACAAATGTCATCCTTGACTCAGGTGAACAATCCTTGAACACAATAAAAGCATTAAAAGTTGCCAAATGAAATAAATGTAGGGCCAACTTTTTATACCACACGTAAGACTAACGAAGAGCAGTGTAAGGTTCCATCCTCTGATCTACTTTATCAACACCACCCATGTGCCTATTGTGGTCCAAAATGCACGCAGGTTTGCGCACTTCCGCAACCTTACCCCAAACAGTCACAGGGGAAGTACTCTCATCGTGGATGGTAGATAGCATGTACACATCCCTCCTGTCTGAAAATTTCAGATCTAGCAGCTCATTATTCCGCAAGGCACTGCACTGTCCCCTCTCAAGTTTTTTACAGACAGGCTCCCTTGGATAGCCTTTCCGGTTAGAACGGATTGTGCCACAAGCAACAGTGTCCACTCTAAACAAATCCTTGAACAACTGCACTTCAGTGTAGAAATTATCTACGTACAAATGGTGACCTTTGTTAAGCAGTCGTCTACCAAGTTCCCACACAATTTTTTTGCTAACTCCAAAAGTGTCCGGACAACCAGGAGGGTCAATACTGGAATCCCTTCCAGCGTAGACCTGGAAATTATACACATATCCTGTACTGCTTTCTGACAGCATATACAATTTAATCCCATACCGTGCCCTCTTACTAGGAATGTACTGCTTAAAAACTAAACGCCCCTTCAAAAGGACCAAAGACTCGTCCACACTTATCTCTTTGCCTGGAACATAGACCTCTGAAAGGCCTAATCTTAAAAAGACGGTCACAATCAGGGGTGATCTCGTGGCAAGGCTAAAGCATTGTCTACAAAATGCAGCATACGAAGAAGAAGCAAATAGCGATTACGTATCATAGTTGCAGGAAATATAGCCGTTGCCATCAAGGGACTAGTAGACCAATAAGAAGCCAGTGAGGGCTTCCTGATCAACCCCATCAAAAAAGTCAAACCTAAAAACTTTTTAATCTCTTCCAGATATGTGGGAACCCACTGAGTAGCTCTAGACTGAGGCCTAAGTCTGGCAGCATTGTCCATCAAATATTGCTCTGCATACAAATTAGTCTGCTCCACAATCTCTTCCAAAAATACATCGTCCATAAACAAGTGAAAGAAATGGACAGGCAAAAAGTTTTCCGTATTGACTCTACACCCTGGGAGACCAGTAAATGCAGGTAACTGTGGCTGCTCCATGTTTGGGGCAATCCAGGTGTCAGGTCTTCTAATGGGAAACCCTTCAGCCCCAGGCTGCTGCACTCTTGGCACATCAATGTCCTCCTCTACTACAGGCCCTTCATCTGCTCTGAGAGTAGCTTCCTCATCAGAAGAATACTCTCGGATAGAAAACTCACTGCCAGAATCTCTGACTTCCTCCTCTGCCTCAGATGCAGAGTCAGTCTCGTAATCATGGTCTGAAGATGACTCAAAGAGCATGCCAACAACCTGCTGAGCGGTCACTCTGCGGCTAGCCATGATCCTCGCTAACAAAAAATGGATTGCCAACAAGAAGTAGCACTAAAATAAGTAATAAACAAAGTGTAGCTTTATCACAAAGAGTTATGTACTAAAAAACTATACCACTCACTTTCCTGAAAAAGCTACTCACCAGCAACTACTCTGCATAGACACAGCAATCACCAATGATATCCCACTAAAAAGAAAAAAGCAAATTAAACATATGACAACACAAATATCGTACTCAAATCTAAGGACAATTTCACACACAATACTGCATTTAGTACACCACCTACAAACATGTCATTCATGCATGTCAACAATACTCCTGTGGAGTAAATTGCTTTCACTTACCTAAAACATGCAACTATGCAAACCGCAAGACAACTACTGCCAAAACCGCAAGGATCCACAGCAAAGGAAGCAAAAGCTTTGAACTAGAACAAAAAGAAGAAATAAACTGTTATAATCACAAATACAAATACTTAGCCAGTTGACAAACACCCCGCCACCAAGAACTTAGAAACTGTCCCTGGTGCCTAAGTGGCTTCTGCCCCACTAGGAGGCAGATGGGCCTAACAAAATAGGCTGATCTGCCCCCAAGTGGGGCAGAAATGGCCAACAGCTCTGTACCCTTTTTGGGGGGCGGCCCTTGCCAAAGGGGGCAAATGGGGGTGCCCCCAGCACACAAAAAAACAAAGGGAACCAAAAAAAAACTCTCTGACCCCTTGGGGGCAGATGGGCCTAACAAAAATAGGCTGATCTGCCTCCAAGGTGGGCAGAAATGGGCATCACTAATGTGCCCCCTTTGGGCGGGCGATCCTTGCCAATGGTGCCACCCCCCCCCCCCACACACACAAAACACACACGGTGCCTAAGTGGATTCTGCACCCCTTGGGGGCAGATGGTTGTAAAAAAAATTGGCCGATCTGCCCCCAAGGAGGGCAGAAATGGGCAACAGCTCTGTGCCCCCTTTAGGTGGCGACCCTTGCCAAAGGGGGCACCCCCAGCACAAAACAAAAAAAGGGGAGCAAAAAAAGAAATCCCTGGCGTATTGGTGGTTTCTGCCCTCCTTGGGGGAAGATGGACCTACAAAAATAGGCCCATCTGCCCCCAAGGGGGGGCAGAGATAGCCAATACAAAATTTCCCCACTTTGGGGGGGCGACCCTTGCCCAAGTGGTGCCCCCAAACACACAAAACACACACACACACCACACAATCCCTGGCGCCTAGTGTGTTTCGACCCCCCTGGGGGCCAGATCGTCCAAAAACATGGCCAATCTGCCCTCGGGGGGGCGAAATAGGGAAAAAAAATAGCCCCCCCCATGGGAGCGACCCTTGCCCAAGGGGTCGTTCCCAAAATACATATGAAAAATGAAATCCCTGGTGTCTAGTGGTTTTCGCCCCCCCCCCGGGGGCAGAAATAGGATTAAAAAAATAGCCCCCCATGGGAGCGACCCTTGGACCCTAAAGGAAAAACCCTTTCCTTCCCCCCGTGTCTGTTTCCCTCCCCAAACCCCCAAAAAGTGAAGGACTTGCCTATAGAAAGTCCTCTTCCCTTGACGCGCTGGAAGCAAATGGCTTCCAGCGCGTCCCGACAATACTTGATGATGTCGGCGCGCTGTGAGCGTGCTGACGTCATCAGATTGCCGGAGGGGGTCGGGGGTGGAAGGGGAAGGGATTCCCCTTCCATCCACGACCGGGGGGTGTGGGTGGGGGGCCCATGGGGGGAGCGTTAGCGCTCCCCCTGTGTCCCGGGTGCAGGACGAGGTGATCTCGTCCAAGGCACCCTATGGGTTAATATGTCACAGTATATATTAGTAAATACATGTTAAGTAATAGAGTGAACGATACAGCGTATTGCCTAATTATTAAACACTATTGTATCTTTTAGAACAAGGTATACAGAGTAATCTACATAAAAAGCAGAGGTTTTCACAATCATTCAGCTGGCAAATGATGATGCATGGTAGTCCTCAATATAGAATCTAACAAAATGTATGAAACAAGCTAGCATCCAGCATAGTCTCGATAACTGGAACGCTTGTAAGTACTTTCCGAAACTTGACTAAACCACTGGTTAGTTGTATACCAGCACCCTTTAAAACTACAATTTATGGCATCAATATATATTTTTTAACATTCAGCTTTTACAATACAGTGACTACAGTGTTGTGAGAGTGTTTCCTAAGCATAAGGAGCTGTTCGTTTTCTTGTGTTCTCATTTCACAGCATTATAATCCTAATAGAGTTCACTAATTGAGATTATTTTAACAAACTATACTGTGACATAAAAAACCCATGCCAGGCTAGGCAGAACTTCCTTTCCGCTTTAGCCCTATTCTTCCTACAAGGATAATAGTGACAGTCGTTTTAACAGGTGTGAGGTTACTGCCTTCATTATACCATAGCAGTTCTGGATGTACAGATTTTATACTGAACTCTTGTGCTGACAGCTGTTCCATACAGGTCCTTATACCAACACCCACACTGACAGCTGTTCCATAGGTTTCATGATATACCAGTCCTTACACTGTCCCCACAGTCACAGCTGCTCCATTGACCTCCAGGACACCTGGGGGTCTGTGCTCCCTCTAAAACTGACAGCAATGTTATGGGGGTTTAGGGCACTCAGTGTTTATGCTGGTTCCCACACTGACCGGTTGTGCATGTACTCTACCAGATATTTCCTAGTTACCCTAGTCTTGTGACAACATTTGCAGGGGCATCAGCATCTTTCACCATTTATTACTAGCTGGTCTAGAGAGGTCAAGGTCGGGAGGGCTGTATGACACAACCATGCATGCCTAAACCACGCATGTCTTAACAACGCAGTTGGAACCACAAAATGCGTATTTATCACGCATGCCTTTACCAAGCATTCCTTTACAACAAATCTCATTGTAAAAGCATGCTTAGTAAAGGAATGTGTGAAAAGGCATGCATGGTTGTGTCATACAACTCTCTGTCCCAGAGCGCTAAAACCCTGCGTCCTGTAAACATAAAAACTACCCTGAGTCCTACACCGATCCTGATCCCTAAAACTGCCCCCCCTGCTAAAAACTCCCCCCCAAACCCAGACCCACTTACCTCCCCACATGTGCAACCACTGCCCCTCACCCTAAAACCCTGCCCCCTGTAAAAAAAAAAAAAATACAGTGACATTCTCTTCTTCCTTGAGCCCTAAAATCGCTCCCAACTCTTAAATAATCCCCTCTAAACCTGCACCAGCCCCACTTACCTCGCCAGATGTGCAACTAATGCATATAAGTGCCCCCTTGCCCGCCCTGAGCCCTAAAAAAAATTCTACCCTGACTATGAACCCTAAAACTGCTCCCACCTCTAAAACCTGACCCTAAACCCAGCCCCAACCCCATTTACTTCACCATGTGTGCAACTACTGCATGACAGTGCTCCCCTTCCCCGACCTGAGACCTAAATCCCTGCCCCCTGTAAAAAAAAAAAAAAACTACCCCCACCCACCTGCCTGACCTGAGCCCTAAAAACGTGGGGACACGGCACGCAAGGCTTAGCCCGCGTTGTTAAGGACGTTTCCCAGTCGAGAGTGTACAATTCCACTGTCTGTGATTATGTATACAAATATCTTTACCGGAAGGAAATGAGAATAGTGTACATTCATATTTTGATTCTGTTTTTCAGCTCTTTGTAGAGATTCGAACAATATGTGTTCCATCCAGGTATTACCAGCGCTGGGTCGGCCTCTTCAGCTTGGGATGTTGTATGACTGTCGGAACGATACCATGATTCCAGGTAAACACACACAATATGCTGGTTAAGTATTTGTAATTGTGATTAAAAACACATCTCAACAAACACGGACGTCTGATAGAATATCAAGTGGCATAAATATTGTGTGGACAGAATATTGGGTCTAAAATATAGAGGACCAAAATATCAAGAAGGTAAGTACAAATAGGTAAGTGTAGATTTACTGTTCTTAAATCCGCAAAAATGTACCTTCAAGATATATACATCACCAAGGTATGTATTTGGGGTGTCAAGCTTAATAAAACATGCTTTCCCATGGAAACGTACCTTCCCTATAGTTGTCCCCTCGATATTTCTGACACAATTGTTTGCCCACACATTATTTTTCCTCCCTATTTGCCCAAATACCACAAACACAATCCCTTGGGATAATATACAAATACAATATTCTTAAAATGCAGAGAGTGTATGGAAAATTCAGTCCAAATAACACATTTTTTGACAGTAAATGTATAAAAACAACCTTTTTTTATAGGAATTGTTATTGCTTTTATGTGATTGTAGATCATTGTCAATAGGGTGCTACTGTTACCCAACGTAGGGCTGATTTAGAGTTTGGCGGCTGGGGTTACTCTGTCACAAACATGACGGAATCCCGTCTGCCGAACTAGGATTCCATAATATCCTATGGAGTATGGCAGACGGGATATCTGTCATGTTTGTGAAGGAGTAACTTGTCCGCCAAACTCTAAATCAGGCCCTTAATGTTACTTAGGTGTCAGCACCAAGGGCCACATGTATCAAGCCTTTTTGCATTCGCAAACAGTGTGAATTGCCATTTGCGAATGCAAAAGTGCCTTTCAGAATGTGTGAAAGGCAGTGGCAATGCAATTTTAAGGAATCGCTAAAATAGCTATTCCTTAAAATTGCGAGCCCGTTTAGAGAATCGCAAATTGCGATTCTCTAAATAAGAAATCGCAAATAAGGAATCCTTGTTTGCGATTTCTTAAGCACATGTATGGAGCTTTTCCTTAATGCAAATTGGGCATTAAGGAATCGCAATTACCACCAAGTAAAACTTGGTGGTAACCATGTGCAAAATTAAAAAATGCATTAAAAATTCATTTTTAAAATTGACATGTAACGCACACATGCCACTTTGGCATGTGTGCGCCTTACAAGTCCTAAAATATTTTTTTGGGGTGCAGCAGAGGGGGCCTTAGGCCCCCAGCACCCTAGGGTTTTGCATTTCCTAAATTGCGAATTCAAGTTAGGAATTCGCAATCTGGGAAATGCAAAAAAATTGCAAATATGGGCCTACAGGCCCATAGGTGCGAATGGGCTCAAAATCGCTATCTGCGATTCGGTAATAGCATTTGCAATTTTGAAGAAATCGCTATTACAGAATTGCAAATAGGATACATACCATTTTGCGAATCAGAAATAGCGATTTCTAAAAAATCGCTATTACCAAATCACAAAAGGGTTAGATGATACATCTGGCCCCAAATTCCTAGCTAACGATCATTGAGCATTGTTATTATTAAGGACTGTCAAAGGCAACAGATCTGACTTTTTTAGTGATCAGCGAGACCTATTGGTTTTGCAAATTTCTATTTGCGTTTGGCTAAGGGAAGAATTTGAGCGTCCTGATTCTTGAATGGAATTTAGCTTTTTCACCATTCTAAATGGCAGCATTATAAATGGCATCAGATGTTTTCTTGATAATAAAAAGGGAAATACATGCTTTATAATAAAAACATACGTTGAAAACATAAACAATTAACGAAATATACATTTATATTAAATGTATTTTTTAAAGAAAGTTATCCATTCCTGCAGTATAAACCTTCTTAAATATTTTTAAACATAGACGTACCAACATCAAACTTTAATAATTAAAATAAACATAAAACCCTAACATAAATGAATAAATACAAAAAAATATATACATGAATTACATCAATAAATACAGCATTTCACAATAAAAATAAGACATATCCTTCTCCCCATCATAATTTAAATAATAATGCTAACAAAACATGTTTGCATTTTTCATAAATATTATAAACAACTACAAAATAATTTGAATACTAAAAAAATTGCCAAACATTCTAAAATATATTTATTTATTACGATTCTACAAATATTTAAAAATATGTAATTTGATGCCAGGGTAATATTTACTAGTATAACTTTAAACCAGCAAACATTGGGGCAGCAGTATACATTCAATGGCATGAAATGTACAATTCAGACGTCAATACACCTAACACTGGAGTTGTTACATAAACAAATGAGGTTAGATTTACTGTTCTAACTCTAGTTCCACAAACACCAGGAAAAATGGATATATTTGAGGTTTGAAATTTACTGATCTAATTCAAGCAGCACATTCATAATGGAAAGTGCACATATTTGGGTGGTGAGTATTAACATTATAACTCCAATCCCACAAACAAAGGGAAATTGTGCATACTAAGGTGGGGTGGTGTGATTTACTTTTCTGGCCCCGGTCCCACAAACAATGAGCAAAGTGCATGAACCTCAGGGAGTCAGGTGTATTATTCTAACTCTAATCTCACTACCACTGAGGAAAGAGAATGTATTTTGGGTGGGGGGGTCTGATTTACCTAAAATACAAAACATTTATGAAAATTAAATATTGGATAAACCGAACCATCCTCACAATAAATCCTAGAAATAAAAAAAAGCATATAGAAATTCCGTTAGAAAATTATTATTTTTAAACATGTTTTACATACAAGTATAACAAAAATACACAAAAATACATCAGTTAAAAGGATATTATATGCCACAATGTTTTACTAAACCTTATTTTAAACACTGATAATACTGTATAGAAACCCTTGATAACTTGTCCCACATTATTGTTATGCTCATAATAGTCTGACCACAATATCATGGTCAAGTAAGATTTTGGAGTTGATATTCAGGAGCCATACTCAGCCTGTAATATTTGATATACTTTTAACTTCAGCCCATTTTGATTAATAATATAATCAATTCTATATATTCTAATGAGTTACTTCCATACTGTTAAGAGAAATGTCTGAGGGATAGCAAACAAGGCAACTGGCCAGTGGTTTGTGGTGTAGAAGTGATGCTGTTGCATCCCAAGGAAAGCTGTACCACTTACTCCTGTTTGATTTTCCTCTGGCCGGCTTTGTGACTTCACCGAGTAGACTTCACAATCTCCAAGTCTATTGGAAGTGCTCCATGTTATCTGATATTCTAAAAGTAGATCACAGAGCTCTGCTGGCAAGGGGCACCCAGTGTGTGCCCTCATTAATGTTATGTTATGTTAGATATTTTTATATAGCACACATTCACAATTGGTTTCGGAACAACTCAAAAATAGGTATTTTTGAATAGCCAGGCCTTTATATTTTTATAGTCCACTTCCATTCACAGATATGAGAATTCCAAAGAGAAGGGGCTTGAAATGAGGTACTATGTCCTCCAATTCATTTTTTCCAGAATTTGGGTATATTCGGGAAATTGACGAATGAGGAGATAAACTCCTGAATGTTAATACTCTTTTGGCTATCAATTGGGGACCAATGTCCTCTGCAGCCTTAAAGGTAAGGAAACAGACTTTCAAATTCACTCCTTGCTCCATAGGAAGCCAATGTAAGGCTTTCAGTACTGGGCTAACATTTGAGCCCCATGGGAGTTTATGAATAAAATGAGCTGCTAGGTTTTGAATTACCTGAAGTCTGTGTATAAACATTCATGTTAGAAATGGGGTCTTTGGTTGGCAGTGAGGTTACCCAAGCAAGCAAGGACCCTCACTCTAGTCAGGGTAAGTCACACACACAATCCAAATTATCCTGTGTCCACCCTCTGGTAGCTTGGCACTGAGCAGTAAGGCTTAACTTAGAAGGCAATGTGTAAAGTATTTGTGCAATAAATCATACAATAACACAATATAGCACCACAAAAATACACCACACAGTGTTTAGAAAAATATATAATATTTATCTGGGTATTTTCAGGTCAAAACAATAAAAGATGCAATATGAAATTGTAGAGATATCACTGAAAAGTGACATAAAGGGGGTCATTACAACCCTGGCGGACGGTGTTAAAGCGTCGGTAAGACCGCCAACAGGCTGGCGGTCTTTTTTTGTGTAACCTTTTTTTGGTTACCGCCATGGTCATCCTCAGCTTATCCGTTCCGCCCGCCAGGGCGGAGACGACCGCTGGGCTGGAGACCCGGGTCTCCTTCCGGCGGCCGTCACAATACCGCCGCCGGTATTTTGACCTGGCTTACCACCGTGGATTTCCAGCGGTAGGAACCGCCATGAAATCCATGGCGGTAAGCACTATCAGTGGCAGGGAATTCCTTCCCTGGCACTGATAGGGGTCTCCCCCAACCCCCACCCCGAGTCCTTCCCCTACACCCCCCACCAACCCTGCCACCCCCCAAAGGTGGCAGGGTCCCCCTCCCCACCCCGACCCCCGACATTACCTTACACATACACACCCGACACGCACGCAGGCACCACCAACACACATACACGCACACACACCGACATACATGCCAACATCCACACACACGGTCAGACACGTACACCCTCATTCAGACATTCACGCACACATCCATACAGACATACATGCACTCATTTCTAAAACACGCAACACCCCTGCAAGCATACACGCACTCACACACCCCCTACATACACAGACGCACACCCCCATGCACCCACACAACACCCCTCCTCCCCTAACGGACGATCGACTTACCTGGTCCGTCGATCCGCCGGGAGGGGACGGGAGCCATGGGGGCAGCTCCGCCGACACCACACCCCCAACAGAACACCACCGCGCAGAATCACAGGACGTGATTAGCTGGGCGGTGTTCTGTTGGTGTGGCGGTGGAGGTGGAGCAACCTCCACTTCCCAGTGGCCCGCAAGTATGGCTGTTGGCGCCTCTTCGTCGGAAAAACGACGGAGGCAGCCAACGGTCATAATACGCCGAGCGGCAAACCACCACTACTGGCGGTCTTCCGCACGGCAGTCCCTCGGCGGTCTTGTTAAAAGACCGCAGAGGTTGTAATGACCCCCAAAGTGTCCTAAGTCTTTAAAAAGCAAACAAAGTCTCTTTCAAGCACAAAGTACCTGGTTTGGGGTGAAAAATCTCCGCAAAGGGCCGCAGAGGAGGAGATGCGTGGAAAATGGTGTGTGCTTCGGTTTCGCCCCTTCACACACGGACTTGCGTCATTATTTTTCACGCGGGAAGACGTGCGTCGATTTCCGGCACGCGGACAGGTCTCCTCTGTGGGTTGCGGGGTTTTCAGATGCCACGGGGTCTGTAGGTGGAATCCTAGGCTTGTTGTCCGGCTGCGCGTTGTTCTGGTGGGCTGTGCGTGGAATTTTCTTCCTCACGGCAGATGCTGCATCGATTTCCTCTCTGGAAGTCGGGTGGCGTTGTCCAGGCGGGCCGTGCGTTGAAGTTCCGGTCGCACCGCAGGCGTCGCGTCGATCTTTTCCTTGCGGGTCGAGCAGCGTCTTTCCGGTTCGGTGTGCTGTGAATTTTTCACCGCAGAGCAAGCTGTGCGTCAAATGTTTCGGCGCACAAGGAGTCCAGTTGAATGATAGAAGTCTTTTTGGTCCTGAAACTTCAGGGAACAGGAGGCAAGCTCTATCCAAGCCCTTGGAGAGCACTTCTGCAGCAAGGCAAGAGTTCAGCAAGGCAGCAGGGCAACAGCAAGGCAGCAGTCCTCTGTAGAAAGCAGTCAGGTGAGTCCTTTAGGCAGCCAGGCAGTTCTTCTTGGCAGTGTGCAGGTTCTGGTTCAGGTTTCTTCTCCAGCAAGTGTCTGAGGTGGTAGGGCAGAGGCCCTGTTTTATACCCAAATGTGCCTTTGAAGTGGGGGAGACTTCAAAGAGTGGCTTAGAAGTGAACCAGGTCCCCTTTCAGTTGAATCCTGTCTGCCAGGGTTCCAGTAGGGGGTGTGGCAGTCCTTTGTGTGAGAGCAGGCCCTCCACCCTCCCAGCCCAGGAAGACCCATTCAAAATGCAGATGTATGCAAGTGAGGCTGAGTACCCTGTGTTTGGGGTGTGTCTGAGTGAATGCACAAGGAGCTGTCAACTAAACCCAGCCAGACGTGGATTGTAAGACACAGAAAGATTTAAGTGCAGAGAAATGCTCACTTTCTAAAAATGGCATTTCTAAAATAGTAATATTAAATCCAACTTCACCAGTCAGCAGGATTTTGTATTACCATTCTGGGCATACACAGCTAAAACAGTGTCCAAAAAGTGGACGGAGGCAGGAAAAACGTTAGGGGTGACCACCCTAAGGCTGTCAGGTCTAACAGTTCACAATAGATTGAATTGTCATAATCTAATCTAGAAAGGACTAAGGCCATAGTAATTGTTTTGAAAGTGTCCTGTGTAAGAAATTAGGAGATCTTTTTAATATTGTATATTGTAACTATTCATATACAAATCACCTCTCCAATTTGGGGTTTTAACAAGAGGTTGCCATCTATTAATACTCCTACACTTTTGGTTTTTGACTTGGGAATGGGGATGGGGCCTATTTCAGTAGGCCAGTACAAATGGTCCTAAAGGTTTGCATTATTGTTGACTATCACAATTTCAGTTTTGTCTGAGTTTAATTTTAATAAATTATTACCCATCCATCACCCATATGTAGCGCCTGATGTGCTAAAAATTCTGTTGGGAGATGGTGGTGCTCACTATTCTAAGAAGGAGCTCCATCGGAATTTTTTTTTTAGAGTCTGTATTTCCCAACGTCTTGATAAGAGGCCTGCTGTATATATTCAACAGATGCGGGGAAACTGAAGATCCCTAGTGACCATCACAATTCACTTGGACTGCTGAAGCCTTAAATAGGACACGATAAAGGTCTTGCCTGCCATTTCCAAGGAAATATTTATGGTAGGCTCTGTTGAAGGTCGCAGATGGAACTAATAGGAGTAGTGCAGATGTATATGCTTTGTTACAACTTCATGTATCTTGTACTGAAAGTATGACAAATTCCGTACTATGTGATGGCTGGAGTCCAGGTTGAAGAGGATTGAGGTAATCAGTCTACTGCAAATAACAGCAGAGTTCTTGGGCCACATGGGCTTCAATATTCTTTAGATGTGAATGGTAGAGATATCAGACGATAATTCTTCAAAATTGTTGTGTTTTCCTTGGTTTTTTTCAGGAGAGGGATTACAGCTGCATTGAGTTGGGAGCTATTCCTTGAGGGAGGGACTAGTTCAATACGGTTAACATACGTTTTTTAATTTCAGATAGAGCATTCAGTTTAAAATGCTAGGGGGAAGGGGTTAAGTGGTACCCTACGTTTTACTTTGGACATCGAAGTATGGAGCTGTTATTCGTTGATCGGAGAAAAGAATTGCAAAGTGATACAGTTCCTCTCCTGTACAATTAAGCTATTGTGTATACTACTAGAAGAGATACTTTCTGTATTTTTTTTTTATAAATTCTTGAAAAGGAGCAATATTCTGGGTGACTCTATCTGAGGCCGACAGGTCATTTAATGTTTCATCCATTTCCTTCTGCTTATTAGAAGCTTCTGCTATTTTGTTTGTGTCCAATAATATTTTGTTAAAAAAGGTTTGTTAATAGGCAGTCATCCTTTTCTTAACTATTCTTCGCTTTTCAGATGAGTAATCCTTCCACCATTGTCGTTCTAACTGACAAAGTTTTGATTTGGCCTCTTTTAGTTCATAGGAAAACAAGTGTACATGCTTTATACAAATTACAACTCTTTGATCACCAGCACTTGCCAGCCAGTGGGGGAATTCCTTTCCAGACACATTTGTGCTGTAGGTCAAGGTGGGAGCTTATTCAGAAGAGTGTCACATATTTTCATTGCTTATATGCTGCCATTTCTGAAAAGATTTAAAAATGAATTTTCTGCCACTTCTTTTCAAACTTATGGGAAGTGTAAATGTTATCATAGAGTGGTCAGACCAAATAACATGAATGATCTGAACTTTAGTAATCATGATGTTGGGATTCAAGACTAAACCGAGAATATGCCCCTTATTATAAGTAACCAAGGGCCAGATGTACGAATTTCCGATATTGCGACTCGGAAATTGCGAGTCGGTGCGACTCGCAATTTCTGAGTCGCAATATCGGATGCAGAACGGTGTCTCAGACACCGTCTGCGACTCGCTATGGGGTCGCAAAACCCACCTCATAAATATTAATGAGGTGGGTCGCATTTTGCGACCCCATAGCGAGTCCCTGCACTCACAGGGATGGTGGCCTGCTGAAGTCAGCAGACCTCCATGTCTGTGACTGCTTTTTAAATAAAGCAGTTTTTTATTTTTATTTTGCAGCCCGTTTTCCTTAAAGGAAAACAAGTTGCAAAATACAAAAAATAACTAAACCATTTGGTTTCGTTTTTTCAGAGTAGGCAGTGGTCCATTGGACCACTGCCTGCTCTGAAAAAACCTTTTGGGCAACATTTACAAAGGGGAAGAGGTCCCATGGGGACCCCTTCTCTTTTGCTAATGAGTTACCACCAGTGTGACACTGGTGGTAACTGCGAATTGCAATGCGATTCGCAAATAGGAAGGGAACACCCCTTCCTATTTGCGAGTCGCATTCACAATTTGCGAGTCGGTACCGACTCGCAAATTGTGAATGAGCATCACATAAGGCTGTTTGCATGGCGCGAACTGCGATTTTCGCAGTTTGCACCATGCAAACGGCTTCCTACATCTGGCCCCAAATGTTTTGGTCTAGTTTCAAGCATTTCATAAGCACCAAGAATGAAAATGTGCCTAGTTGAAGTGAAGGTAAGTTTAAATTCTATTAAGGACACAGAGGCGCTTACCACCAATTGGGCTATATTCACCAATGACTTAAAGTAGAATACCTTGAACCTAGATCCTGAAGACCAGTCTGATGCACGCATGAGATCTTTTAAGTGTGTCCCCAGACAAAAAGCTTTTGATTCCATTGCTCCTCTTGTTGAATGTCCTCCAAATACCTTAGTGTCAATACCAGCTTCTTGCATCACCCAGCAAATACATCTGGCTGTTGTAGGTGATGACATGCCTCTGTACAGTTTTCTCATTGCAATGAGAAGTTGTCTCTCACTCTGAGGGTGAACTTCCTCCGTCATCTTCTCATATGCTTTTCAGCATTTAACCTTACATAGTTTGGGAGAATCTGAAAAAGCTGGATAAGCCATGGAATAGGTACTGGACTTGGTTTGTCTACTTTTTCTAAAAACTACCCCCTCAGGGGAAAACACCCTGGCTGTTATATCCAAGGCCCGCATGTCTGAGACCCTCCTGCAGGAGACTAGACATAGCAACGTTCCCAACTTAGCTGAAAGCTCTTTCGGGGACAAAAAACGATTTGGTTGCCAAGACAAGAATAGGTTCAAAACCACATTGACATCCCAAAGCGCCGAATAGCGTGGTTCTGGTGGGAGAGAGAGAGAGACAAATCCCTCTAAGCAGTCTGCAAACAAAAGGTTGCTCACCAACCGGGACACCGTTTATAGGAGCATGTCCTGCTGAAATCAATGAACAAAAAGCGTTAATGGAGCGATATGCCAGTCCATCTTCCATTAGGCGTGAAAGGAAATTAAGGACTTGGACTACATCATATCCCACGTGATCCACGCCCTGTCAGACACCAACACACCCATCTCGTCCAAGACGAATGGTAGCGTTTTGTTGTGCTGTCCGCGCAGGCTCTGGATAGGCCTGGCTTGAAAGGCCTGGGAGCTTCCAGCGTTGCCTGTAATCCGCCACGCCATAAGATGTAAAGGACCCCTCTGCCACCAACCGATGCAGCTCGTGGTCTGGATTCAGCTGAATGTAAGGAAAGAGGATGAGTTGGATTGGAGAAGCCCCAGAAAGTTCCAGAAAAACTGAAAAGCACACTTGAGACTTCCAAATGAGTGCTATCAAGACCGCTTCCGCCTGTTGTCTGCGAACCTGAGCTGACGCCTGGGTGATCTGGAGAGGGGGAAAATGCATTACCCTTCTCCTGGCTCCAGTTTTGAAGGAATTTGTTTGTCGCCTCCGCCAGGGGATCCTGTCTGTAGCTGAAGAACCATGCCAACTGATGATTGAGGTGTGAAGCGAATAGGTCGATCAAAAACGGGCCCACTTGTTTGCTAACCATTGAAAAACCTGGCACGGGTCTCAAAGCTAACATGAATGCCAATCTGCTACCTTATTCACCTGACCTGGGAGATACTCCGCCGTGACCGATACCTAATTTTCCAGGCAGAAATTCCTAAACTCCTTTGCCATGTTTGCCAGAGCTTGCGATCTGGTGCCTCCCAAATGATTGATATATCTCACTACCGAAATATTGTCCATCTTCAAAAGGACTTTGGATTGGATGCAATCTTCTGTCCAACACTGAACCGCGTAGGACTCCGCCAGGAGCTACAGGCAGTTTATATGTAAACATTTTACTAGCGGTGATCAACTTCCTCCTGTGGAGAAATCACCACATCTGGCACTTCAGCCGGACCTGCTGGCGTCTGCTTCTATTACCAGGTCAGGAGTAGAACTGAAGATTGCTCTTGCATTCCGGGCCTCCATATGAGTAAGCCACCACTGAATCTCCTCTCTTGCTTCGTCGTCAGCTGAATCGCTTAAGGGTAGGTTAGGCCGGTCCTCAGGCGATGAGCCTTCAATCGCTGCAAGACCCCATAATGGAGAGTACCTGGAATAATAGCTTGGCTCGAAGAGGAGAGAATCCCCACCAAACAGGAGATTTGTCTGAAAGCCGTGCATGGCTTGCCTGCATTTGGCGGACTTCGTGCCTGATCTTCGCAATCTTCAGAGATGGGAGACTTAGGGAGAAAGAGGTGGAATCTATGATGAACCCCAAGAAGTTTGCCTACTCAGGCGGTGTAGGACAGTGCCCCTTTTGGCATGGTTACCCCCCACACTTTTTGCCTGATATTGATGCTGACTTGACTGAGAGTTTGCTGGGATCCTGCTAACTAGGCCCCAGCACCAGTGTTCTTTCCCTAAAACTGTACCATTGTTCCCTCAATTGTCACACCCCTGCACACAGCAAAGTCCCTTGTATAAGGCACCAGTAGTACTAAGGGCTGTGTGACCAGGAGGGTCCCTAAGAGCTGTATCATGTATTGTACCACCCTAAGGGACCCCTCACCAAGCACATGCACACTGCCATTGCAGCTTGTGTGTATTGGTGGGAAGAAAAAGCTAAAGTCGACATGGCATCCCTCTCAGGGTGCTATGCCCACCAACCACTGCCTGTGGCATAGGTACGTTTCCCCTCTAGCAGGTGTTACAGCCCTAAGGCAGGGTGCACTATACAACAGGTGAGAGCATAACTGGATTAGCAATATGCCCCTACAATGTCTAAGTCCATTCTTAGACATTGTAAGTGCAGTGTGGCCATATTGAGTACAAGGGCTGGGAGTTTGTCATTACGAACTCCACAGCTCCATGATGGCTTCACTGAAGGCTGGGAAGTTTGGTATCAAATTTCTCAGCACTATAAAACCCACACTGATGGCAGTGTTGGATTTATTGTACAGTGCACACAGAGGGCATCTTAGAGATGCCCCCTGTATCTTACCCAATCCTTTAGTGTAAGGCTGACTAGTCTGTGCCAGACTGCCACTAAAAGACAAGTTTCTGACCTCATGGGGTGAGGGCCTTTGTGCTCTCTGAGGTCAGAAACAAAGCCTGCTCTGGGTGGAGGTGCTTCACACCTCCCCCTTGCAGGAACTGTAACACTTGGAGGTGAGCCTCAAAGGATCAAGCCTCCTGTTACAGTGCCCCAGGGCACTTCAGCTAGTGGAGATGCCCACCCCCAGGCGAAGCCCCACTTTTGGCGACTATTCTGGTGGTAAAATTAGGTAAAACAGTGAGGAGTGACCACTACAGCTAGGACCACCCCTAAGGTGTCCAGAGCTGAAGTGACCGCCTCCCTGCAGAATCCTCCATCTTTGTTTGAAGGACAGGGACCAATAGGGTTAGGAATGTGCCTCCCCTCCCCAAAGGGAGTGGGCACAGGAAGAGTGTAGCCACCCTCGGGGACAGTAGCCATTGGCTACTGCCCTCTTACCCCTGTAACACCACTAAATCTAGTATTTAGGGGCCCCCTGAACCTAGCTCACCAGGTCCCTGGCAACCTCAACAAGAAGAAGAAATAAGCAAGAAGGACTGCTATGCTGACCCCAGCAGAGTTTTGGCCCCAGCCCTAATGGCCTGCTTCCAAAAGGCAACGCATCCTGCAGGACCCCCCTGACCATGAGAGAACCGTATGAATATTCCTGACGCCTAAAGGTAGCCCTGCACCCGCAGCCCACTGGCCTTTGGAAATCTGACCACCAGTCCAGCAATGTTCAGCAGGAAGCTCTTCTCCTTGCCCAGTCTGTGGTTTCCTGGAACTGACCCCTTGGACCAAAGCCTGCAGCATCTTTGTGACCACCGGGGTCCCCCTATTGAAAGCCTTGGGAGCATTTGCACCCTGCACCCACCTAACCTCCACCCCGGGTCTGCCCTCCGAAGTCATGGATACTTATCTGCCAGCAGATCTGTTTCCGAGTGCTCCCAGTCTCCATGGGATCCTATTCTAAATCTTCCCTCAACTTCAACTTTGACCTCTGCACCCAGCCGGCCCCATGTTGCTGGTAGTGTAGGTTTGGGGACATCCTGAGCCCCAACCAGTAGACATCCTAAACCCCGGAGACTGGAACTATAAGTCGAGTACGTACCTCAAAACTGCACTAACACCTCCCCCCCAGGACTGTTCTAAAAATTGCACTGCCTAATTTTGAAACGGAAAAGTGTTATTTGCCTGTAAACAAGTTCCAAACAAAGGCAGTCATTACAACATTGGTGGTAAAAGTGGCTTACCGCCGTGCAGAAGACCGCCAACACACCGCCGCGACCGTGGAAAACCGCCACAGCTATTATGACCCACAGCACGGAATCCGCCAAAATTCAGACACCCACACAAGTCCGCCACACCAAAGGTCAGGGATAAACTGGCGAAAACAAAACCTCCACCATCACGCCAACAGAAATACGCCCACACTATCATGACACACGAATCCACATGGCGGTCTTTCAACCGCGGTATTCCATTGGCGGTACACACCGCTGCAATCAAAATACACACACATCTCCAAAACACAGCCACATTGGACAATTCAAAATACACACACCTGATACACACACACACCACTCCCACACATCAAATACAATATAAAACACACCCCCCACATCACCCACAAACCCCTACGACAAAATTTCACAAACTAAGGCCAGAGAGAGACACCACCATCAACAATACTAGCATCCACAGGCACACAACACCATCACCCACATAACTTCCACGCACCTCACACTACACACCACTACATATCAGCACACTTATCACCCCACACACCACCCCACACATCACCTACACCAGCCCATGGCACGGAAAAGACACCCCAGGTTCTCGGAGGAGGAGCTCAGGGTCATGGTGGAGGAATTCGTCCGGGTAGAACCACAGCTATTCGGATCACAGGTGCAGCACACCTCAATTGCAAGGAAGATGGAGCTATGGCGAAGAATAGTGGACAGGGGCAACACAGTTGGACAGCACCCAAGATATCGGGAGGACATCAGGAAGAGGTGGACGACCTACAGGGGAAGGTGCGTTCCGTGGTATCAAGACACCACCTGGCGGTTCAGCAGATTGGCGGCGGACCCCCACCTCCTCCCCCACAACTAACAACATGGGAGGACCAGGTCTTGGCGATTCTACATCTTGAGGGCCTCGCAGGAGTAGGTGGTGGAATGGACTCTGGTAAGTCAAATCTTAACTATTACATCCCCACCCTACCTGCATGCCAGCACATACCCCCACCCTCACCCTCACCCCCATCACTCTAACTCCTCACAAATGTCCCAACATCACAACTCACCCATCCCAACACCAAGCCCTGCATGCTACAACGCATGGACATCACTAAAGCATAGCCATTGCACATACCCATACACCCCCCTAAACCATCATCACACAAGGTCCCACATAGGAATGCAAGCATTGGGATACATGGTCACCCACCTATTGCACACCATGCTACACACCGATGTAATAAACATCCTTTTATACCCCTGCAGGACCCCTACCCAACGTCACCGGACAGGAGGGTCCATACATGTCCACACCACCAACAGAAGAGGCCCACAGTAATGACAGCACCTCTGTCCAACTGGATCTAGATGACCAGCCCGGCCCATCGGGGACCTCGGGACAGTCGGTTCCCCACACCCAGTCACAGGCCACCACAGAGCTACAACCCTCTGGAAACACCAGCACAGCACCCACCCAGCGGGCCCATACCTCCGTCCCCAGGACACATCAATAAGCAGTGTATCCACCACTACAGGGAACCCAGGCTAACCCACCACCCCAACAACAAAAGGTACCTGGGGGCTGTGGTAGTGGGCATACAGTCCAGGGGACGGAGGCCCAGGAACACAGGGGAACTGGGAGGGCTGCTGTGCGACAGGGGGCGAACAGGCCCAGGGAACCCACTCTCCACGAGGCCCTCTCCTCCATCATGGGAGCCTACCACCACTCCCAGGAGACGATGGCAACGGTACTGGCCAAGTTTCAGGAGACCCAGCGCCTGCAGGAGGAACAGTATATGGGCTTCAGGGAGGAACTCAGAACCATCAATTCCACCCTGGGCACCATCATAGGGGTGCTGAAGGAAGTACTTAACACCAGGAGGGACACTGTGGCACTATAAGGGGCCCCTGACACTAGCATGGACGATGAACTGCCCACCACCTCCGCCGGCGCTAGTGGACAGGAGGCACCGCCACAGGACCACCACACCAGCAGCCCACCCCCTGCAGAGGGAGAACCACCTCGCAAACGGTTCCTGAGATCCAGGAACAAGACAGAGAACGATGCCAAGAACCCGCCAAGAAATAAGACCACCCTGAATGTCCCACTTTGTCACCATGTCCATCCTCAAACTGCCCCAGCTCCACTTCCTATTCCCATTTGGGCAATGCACCTGTGAGACTAATAGACTGGACTCTGCCATGGACATTCCTCCACCATCACCCCTCACCATTTTACAACACCCTCCAATATGGAGCATTTAAATAAACACCCTTAAAGCACAAAACAATCTGGAGTCAGACTGTGATTTCGGAATACCGTATTAAAAATAACTGTTGCAAAAAGCTCTTTTATTTGTAATGTCAACATACCTATGTCACACAGTTCTAGTCCATGAGGAATCAAAGCAGATGACACACTGTGGGACCCAGATCTGTGAAATCGTAAGGGAAAGTGACAACTCAGTGACCATACACTGGGTGAAAACGACAGACAGTAGAGAGGCAGTAGTGTTTAAGTACATGTAGAAGGCAGGTCTGTATTCTTACCTGTGTTTCACTGGAAACTGCTGGATCACTGAGCCCCTGTTGCCATGTCTTCTTCCTCTGCTTTCTCGTCTTCACTGTCCACAGGCTCCACAGCTGCAACAACCCCGCCATCTGGACCATCCTCGTGCAGAAAAGGCACCTGTCGTCGCAAAGCTAAGTTGTGAAGCATACAGCAGGCCACGATGATCTGGAACACCTTCTTTGGTGAGTAGAATAGGGATCCACCTATCATATGGAGGCACCTGAACCTGGCCTTCAGGAGGCCGAAGGTCCGCTCGATCACCCTCCTAGTTCGCCCATGGGCCTCATTGTAGCATTCTTCTGCCCTTGTCCTGGGATTCCTCACTGGGGTGAGTAGCCATAACAGGTTGGGGTAACCAGAGTCACCTGCAAATGGCGAGGGACAACTGTTAGACACACACTAACCTGGAGGGATATCCCCAGACAACCATTCCCACTGTCTTGCTTCCAGGTGCTCACCTAATAGCCACACACGGTGCCTCTGGAGTTGACCCATCACATAAGGGATGCTGCCACTCCGCAGGATGTAGGCATCATGCACAGAGCCAGTGAAATGGCATTCACATGGGAGATGTACTGGTCTGCCAAACATACCATCTCTACATTCATGGAATGATAACTCTTCCGGTTTCTGTACACCTGTTCACTCCTGTGGGGGGGTACCAAAGCCACATGTGTCCCATAAATGGCACCTATGATGTTGGGGATATGTCCCAGGGCATAGAAATCATCTTTCACTGTAGGCAAATCCTCCACCAGAGGGAAAACGATGTAGTTCTGCATGTGTTTCAGCAGGGCGGACAACACTCTGGTCAACACGTTGGAAAACATAGGCGGGGACATCCCTGATGCTATGGCCACTTGCAAGGAAATGGAGCACTGACAGCACCTGCACTTGAGGGGGGATTCCTGTGGGATGGCGGATAGCTGACATCAGGTCTGGCTCCAACTGGGTACACAGTTCCTGGATTGTGGCATGGTCAAGCCTGTATGTGATTATCACATGTCTTTCCTCCATTGTCGACAGGTCCATCAGGGGTCGGTACACCGGAGGATGCCGCCATCTCCTCACATTTCCCAGCGGACGGTGCTTATGAAGGACAACAGCGAGCACAGAGTCAAACAGCTCAGAGGTACGTACCCACAGCTTACACTGAACACCATTCATAATCTAAAAAGTGTCCTGTATGTGTGTTGAGTCTAGGCCTAGGTATGTGTGACACAGTAGAAAATGTAGCCATGTGGGCCCCTGAAATGGCGGCTGCCTGACCTGTAAAGTGGGACAATGGGATGTGAGGTAACTGCGCTGGCATTGTACACCATCGCGGTAGGCATGACAATGTACGCCGGCAGTGATGGTACGCACCGCCGCGGACGTGACTGCCATTTTCTATCTGTTCAATCACTCGATACCTGATCTTCGACAGGAGAGGACCTACACTACAAGTGCTGCTGTGACCTTGGTCTGGAAGAGACAATGGCTCGAGTGTCTGGGGAAAGGGCCCCCGCCTTCACATCAGAGGAGTTGGAAAAACTCATGGATGGGTCCTCCCCCAGTACACGCTACTTTACGGTCTTCCAGACAAACAGGTAAGTACACTGGGAGCATGCTGTATGGGCTATGCCTGTGTGGAGAGGAGTGGATGTAAGAAGGAAGGGGGGAGAGTGCGGCGTGCATGAAACAACGGGGAGTGCATGTGCCACATGGCAAGGGTAGGGATGGGGGCCAATCAGTTTGACGGTGCAGTTGGTAATAACTTTGTCTTCCCCCTGTACAAATCATGTAGGTCAGCGCCCACCAGAAAAAATATATTTGGTGTGCCATCGCCAAGGACGTCCGGACCCTGGGGGTCTACCACAGACGGAGCACCCACTGCCGGAAAAGATGGGAGGACATTCGCCGCTGGAGCAAGAAGACGGCGGAGGCTAGGCTGGGGATGGCCTCCCAACGTGGGAGGGGTGCCCGTCGCACCATGACCCCACTGATGTTCAAGATCCTGGCGGTGGCGTACCCGGGGTTGGATGGGCCCTTGAGGGTATCACAGCAGCCACAAGGGGGTGAGTACACTCTCATCCTGCAGATTTTGCGCGCTGTGGAGGTGTCTGGGTGGGGGAGGTGGGCTGTGGGTTTCCCTAGGCCAGGGTGAGTTCCGTTAGCAAGGTCCCTCCATAAGGCAGGTCATGTGGCACCCCACCGCACCTCTGTAGAGTGCCAACTACACCTAGTCATGCCCCTGTGTCATCCATGTGTGCAGATGTCGTCCATAGCCTAGTAGGCCATTTCCCAGGAATTGAACAGTGGAGCCCAAGAGCGCGCGTAGTGCAGGGGGCTTCTGTGTCTGTCATGTCCGCCAACGGTAGCGGTAATGCATGCACTCAACATGTCTTTCTTCTGTCGTCCCCCCCCCCCCTTTTTGTGGTCTCCCTGTTCTTTGGGCATTAGCATCATCAGGCGGAGGAGCAGTGGCACCGGAGCACAAGGGGGCTGCATCCCACATGGCCATGGAGGGCCACACTACGGAATCGGACTTCACCAGTGGGACGGAGGGCAAGGGGAGCTCCACGGCGGGGACAGGAGCTGAGACCAGTGACACGGACTCGTCCTCTGATGGGAGCTCCCTTGTGGTGGGGGCAACATCTGTGCCCCCCCCCATCTACAGGTACAGCCGCCACCCCCCCTACCAGCACCGCCCTCCCAGCAGCCCCTCAGCCTTTGCCCCGTGCCCGCTCACCCGGGAGGGTGGGCATCACCTTCACCCCAGGCACCTCAGGCCCTGCCCCAGTCACCCCTGCTGCTCTCAGTGAGGAGGCCATTGACCTCCTCAGGTCCCTCACTGTTGGGCAGTCTACCATTTTGAATGCCATCCAGGGTGTAGAAACGCAGTTGCAACAAACCAATGCATTCCTGGAGGGCATTCATTCTGGTCAGGCGGCCTTCAGCGAGCTTTTCAGACTCTGGCCTCAGCACTGATGGAAGCCATTGTCCCTGCCCCTAGCCTCCCCCCTCCACCTTCCTCCACCCAGACCAAGCACACCTCTAGACCAGCATGCATACACGTCAACACACAATGGAAGCTCAGGCAAACATAAGCACCACACATCCCACAGCCACTCACGCAAGCATCACACACATGCAGACACACCAACATCCACTGCCTCCACTGTTTCCCCCTCCCCCTCGTCTCCCTCCTCCCTCCCAGTCTCGTCTACACTCACACCTGCATGCACTACCTCTACAGTCACTACAACCATCACAAGCACACCCACCACCACACCCCGCTCACGTGCAGTCACCACCCCCACTACCATTCACATGTCCCCTGTGTCCTCTCCCAGTGTGTCTGTGACGCCCCCTCCCAAGATACACAAACGCAGGCACACACCCACCAAACAGCCATCCACCTCACGAGAGCCTCCAGCGCATGCACCTTCACCCAAAGTCATCAAACTGACACCTCCTACAACCACAACCTCTTCCTCCACTCCCATACCCCCTCCAGCTACCCATCCCAGTGTCTCCCAAAAACTTTTCCTATCCAACCTTGACCTCTTTCCCACACCTCCCCCACCCCGTCCGTCTCCTAGGTCCCGAACTAGCACCTCAGCCACAACATCTCCGGGACCAGTGGTGCCTGTAGTCACCAGAATATGGAGTGCACCGGCCACCAGGGCAGCCAGTGTGGCACGGAGCCACAGCACAGACAGTCCCCCACCTGTGAAGCATCAGAAGTTGGCCAGTGCCCGGCAGGAGAGGGGGAAGACTCCAGCCACCAAAGCCGCTCCCAGGTGTACAGGTGGGAGTGTGGAGTCAGCTACCACACCTTCCAAGGTGGGGAAGGGGCACAAGAAAGTCAGCAAGTCTGGGAAGAGCAGCACAGCGGAGAAGACCGCCATCATCCCCACTGCCCAGGTGGTCACCGCCATCATCCGCGCTGCCAAGGAGGCCACCGCCAGCACCAGCCCAGCCAGCCAGGAGGCCACCGCCAGCACCAGCCCAGCTGGCCAGGAGGCCAGCACCAGCCCAGCTGCCCAGGAGGCCACCGCCAGCACCAGCCCAGCTGCCCAGGAGGCCACCGCCAGCACCAGCCCAGCTGGCACAGAGAGGACCGCCAGCACAAGCCCCGCTGGGCCATGAAGGACCGCCAGCAAAAACCCAGCTGGGCCATGAAGGACCGCCAGCAAAAGCCCGCTGGGCCATAAAGGACCGCCAGCAAAAGCCCCGCCGGGCCATGAAGGACCGCCAGCAAGAGCCCCGCTGGGCCATGAAGGACCGCCAGCAAGAGCCCCGCTGGGCCATGAAGGACCGCCAGCAAGGGCCCCGCTGGGCCATGAAGGACCGCCAGCAAGAGCCCCACTGGGCCATGAAGGACCGCCAGCAAAAGCCCCGCTGGGCCATGAAGGACCGTCAGCAGCTGAGTCACTGCAAAGGAGACCGCCGCTCCAAGCACCACTGAACAGGGCACCGCTGTCTCAAGCACCGCTGAACAGGGCACCGCCGTCTCAAGCACCGCTGAACAGGGCACCGCTGTCTCAAGCACCGCTGAACAGGGCACCGCCATCTCAAGCACCACTGAACAGGGCACCGCCTTCTCAAGCACCGCTGAACATGGCATCGCCATCTCAAGCACTGCTAAACAGGACACCGCCATCTCAAGCAACGCTGGCCCATGATCGCCAAGGGCACTCACACTACTGAGTCCGTCACAGGCAGAATGGAGCACTCTGGGCACCGTGCCCCCTCCAGAACCAGTGGAGAGATCCATCCACTACCTCTGTCATTAGCAGGATGAAGCACTCTGGGCACCATGCCCCCTCCAGAACCAGTGGAGAGATCCATCCACTACCTCTGTCCTTAGCAGGATGAATCACTCTGGGAACCATGCCCCCTCCAGAACCAGTGGAGAGATCCATCCACTACCTCTGTCCTTGGCAGGATGAAGCACTCTGGGCACAAAGCCCCCTCCAGAACCAGTGGAGACTGTTATCCACTTGAGAGACTGTGTCTTTGCACTCCCCAGGATTGAACAGTGGGCAAACCACCCACTGTAGAGACTTGAGAGACTGTGGCTTTGCACTCCCCAGGATTGAACAGTGGGCAAACCACCCACTGTAGAGACTTGAGAGACTGTGGCTTTGCACTCCCCAGGAATGAACAGTGGGCAACCCACCCACTATAGAGACTTGAGACACTGTGGCTTTGCGCTCCCCAGGATTGAACAGTGGGCAACCCCCCACTGTAGAGACTTGAGAGACTGTGGCTTTGCACTCCCCAGGATTGAACAGTGGGCATGTGGTCCTCTCGTGGATTTGGCGTCGTGCACTCAACCGGCTGAGGTGCCCCCCCTTTCCCTCACCCTGAGGTGCCTGTTTTCTTGCTCTCTGATGCCCCTCCAGTGTTCTCTCCATCATGGTCGGGGATCTTGTGTGGGCCTCGCCCATACCGCGTGGGCCCAGTGTTCCACAGACTTATTTGGAGCACTACCTGGACTACTATGCTTGGTATATATTTGGTACATGGTGTGTATATATATATATATTTTTGTATACTTGATTTTAATATATTACAATGGTTACACTCATTTTCTATTGTCTTTGCATTCTTCTGGGGGGTGTTGGGGGGTGTAACTGTGATGTATCATGCTGTATTAGTGTGGATGTTGTAGTGGGTGGGGGTGGGGTTGTTGCGTGTGTGTGTCTCTGTTTTTTCCCTCCCCTGTGTCGTAGGTGCAGTACTCACCGTGGTCTTTGCCACCGGTGTTCGTGCTCCTGGTAGAGGAGCAGGAAGACTATCGTAGGGAGAATTTGGAGTTTCGGGTCCATGGTGTCCTCGTTCCTCGTGGGGTGTGTAGAGGTGAGCATTTTCCCTTCGAAGTCCTGTTTCCACTGCGTTTTTATCCGCGGTGAATCCGCCCCAGAAAAGGTGGCGGATTGGTAGGTTGTGATACTGTGGGCGGTACTTTGTCCTCCACCTGTCTGTTGGCGGTGACCGCTGCGCTGTTTGTTTGTACCGCTGTGGTGGTCGGAGTGTTAAAGTGGCTGTCTTTGTTGGCGGTTTCCGCCACGGTCGTATTTGCAAAATGTTTACCGCCGGCCTGTTGACGGTCTTACCGCCGCTTTAACACCGACGGCCAGGGTTGTAATGACCACCAAAGTGTCTTTGATACATATGCTTGATACTTACTTGCAAATGTTCTTACCTGCAACAAGATCCTTTTGGTTCTAGAAAGAAAGTAACAAAGTATATTTTTCCAATACAAATATATTAGCCTGGAGTTAGTCATTGAGTAGGTGCTTTATTTATTGCCTGTGTGTGTACAACTAATGCTTTGCACTACCTTCTGATAAGCCTAACTGCTCGACCACACTACCACAAAAGAGAGCATTAGTTATCTACTTTAGCCTCTGCTAAGCATCTGGGGAACCCCGAACTCTGTGCACACTATGGCCCTTATTATAACATTGGTGGTCCAGCTCCGCCACACTGGCGGTGGCGGTAATACCACCGACGGGGTTGCCGTGCTGGACCGCCAGATTATGACCACGACGGTGAACAGGCTCCAAAGCAGCCATTTCACCGCCTGTACCGCTAGGGCGGTCAGGCCGCCGGCGCGAAGGTGGACCACCTGCGCCCCGGCAGTCTACCATAGACCACTGACGGTATTTGGAGCCTCCTTTACCCCACTAGGGATTCCCTGGCAGCAACACTGCCAGGAAATCCCTGGCAGAAGGGATACTGGCAACAAGAATTTACATTCCTGTCGCCAGTATGCGACTCCCCTTAGCCCCTCTCACACAGCCACAGTCCCCCCCTAGGCCCGTAGAGACCCCCCACCCCATCCAAGCATGCACGCACCACACACACACATGCAATCACGCACTCATACAGACACACATACACCCTCACACACCCCACCACCCACACATCCATTCACGCACTCACACAGACACTCACAATCACACACAGACATGCACACAAGCACCACCCCCTCCAATCACACAAACAAACACCCCCATGCACGCACACACCACTCAACACCCCATCTCTCCATCCGATGGGCACTTACCTTTTCACAGTGGTCGTCAGGGAGGGAACGGGATCCTTGGGGACTGCTCCACCGCCAGCACCCCGTCACCACAACACCGCCATGCCTATTACCAACTCATAATAGGCTGGCGGCTCTCTGCACAAATTCTGGCGGAGAGCCACCAGCAGTCATAATATGGCGGTCAGATGACCGCCATCCCTGACGGTCTTGTGGCTGGCAGACCGCCGAAGTAATAATGAGGGCCTATATCTCATTTTGATATAGTATATACAGAGACAGCTTCCGACAGGCCGTATCAGGAGAGACTTCTTTTTGTTGTTAACAAACCCCAAACCCTGCAATAGATTTACTGCTATCTAGAGGTGTGCCATCAATTTCTCAGGGCATTGGGCTAGGATGAGCATGTCGTCCAGATAGATGATAAGCTGGATACCTTGTGCACAAATGAACTCTACCACTGGTTTGAGAACCTTCATGAAGCACCATGGGCCCGACAAGAGGCAGAAGGGAAGAGTGAGAAACTTGAAGGTTGGAGAGCACTGCAAGAACTGCAGAAAATGATGGTGTGGGGGACAAAATGACACCACTAGGTATGCATCCTTCAGGTTCAGGCACACCATCCAATTGGAGGGAAGCAGCACGTCCCTAAGAAGATGAATCCCTTCCATTTTGAAGTGGCGGTATACTAGCCACTGGTTGAAGTCCCTGAGATTGATCACAGACCTGCGGCCTCCATCAGCTTTATTGACTAGAAAAAGGTTGCTAAGGAACCCCTTGGGATGCACCACCGACAGGCAGATGGCCCTTTTCTGCCTGAGGGCTAAAACCTCTTTGTCTTTGAGTGCTGAATCATGGACAGAGAATCAGATGCACCTTTGGGTGAGCAAATTGATGGGAGGAACTGTAAAACTCAATTTGGAACTGTTGTACCTTACGGAGGACCCATGCATCTGACATAATGGAAGCTCAGGCTGAGAGGAATAGAACCAGCCTCCCTCCCACCTTTATCTGAGCAGAAGGAAGAAGACTTACCATTCCCAGCAGCACCACTTGATTGTCCTTGCGCTTGTCCTTGCACCTCCATGACCACGTAAGCATTGTCCCTGAGTCGGGTAGAAATGATTGAAGCACGGATTTGCCTGATATTAACCGCTCCTAGAGCATTGTCCCCTCAAAGAGGAAGAATGCTTAGCTAAGCGGCCCCTGCCATGACCGGCCCCTTAGAAAACCTGGGCATGAAGACGCGTTTAATATTGGCCTGCACCTCATCCAGCAACGTAAGCATCGCCACAAACTTCCCCAGCTCTGTCACAAAAGGGTCCCCAAATAAGCCCCCCTGTGCAACTGCCCCTGCCTCAGAAGAGGCAGGGTCCCCAAGCTTGGAGGTGACCTTGATGAAGAGGGAGCGGCGGCGTTCAGTGCACAGGGCGCAGTTCATGTTGCCCAAGAGGACAATAGCTCACTGCGCCCAGTTGGAAAGGACATCAGGGGCAATGAGGGAACCGAGGCCTTGGCCTCCTCTGCCATATCTAAAACCTTGGTCAGAGGACCTATGTCATCCGGAAGTTGGTTTTGACAGGAACGCCAAGACCTATCAATGCCCTTCTTGGGGTATTTTACAAATCTCGCCAGGAAGGTGGCTATCCTAGTGTCCATTTCTGGAGTGAGGGTCACTTTACCCTCCAGGGTAGGGCGGGGGCATTCTGCTATTAGGCGATTGCGGTCATCCTTCTCTAGGAGCTTTCTAAGCCTCACTGCCACATAATTTGCCACCTTATTTGCTGGGTCCTCTTGGCTGACCTGGGGTGGATGATGTAATCTGGATCAAGCATATCTGAATCCCCTTCTGGAAATGGAACAGGGTCTGAAGCTGAGTGTCATGATCTGGAGGAGCCTGCCTCTTCGTCTGATTCTCCGGGGGAATTGCCATCCTGTTGCTGTGAGGTATCAGGCAGAGAGGTTCGTTATATACCTCCAAATGTTCCTCATGAACTTCTTGGGGGGAAGATTTAGTCAAAAACGCCTGCTTGAGGCATGCAAACACGCCTGTGTCAACCCCCTCATCGCACTTCCTCTTTGGAGGCAGTGACTCCTCAGCTTGGTCAGCCAGTGGATGCTTCCCTGGGGTGGGGGTACTGGGCTGGGCAATTTGTGCGCACTCCTGTACAATTTTTTCAGATAGGCGATATTCAATGGGGCCTATGAGCTCATTAACTGCCCTATATATTGAGGTATCAATTGCCTCATAAAACTCTTAATCTCCTTGGAAGTAGGACAGAGAGTCTTCTTCCACAGAGGTAGGCTGAGACATCTTGGTCCTGACAATTAAGAGTGCTGCACACTATTAAAGAGTGTCTATACACAATGTATTGGCCCTTGGGCCGGATGAGGAGCTTAAGGGTAATGGGCTTGAAAGGCGATGTGCAAATCAATCTATACGCATGTGTGTCAAGATTATATGGCTGGGAGGGGGTCCAGGCAAATGTGGGTGGGCCAGACGCACAGAATTTCATGGGTGCCAGCCCTGGGGTCACAGCACACCCTTATAATACTTCCCAAGGGTTCTAAGGTTGCTCTGGAATTGTGTCCCAGCACAGACTTTCGAGGCTTTGAATTAATACAGACCCATCGAGGAGTTTCACAGTGCAAGCACTAATACAGACCCCGGTGGGGCGTCAGAATGCAATCTGTGGGGGAAATACCGACCCAGGCAATTGCTGGGTGTCACCCTGAGCAGCCGGGAAAAGGGCTCTAGCGATTTCAGGCTCTGACAGTGTGCATCAGGCTCGCAGTGCAGGAGACAGGCATTGTGCAGCCAGAGCGTCTCACTGTTACACAGTGCCCTCTAAGGGCGGAGGACCACACCTTGATCAGGAAATCGGGCATGTGGTGTAAGGAGCACAGAGCGGTCCTGCGACAAACAGGGAATCTGGAGGGGAAATAAAAGCACTGCAGCTCGACGTTAGTAACAAAACCCCTAATAAAGCAAGTTTCTAGTTGTGAATTCAAATACACAGAGAAAAGAGAAAACACCAGCGAAGAAAGAGGGAGAACAAGCAGTGACAGAGGACTTTGTTGACAACTTGTCATGGACATTAAAGAAGGACTCTGGAAAGTTCTGGTTGTTTCCCAAGCGTTTGTTGGAAAAGTAGCTTTTTATTCTTGCTTTAACCCCTTCACTGCCAGGCCTTTTCCCCCTCAGGTGCCAGGCCTTTTTTGGCATTTTGGGGCAGGGCGCGCTTAGGCCCTCATACCTTTTTGTCCACATAAGCTACCCACGCCAAATTTGCGTCCTGTTTTTCCAACATCCTAGGGATTCTAGAGGTGCCCAGATTTTGTGGGTTCCCCTGAAGGAGACCAAGAAATTAGCCAAAATACAGTGAAAATGTTGTTGTTTTCACAAAAATGGGAAAAAAGGGCTGCAGAAGAAGGCTTGTGGTTTTTTCCCTGAAAATGGTATAAACAAAGGATTTGTAGTGCTAAAATCACCGGCTTCCCAGCTTTCAGGAACAGGCAGACTTCAATCAGAAAACCCAATTTTTCAACACAAGTTTGGCATTTTACTGGGACATACCCCATTTTTACGATTTTTTTGTGCTTTCAGCCTCCTTCCAGTCAGTGACAGAAATGGGTGTGAAACTAATGCTGGATCCCAGAAACATTTCTGAAAAGTGGACAAAATTTTGAATTCAGCAATGGGTAATTTGTGTAGATCCTACGAGGGTTTCCTTCAGAAAATAACAACTGGAAAAAAAAAATGAAATTGAGGTGAAAAAAACAGTCATTTTTCTCTACGTTTTACTCTGTAACATTTTCGTGCAATGTCAGATTTTTTAAAGCAATATACCGTTACGTCTTCTGGACTCATCTGGTTACGCGGATATATAGGGCTTGTAGGTTCATCAAGAATCCTAGGTACCAAGAGCCAATAAATGAGCTGCACCTTGCAGTGGGTTTTCATTCTTTACCGGGTATACAGCAATTCATTTGCTGAAATATAAATAGTGAAAAATAGGTATCAAGAAAATGTTTGTATTTCCAAAATGGGCACAAGATAAGGTGTTCAGGACCAGTGGTTATTTGCACATCTCTGAATTCGGGGGTGCCCATACTAGCATGTGAATTACAGGGCATTTCTCAAATAGACGTCTTTTTTACACACTGTCTTATATTTGGAAGGACAAAATGTAGAGACAGACAAGGGGCAATAACACTTGTTTTGCTATTCTATGTTCCCCAAAGTCTCCCAATAAAAATGGTACCTCACTTGTGTGGGTAGGCCTTGTGCTCGCAACAGGAACTGCCCCAAAACACTATCTGGACACATCAAAATGATCAAATACAAAACTACCTGTTTTTGGGGGGGGGGCACCTGCGTTTTTGGTCCTGGGCTCAGCAGCCATCTAGGGAAACCTACCAAACCCAGACATTTCTGAAAACCGAGGCAGTCAATGGAGGTGTGACTTGCGTGGATCCCCAAATGTTTTCTTATGCAGAATCCTCATCAAACCTCAAATTTAGCTAAAAAATCAAAATTTTCCCACATTTCTGTGTGGAATCACTGCACCGGGACAAATTTGCTACCACCTAACGTTCCCCTGAGTCTCCTGGTAAAAATTATACCTCACTTGTGTAGGTGGGCCAAGTGCTTGTGACAGGGAAGGGCCAAAAACATGTCGAAATTGAGGGGGAACCAAAGTGGGTCCAAAAGGGCAGTTTGAAAAAAAAAATTTTAGGTTGACAAGTGCAGCAGAAATGTTATCGGTATAGATGAGACAATGCTGGGTGGTAGGAATTTTGTGGATTCCTGCAGATTCCGGAAGGTTCCATCACAAAATTGTGTGCTTTCCAGCAAAGTTGCAAGTTTGCAGGGCATTGTGAGTAAGGAAATGGTGCAGGGTGCATATGAAGCACACCACCCTGGAATCAACCAGATGTTTAGTTTTCAGATGTGTCTAGGTCTTGTGGATTTTTCTACATGGTAGCGTCCCAAAGTAAAAAAAAGTGCAGCCCTCACCATTCCAAGTGGGACGATTTTGAGAGTTAACAAGCGCTCATGGCCCAAATGTAAAACAAAAACCAAAAATAATCAAATGTCCTCTTGCTTGCCATGGGATAAGATGTTTTAGTGTGCGGGGGAGAGCTGAAAGACTGTTAGCCCCTTCAGTTAGGGTGGGGGCATAACCAGGCCTATACTGGTTGGTAGCCACCACCCCACTATTTTTTTTAATTGTTTTATTTCCTGGCATCTAGTAGACATTCTGTCCTCCTGGAGGACCGGGGGTAATTGCCCAATCTGCCCACTGGTAGGCAGAACAACTTTGGCCCCATTTATTTGGGGTGGGGATATGGCCATACCCCCAACCTCTTATTTTGAAAAAAAAATCTTCCATGGTCTCTGGTGGGCTTTCTGCCCCCCTTGGGGGCAGATGGGCCTTCCAAAAATAGGCCAATCTGCCCCCAAGGGGGGCAGATATGTCCAACAGTAATGTGCCCACACGGGGAGCGACCCTTGCCCAAGGGGCTGCCCCCCCCAAACAAAACACACACATACACACACAACAATCCATGGTGTCTAGATGTTTCTGCCCCCAAGGGGGGCAGATTGGCCTAACAACAATAGGCCAATCTGCCCCCAAGGGGGGCAGAAAAGGCCTAAATACAATTTGCCCCACAGGGGGGCGCCTCTTGCCTAAAGGGGCACTCTCCACACATACAAAAATGAAAATAATCAAACAAAAAAATATCCCTGGTGTCTAGTGGTTTTCTGCCCCCGAGGGGGGCAGAAATGGCCTAAAAAATGTGGCCCCCTGGTGAGCGGCCCTTGCCCAAGGGGCCACTCCCCTTATGCGCGAGTATGAATAAAAGAAATAATCCCTGGTGTCTAGTGGTTTCTGCCCCCAGGCCGATCTGCCCCTAGGGGGTGCAGAAATGGCCTAAAAATAATTTGGCCCCCCAGAAGTGACCCTTGCCTAAGGGGTCACTCCCCAAACATAAAAAAATTGAAATAAACAAAAAAAAATTAACCCTGGTGTCTAGTGGTTTTCTGCAGATCGGCCGATCGGCATAATAATATTAGGCCAATCTGCCCTCAGGGGGGCAGAAATTGCCTTAAAATCATTTGCCCCCCTGGGGAGCGGCCCCTTATGCGCAAGTATGAATGAAATAAATCGCTCCCCAAACATAAAAAAATACAAATAAACAAACAACAAAGTTATCCCTGCTGTCTAGTGGTTTTCTGCCCCCATTCCCCCCCCCCCCCCCAGCAGAAATAGCCTCTAAATATTTTGCCCTCCTGGGGAGTGGCCCTTGCCTAAGGGGCCACTCCCCTAACTGAAATGTACAAAAATAAAAAAATCCCAATAAATCCCTGGTGTCTAGTGGAATTTCTTCACTCCTCCATCCCCAGGAGGGCAGATAGTGTGTAAGCCCATGTTTGGGGCGGCATTACGGCTTGTTGCAAGGGTGGTACATCCGCCATCCATTTACTTTTTACACATAAGAAATTCAGTGGGACCTAGTGGGCTGCCTCCTAGAGGATGCCACATTGTGGACAGTACGCTCTAATTGCTGCTTTTAGGAATGAGAGTACAGTTCAATGCTGGGCAGGCCGCCCCAGTCTTTTTTATAAATATAAAACCCCTGGTTTCTAGTTGGCTTCCTTCCCCCCCACACCACAGAAAGGTAAATTGGGGGTAATAATTAGGAGTCATTTACCACTGGGTTTTATCTGAAAGGGAGAGTATGAGTAAAATGTTGTCTGCATAGGAGAGGATGTTGATGCCCTGTAAATGGATGATGATGTTCAAGGTGACAGTGGCCTGACAAAACTTGAGGGCCCCCTGCAAAGTACCTGGGCGGGGCTCCCTCCCCGCTGGACCCAGTCAGGGGCTTCTCATCCTCATCCTTGCACAGTGTTCTGTGCTGAGGAGGCCCCCCGGAACACCGGGGAGCACCCCGCAGGGCCTTTGTTACACAACTGCAGGGTGTTCATGTAGGTGCAGAACAGGGTTAGGCAAAGAGATGATCCGTGCGGAACCCCGCAGAGTAGATTATGGTCGTCTGATGTGTAGGGGGCTAGACTGACTGCTTGTGTCCTGCCAGTCAGAAAGGTGCAGATCTGGAAGGGGTCCTTGTATTCCAAACTTGTGACGGATGGGGTATATGGGACTGTGTCAATATTTTAGTTGATGTTTTAGTCACTTCAGCACGTGTTAATTAACTAAGTAAAGTAGTCATGCTGCTGTGTATCTTATTTGTTTTCTTACATGGTATACTGATTCTGCTATGTGTTATATTGGTTTGTGTGTTTTATTCTTTTTGCAATGTGCGATGCATTTCAGGAGGTGCCATATTTGTAAATCTGTACTTTTAATGAACAGCTTTCCATAGTAAAGGTACCACAATGTAATGGCTACAAAGTAGCAGAAATGTCCGTCCTGCACCATCTTCCAATGATATAAACAAATGACCTTTGGCCTGTCATTCCTTGAAGCAAAATTTAATGTTAGCCATAATACACCCACACTCTATTGAATTCTGCACTCAGAAAGCAAACCTTGGCCTAGTGAACACTAATGACTGACTGTGGTCCTTATCTGGCTAATTTGATCATAGAAGACCTCTTACTTGACAGGTAACCTGAGGAATGGGTAGAAGGAGGCAGAACCAGTCTCCTTACGAGCGGAAACTGTGTGGCTTCTCCCTTTCATGGTAAGACTTCCCTGCAGAGTGACAGACATCAGGAGCCCCCTGGCACGAGATACTCTCAACAGCAGGAGGCTCTTGGGCATACATTCTAAGGCTCTGATCGGCAGACCTGGTTAGTCAAAGGGCTCATATAGACTGCTCTAAGGAAAGCCTTCCAATGCCATGCCCCACTCTCGTAGCCTCAGATAAGCTGTGAATACTCTTTATTTGCAGCTGATTGAATGTTAGCGCACCTTTCAGTCTCAGGCAGCCTCTTTAGGCCACGCAAGGGCTTGTTTTCATTTTTTCATACACTTTAGGTGCCCAGCAATAATCGTTTCAAATAAAGCAACAATATGTTGGTAATAACTTAAATCGGTAGGTGTTAGGACTGGTGCAGAAGCAGTACCCCACCGCCTAAATTGGGAAGGATGGCAAGATTGCAAAACAGACATACTGTTTAACAAAATAAAAAAACGAAGGGCCTCATTACCACTGTGGTGGTCCAAGGACCTCCACACTTGTGTTGGCTATCAGACAGCCGCACTCGAGGCAATCCGACCGCCCATATTCAACTTTGGCAGGCGGACCGGCCTAAAGACTGCCCCCCGCACCAGGATCATAGATCCCTGCGGGGTGACAGCGGTTGGACTTGTAACCGGCCAGGGCGGAGCTGAACTCAGTGCCGCCTGGCTGATTACAACCCCACTTTCCACCAGTCTTTTCTTGACAGGGACCCACCATGAAACGGCTGGTGGAAAGCCCGTTCCAGGGGCAACAGGGAGACCCCTGCACTGCCCATGCCCACAGCTGGGCAGTGCAGGGGCACCCCTGCTGAGCACCGTCAGAATGCGCACTGTCTGCTTTGTAGACAGTGCGCATTCGGACAGTACTGGGCGGCCCCCTCTGTACTATGATATAGGACTCAGCTCAACTGACTGGCGGGAACGTGTATTACAATTTTCCCATTGTTCAGCCCTGCAGTGGGACCACCAAAGTCAAAATGAGGCCCTGAATATTGAAGAACTACTGGTAAAAAGTATTTGTCATAATTCAAAATGTTGCAAACAGATGGACTAATTCACAAAGCAATTCATGAGCAGGGGACATTCTACTGTTGCAGTACTACTTAACACTCTTTAATGCCTTCTTGAATTACCCCCAAAACATCTAAAATGTGAATATTAGGGAATATTGATATCCTCTGTACAAATACAAAAGATGTGTCCTCTTTGCACTTTTACTAATAGGGAGTAGGATATGTGGGCCAATTCACCAAGGCTTTCATAAGTAGAAGAAGTAGGACTCCCATAGTATGTACTCTTAATGCCTTCGTGATTGGCTTCACATTGTTCTGATTTACCTGCACCACCTCCTGCATTATGATGAGTATTGATGCCATCGGTGGGAATAATACTGAAAAGGAAATGTGTGGATAATCTCCATCTGACATATAATCAGAGTCTATTTCCTTGTATTTTCAGGTGTTAGTCTGTGGAGCACAAAGAAAATTGACGAAGATGTGCTTGTAACACAACAGCCCAACACAGATTTCAAAATCATCCTCTCTGACAGCCTTGAAGACAAAGCTTCAGTGCTGGACATCTCTGCCTCTGTAAAAGCGAGTTTCTTGGGAGGTTTGGTGAAAGTGGGAGGAGCTGCTAAATATTTGAAGGATACGAAGACCTCCAAGCAGAAGGCCAGAGTCACGTTACAATATTCAACAACTACCAAGTTTGAACAACTTACTATGGAAAAATTAGGTCCCCACAATATCACTTATCCAGAAGTATTTGACCACGATCTGGCAACCCATGTGGTGACCGGAGTGCTGTATGGGGCACAGGCTTTCTTTATTTTCGATCGCGAGTTCTCCTCTTCTGATAGCAAGCAGGAAGTTCACGGAGATTTGACAGTAGCTGTAAAAAAAATACCAACATTTAGCATTGAAGGGAAAGGAAAGGTTAATATTAATGACAATGACAAGGACAAATTAGAAAAGATCAGCTGCACGTTCCATGGGGACTTCGCCTTAACAAACAATCCCTCTACATATCTAGAGGCTATTGATATCTATAAAAGTCTCCCATCGCTCATCAGTAGTAATGGAGAGAAGGTAGTTCCTGTGAAGGTCTGGCTATATCCGCTGAAGAACCTGAATTCTGGAGCCTCTCAGCTGTTGCGCAGCATTTCGAGCATTCTGATAGAAGATCTTCAATCTGTAATAGAGGAGCTAAATGATATCAACATGCATTGTAATGATATGCTGACCAAGCCAGCTGCAGTACACTTCCCCAAGGTCAAGCATAAAATTCAGCGATTCAAAAATGTATGCTTGCAATACAGGCTCATCTTCCAGAATGACCTTGCTAGAGCTCTGCCCACTATTCGTGCAGGAGAAGAAGAGGAGAGTGTGCTAGTGGACATTTTAACTGCAAAAGAGCGGTCCCCATTTAATACTCAGCAACTCAGTGAATTTATGGAAGAGACGCAGGATGAGATAAATAATCTTAGCTACTGCCTTAATTTACTGCTGGAGTCCAAGCAAGTTCAAGTTGTGTTCTCTGAAAACCAACTCAACCAAGTGTTGCTGGATCCTAAGTTTGAGTCTGTGGTTTCATTTAATTTGCCTCTAATGCAAGAAGAAGAGTTATACTTAAAAGAGCTAAAATACTGGCTTGAGTCCCATTATAAGGAGCAAACCTCCAGTCCAACCTCCATCAGCCTTAAATGTATGGAGAAAAGTTGGTTAACAGGACTTGATATAAATAAAACAAGAACATACGTGAAAGAGTTCACCGACTTTGTACAAAATAATACCTTGAATAAGAAGATATGCTTTATTGTATCTTCAGTTTCAGCTCCAAGTAATCAAAAGGCTGCAGTTCCAGGGCCCTCCATTTACTTGTATGAACAGGGTGTTCTGAAAAGTACAGCGTTCCACCCACCTCGACTGGATGCCCCCAAGGTAGACAGACTATCTGAAGACTGTGTACTGGTTACGTGTGCAGAATGCCCTTCAGGAGTTGATGCAATATTGAAAAATAGGGTGGAGTACAGGCAGATGGGCGAAGAGAGCTGGACATTAATGGAAAGCAAGGATAGAAACAACACCATCAATGTAACTGCTCTACAACCTAACACCTCATACGAGTTCAGGCAGTCAGCAGTAACGGCTCGATGGGTGACCCTACCAAGTGACCCCACCAACATCATATCAATGAATGCAACATGGAATTTGATAAGCCTGATTGAACAGCTGCATTCCAGTTTCCTGAAGGTACCCAAGAAGATAAGTAAATATAATATTGAATTTTTGCAAGAGCCTAAGGAGAAAACTGAGTGCCAATCTGCGACTGCCACTTTTGACCAAGAAAGCCCAAACTTGTGCAAGTTTCGTTTGTGTAAGAGGACGAATACATATGCTGATTATGACTTTCTCACAACTAAAGGTAAGCAACCAAAGTACAGTCACTATCTTAAAAAGCCTTGGGCAAAAAATGCAATACTGGAACATTGATAGAGCAATTGACTAACATTATGGCTGGTACTGATACAAAGAACAATAGAATGTTTTCTTTTGTAGCAGTAATGGTAGCAGGCTAAGATACCTCCAGACACAACTGAGTTCATTACATGTTGTCCTCAAAGTAAAAGTAAAAGTAGCAGAGGTTTTTCTTCTTAGTTGTAATAAAGGGATCAGTCCTGTAGCTGTGGTTCCTTGGACTACAACATCATCTTTTTCTTCGTCGTGTGCCCTTACCCCTTTCATCTGTATTGATCTTCTGATAAAGTCTTGGTAGACAGTCATGCTTGGCCCAGAGGCAGCTATTCTGTCACACACTGCTTAGACACACCTGCTGATGCACCGGTGCGGACTGACCTTACCACGCAGGCATACTAGGGACTTCTATCACCTCTGTGCAGTCCTCTCTGCAGACAATGTTTGCCCCATTATCAGATTATCAGTGTTGCTGGTAACTTATTCAAGAGCCTCAGGAGTAATCTACAGCAAATCCAGCAGTTTAAAACATCTAAAATCTGAGGCAAACCCATTGAATCCCACCAATAATTTCCTAGTCCTCAGTGAAACCTCGAGATTTCACTTGTAAATATGAAGTGTGACAAGCCTTTAAAAAAGTTAAACTTGTGTTCTTCACCATTTCACCTCACACTAGACAGTGACACAAAGGGAGCTGGGGTGTAACCTGCATTTCCTGATTAGCCATCTCTGCTAGGAGGGAGGGGTGGAGTGGTCACTCACACCTGAAAGGACTGTGCCTGCCTCTGACAATGCCGGCTCCAACCCCCTGCTGTGTGTCTGATGCCTTGCCTGGGCAAGGCAGGATTTCACAAGTAGGTGTGAGTCCCCTTTGAAGAAAGGTGACTTCAAAGACTAACATGGGTATAAGAAGGGCACCCAAACCTACAGACTTTAGAAACACTTCTGGAACCAAGAGGAACCCCTGCCTGGAGAAGAGCTGATAGCTGAGGAAGAAGTGCTGCCCTGCCTGTGATTGTGCTTTGTGGAGCTTTCCTGCAGTGCTGCGTCTGCCAGAGTAAGAGGGCAAAGACTGGACTTTGTGTGCCTTCCATCTTGTGAAGAAATCTCCAAGGGCTTGAGTTAGAGCTTGCCTCCTGTTGTTTGAAGTCTCAGGGACAGCAAAGACTTCTCTCTGCCAGCACCTGGAGTCTCTGGAGAGACTCCTGCTCTGACAAGTGGTGCCCTATCCAGTCCCTGGGCAATTGAAAGAAAAGCTGGTGGAAATCCAAGGAAATCGACTTCGGACGACTCCGGAACGCCGCCGCTGCTGAATCTGGTAACGCCGCCTGCACCTGACGCCGTGACTTTCGCTGGAACGCGACGCTCTTCGCAGGCCCGACGCCGCTGCAGCCCCGCTGAAGTCCGCGGCTCCGTGGAAGTCGCCGCACCCCGTCATGACCGACACCGCTTGAAGCGCGAGGATTCAACGTTTCGCACAGACGCCGCGATTCCCGACTTTGCGCATCGGCTTGTTTTCACTCTTCACCAAAGGTACTGTACGTGGGGGTCTACACGACTCTGTGTCCGGCGCCGCTATTGTCGGCTTGTTGGGAATGACTCCGTCACGACGCTGTGTTAACATCTCATCGAAGCATTTTTGTTTCTAAGCGCTATTTTTTAGTTTAATCTCTAAAAATTCATAACTTGACTTGTGTATGTCGGATTTTTGTCGTTTTGGTCTTGTTTTGTTTAGATAAATATTTCCTATTTGTCCAAACTGGTGTTGTGTCATTTTGTAGTGTTTTCATTAATTTACTTTGTGTGTTGGTACAAATACTTTACACCTAGCGCTCTGAAGTTAAGCCTACTGCTCTGCCAAGCTACCAAGGGGGTAAGCAGGGGTTAGCTGAGGGTGATTCTCTTTTACCCTGACTAGAGTGAGGGTCCTTGCTTGAACAGGGGGTAACCTGACTGTCAACCAAAGACCCCATTTCTAACATTGGTGATCAGCATTTGGGATTTGGACTTGTATTTGTGCTTGACATACGGTAATTGAGTGTACACTACTGTTTGAGTTCAGACCACTACGAGACCACATACTACTAGTCCTGTGATTTTAGTTTTTTTCTATTTGGACTGTTTTTGCTCAGCATTCATTTTTTTTCTTGCTGATTCCTTGATTGACTTTCTTTGGAACTTCATTTGGGAACTTGTTTTTCTGCCTTTGGAACTTTACACTTGTTTTTGAATCTTCATCATGTACCATGCTGGAGATGCATCAGTTAGAGCTGACTTTGACCTTGAGAAATTGGAGAGTTATACCAAAGCTCAGTTGAAGCAGTTCTGTAAAAGTTTTGACTGTCCCATTAAGAGCTCATCCAGGAAGGAGGAGCTGCAAAAGGCGCTGCGGGCCTGGGTGACAGCCAAGAGCACTGAAGGGCACACAGAGGATGAGGGAGATGAGGAGGATGAGGAAGAGTGTTTAGTACACAATGGTATTGTGGGTGGGCCTGTTATGTCCAGGGAGAAGGTCTCCAGGGCAGGTAGCAGTGTCTCATCCAAGGGTCTGACACCTGAGGAGATACAGGACAGACAGGCAGAAAGGGAGTACCAATTGGAGCAGAGGAGGCTAGCCCTTGAGGAGCGGAAGCTAGCAATGGCTCATGAGCTTAGCTTGAGAGAGATGGATCATAGAAGCCAGTCCAGTAGAGATGGTGGCAGCAATCCTACAGTGCAGCCTGAGAGAATGGTACACATCCCAAAAGACCTTGTGAGGGATTATAAGAGGGAGGATGATATCTACTTGTGGTTCAAGGGTTATGAGTCAGCTCTCCACATGAACTTGGTCCCTGAAGCTCATTGGGAGGCAGCCCTGTGGAAGCATTTTGAGGCAGAGGGGAGGGACACACTGACAGCCTTAGGGGATGCTCAGGATCTCACCTACCCTGTCATGAAGGAGGCCTTACTCACCAGGTATGGTCTCACCCCTGAGCAGTACAAGAAGAAGTTTAGATCCTACAAGAGAAAGGAATCCCACACATGGTTGGAATGTGTTGATTCTTTTTGCAGGTCACTGGATGGTTTGGTGAAGGGCAGTAAGGTAAACACGTATGAGGGGCTTTACAATTTAATTGCTTGGGAGCACTTGTACAGTTTATGTTTTCCAGAGCTGCGCCAGAACCTCATTGACAGCAAGCTGACTGACCCCAGGAAGCTTGCGCAGGAAGCGGACCGCTGGAAGAGCACCAGGGTCCAAAAGAGGTATGGGGGAGACCACGCCAAGGGTGGGCAGGGTCCCTCTCAGAAGAAAGGGGGGGTAAGGGCAAACAGGGGGAGTTCTCTAAAGGGCCCCAAACTGATTCCCAGGGTAAGGATTCCCAACCCCCCAGTGAAAAGAAGCCATGGTTGTCCAAAGGGAAGCCAGTGGCAGGTGGTCCCCCACGTAAGTGTTATGCACGTGACCAGGTGGGTCATGTGAGGGGGGAACCCAAATGCCCCAAAAGTACACCGGCACCCACTGGTGCACCGTCCCAGGGTTTAGCCAGTGTAGCGCTTGGGGAGGAGTTGCTTTCAGGTGGGTGGGAACCAGCAGAAATGACCCTTGTCTCACTAGGGGACAGTGAGATGGTCACGAGAAACCTAGTGCCTGATAACACTAAGAAGTACAGGCAATGGGTGACCATCAATGGACAGAGGGTGGAGGCTCTGAGAGACACAGGAGCCAGTGTGACTATAGTGAGGAGTCACCTGGTGTCTGAAGAGCAGATTGATCCCCGGATACTTCACCAAGTAGTTGCGGTAGACAACTCTGAGCGCCTGTGCAGAGTGGCGCAGGTTCCCTTTGAATGGGGGGATCTCAGGTTCCTGGAAAGTAGCTGTGAGTCCAACCATGCCTGTTGATTGTTTGCTAGGTAACGACCTGGAGGATTCCCCTTGGAAGGAGGTGGAACACATGCCTCACTTGGAGATGTTGGGTCTGCCTGGGTGGGTATGCGTATCCACCCGGTCTATGGCAGCCAATCAGGGTAGTCAAGACCCCCGGAGCCTGAAACAGTGGCCCAGGAGACCGCCAAGAAGAGGAAGGGCAGGGGGCACGGGAAACCGGCCCCAGAAGTTCCCACGGTCCGGGAGGAGGTGGAGCCTGAGAGTGATGCCCCGGAGCCTACAGGGGAACAGGTGGCTGAACTGGGGGAAGTCCCTGAGCTGTCGCAGTAGCAGCAGGAAGGGGGGCCCACCAGGGAAGCATTCTGTGCAGCACAGAAGTCATGCCCTAATTTGGAGGGTTTGCGGCAGCAGGCGGCAGACCAGGTGGCTGGTAAGGAGCCAGGATCACACCTTATTTATTGGGAGGATGAACTTCTGTATAGCGAGCCTAAGGTTCCTGAGCCTGGGTCAGCCCGTGTGCTGGTGGTACCCCAGTGCTTCAGGGCCTTCCTACTTGGGTTGGCTCATGATGTGCCTTTAGCTGGACATTTGGGGCAGGACAGGACCTTTGAGAGGCTTGTCACCCACTTTTACTGGCCCCTAATACGCAGGCACTCAGATGCACATTGCAGGTCTTGTCAGACTTGTCAGGCAAGTGGCAAGAGTGGGAGGAAATGTAAAGCTCCCCTCCAGCCTTTGCCTGTTGCCAGTACTCCCTTTGAACGGGTAGGAATTGACATTGTGGGGCCTCTGGATCCCAAGACAGCCCTGTGCAACAGGTTCATCCTGGTCTTGGTGGACCATGCCACACAGTACCCAGAAGCCATTCCTCTAAGGACGGTCACTGCCCCCGTGGTGATGCCTTGATGGGAGTTTTTACCCGCATGGGGTTCCCCAAGGAAGTGGTATCTGATAGAGGTACAAACTTCATATCCACCTATATGAAGTCTCTGTGGAAGGTGTGTGGGGTAACCTACAAGTTCACCACTCCCTACCGCCCCCAAAGTAATGGTCTGGTCTGGAAAGGCATGATTCAGGGCCTATCAGAGCCCTTGAGGCGTAAGTGGGACATCCTCTTGCCATGCCTTCTGTTCGCTTACAGGGAGGTGCCTCAAAAGGGACTTGGCTTTAGCCCCTTTGAGCTCATCTATGGCCACCCTGTGAGGGGACCGCTCAGTCTGGTGAAGGAGGCTTTGGAGAAAGCTCCTAGTAAATCACCCCAGGATGTATTTAGCTACATGCTGGCACTAAGAAACCAGACTGCCCGCTTCAGGAGTCTTGCTCAGGAGAACCTAGAAGCAAGCCAGGAGGATATGAAACGGTGGTATGACCAGAATGCCACTCTGGTTGAGTTTCAGCCTGGACAAAAAGTGTGGGTCATGGCACCAGTGGAGCCTAGCTCTCTCCAAGATAAGTGGACTGGGCCTTTTGAGGTGGTGGAAAGAAAGAGCGAGGTCACCTATCTGATAGACTTGCAATCCCCCAGGAACCCTTTGAGGGTCCTACATGTCAACCGTCTCAAACCACACTTTGAGCGAACTGAGCTATCCATGCTCCTAGCGACAGATGACGGGGTGGAGGAAGAGAGTGAGCCTCTTCCTGACCTCCTGTCTGCAGGAGAGAAAGATGGGTCTGTGGAGGGAGTGATCCTCTCCCCCTTCCTGACTGAGGAACAGCAGAGGGACTCTCGCCACGTGTTGGGACAGTTTGCCTCGCTGTTTTCCCTGATCCCAGGAGTCACACACCTGTGCACACATGATGTGGACACTGGCGACAGTACACCTGTTAAACATAAGGTTTACAGGGTGACTGACATGGTCAGGGCTTGCATTAAGGAGGAACTCTCCAAAATGTTAACCCTCGGGGTCATTGAGCACTCAAGCAGTCCTTGGGCCAGCACAGTGGTATTGGTCCCAAAGGCTGCTGCTCCTGGGGCCACTCCAGAACTTAGGTTCTGTGTGGACTACCAAGGTCTCAATGTGGTCAGCAAGACTGACGCACACCCCATTCCCCGAGCTGATGAGCTCATTGTTCGGTTAGGAGCTGCCAAGTATCTCAGTACGTTTGATTTAACATCTGGTACTGGCAGATTGCCTTAACTGAGGGGGCAAAGGAGCGATCAGCATTTTCTACCCCAGATGGGCACTTCCACTTCAACGTGATGCCCTTTGGGATAAAGAATGCCCCTGCCACCTTTCAGAGGTTGGTCAACCAGGTGTTGGCAGGACTGGATGAGTTCAGTGCCGCCTACCTGGATGACATTGCTGTGTTTAGTTCCAAATGGGAGGAACACCTGCAACACCTCTGGAGAGTGTTAGAGGCCCTGCAGAAGGCAGGCCTCACTATTAAGGTGAGCAAGTGTCAAATAGGGCAGGGTTCTGTGGTGTACTTAGGACACAATGGTGGGGAGTGGCCAGGTGGCACCCCTACAGCCTAAGATTGACACGATTCTGGCTTGGGAGCCTCCCAAGACCCAGACTGAAGTGAGAGCCTTTTTAGGTCTCACAGGATATTACCGGAGGTTTTTTAAGGGGTATGGTACCATTGTTACCCCCTTAACTGAGTTGACTTCTAAGAAGCAACCCAAGAAAGTGATCTGGACAGAGGCTTGCCAGAACGCTTTTGATGCACTGAAGGCTGCCATGTGCATTTGTTCTGCAAACAGATGCCTCAGAGCATGGTATTGGAGCAGTACTCTCACAGCTTAATGAAGAGGGCCTAGATCAACCCGTAGCCTTCATTAGCAGGAGGTTACTACCCAGGGAACGTAGGTGGAGTGCCATAGAACGTGAAGCGTTTGCTGTGGTCTGGGCACTGAAAAAGCTAAGACCCTACTTGTTTGGGACTCACTTCCGAGTTCGGACCGACCACAGGCCCCTCAGATGGTTAATGCAGATGAGGGGTGAGAATCCAAAACTGTTGAGGTGGTCCATTTCCCTACAGGGGATGGACTTTACGGTGGAACATCGTCCTGGTACAGAGCACGCCAGTGATGATGGTCTGTCCAGGTTCTTCCGCCTTAGTGATGAGAACTCCCATGAGGTTGGGTAGTTGCTCCCCACTTTTAGCTGGGGGGGACACATGTTAGACTTTTCATCCTTGGCGTGGTCTCCCTTAACTTTTTGCCTCTGTTCCCCAGGTTGTTGATGTGTGCTGGACTCTGATTTTACTGTTTTTGTTACTTTAGGCACTTTACCACTGCTAACCAGTGCTAAAGTGCAAGTGCTCCTGTTTAAAATGTGTACGTAATTGGTTTTCCATGATTGGCATATTTGTTTTACTGTTAAGTCCCTATTAAAGTGCACTAGAGGTGCCCAGGCCTGTAAATCAAATGTTACTAGTGGGCCTGCAGCACTGATTGTGCCACCCACACAAGTAACCCTGTAATCATGTCTCAGACCTGCCACTGCAGTGTCTGTGTGTGTATTTTTACACTGTAAATTCGACTTGGCAAGTGTACCCACTTGCCAGGCCTAAACCTTCCCTTTTCTTACATGTAAGGCACCCTAAGGTAGGCCCTACGTAGCCCCAATGGCAGGGTGCAGTGTATGGATAAGGTAGGACATATAGCAATGTGGTTTATATGTCCTGACAGTGAAATACTGCCAATTTAGTTTTTCACAGTTGCAAGGCCTGTCTCTCTCATAGGATAATATGGGGGCTACCTTTAAATATGATTAAAGTGTAGATTCCCCTAGAGAGTAGATGGACATGTGGAGTTTGGGGTCCCTGAACTCACAATTTAAAAATACATCTTTTAGTAAAGTTGATTTTAAGATTGTGCGTTTGAAAATGCCACTTTTAGAAAGTGAGCATTTTCTTGCTTAAACCGTTCTGTGACTCTGCCTTGTTTGTGGATTCCCTGTCTGGGTCAGCTTGACAGTTGGGTTGTTTTTCACCTCACACTAGACAGTGACACAAAGGGAGCTGGGGTGTAACCTGCATTTCCTGATTAGCCATCTCTGCTAGGAGGGAGGGGTGGAGTGGTCACTCTCATCTGAAAGGACTGTGGGGGTCATTCCAACCCTGGGGGTCGGTGTTAAAGCGGCGGCCAACCCGCCAACAGGCTGGCGGTAAAAAAAATGGAATTCAGACCCTGGCGGGAACCGCCAACACAGCCCGCCACTTTAAACACTCCGACCGCCACGGCGGGACACACAAACAGCGCGGCGGTCACCGCCAACAGGCAGGCGGCAGACAATGTACCGCCCACCCTATCACGACTCACCAATCCGCCACCTTTTCCGGGGCGGGAGCACCGCCGATAAAAACACGGCGGAAACAGACTACGAACGGGAAAACGCTCACCTCTATACACTCCACGAGGAATCTGGACAGCATGGAACCCGAATTAAACATCCTACCAGCTATTGTCTACCTGCTCTTCTACCAGGAGCACGAACGCCGGCGCAGACGACAACGGTGAGTACTGCACCTACGACACTGGGGAGGTGGAAAGGTTATGGGCACACACATACGCGATATACCCACCCCCCCCACACCCCTCTCCCCCAAATACCTACACACCAATGCAGAGCAACAAGTCAGAGTGACACCCCCAAACCCCCCGGAATAAAGCAAAGACAAAATAAAATGATCATTAAAATAGAAGTATATTATAGCTCAAATGAAGTAATGTGAAATATGAAATGTGAAATATACATATTAAATAAAGAACATAGTTAAAAAGATATACATAGGCTATAAGTCCTGCACATTTTGCCAAAGTTCCATCGTTCGTGGGCCAATGTGCACAAACACATGGGCAAAGCCCACACACAAGACCATATTCCATTAGAGAGAACACTGCTGGGGCATCAGATGATAAACTACAGGCACCTCAGGGGGAAGGGAAGGGGGGGCACCTCAGCCACATGAGTCCACCACGCCAGATCCACGAGGGGCCTCCATACCCACTGTACCATCCTGGGGAGTGCAAAGCCACAGTCTCTCAAGTGGATAACAGTCGGTGGCTTGCCCACTGTTACATCCTGGGGAGTGCAAAGCCACAGTCCATCAGGTGGATTACAGACTCCACTGGTCATGGAGGAGGCATGGTGGCCAGAGTGCTTCGTGAAGCCCTGCTCGACACAGAACCGGCACTGCCAATGGGCCAGCGGTGCTTGACAGGAAGGGCCCAGCGGAGCGGTGCTTGTGATGAAGGGCCCCGCGGAGCGGTGCTTGACAGGAAGGGCCCAGCGGAGCGGTGCTTGACAGGAAGGGCCCAGCGGAGCGGTGCTTGTGATGAAGGGCCCAGCGGAGCGGTGCTTGACAGGAAGTGCCCAGCGGAGCGGTGCTTGTGATGAAGAGCCCAGCGGAGCGGTGCTTGTGATGAAGGGCCCAGCGGAGCGGTGCTTGACAGAAAGGGCCTAGCGGAGCGGTGCTTGTCTTGGCAGGGCCCTGTTCAGCGGTGCTTCTCACAGCGGCCCCTGTTCAGCAGTGCTTCTCACAGCGGCCCCTGTTCAGCGGTGCTTCTCACGGCGGCCCCTGTTCAGCGGTGCTTGTCTTGGCGGGGCCCTGTTCAGCAGTGCTTCTCACAGTGGCCCCTGTTCAGCGGTGCTTGTCTTGTGTTTCTAGGGAACCAGACCTGGCCAATACTTCCCGCTCAGTCGCCATCCGACCTATCGGTTGCGGGGCCCTCCTGTGATGGAGTCCTGGGCCCGTGTGTGCCCTCCGTCACACCCGGAATGGGACTGGTGGGGCCCTCCTGGTCAGGTCGCCTGCTGCCTGACTTGTCTGCCCTGCTGCCCTTGCCCTCCTTCGCTGAATCTCTGGTGCCCTTGCCACCCTTTGTTGATGTGCCAGGTGAGGGGGTAAGGCTACTGTCCTTGGTGGCAGCCGTCTCAGGCTTGTCGCGCTGGCCCTTTGTTTTCTTGGTCCTCTTCCCAGGGGGTGGCCCCTTGCTGCTGGCCGATGTTCCTGCCCTAGGAGCTGGTGGACTCCAATAGCCCTGCACTATGGTCCTAGTAGATGCAGGGCTGGTGGTGGCTGAGGTGCTGTTTGGACTCGTACGAGATGGAGGGGGTGGGTCAGGTGATGCAAAGAGGTCAATTTTGGAGAGGAAAAACTTTTTAGGAGCAATGGGAAGGGTAGGTGCAGTGGGTATGGGAGTGGAGGAAGAGGATGTGGTTGTAGGAGAGTCAAGTGTGCTGTCTTTGGGTGCAGGTGCTTGTGACGGAGGCTGTCGTGAGGTGGATGGCTGTTGGGTGGGTTGCTGCCTGCGTTTGTGTGGTTTGGAAGAGGGGGTGACAGACACAGTGGGAGAGGACACAGGGGACGTGTAAATGGCAGTGGGGGTGGTGACTGCACGTGTGCGGACTGGTCTGGAGGGTGTGCTGGTGATGGACGTACTGGCTGATGGGGGTGTGCATGCAGGTGTGAGTGGAGACGTCACAGGGAGGGAGGAGGGAGACGAGGAGGTGGGGGACACAGAGGAGGTAGTGACTGTTGGCATGTCTGCATCTGGATGTTGCTTGGGCGAATGCTTGTGTGATCTGTGGTGCTTATGTCTGGATGAGCTGCCCTTGGGTGTTGAGGTGTGTGCAGGCTGGTCTGATGGTGTGGATGGGATAGGCAGAGGAACAGGGGACTCGGACTGGGTGGAGGGAGGTTGAAGAGGGAGGCTGGAGACAGGGACAATGGCTGCCGTCAGTGCTGAGGCCAGAGCGTTGAGCGATCGCTGATGGGCAGCCTGACCCGAATGAAGGCCCTCCAGGTATGCATTGCTCCGATGCACCTCCCTTTCTACACCCTGGATGGCATTCAAAAGGGTAGACTGCCCAACAATGATGGTCCTCAGGAGGTCAATGACCTCCTCACTGAGGGCAGCAGGGGTAACTGGGCCAGGGCCTGAGGTGCCTGGGGCGAAGGAGATGGCCGGCTTCCTGGCCGAGCGGGCACGGGCCGAACGCTGAGGGGCTGCTGGGAGGGCGGAGCTGGTGCGCTGGGTGGCGGCTGTACCTGTTGTAGCGGTGGGCACGGATGTTGCCGCCACCGCAAGGGAGCTCCCTTCCGAGGACGTGTCGGTGTCGCTGACGTCTCCACGGGTCCCCGTTGTGGAGCCCCCCTCGCCCTCCGTCTCACTGGTCAACTCCGAGTCGGTTGCATGGCCCTCCGGGGCCATGTGAGATGCAGCTCCCTCGTGCGCCGGTGCCACTTCTCCTCCGCCTGATGATGCTAATGCACACATGAACAGGAAGACAAAGAAAATGGGGGGGGGAGAAATAAAGACAGGTTGAGTGCATGCATTCAGACACAGAAGCCCCCTGCACTACGCCGCGCACTCGGGGTGCACTACTCAAATATTGTGACATGGCCTACAGGTCTATGGACCAAAAAATGCACACATAGGTGAGGCCGGACCATGGATAGCTGTACATAGCACCCTACAGAGGTGGGGGGCGGGGGCACAGGGCCATGCCTAACGGAGGGGCCTAACCTACAGAAAGCGCCCTGGCCTAGAGATAGCCACAGCCCTCCTCCCCCACCCAGACACCTCCACTGCACGCAAAGATAGCAGAATGTGCTGATACTCACCCCCTTGTGTCTGCTGTGATGTCCTCACGCGCCCATCCAAATCGGGGTAGGCCACCGCCAGGATCCGGGACATCAGGGGGGTCAAGGTACGACTGGCACCCCTCCTACGTTGGGAAGCCATCCCCAGCAGAGCCTCGGCGGTCTTTCTGCTCCCGCGGCGGATGTCCTCCCACCTCTTGCGGCAGTGGGTGCCCCGTCTGTTGTGGACCCCCAGGGCCCGGACGTCCTTGGCGATGGCACGCCAAATTTCGATCTTCTGATGGGCGCTGACCTATGTGACATGTACAGGGTGGGAAAAGAAATATCATCACTTTTCTGCATGGTCGCTGTGAGTGGCCCCCCTCCCCAACCTTGCCATGTGGCACATGCTCTCATCTGTCGTGCGTTGCACTCCTCATTCGCTCCCCTCCCCACCATCTTACATCCACCCCACTCAACACAGGCATAGCCCATACTACCTGCTCCCTGTGTACTTACCTGTTGGTCTGGAGGACCGTAGAGTAGCGCATACTGGGGGAGGACCCCATCAACAAGTTTCTCCAATTCCTCAGATGTGAAGGCAGGGGCCCTTTCCCCAGTCGCAGCAGCCATTGTATCTCCCAGACCGAGGTCACAGCAGCACTTGCAGTATAGGTCCTCTCCTGTGGATGATCAGGTCTCGAGTGATTAAGCAGTTAGAAAATGGCGGTCACGGCTGCGGCGGTGCGTACCGCGGCGGTGCGTACCGCGACCGCCGGCGCACATCGTCATTGGCTCCTGAAACCCATAGGGTTCAATGTTAACCAATGCGGCTTAGCACAGCAGCCCTCCCAGTTCCCCTGTTTCCCTGGGCCTCTGTCCCCTGGACGGTGTGCCCACTACCACTGCCTCCAGGTCCCTGTTGTTGTTGGGGTGGTGGGTCAACCTGGGTGCCCTGTAGTGGTGGACACACCGCTGATTGACATGTCCTGGAGACAGAGGCATGGGCCCGCTGGGTGGGAGCTGTGCTTATGTTCCCAGAGGGGGTTGGGTCTGCTGTAGCCTGTGGCTGTCTGAGGGGAACCGACTGTCCCGAGGTCCCCGATGGTCCGGGCTGGTCATCTGGGTCCAGGGAGACAGAGCTGCTGTCATCACTGGGGGCCTCTTCTGGGGGTGGGATGGACATCTCTGGACCCTCTGTGGCGGTGTGGTGGCGTTCGGGTCCTGCAGGGGTATAAGGGTATGGTTATTGCTTCTGTGCGTGGCATTTCCTGTGGTGGGTGGGTGACCGTGTACCAAAGTGCAGGCATTCCCTTGTGGGGGCTTTTGTGAGGGTGGCTTGTGGGGGTGATGTGTGTGTGCAGTGGGCATGCTTTGGTGATGGGTGTCCATGCTTTGTGGATGCATGCAGGGCTTGGTGTTGGGATGAGTGGGTTGTGATGGTGAGCCATTTGCAAGGAGTTGGTGTGATGGGGGTGGGGGTGAGGGTGGCGGTATGATTTGGCATGCAGGTGGGGTGGGGGGAAGAAGTAGTTAAGATTAGACTAACCAGTCCTCCAGATACTCCTGCGAGGCCCTCAGGATGCAGGATGTGCAAGACTTCCTCCTCCCATGCTGTGAATTCTGGGGGAGTAGGTGGGGGTCCGCCGCCAGTCTTCTGCACTGCTATGTTGTGCCTTGATACCATGGAACGCACCTTCCCCCGTAGGTCGTTCCAGCGCTTCCTGATGTCATCCCGATTGCGTGGATGCTGTCCCACAGCGTTGACCCTGTCGACTATCCTTTGCCATAGCTCCATCTTCCTAGCAATTGTGGTGTGCTGCACCTGTGCCCCGAAGAGCTGGGGCTCTACACAAACTATTTCCTCCACCATGACCCTGAGTTCTGCGTCAGAGAACCTGGGGTGTCTTTGGGGTGCCATGGGGTGGTGTGGATGAGGTGAGGGATGTTGTATGTGTTGTAGAGTGTGGTGTGTGTGGTGGTGTATGGTGTTTTGTGCGTGGGAATTGTGTGGGTGATGTTTGGATTTGCCTCTGTGTGATGGTCTACTCTAAGCAGTGCTGTCTCTCTCTGTCCTTCAGTCGCTATTGTGGTCGTAAGGGTTTGTGGGTGATGTGGGTGTGTGTTTTATATTTAATTGGGTGTGTGGGAGTGTTGTGTGTATGTGTATCAGGTGTGTGTATTTCAAATTGTCCAATGTGGTAGTGTTTTGTAAGGGTGTGTGAATTTTGACCGCAGCGATGTGTACCACCAATGGATTACCGCGGTTGAAAGACCGCCGCGTGGATTCGTGGGTCGGAATGGAATGGGTGTATTTCTGTTGGCGTGACGGTGGAGGTTTCGTCATCTCCAGTTTTTCGCTGACCTTTGGTGAGGCGGAGTTTTGTGGATGTCGGGTTTTTGGCGGTTTGCCAGTTGCGGGTCAGAATGACCGTGGCGGCTTACCGCGGCCACGGCGCTGTTATGGCGGTCTTCTGACCGGCGGTAAGCACCTTTTACCGCCGAGGTCAGAATGACCCCCTGTGTCTGCCTCTGACAATGCAGACTCCAACCCCTGGTGTGTGTCTGAGGCCTTGCCTGGTCAAGACAGGATTTCACAAGTAGGTGTGAGTCCCCTTTGAAGAAAGGTGACTTCAAAGACTAAAATGGGTATAAGAAGGGCACCCAAATCTACAGACTTTAGAAACACTTCTGGAACCAAGAGGAACCTCTGCCTGGAGAAGAGCTGATAGCTGAGGAAGAAGTGCTGCCCTGCCTGTGACTGTGCTTTGTGGAGCTTTCCTGCAGTGCTGCTTCTGCCAGAGTAAGAGGGCAAAGACTGGACTTTGTGTGCTTTCCATCTTGTGAAGAAATCTCCAAGGGCTTGAGTTAGAGCTTGCCTCCTGTTGTTTGAAGTCTCAGGGACAGCAAAGACTTCTCTCTGCCAGCACCTGGAGTCTCTGGAGAGACTCCTGCTCTGACAAGTGGTGCCCTATCCAGTCCCTGGGCCCTTGAAAGAAAAGCTGGTGAAAATCCAAGGAAATCGACTTAGTGTGACTCCGGAACGACGCCGCTGCTGAATCTGGTAACGCCGCCTGCACCTGACGCCGTGACCTTCGCTGGAACGCGACGCTCTTCGCAGGCCCGACGCCGCTGCAGCCCCGCTGAAGTCCGCGACTCCGTGGAAGTCACCGCACCCCGTCGTGACCGACGCCGCTCGAAGCGCGTGGATTCAATGTTTCGCACAGACGCCGCGATCCCCGACTTTGCGCATCAGCTTGTTTTCACTCTTCACCAAAGGTACTGTACTTGGGGGTCTACACGACTCTGTCCGGCGCCGCTGGTGTTGGCTTGTTGGGAATGACTCCGTCACGACGCTGTGTTAACATCTCATCGAAGCATTTTTGTTTCTAAGCGCTATTTTTGAGTTTAGTCTCTAAAAATTCTTAACTTGACTTGTGTATGTCGGAGTTTTGTCGTTTTGGTCTTGTTTTGTTTAGATAAATATTCCCTATTTTTGCAAACTGGTGTTGTGTCATTTTGTAGTGTTTTCATTAATTTACTGTGTGTGTTGGTACAAATACTTTACACCTAGCGTTCTGAAGTTAAGCCTACTGCTCTGCCAAGCTACCAAGGGGGTAAGCAGGGGTTAGCTGAGGGTGATTCTCTTTTACCCTGACTAAAATGAGGGTCCTTGCTTGAACAGGGGGTAACCTGACTGTTAACCAAAGACCCTATTTCTAACAAGGGCATTTTCGAACAGTGCACATGCCCGTTAGCTTTAGTATCTTGGTAGTCATTCAAATGCTATTTCTATGTATAACACTATGATTTCCCTACCACTGCCTAGTATCTCGCCAAATAGTCAAGCCACTGTCTCCCCTCTCTATTATGATTAGCATTCAGCAGCTGCAATTAATTCACTCATCTTTGGCTCCAATAATTAATTAAGAGAATACCTATTAATAGACCTCTTCCTTGTATCCACCCTTCAAACATAAGTTAATCATCTGTGGCCTGGTATCTATCTGTTGACTGTATACAGTGGAGTATTGGAGTCTCATAAAAAGTAAACAGGTGAACAAGATTTTGTGCTGATCGTCCTCAGCATTTGTGGTTGACCCCGCAAGGTAGGGTCTGACCTGAGTCAAAGGCAGAAATGAATGGAGGTGATTTTAAACTCCTCCTTGTCTGTGTATACAAGCTCTATTACTGTGATGTTGGATTTGTGTGGGGTGAGTCTCGTGTAACTCGTCCTGGGCTTAGAATGCATGTGAGGGAAACATGATAAATTATAGACTTACTGGAGCACCTGAAAATAGTGTTCAAGTGTTTTTAAGGTTTGCTTTTTCATGGAAAATAAATGTCCCTGAATAGTGATTTTAATCATGAATCCATTGAGGTAATACATAATTAGCATGAAATCAGATTAAATGAGTTTACAATAATGTTCAAAAGTGTGTTTATTTACATATTTTAGTTAGAACATATTTTGCTGAAATCTCTATGTCGTTTGTTGCTAACTCTTGTCTCTTCCCCCTCTCTACCCGATGCTCTGTGTATTTTACTTCCACAGCTCTGCAGAGCGAAGTCACATTAATTTTCCCAAAAGTGCATGTATTGTGAATGAACTTTCTAGTATTCCTTTTGTTGCAAGTGCTCAGTGCTGTATGCTGGGGTTAGCACCATTCCACTTGTGTTTAGTCTATTGTTTTGAAATGTTGCATATTAGTTGAACTTCTTGTGACAAAGTGATCCCAAATATGCTTGACGCTTTCTTAGAAATGGGATAGTGATATTTTGGATGGCAATTCATACTCTGATCTGATCAATATTACATACTGTCAGTCTTGACATGATGACTTCAGTTTTCTCTCATTTTAATTGCAAGAATTTTGTATAAGAACCCCTTGGTTTTGGGGGTGAGCCAGATGACTTTTCTGTTCTACTGTGGATTTTGTTTCAGAAAAGCCATTCTTCCTTTTTGTTCCTCTAGGGATGCTGACTGATGTCTTAATGATTTTGATGTTCATTTGGGGCTTAGAATAATTCTGCTTTCTGATTATGGACTCTGCACTCGAGCCTCCAGGGAAGTTTATTTCTGTACCACTTGATATTGAGATTTCCTAAACACTTGATATTAAGATTTCCCTAAATACTTTAGGCCTACCCGCTAGGTGCTCATTACATTTTCCACTTTGGTGCTCGTTCTATGTCTCAATATTTACACTGAGCTATGTTTCTGGATGACCCACGTAAAATCAATGACATTTTCGGTTACGTTTTTGAATGCACTCACAACCTGACATAAATTAAGGCCCTCTACCATGTTAACAGTTTTTGTGTATCATTGCTGTTGGTGAATAGGTGTTTTGTGCATGGTGGACAACCGTGAGTCATGTCACATGTTGTGTGCACTGGCAAATTCGAGTTGTTTTATGTTTAGTGATGTACAAAATTGTCAACCACCGGTGCACACAGTCCTTGTTTGTGCATAGAGGGTGTTGGGTGCCCATAACATGCAGCACATAGTCTTCGGCCAGGCCCTGCACCCAACCTGCTATTGCCATATATCCATAGTTGGGCATGGCTTTAGGCTTTGGATCTTGGGTTGCTTGTGTTCCGGTTCAGGGAGGAACTGGCCTGTCAGTTCGTGAGGAACTGTTCCTTTTGGTGGAGGGTCAACAGTCAAGACTTATTTGGATATTGCTGGGTCCGAACCAGGATAGCATGGTGTGCAAAATAAAGATGGACTGGGATACGGCCCCAAGTAATTACCAGTGGCAGATATTAATTCAAGCATTTTACCCTTCACTTTTTTGGCACCCTATTTGTGACAAGTATGCCCAGTCGTGCCTTGCTCACTGGGCCACTGGAATCAAGCTTCGCCCAACTGAAGAGGCCCAATCAGGGCAAAACCAGTTTTGGGTTGTATGTGTTCCAGTTCAGGGAAGACCCAGCCTGGCAGTTTGGGTTAGGCTGTCCTTGTTGGAGCAGAGTCAATACGGATTTGCACATGGCTAGGTTCAACCTGAGTTAGCCTGAAATGCTTAATAGCAATAGACTGCGATTGAGCCTCAGTAATTACCAGTGACTAAGATTAATTCAAGCGTTCCACCCTTGGACACCCTGTTGGCCACGCTCCTTGGCAATGCCCAGTGTGTGAAATGATAAAGAGACTTCATTCGGAAGCTCCACATAAAGACTGCATTTATTGTCTTTATCCATGTCTGTTAACTGCCCCTCCTTCTGATTATCATCTGTATCTGTTGTGGTCGAAGCTTTTGAGGCAGTGCTGGAGACAGTTGTAAGAAGGCTGCTTATGTTATGTTATGTTATGTTATGTTATTTTTATTTGTACCGCGCACAGCTGCCCCAGCAAAGGGGCGTCCCGGCGCTTTGAGAAGGTAAACACAACACAGCACTAAAAGCGGGCAAAAGAAGACAAAACACAACAGATAAGCTTAGACAAATAAAAAGGTCTTAATAGCCCGCCTAAACTGAAGGAGCTCATCAATGGCCCGGATTTGTGGAGGAAGAGAATTCCACCAACTCGCTGCCAGGACTCGAAAAGAGCGGCCCCCAATTCTGCTCAGCTTAAAGCGCGGAACCACTGCTAAGTTCTGGCCTAACGATCTAAGAGTGCGAGAGGGAACATAAGGAATCAGCAATTTCTCCATGATTTGCGGGGAAGTACCCTTTAAGATTTTAAATGCAAAACAGAGAACCTTAAATCTAATCCTCTGCTGCACAGGGAGCCAGTGGAGAGAGCGCAGAGTATTGGACACCAAACATCGCCTGGGGAGACCAGTCACCAGTCGGGCCGCAGCGTTTTGAACCCGCTGGAGCCGCCGAAATTCTGACTGGTTTATCCCCGCCAGTAGGGAGTTGGCATAGTCCAACCTAGACAGCACTGATGCTTGAACCACCAGCTGTCTTGTAGGTGCATCAAAGAATTTGAGGATAGGTCGAAGTCCTCTGATGATGCCATAGCAAGAAGCCGCCACCTTCTTGGTATGACAGATGAAACTCAGAGAAGAATCAAACCATACCCCCAAGTTTTTTTATCTCTGCCGCTGGGAGGGGAGTCACACCCAACTCCGAAGGCCACCATTTATCATCCCACAAAACCACCTGTTTACCAACCACCATAATCTCCGTCTTTTTGGTGTTTAACTGGAGACAGTTGGATTTCATCCAGTTAGCCACTTCCCGCAGACCATCACAAAACCTGGGAGCCTCCAGGTCTGAGTCCCCACTCAGTGTGACCGCCAGCTGCGTATCATCTGCGTAGGATACCATGGTTAGGCCCCACCGCTTGACGACCGCAGCCAACGGTCTCACATACAGATTGAAAAGGGTGGGACTCAGTGAAGACCCCTGTGGGACTCCCTGGTCTAACGGGTAGAGTGACGACTTACCGGGCGGGATCGCCACCTGGAATGACCTATCCATAAGGAAGGAACGAAACCAGTGCAAGGCGGAGCCAGAAACGCCCACCTGCTCAAGACGCCGAATCAGAATTCCGTGCGAGACCGTGTCGAAGGCGGCACTAAGATCTAATAACAACAGTGCCGCCGTCCGACCGGAATCCATCACAGAGCGCAGATGCTCGACCATCGAGAGGAGGGCCGTCTCCGTACTATGACCCGCGCGGAACCCGTTCTGGGTAGGATCAAGAATGTTAAACCTACCAAGGTGGTCTGTAAGAGTGGCATTCACATGGGCCTCTGCTATTTTCGTGGCCCAAGGAAGAAGGGAGATAGGGCGGTAGCTTTCAGGTTTAAGGGGGTCAAGGGTCGCCTTCTTCAGAATTGGCGTAACTACTGCCTGCTTCCATCTAACGGGAACCACTCCAGAAGAAAGAGACAGGTTGATCAAGGACAGTACCGGGGAGCGGCAAACCGGTGCCAGAGTCTTAAGTTGGGCGGGTTTCAACGGGTCAGCCGGAGAGCCAGACTTAATTTTGGCGCTGAGATAGTCAAACATCTCCAGAGATAAGGGGGGTAAGATGGAAAGACATTCCCCCTCACCTAAGGTGCGACCAACCTGCTCTAGCATCAGGGAACCCGTTGGGAAAGTGCGATAGATGGCTTGCACTTTTTCATGAAAGAAAGAGGCCAAACCCTCACAATGTGAATCCGAGCATATTTCCCCTGCAATTACTCTCTTCGCCATCAGGTCCTTTAATACTTTAAAAATAAGTTTTGATGGATTGGTAGAATTCTGAAACTGTTGAGCATAAAAGGAGGCACGAGTTTGACACACTGCCCTGTGATAAATCTTGATTTTAGCAAGATAACATATTTTCAGATCAGAGTCATATGACTTCCTCCATAATCTTTCGGCCTGTCTACAGACCCTCTTAAGAGATGCCAAGGAAGTGTCATACCAAGGGCTCGGCTCCTTCCGGTGACACTTAGACCAACACATAGGAATCAGAGAATCGAGGGCACCAGAAATCCACTCACAGAAGGAGTCGTATCCACAATCGACCTCAGTGAGCGGACCTAAAGGAGCCTTCTCGAGCTGATGATAAAAATCCTCCAGACTTAATTTGTTCCAGTGTCGTTTAAGAACAAATCTATCCTGAGATACAAAAGGAGAGTCAGACAGAGAGCATGCCATTTTCACCAGCATGTGGTCTGTCCAGACCAACTAAGAGGAACCAAGAACTCTGAGACCTTCTAAATTTGTGAAGAACGGGTCAAGAATATGACCACCTTTATGTGTGGGGAAGGTAATCATCTGCGAGAGCTGTAAAGCCTCAAGATCCGCCAAAAAGCTCCTAATAGTAGGTAAGGAAGGACAGTCCAAATGGAGATTAAGATCTCCCACAACATTAAAATTTGCGCATCCTAGTGCCTCTATGCTAATATACTCAGGAAGAGTAGCCCTAAAAACAGAATCACAGCCCGGAGGCCGGTAAATTAATAACCCAGAGAAGGTAAACTGATGACTAAACGCTATTTTAAATAGGGCACCCTCACACCCCAAAAGTTCAGCGGCTTTCCACTGACAGGGATAAAACCGTTTGGTGACCATCGCAATACCTCCACCTCTAGTCGTACGATTTAAAGTAAAAATAGCATATTCTGGGGGAAAAGCTAAGTTAGTTATCGAGGAGTCAGAGTCCTGGAGCCACGTTTCCGTCAGAAAAAGCACATCCGGCGAACCATCAGCAAGAAGGTCGTAAATCTCCTGATAGTGCTTTACCACAGATCTGACGTTTAAGCTCCAGATACTCAAGTCCCGTTGTCCTATCCTCTTTACAGCAGGCCCTAAGGAGCGTATAAGGGAGGGGGGTTCCAATGACCATACACCGCACCTACAGTGATATGGGCCACACAACGGGCCTACAGGCGAACACTCGCAACGTGTACATTGACCCCGAAGGGCCAGTAAATCGGACCTACTATAGGTTCTCAAACGAACAGTCATGATTACCAGGTCCAGAGTTCTGCCACGAGCCGCGCTTCCTTAGCGCGGACGGGCGCAGACGGGTACGACTCTGGCACGACTCTGGCACGACTCTGGCACAGCGAAGGCACGCCCGCTGCGCGTATCCGCTGCGCGTTGGGGGGAGCTTTAAATAGGCGTCCCTCCACTCAGCCGGAGCGCTAGACCGCTCGTCAGCAACCCCACCCAGAGTGATCACCACTCCAAGATGGCGCCCAAAGTGACCACCACTCCAAGATGGCGCCCAAAGTGACCACCACTCCAAGATGGCGCCCAAAGTGACCACCACTCCAAGATGGCGCCCATAGGTTGAAGATTTGTGCTGGTGAAGGAGGTATAATAGGCCTCATCTGAGATCTGGAACCAGTCGGTGTTGTTGGCATTGACGTTTGTCGCTTACAGTGGGAAGCCTGAGGTTCTGGGAAGCATTTGTAGTAATCAGGTAGCATTAGGTGTAACCAGGCCCAATGGAATTTGCATCATCTTTTTCTTCTGCTCCTAGATAGGGTGTTCAGGAAGCTCTATAGCATATTGCCATCCATCATCATTTTCATTATGTTGCACGAAAGACTGATAATAGGTGCCACAGTACTTCCAACATACTACCGGAATACTCTTCTACCTTTTTAAAAATTATATACAATAATAACATTTTTCCCTAACTATTCTGACTTTGGTAAAGTGCCTCATTTCTTACAATGTAGTAACCAAAAACTCGGTCATTTTGCCGCTACTTCTCTAAACGACAAATGGCAATGTCAACAACACCGACTGGTTCCAGATCTCAGGTGAGGACTACTACACCTCCTTCACCAGCATTAATTTTCAGCCTGCATAAGCATCCTTGTCACAATTGTCTCCAGCACTGCCTCAATCCAGTACAAACATACTTTGGCTGTGTTTGTACATCGGATATACATTATTACTACGTTAGGGAATCTATTCTATTTTTCTATTTATTTTACTGCAATATTATGTAGGAAGTACCATGTTACCTTTTAAAATAATAAAAAAAGATTTATGCCAAACAATAAAACAATAATACAACAAAAACAAAAAATGTTGTTTTATTGTTTGGCATGAATCTTTTGTTTTTATTTTCAATAGGTACTGCAGCATTTCCAATATGCTGCTTTGTTATTTTAAAACAAATATACACTACAATAAAAATACTTTTCCCTAACTATTCACACTTTGGTAAAGTGCCTCATTTCTTCCTGTAGGTTAACAAACATAGTAATAAAGTATATGTTATGTTGAAACTAAGAACTCAGCCATTTTGCTGATACGTTTTTCTAAAAAGTTGAAGAAAAATGCAAATGAAACTCCATACTGTATGACACTTCATTCCACTCTACAGCATGCCACTCACTCTGCGACACGCCACTCCAGGCTACAACACACCACCCGCTCTATGTCACTCCATGCAACTCCACTCTACGACACATAATTGCATTGTACCACATGCCACTCCACTTTATCACACACCACTCAACTGTACGACAGGCCACTCCACTGCACACCAATCCACTCAATGCTCCTCCACTCTAAGAGACTTTACAACACACCACTCTATGCTACTGTACTCTCCCCTCCTATATGACACACCAGTCCACTCCCCGGTACCTACTGAAATCAAACCAAACAAATTTGATATGACAAAAGACACTATGAAATGCCACTTCACTCTACGACATGCCACTGCACTCTATGGCACTCCTCTACACTCTACAACACTCCACACCACTCCACTCTATGCCACACCACTGTACTGTATGACAGTGCACTCAACTGTACACCACTGCACTCAACACCACTCCAGTAAGAGCCACTCAACTTTATGCCACTCCACTCTTCATTACACTATACACCACAATACTCTGCGCCATTACATTCCACAACACAACACTGTACAACACTCTAGTCTACGCCAGTCAACTGAATGCTACTCTACTGTACTCCATTGAACGGCACGCCACTCCACCTTAAGGCACACCACTCCACTGTTCAACATGCCACTGCTACTGTACTCTCCCCTCCTGTATGACACACCAGTCCACTCCCCGGTACCTACTGAAATCAAACCAAACAAATTTGATATGACAAAAGACACTATGAAATGCCACTTCACTCTACGACATGCCACTGCACTCTATGGCACTCCTCTACACTCTACAACACTCCACACCACTCCACTCTATGCCACACCACTGTACTGTATGACAGTGCACTCAACTGTACACCACTGCACTCAACACCACTCCAGTATGAGCCACTCAACTTTATGCCACTCCACTCTTCATTACACTATACACCACAATACTCTGCGCCATTACATTCCACAACACAACACTGTACAACACTCTAGTCTACGCCAGTCAACTGAATGCTACTCTACTGTACTCCATTGAACGGCACGCCACTCCACCTTAAGGCACACCACTCCACTGTTCAACATGCCACTGCACTGTAAGACTCAACTCCACTCTACAACACTCCACGCCACTCCACTCTACTACACGCCAGTCCACTGTACAACATACCACTCCAACTTACCACACTCCACTTTACACACCTAAACTCTAACACACTCATTGGCATGCTAATCTATGACGCATTACTCAATGACATGTCACTACACTCAACAGCACTCCAGTGAACTCTACGACACCCCACCCCACTCTATGCCACTCCAGTCTCCCCCACTCCAGTCTATGCAACTCCCCTCTATGACACTCTACTCCACCCTGCGACACAAAACGTCACTGTAGGACACCCTACACAACTCCCTCTATGCCACTCCACACTACTTTACTCCACTGCACTCTGTGACACACTACTCCACTCCACTCTATGGCACTCCACTGTAACAGACTGTACAGCATACCACTCTGAGATGCCATGCCACTCTATTCCACTCCATGCCACTTCACTGTACACCACAGTACCCTACAACACTCTATGCTCCTCCATTCTATGCCAATCTACTCTACTCTACAACACTGTAAAGCACACCACTCCATGACATGCCACTCCACTCTGGTTTACAAGATGCCACTCCACTCTACGCCTCTGAATTTTACAACACTGCACTCCACTCTATGCTGTATACCAATCTACTCTACAAGACAGTATGACACGCCACTCCACTCTACAACACTGCACTATTGTATGGCACACCACTCCACACTAGGACACAGCATTCCACTCTACAACACTTCACTCCACTCAATGACCTGCCATGCCACTCCACTCTACAACATTCCATTCCAGTGTACGTGACCACTCTGTGCCTGTCCACTGTAAGACACTGTACCACATGGCACTCCACTCTATGATGTGCTGATCCATTCTATCAATCAAGTAGTATTTGTGTGGCATGGCTATTCACCCTGGGGTGTATCCAGACGCTGTGCTGCAGGTATCAGTTAGAGAGCCAGGTCTTGACTGCCTTTCTGAAGTAGTTCAGTGAGGATGAGGTGCGGAGGTTGAGTAGGAGGGTGTGCCAGGCTTTGCGGTGAGGTAGGAGAAGGAGCGTCCTCTGGCAGAGCTGCAGCGGATACGTGGTGTCTGAGTGAGGGTGAGGCGTGCGAAGCAGAGGGTTTCTGTCAGCCAGTGGAAGATCAGGTGAGGATTTATGTAGTGTGGTCCCTGGTTGTGGAGGGCTTTGTAGACGTGGGTCAGGAGCTTGAACTGGCATCTCTTCTGGATGTGGAGCCGGTGGAAGTTTTTTATGTACTGGGTGATGTGTGTCCTCTCGGGCAGGTTGAGGATCAGTCTGGCTACTTCGTTTTGGACTGTCTGGAGTCTCTGCATGAGTTTGGTGGCAGTGCCGGCATAAAGTGCGTTGCCGTAGTCGAGCCGGCTGGTGATAAGGGCCTGCGTCACAGTTTTCCCCATGCTGATGGGGAGCAATCTGATCATGTGGAAGCAGGCCAAGGCTACAGTGCTGACCTGATGTTTCATGGAGAGTTTGCCGTCTACTATGATGCCAAGGCTGCGGGCGTGGTCTTTCGTCCTGGGGGTAGGTCCGAGCCCCAGTGGCCACCAGGAGTCATTCCAAAGGGAGGTGTATCTGCCGAAGATCAGGTCTTTGTTAGGCAGAGGTTCGCTGAGAGTGATAGGATGAGCTTAGTGTCGTCGGCATAAGAGATGATGTTGATAAGCGATCTGACGATGTCTGCGAGTGGTATCATGTAGATGTTGAAGAGGGTAGGGCTAAGGGATGAGCCTTGGGGTACTCTACAGATGGCTGATTCTTTGACAAACTACTACACTCTACGCCCGTCCACTCTAAGACTCTGTACAACATACCACTCAATGGCACTCCACCTCACTCTACTGTATGACATGCCACTCCACTCTATGCCACTCTACTGTACTCTATGTCACTCTACTCCACTCTACACCCTCTACTTTACTCCACTCTATGTCCCTCCACTCTGATGCTCTACTCCGCTCTATGCCACTCTACAACACTATACTCCACTGTATGGCACTTCGTGCAAACCCCACACCACTCTACTCTACTCCACTGTACTCTATGATACACTACTTGACCCTGCTCCACTCCACTAAAAATACCATACAACATGACACTCTATGACACGTCACTCTACGCTACTCCAGTCTATGCCACTTCAATCTATGCCACCCACTCTTCAGCACTCTACTCCACTCTACACCAGTCTACTCCACTCTACAACACTGTCCGACGCGGTACTCTATGACACACCACTCCACTTTGCTATACAACACTCCACTCTACTCTATGCCTCTGCACTCTACTATACTATACTCTAATCCTTTACACTCTATGCCAGTGTACTCCACTCCTTGACACTGTCCAAAACGCCACTCCACTCAATGGCACTGCACTCCACTGTATGACACGCCACTCCACTCTATGACACACCACTCCACTCTTTGACATTTCACTTCACTCTGCACTCCATGCCACTCCACTCTACGACATGACCCTACACTGTGTGCCATTCCACTCAGCACCCTCCACCCCTCCACTCTAAGACACTCTATGGCACACCACTCTACTGTACGACACACCACTCCACTCTACGGCACACCACACTACACTATGACACTACACTACACTGTACTCTGACACTCCAATTAATGACACTACATTCAACAATACTCCACTCTACGATTTGAAACACATTTTTGTAAAAATACATTGAAATTCAATGGAAAAAAAACAAAAGTTAAGAACAAGTTATAGTGAGGGAAACATTATAAATTTTTTGTATACAAATCCGACTTAAACTACACAAACGTCAGAAATTATAAAGTTATAGTTATAACTTATAGTTATAATTTCTGCCCTGGTGTAAACATACTAAAACTGGTGCACATCCATTCACAGTGTTGTCAACTTGCTAGCCACAATACATTTACTAAAACTCGCACCTTTCCCATGTGTTGCTTATACCCTTTTATATTAAATTAATTATAGCATATTAAATCATAGCAGTTATAACAACACTCATGAGATCTTAAATGACATCATTTGTAAGAACAGTTTGCATGGTAGAGGGCCGCAATATAGTAATGTAACTACCTGCTTAAGGAGAACACAGTGGGGCGGGCAGTGACAGATTTGAAAATTGTTAAAGAGGGCAAATGCTGGTGAAGACCTAAAGAAAAGCCAATGGGGGGAATCCACTTCTTCGTGCAAGATAGAAACGACAGAAAAACAGTAAATTCAATTTTCTCTACTTCCTGGCGATTACTAAGTGAACAATGAGTGCTGAAAGATTGGGAAGTGGACCAATTAGTTGTAAAACTTAAAAGGTGGAGGATTTCAAACCAAAACTTTATTTAGAGCGTCTTTGCTACAGTTGGATACATTTATTCCACAGAAACCTCTAGAGAGGGTAAAAGTTTAAATTCTAAGTATTTAGCCCTCTTTAGGCTTGCAAGTGTAGCTGGCCCACTACACAGTCCTGGTAGGATTTTGTATGCTGACTTTGGAGACAGCTGTTAAGGATGTTGGATCTGTCCATCAGTTATCCTAGTATACCTAGTGTAGATTTTATTTGGCAAAGTCAGGGTAAGGTGTTAGAAATATTGGGTTTAAAAATGTAAATAAGACTTGCTTATAAGGAGTTAGTTCTTCTGTTGATCATATTCGTACCCAGTATAAAAGAGGTCTCAAGTTAGCTAAGTGCTCAATTCTATGTAACCCAATGTCCAAAAGCAGAGGGATTGAAGGAGTGCTTTGTGGAAGATTAAAAAGAGATCTGGCAAATCCATTTTCTGCTACAGCCGATGTTGATATAGGTGCATAGCCCCATAGAAGTCTGCTGACTGTGCTTTGACCTTATATACCTCCAGAGAGTGAGAAACAGATCTAGAAATTGTTGCGCATTGGAGCTTTCAGAGATCACCTGCCCTATGCTGTAGAATAGATTTACTCTTCTCTGTTTGAGGTATCCAAGGTGATCTAGTAGTGAACTTGATGCTCAGGTAGTGAATCTTTCTACCTTCGTCAGGGAGTTGTCCCTGTGTGGCGTCTCTCTTCATAGCCATGTTTTTTGGTTTCAAATGTTAAGTTCTATGTCGTTATGATCGCAATAAAATTTAATTTTGCTTTACAGATTTTGCAACCTAGTAGGAATTCTAGACAAGTGAGGGGTGTCATCTGCGAAACATAGGGCAGGTATAAATAATTAATTTTGTTTGAGCGAGTCATGAATACAGTCGAGAAGAGTGTCAAATACATTGTTAATACAGATAGAAAAGAGAGTCAGTGGGCAAGAAAGCACCTCTGCTTAACCTCTGTAGAAGGGCACAGGGATATGGTAAACTGCCCAGGTTTTCCCCAACGGACCGAAGTATAATTGTTCTCATGTAGTCTAATTATAGTGGACAACTGTTGAGCAGGCACACCCATTGACTTGAGGGATTCCCACAATAACTGTCTGGTAATAAGGTCATATGCTGATGTAAATCAACAAAGACAATGTACAAGTGATTTTTCAAAGTACTAATGTATTGAATGAATGAGAAGCAAAACATTATTTCAATAGCGTCAACTTTTGCTCTGAATCCAGGCTGAAAAGGGGATATAATGTTGTAGCCCGCTATCCACTGTTCAGGTTTATTAAGAAATTGTCTAGAAAAAATATTTTTAGGGTTATCCAGATAGCTTATAAGTCCTGATATTAATTTATCTAGCTTTTTATAGACAGGAATAATTTTGGGCTCCCAGCCTTGTGTCGAGGATCTCAGCCCCCTCAATCATAGAGTTAAAAAGTAAGTTCTTGTGGAGAGTCTACAATTGGGCATCATGGTGGAAGAGATCTCCTTGGATCGTATTAAGGCCAGGGACTTTACCTGCCTTCACCATGTCATTAGTAGCCTGAGTATCTGCCACAGAGATGAACGGGTATTCCTCAAGTGTGGGTGTAATAGTGCCTTGCAGGGTATTGGGGAGAACAATTGTACTAATCTCTGGTGTAGATGTTAGGGAATTATGGGCCTCATGGTTGCGGTCGGCAGTCCAACCGCAACATTACGACCGTGGCTTTTACCGCCAGCACTGCCACTTTTCGGCGGCCAGACAGCCTGGTGTTGTCGGCGGTATCAATCCGTAAAGGCTGGTGGAGATGGGATGCCAGGGGCCCAAAGAGGGACCCCCCCTGGCCAGCCTCGTCGCACAAATCACTGTCTGCTTTGCATTGACATGATTTGCGCATTGGGTGCTGGTGCACCCGACGCACAACAGCATTGAGCCGGCATTAATGTTGTTGTACGTTTCCCGCTGGGCCAGTGGGCAGAAACTGTGTTTTTCCACCCACCAAACTTGTAATGAGGCCCAAAGTCTCTCAAAATAGGAGATGCATAATGATGAGTGGATCGAATGGTCAGTGGTAGCACTTCCCACTCTGCTGCTGTGGGCAATTATATGCCACAAAGAAGTCATATCATTAGCCGTTGCGGCCCGTACATGATCCACCCAGACAACCTCACCGCACTCCCTTTTGCTTGCATTAAGAATGTACCTGTAGAATTATCTGGCTTCTGTGATCAAAGACAGAATACAAGATTTGATTGCTAGTATGTAAAGAGATTCCGCTGTGCAGCAGCTAGTATTATACTATGTTTTACACCTGAATTTAGCATTAGTAATAAATAAATTCACCAGTTATAGTTTTCACAAGTGACTATAACTTGTGAACTAACGTAACTATAACCTGCGCCCCGGCCTGCACAATATTGGTATCAATTATCTAATTTAAGATGTTGCAGTGATGTTATAAATGATGCCATAGAACATGTCTAAAAAGATGTACTATTTGAGGTAAATAGCATTGCATGACCAGGGAGTGAGCTGTAGTTATTTTAGGGCATGAGATATAGGGGGTCATTCTGACCTAGGCGGTAAAAGGCGCTTACCGCCGGTCAGAAGACCGCCATAACACCGCCGCGGTCGCGGTAAACCGCCACGGTCATTCTGACCCGCAACAGTTAAACCGCCAAAAACCCGACATCCACAGAAGTCCGCCACACCAACGGGCAGCGAAAAACTGGCGATGACCAAACCTCCACCGTCACGCCAACAGAAATACGCCCATGCCATTCCGACCCACGAATCCACGCGGCGGTCTTTCAACCGCGGTTATTCCATTGGCGTTACACACCGCCGCGGTCAAAATACACACCCAGCTCCAAAACACAGCCACATTGGACAATTTAAAATACACACACCTGAAACACATACACACACCACACCCACACATCCAATCAACTATAAAACGCGCACCCACATCACCCACAAACCCCTACAACCAGAAATTCAGAGAGAAGGCGAGAGAGAGAGCACAGCTATTGACAACCCCATCACACAGAGGCACACAACATCATCACCCACACTACATCCACGCACACAACACCACATACCACTACACTGACCACACTCATCACCACATACACCACCCCACACCTCATCCACACCACCCCATGGCACCCCAAAGACACCCCAGTTTCTCAGACGCAGAACTCAGGGTCATGGTGGAGGAAATACTGCGGGTAGAGCCCCAGCTCTTCGGGGCACAGGTGCAGCACACCACCATTGCCAGGAAGATGGAGCTATGGCAAAGGATAGTGGACAGGGTAAACGCTGTGGGACAGCATCCCAGAAATAGGGAGGACATCAGAAAGCGGTGGAACGACCTACGGGGGAAGGTGCGTTCCATGGTATCCCGACACAACATCGCAGAACGCAACGTGCAGAAGACTGGCGGCGGACCCCCACCTCAACCCCCAGAATTTACAGCATGGGAGTAACAGGTCTTGCACATCCTGCATCCTGAGGGCCTCGCAGGAGTAGGCGGAGGAATGGACTCTGGTAAGTCTAATCTCAACTACTTCAACCCCCCCCACCCTCCAGCATGCCAACTCATACCCCCACCCCCCCCCCCCCAATCCCCATCACACATCCTCCTTGCTAATGTCTCACCAGCACAACCCACCCATCCCAACACCAAGCACTGCATGCCACCACAAACCATGGACACCCATCACCTAAGCATGCCCACTGCACATACCCATCCCCCCCACAAACCACCATCACAACTCCTCCCACAAGGGAATGCCAGCACTGGGGTACAAGGGCACCCACACATTGCACGCTATGGCACACACAGAAGCAATAACCATACTCTTATACCCCTGCAGGACCCGAACGCCACCACACCGCCCAGGAGGGTCCAGAAATGTCCATCCCACCCCCAGAAGAGGCCCCCAGTGATGACAGCAGCTCTGTCTCCCTGGACCCAGATGACCAGCCCGGCCCATCGGGGACCTCGGGACAGTCGGTTCCCCTCAGACAGCCACAGGCCACAGCAGACCTACCCCCCTCTGGGAACACCAGCACAGCACCCACCCAGCGGGCCCATGCCTCTGTTTCCAGGACAGGTCAATCAGCGGTGTGTCCACCACTACAGGGCACCCAGGTTAACCCACCACCCCAACAACAACAGGGACCTGGGGGCAGTGGTAGTGGGCACACTGTCCAGGGGAAAGAGGCCCAGGGAAACAGGGGAACTGGGAGGGCTGCTGTGCGACAGGGGGGGGACAGGCCCAGGGAACCCACTATCCACGAGGCCCTCACCTCCATCATGGGAGCATACCACCGCTCCCAGGAGACGATGGCGACGGTCCTGGCCAGGTTCCAGGAGATCCAGGTTCTGCAGGAGAACCAGTACATGGGGTTCCGGGAAGAACTGAGAAACATTAGTTTCGCAATGGGTACCATCGTAGTGGCACTCAACCAGATTGTCACTACATTGCGGGACCATGTGGCACCACAAGGGCCCCTGTCACTAGCATGGACCAAGAACAGCCGACCACCTCCGCCGGCGCTAGTGGACAGGAGGCCCCAACACAACAACAACGGGACACCCGAACCCCACCCCCTGCAGAAGGAGAACCACCCCGCAAGCGGGGCATGAGATCTCGTAAGAAGACAGAGTAGGATGCCAAGACCCCCGCCAGGAAAGGATATGCCCTGATGTCATCCCACTGTCCCACATGTTCACCCTGTCCAACCTTAAACTGCCCCTGCTCCACCTTCCACAGGCATATGGACAATGCACCTGTGAGACTGAGAGTCTGGACTCTGCCATGGACATTCCTCCACCATCACCCATCACCGATTTTCTACCATTTCCCCAATTTGAGCACTTTAATAAACACACTTATTGCACAAAATTCATCTGGAGTCTGCCTGTTTTTTTAAACAAATGTATGAGACATAACCGTTCCAAATTGTCCAGTTACATTGTGATGACAACATACCACTGTCACACAGCTGTAGTCCATGGGAAAACAAAGCAGATGTCACGCCGTGGGGCCCACATCTCTGAAATTGGAAGGGAAAGTCAAACTCAGTTACCATACACTGGGGGGAAAGGTCAGACAGTAGAGAGGCAGTAGTCATTAAGTAAATGTAATATGCCGGTGTTGATTGTTACCTGTGTGTTATTGAAAATACTGCAGTATTACTGTGTTCCTGTTGTCTGTGTCGTCCTCTTCGTCTTCCTGGCGTCGCAAAGCCAGGTTGTGAAGCATACAGCAGGCCACGATGATATGACACACCTTCTTTGGTGAGTACATTAGGGATCCACCTGTCATACGCAGGCACCTAAACCTGGCCTTCAGGAGGCCGAAGGTCCGCTCGATCACCCTCCTAGTACGCCCATGGGCATCATTGTACCGTTCCTCTGCCCTTATCCTGGGATTCCTCACTGGGATCCTGGGATTCCTCACTGGGGTCAGTAGCCACGGCAGGTTGGGGTAACCAGAGTCACCAATTAGCCACACACGGTGCCTCTGGAGTAGTTCCATCACGTAAGGGATGCTGCTATTTCGCATGATGTACGCTTCATGCACTGACCCTGGGAACTTGGCATTTACATGGGAGATGTACTGGTCAGCCAAACAGACCACCTGGACATTCATGAAATGATAACTTTTTCTGTTCCTGTACACCTGTTCACTTTCTCTGGGGGGTACCAAAGCCACATGGGTCCCATCAATGGCACCAATGATGTTGGGAATATGTCCAAGGGCATAGAAATCACCCTTCACTGTAGGCAAATCCCCCACCTCAGGGAAAACGATGTAGCTCCGCATGTATTTCATCAGGGCAGACAACACTCTGGACAACACCTTTGAAAACATAGGCTGAGACATCCCAGAAGAAATGGCCACTGTTGTTTGAAATGACCCACTTGCCAAAAAATGGAGTACTGACAGCACCTGCACTAGAGGGGGGATCCCTGTGGGTTGGCGGATGGGTGACATCAGGTCTGGCTCCAGCTGGGCACACAATTCCCGTATAGTGGCTCGGTCAAGCCTGTATGTCAGTATGACATGTCTTTCTTCCATTGTCGACAGGTCCACCAGCGGTCTGTACACGGGAACATTCCTCCGTCTCCTCGCAAGTCCCAGCGGACGGTGCCTAGGAAGGACAACATGGAGCAGAGTCAATCAACCCACAGGTACGTTCCCACAGCTTGCACAGTACACGATTCTCAATGCATTGAATGGCTTGTATGAGTGTTGATGCAAGGCCTAGGTATGTGTGACGCAGTATAAATTAAGCCATGTGGGCCCTTGAAATGGCGGCTGCCTGACCTGTGAAGTGCGACAATGGGATGTGAGGTCAATGTGCTGGCGTGGCACACCGTGGCAGTAGGCGGTCGAAGACCGTGGCGCAAAGCCGCATTGGTTAACATTGAACCCTATGGGTTTCAGGAGCCAATGACGATGTGCGCCATTTCCTATCTGCTTAATCACTCGATACCTGATCATCCACAGGAGAGGACCTATACTGCAAGTGCTGCTGTGACCTCGGTCTGGAAGAGACAATGGCTCAAGCGACTGGGGAAAGGGCCCCTGCCTTCACTTCTGAAGAATTGGAGAAACTCGTGGATGGGGTCCTCCCCCAGTATGCGCTACTCTCTGGTCCTCCAGACCAACAGGTAAGTCCACTGGGAGCATGCTTTGTGGGCAATGCCTGTGTTGAGTGGGATGGATGAACGATGGTGGGGAGGGGAGCGAATGAGGCATGCATCACACGACAGATGAGAGCATGTGCCATATGGCAAGGGTGGGGAGGGGGGCCACTCACATCGAGCATGCAGAAAATGATGATATTTTATTTCCCCCCCTGTACATGTCACATAGGTCAGCGCCCATCAGAAGATCGACATTTGGCGTGCCATCGCCAAGCACGTCCGGACCCTGGGGGTCCACAACAGACGGGGCACCCACTGCCGCAAGAGGTGGGAGGACATCCGCCGCGGGAGCAGAAAGACCGCAGAGGCTCTGCTGGGGATGGCCTCCCAACGTAGGAGGGGTGCCACACGTCAATTGACACCCCTGATGTCCCGGATCCTGGCGGTGGCCTACCCCGATTTGGATGGGCGCGTGAGGACATCACAGCAGACACAAGGGGGTAAGTACCAGCACATTCTGCTATATTAGCGCACAGTGGAGGTGTCTGGGTGGGGGAGGAGGGCTGTGGGTATCTCTAGGCCAGGGCGATTTCTGTAGGCCAGGCCCCTCCGTAAGGCATGGCCCTGTGCCCCCGCCCCCCACCTCTGTAGGGTGGCAAGTACAGCTATCCATGGCCCTGTGTCACCTATGTGTGCATTTGTCGTCCATAGGCTTGTAGGCCAAGTCCCAATGATTGAGTAGTGTACACCAAGTGCGCGGCGTAGTGCAGGGGGCTTCTGTGTCTGTCCTCTCCGCCAACGGTGTCGCCAATGCATGCACTCAACATGTCTTTATTTCCCCCCCCCTTTTTTGCTGCTCTTCCTGTACATGTGTGCATTAGCATCATCAGGCGGAGGAGAAGTGGCATCGGAGCACGAGGGAGCTGCATCTCACATGGCCCCGGAGGGCCATGCAACCGACTCGGAGTTCACCAGTGAGACGGAGGGCGAGGGGAGCTCCACAACGGGGACACGTGGAGACATCAGCGACACAGACACGTCCTCGGAAGGGAGCTCCCTTGTGGTGGCGGCAACATCCGTGCCCACCGCAACAACAGGTACAGCCGCAACCCAGCGCACCAGCTCCGCCCTACCAGCAGCCCCTCAGCGTTCGCCCCGTGCCCGCTCCGCCAGGAAGGCGGGCATCTCCTTCGCCCCAGGCACCTCAGGCCATGCCCCAGTTACCCCTGCTGCCCTCAGTGAGGAGGTCATTGACCTCCTCCAGACGCTCATTGTTGGGCAGTCTACCCTTTTGAATGCCATCCAGGGTGTAGAAAGGGAGGTGCACCGGAGCAATGCATATCTGGAGGGCATTCATTCGGGTCAGGCTGCCCATCAGCGATCGTTCAACGCTCTGGCCTCAGCACTGAAGGCAGCCATTGTCCCTGTCTCCTGCCTCCCCCCTCCAATTTCCTCATCCCAGTCCCACTCCCCTGTTCCTCTGCCTATCCCAGACACACCTACAGACCAGCCTGCACACACCTCAACACCCAAGGGCAGCTCATCCAGACATAAGCACAACAGATCACACAAGCATTCACACAAGCAACATCCACATGCAGACATGCCAACAGCCACTGCCTCCTCTGTGTCCCCCTCCTCCTCGTCTCCCTCCTCCCTCCCTGTGACGTCTCCGCTCACACTTGCATGCACAACATCATCAGCCAGTACGTCCATCACCAGCACACCCACCAGAACACTCCGCACATGTGCAGTCACCACCCCCACTGCCATTTACACGTCCCCTGTGTCCTCTCCCAGTGTGTCTGTCACCCCCTCTTCCAAACCACACAAACGCAGGCAGCCACCCACCCAACAACCATCCACCTCACGACAGCCTCCGTCACAAGCACCTGCACCCAAAGACACCACACTTGACTCTCCTACAACCACATCCTCTTCCTCCACTCCCATACCCACTGCACCTACCCTTCCCACTGCTCCTAAAAAGTTTTTCCTGTCCAAAATTAACCTCTTTCCATCACCTGACCCACCCCCTCCATCTCGTACGAGTCCAATCAGCACCTCAGCCACCACAACCCCTGGACCTACAAGGTCCATAGTACAGGGATATTGGAGTCCACCACCTTCAAGGGCAGCAACATCGGCCAGCAGTAAAGGGACAGCCAGCCCACCACCTGGCAAAAAAACAAAGAAAGGCAAGGGCCGGCGCGAGAGGCCAGAGACGGCAGACCCCAAAGGCACTACCCTGGCACCGTCAGGAAGTGGGGTGTCACATGGCACATCCACAAAGGGAGGCAAGGGCCCCAGAGAATCGTGGAAGGATGGCAAGGGCAGCACGGCCGACAAGCCTGGCAGCAGGCGAGCTGCCCAGGAGGGCCCCACCAGCCCCATTCCGGGTGTGAAGGAGGACACCCACGGGCCCAGGACTCCAGCACAGGAGGGCCCCGCAAGCGAAAAGTCGGATGGCGAGTGAACTCAAAATATTGGCCGGATCTGGTGCCCTGGGGACACATATCAAGTACCGCTGAACAGGGCCCCGCCGTGTCAAGCACCGCTGAACAGGGCACCGCTGTGTCAAGCACCGCTGAACAGGGCACCGCCGTGTCAAGCACCGCTGAACAGGGTACCGCCGTGTCAAGCACCGCTGAACAGGGCACCGCCGTGTCAAGCACCGCTGAACAGGGCCCTTCAAGACAAGCACCGCTGAACAGGGCCCTTCAAGACAAGCACTGCTGAACAAGGCCCTTCAAGACAAGCACCGCTGAACAGGGCCCTTCAAGACAAGCACCGCTGAACAGGGCACCGCCGTGTCAAGCAGCGCTGAACAGGGCACAGCCATGTCAAGCACCGCTGAACAGGGCACTGCCGTGTCAAACACCGCTGAACAGGGCACCGCCGTGTCAAGCACCGCTGAACAGAGCCCTTCAAGACAAGCACCGCTGAACAGGGCCCTTCAAGACAAGCACCGCTGAACAGGGCACCGCCGTGTCAAGCAGCGCTGAACAGGGCACAGCCGTGTCAAGCACCGCTGAACAGGGCACCGCCATGTCAAGCACCGCTGAACAGGGCACCGCCGTGTCAAGCACTGCTGAACAGGGCCCTTCAAGACAAGCACCGCTGAACAGGGCCCTTCAAGACAAGCACCGCTGAACAAGGCCCTTCAAGACAAGCACCGCTGAACAGGGCCCTTCAAGACAAGCACCGCTGAACAGGGCACCGCCGTGTCAAGCACCGCTGAACAGGGCCCCGCCGTGTCAAGCACCGCTGAACAGGGCACCGCCGTGTCAAGCACCGCTGAACAGGGCACCGCCGTGTCAAGCACCGCTGAAGAGGGCCCTTCAAGACAAGCACCGCTGAACAGGGCCCCGCCGTGTCAAGCACCACTGAACAGGGCCCGCCGTGTCAACCACCGCTGAACAGGGCACCGCCGTGTCAAGCACCGCTGAACAGGGCACCACCGTGTCAAGCACCGCTGAACAGGGCCCTTCAAGACAAGCACCGCTGAACAGGGCACCGCCGTCTCTGCACCGCTCCGCTGGGCCCTTCATCTCAAGCACCGCTCCGCTGGGCCCTTCAAGTCAGGCACCGCTCCGCTGGGCCCTTCCTCTCAAGCACCGCTCCGCTGGGCCCTTCATCTCAAGCACCGCTCCGCTGGGCCCCGCAGTCTCTGCACCGCTCCGCTGGGCCCTTCATCTCAAGCACCGCTCCGCTGTGCCCTTCATCTCAAGCACCGCTCTGCTGGGCCCTTCCTCTCAAGCACCGCTCCGCTGGGCCCTTCCTCTCAAGCACCGCTCCGCTGGGCCCTTCATCTCAAGCTCCGCTGGGCCCCGCCGTCTCTGCACCGCTCCGCTGGGCCCTTCATCTCAAGCACCGCTCCGCTGGGCCCTTCATCTCAAGCACCGCTCTGCTGGGCCCTTCCTCTCAAGCACCGCTCCGCTGGGCCCTTCCTCTCAAGCACCGCTCCGCCGGGCCCTTCATCTCAAGCACCGCTCCGCTGGGCCCTTCCTCTCAAGCACCGCTCCGCTGGGCCCCGCCGTCTCTGCACCGCTCCGCTGGGCCCTTCATCTCAAGCATCGCTCCGCTGGGCCCTTCATCTCAAGCACCGCTCCGCTGGGCACCGCCGTCTCTGCACCGCTCCGCTGGGCCCTTCATCTCAAGCACCGCTCCGCTGGGCCCTTCATCTCAAGCACCGCTCCGCTGGGCCCTTCCTCTCAAGCACCGCTCCTCTGGGCCCCGCCGTCTCTGCACCGCTCCGCTGGGCCCTTCATCTCAAGCACCGCTTCGCTGGGCACTGCCGTCTCTGCACTGCTCTGCTGGGCCCTTCATCTCAAGCAACGCTCTGCTGGGCCCTTCATCTCAAGCACCGCTCCGCTGGCCCTTCATCTCAAGCACCACTCCGCTGGGCCCTTCCTCTCAAGCAATGCTCTGCTGGGCCCTTCATCTCAAGCACCGCTCCGCTGGGCCCTTCATCTCAAGCACCACTCCGCTGGGCCCTTCCTCTCAAGCACCGCTCCGCTGGGCCCCACCGTCTCTGCACCGCTCCGCTGGGCCCTTCATCTCAAGCACCGCTCCGCTGGGTCCTTCATCTCAAGCACCGCTCCGCTGGGCACTGCCGTCTCTGCACCGCTCCGCTGGGCCCTTCATCTCAAGCACCACTCCGCTGGGCCCTTCATCTCAAGCACCGCTCTGCTGGGCCCTTCCTCTCAAGCACCGCTCCGCTGGGCCCTTCCTCTCAAGCACCGCTCCGCTGGGCCCTTCATCTCAAGCACCGCTCCGCTGGGCCCTTCCTCTCAAGCACTGCTCCGCTGGGCCCTTCCTCTCAAGCACCGCTCCGCTGGGCCCCGCCGTCTCTGCACCGCTCCGCTGGGCCCTTCATCTCAAGCACCGCTCCGCTGGGCCCTTCATCTCAAGCACCACTCCGCTGGGCACCGCCGTCTCTGCACCGCTCCGCTGGGCCCTTCATCTCAAGCACCGCTCCGCTGGGCCCTTCCTCTCAAGCACCCCTCCGCTGGGCCCTGCCGTCTCTGCACCGCTCCGCTGGGCCCTTCATCTCAAGCACCGCTCCGCTGGGCCCTTCATCTCAAGCACCGCTCCGCTGGGCACCACCATCTCTGCACCGCTCTGCTGGGCCCTTCATCTCAAGCACCGCTCCACTGGGCCCTTCATCTCAAGCACCGCTCCGCTGGGCCCTTCATCTCAAGCACCACTTCGCTGGGCCCTTCATCTCAAGCACCGCTCCGCTGGGCCCTTCCTCTCAAGCACCGCTCCGCTGGGCCCCGCCGTCTCTGCACCGCTCCGCTGGGCCCTTCATCTCAAGCACCGCTCCGCTGGGCCCTTCATCTCAAGCACCGCTCCGCTGGGCACCGCCGTCTCTGCACTGCTCCGCTGGGCCCTTCATCTCAAGCACCGCTCCGCTGGGCCCTTCATCTCAAGCACCGCTCCGCTGGGCCCTTCATCTCAAGCACCGCTCTGCTGGGCCCTTCCTCTCAAGCACCGCTCCGCTGGGCCCCGCCGTCTCTGCACCGCTCCGCTGGGCCCTTCATCTCAAGCACCGCTCCGCTGGGCCCTTCATCTCAAGCACCGCTCCGCTGGGCACCGCCGTCTCTGCACCGCTCCGCTGGGCCCTTCATCTCAAGCACCGCTCCGCTGGGCCCTTCATCTCAAGCACCGCTCCGCTGGGCCCTTCCTCTCAAGCACCGCTCCGCTGGGCCCTTCCTCTCAAGCACCGCTCCGTGGGCCCTTCATCTCAAGCACCGCTCCGCTGGGCCCTTCATCTCAAGCACCACTGGCCCATTGGCAGAAGGGGCAGGCCCGGATCTGTCTCGGGCAGGGCTTCACGAAACACTCTGGGCACCATGCCTCCTCCTGAACCAGTGGAGTCTGTAATCCACTTGATAGACAGTGGCTTTGCACTCCCCAGGATGGTACAGTGGGCAATCCACCCACTGTAGAGACTTGTGAGACTGTGGCTTTGCACTCCCCAGGATGGTACAGTGGGCAATCCACCCACTGTAGAGACTTGTGAGACTGTGGCTTTGCACTCCCCAGGGTGGTACAGTGGGCAATCCACCCACTGTAGAGACTTGTGAGACTGTGGCTTTGCACTCCCCAGGATGGTACAGTGGGCAATCCACCCACTGTAGAGACTTGAGAGACTGTGGCTTTGCACTCCCCAGGATTGAACAGTGGCCATGGAGGCCCCTCGTGGATCTGGCGTCGTCGACTCATCTGGCTGAGGTGCCCCCCCTTCCCTTCCCCCTGAGGTGCCTGTAGTTTTACTATCTGATGCCCCTGCAGTGTTCTCTGCAATGGATTCGGGTCTCCTGTGTGGGCTTTGCCCATATGTTTAGGCCCATTGGCCCACGAACAATGGCTGATAGCCAATATGGCCAGGACTTTTGACATATGTATATATTGTTAAAGATGTTATATATATTTTTTTATATACTTCATATTTCACTTCACTTCACATATACTATAATATACTTCAATTTTAATGATCATTTTATTTTGTCTTTGCATTCTTCCGGGGGGGTTGGGGGGTGTCACTCTGAGTTGTTGCTCTGCATTGATGTGTGTGTTGTAGTGGGTGAGGGTGGGGGTGGGTGTGTCGCCTATGTTTGTCCCCGTAATTTTTTGCCTCCCCCCTCCCCTGTGTCGTAGGTGCAGTACTCACCGTTGTCGTCTGCGCCAGCGTTCGTGCTCCTGGTAGAGGAGCAGGAAGACAATGGCTGGGAGGATGTGTAGTTCCGGTTCCATGATGTCCAGATTCCTCGTGGAGTGTGTAGAGGTGAGCGTTTTCCGTTCGAAATGTCTGTTTCCGCCGTGTTTTTATCGGAAAAGGTGGCGGATTGGTGGGTTGTGATAGGGTGGGCGGTACATTGTCTCCCGCCTGGCTGTTGGCGGTGACCGCCGCGCTGTTTGTTTGTCCCGCCGTGGCGGTCGGAGTGTTAAAGTGGCGGGCTCTGTTGGCGGTTCCCGCCAGGGTCAGAATTCCATTTTTTGGACCGCCAGCCTGTTGGCGGGTTGGCCGCCGCTTTAACACCGACCGCCAGGGTCAGAATGACCCCCATAGTTCCTTAACATAACTCTAACTAGTGAATTTCACTGGTTTTGTTTGTTTAAAACAGTTTTAACTGACATTTTCTTCTAGCTATAATGTCAATTTATCCTTTGTTTTTTCAGTGAATATCTTTTTTTTTTACGTAATGTAATATGTTGATTCCTGTGCATTGCTCTGGTCACCGGCCAGGCTCTACACTCATCCATCTGCAAGTGCCCTATTTCCCACAATTCACATCCTTCGATTGTGTGGAGCATGCATTTGGGTGCAAGGCTTTCAGCCTTGTGTAGCTGGGGTTGGGTGCAGGCTATGTGATGTTACAATATATGCTGTTAATATTAAATAAGGCAAAATTACTGACTTTGTCATGAGGCCATAACACCAAAATCGAAATAGTAGGCCTATTGGTTTTATCAACGGGACAGCCTATCAACATATATGAAGCAGACCTATTGTCTGAAACCAATAATAAATACAATCAAATATATATTTCATTAATTCAAACATTGTCAAAGTGATAGTCATAAAAAATTTAATAGTCTTATTAAAAAACATCAGTTTGTCTTTGCTTCTTTCTTTTAACATTTTTCAGGCCATAAATTGCAGCCAAAAAAACTACCACTAGTGGACCTGCACTCCAGATGAAAAGCAGACAACACCATTTAGGAGTGCTGTAAAAATATAGTAAGCTGTGCTGGAGTCATGGATTTAATGCCCTAGAGGATTTACTATCTTTGTAAGGTTGCTAAATTTATGTCAGGGGATACGGAGGAAGGGTGCCTAGGGCTATTGAGTGCTGACAAATGCTGTACAAATGTCAGTTTTAATGGTGCTAACTGAAAGCCTTTTCATAACCCCTTTCAAGTAGATGATGGAGTTTGTTCAGAAGAGTAACCTCACTCGTGAGTAAACCTAAGTGTATGATTACTTGTACTCTTTCAGTAACATTTACTACTTTGGGCTATTCACCATTTCTATGTATAAAGTTACTCAAAAGCATACACTTACATGCCCCCACGTCCTGAAATAGGGGATGCCGTCAGTAAAAACTACAAACATGACCATAAATTTAATACTAGTAGTGACTTTATTACCATATTTGACATTCCCCAAACTTGGCAAATACCTCCGCTATTGGGAAAAAGTTCAAGAGTTTATTAAGTATTTTAAAAATTAGATAAAACATATTTAAGTTAAATATTGAATGTTAATTGATTGTACATATTTAGTTTAAGTGTAGAATAATATAATACTAATTTAAATCAGTTCTAACTCAATTTTATATTAACATTTTAATTATTTAGAACATATTACATTTATAATAAAAGATTCTGGGGGTCATTACAACCTCTGCGGTCTTTTTTGAAGACCGCCGTGCGGAAGACCGCCAGTGGTGGCGGTTTTCCGCTCGGCCTATTATGACAGTTGGCAGCTCTCCGTCCTTTTACCGACGGAGAGCCGCCAACAGCCATACTGGCGGGAGGCGGGGAAGTGGAGGTTGCTCCACCTCCACCGCCACGCCAACAGAACACCGCCCAGCGAATCACGTCCTGTGATTCGCCGTGGCGGTGTTCTGTTGCTGGTGTGGTGTCGGCGGAGCTGCCCCCATGGCTCCCGTCCCCTCCTGGAGGATCGACGGACCAGGTAAGTCAATCGTCCGTGAGGGGAGGGAGGTGGGGGGGTGTTGTGTGGGTGCATGGGGGGGGTGCGTGTGTGTATGTAGAGGGGGTGTGTGAGTGCGTTTATGCTTGCGGGGGTGTTGTGTGTATGGGAATGAGTGCGTGTATGTCTGTGGGTATGTCTGTATGGATGTGTGCGTGTATGTTTGAATGTGGGTGTGCGTGTCTGACTATGTGTGTGGATGTTGGCATGTATGTCGGCGTGTGGGCTTGTAAGTGTGTAGGTGGTGCCTGCGTGCGTGTCGTGTGGGTATGGGTGATGTGATGTTGGGGGTCGGTGTGGGGAGGGGGGCCCTGCCACCTTTGGGGGGTGGCACGGGTGGTGGGGGGTGTAGAGGAGGGAGTTGGGGTAGGGGGAGACCCCTATCAGTGTCAGGGAAGGAATTCCCTGGCACTGATAGTGCTTACCGTCATGGATTTCATGGCAGTTCAAACCGCTGGAAATCCACGGCGGTAAGCCGGGTCCAAATACAGCCGGCGGTCTAGTGACGGCCGCCGGGCTGGAGACCCAGGTCTCATGCCCAGCGGTCGTCTCCGCCCTGGTGGACGGAATGGAAAACCGGCGGATGACCATGGCGGTACCTGCCATGGTCATAATTCCCCAAAGTAAGACCGCCAGCCTATTGGCGGTCTTACCGCCGGTTTAACACCGAGCGCCAGGGTTGTAATGACCCCCTCTGACTTTTATTGAACTAAAATTCTCACCTAAAGTGTAAAAAATATGTTTATTATGTATTTTGTTATCAAAAGTGATGTATAGAATTGTTTTTAAAATGAAATAAAATGCAATCACATTGTTTCAATAATGTAATTTATTTTAACATTAGTACCTTTCGAGTCTCAGTTTAAATCCATACCACTATTATTTTCTTTAGTAGGGTGGTTCAGTGAGTGGCCATGGATGGGGCTGGACTGAAACTAGCTCTGAGGTGGGTTCTTCTTGGCTGCAATAAATATAAAAGGGCAGTTTGTAAATAGGAAGAGGCTTACTCTTTTGTGGGTGGGTGTATTTCCCTCCCTAATTCCATCCCTAACAATTCCTTTACCCCTCTTTACTCCTACGTTAACCTCTCCACTCTGGCAGTAAATATTCTTCATTTTCCTGCCACTTCTTTCTGTCAAAATGTGTGCAGAGACTGCAGTCGGGGTGACACCACTGCACAGAAAAAGAACATATAATAGTTGGAACCTCTGCAGTTAGGTTTGTGAGTAGCATTTTGTAGTACATTAATAGCACTATTGTAGTACTAATAAACATAGTACAAAATGCAGTTTTTAAATAAGGAACAGGTTGTCTGGCACACTTGAGTCCCAGGGCCTGTTGAGACATAGGTCCAGCTTGGAAAAAGGGCCTCCACAAATTTGAGAGGCCCCTATCCTTCCATAAACAAAACAGGGATCTGGTCAAGTGCCAACATTTTGAATTTTCATTGCATATAATGGATCACATAATGGTTTAGATAGAAACCTTGTTGAGCACAGCCTTGAGGTTGTCTTTTGTGGCAATCTCTCATCAAGTGACCTCCATGGATATGGCTGCTTGGACACTCTGGGGAGATGGCGATATAATCCTTTTCCACGTGTCAAGCAGAGATCGCCGTTGATGATGAATACATGCTATGGGCCTGTTTTAGATCTTGGCAGTGTTACTGCCGAACCACTGTGGCAGTGTGCCTGAGAAGACCTATGGTGTTTCGCCCACCATATTTAGATGTATTGCATTGTATTGTGACCACCACGCTGGAGTGCTCTACCTTGCTGTTAGGCTAGCAGGTTCCCTCCGCCAGTATTTAAATGTTACAGTCCTGCAGGTGGTGTACTGCCAGTGGTTTGCTGATGGAGGGAGTACATCGCTGGACCCAATGGACATCGAACAATGGCAGTGGCTGTGGAATAGAGGTAAGTTGCACACAGATGCTGGTCCTTTGCCACATGTGTCCCCCTGCATCACACACGACACAGCACACCACATGCACACTATTAGCCATTGCAATTACACAACCACACACCATGTACATGCTGCAAACATACATTGACGTACATCCATGACACAGCATACATACACTATTGTTGCTGCACCCACATCCAACACAACCACAACAACCAACACAACTACATATTCATCTACACAAACACACTCACACATCACAACTACAACATCATGACAACGACGACCACACAACACTCACCTGAATGTTGCATGCAGCAACACAACACACAACACAACATACATAACATCAATACCATCTGCAAGTGGCACACATACTGACAGAACCACATCACCCACTCCAGGTCCCTCCATCTCACCCAGCCAATCGCATCGCACACACACATACACATACTGACTCACACACACAACTTGGAGCACAACATGACAGGTACTGGTCCCCTGTACCATCATTATGGTGCCACCATTCTTTTGACAATCAATGAATACTAATACCATAATGACAGTTGTGTATGTGTGTGATATGTGTTGTGTCCCCATCTGTGCCTGACCCAATCCTGTCCCCGACATATGCGTGTCACAGTAAATCTGCAGTATATGTATATGTCTGCAGTGGTCCCGAGTTCATGTGCAGTGACCCCCCAACATACACAGCCAATGCTGGTTCCCTACCTTAGTGTCAAGTGATGGGGGTTGTATTTTCTATGTGGTCAAGTGGCAGCAGTGTTGGAGGGCATTGTCCAGTTGTGTCGAGCCAGAAACTGAAGTGGAATCGGGGAAAAAAGGTGAGTTTTCACGCTTTTCTCCTCCCGATCTGCCAATTCGGAAGTGGAGGCCGGGCCTCCACATTTTTACTTGGTGGTAAGGCACATTCAAAATTGCTGGGTGGTAAGTATGGCTGGAGTCCTACCGCGAGCCACTCTTTCGTATGGCGCTGTGGCGGCAGATGGCAATTCTTGGTGGAGTCGGCGGGACCCAGACGTGTTCTCGTTTAAAGGACCGCAAACACCTAAACCTGGCGAGCAGACCGCCAAGCTGGTGGACGCGGTTTCCCTCAGAAAAGTGACGACGTACCTGTTACTCCCATAATCTAACTCAGGCCCTATGTGTTGCAGGACCATCAGATTGTTTTTGTCTCTCTCAGCAACAATAATCTTTCTTAGGTGCTGTGTGGATTGATTTGTTTTCATATGGATCAAATGTTCCCTGGTAGCAAGATGTCTGCCTAAACTTCCCAAAATAGACTGGTTTGTGGCAAACTGTGAAGACTTCAATTTGTTCTTCCTTCAGCCTCAGAATAGATTCCAGACTGGGAGGCGAAGCTCCTTACAGAGCCAAACTCAGAAATAGTGGTGAAGCTGAGTTGGTTTGCTTTTGCGAGGGTTGTTGGTGCTCTGTTTTGGAATTTTGAGAAGATGGACGCAGGTGATAATGTTAGAGAAGCAGGCTGAATACAGATGATGTGCACTTCTTCATCTTTCCAAGGTTTGACTCAAATAATGGCTGGTTCATCTTCCTTACTGCCACCCATGCTTTTAGAAATGTATTTTGCTTTGTCTCCAATTCCTGTAAGACACGTAGTACTTGATGCAAAACTTCTAAATGTTGTTCTTTGGTTGTGACAATGAGGATTTCATCTTAGAATGCCTGCACATGGGGCATAGCTCCAAATAACGCATCCATCCTGTTCTGGAAAATGCTGAGGCCAGGCCAAACAGTAGCTGTAAATACTTAAATGCCCGAAAGGAGTAACAAAAGTAGTAAGTGCTTGGGAGTCTTGACACAGGGCAATCTGGTAGTACACAGAACGCAAATCAAAAGTGGAGAAATATTCAGAGTTCCCCTCAGCTATTATCTCTTGCATGTGTGGTAAAATGTGGCAGTCCACTAAAATATTCTGGTCGAACCATCGCAAGTCAACACAGAGTCTAAGGTTCACTGAACGTTTCTTTGTCAAAACAACTGATGAAACCCAATCGGAGGAGTCAGTGGACTGAATTACTCCTTCAGCCCATAATCAAAGAGGCTTCAGACCACTCCTAACCGTCAACCGTACTAGACAGACTTTATGTACCATTATCTTTGAGCTTAATTTTATGTTCAAAATTCTTGACAGTCCCAATCTCATCCTTAAAACATTAGGAAACTTGGAAATCAGTTCTTGAAGGATATCATTGTCACAAGAACTAATAGACAAAATTGTTAAATATCCCAACAAAGTAGGCGGATCACATCCTGGCCGCAAGTGTATGCCCAGTTTGGCTAGGTTCAGCCATCCCACAATGTTTTATCATCTAACTGCCACATTCACTTTGGTCCACGTCTGTCTACCTAAACATTCTAAATTAGCTTGGAAATAGCCTAACAAAACTATTTCTTGTCCCCAAGTTTTGGGGGGCCAATATCTGGCTTATCCAATTTCACTGAATCTGACCACATTTCATAAATGGTGGTGTCTTCCAAAATGGTAACAGGTGCCTCAGAGTCCGCCATAACAATTATACCTCAACCATTAATGGTCACTTGACACAAAAGCCCTTTGATGTACTTCTCTCTTCCTTCAAGACTAGGCGTATTTATCGTTAGATACACTTTGGTAAACTTACCCACACATTCTTGAATGTTTTCATCCTCTTACAGATTCACATTGGCAATTTTGACCTTGTCACCATCCCCTATTTTTTACATGCTGCTTGGAAATGACCCATCTTCCGACACCGGTTATATTTCTTGCCCAGTGCGGGACAAGAAGTGCTCTTTCTTAAATGCCCATTGGAGCCACATCCCAAATAGATGTACTGATTTCTCTCAGGCCTAACATTTTTTTAAATTCACAGAACATATTGATGTTTCTTGTGAGACATAGCTCCCTGGAGATGAACCCTCTTGTTATGAAATGACCTGTGACGTTACTCTAAACCTTTCTATACTTTTAATGATGTCTATAGTTTATATCAAAGAAGAGATCCTACATATTACCAAGAGCTCCTGGACCTTTTTGGAAAAGCAGTTGAACACAAAGGCCCTCATTACAACCCTGGCAGTTGGCGGAGAAGTGGCGGTCTTACCGCCAACAGGCTGGCAGTAAAAATTTGGGAATTATGACCGTGGGGGTTACCGCCATGGTCATCCGTTCCGTCATCCGTGGAGACTTGGTTCTCCAGCCCGGTGGCCATCACAATACCGCCGGCGGTATCATGACCCGGCTGACCGCCATGGATTTCATGGGGTTAGAAACCGCCATTAAATCCATGGCGGTGAGCACTATCAGTGCCAGGGAATTCTTTCCCTGGCACTGATAGGGGTCTCTCCTACCGCACACCCCCACCCCCGAGTCCTTCCCCGACACCCCCCACCCCCCTGCCACCCCCCAAAGGTGGCAGGACCCCCCTCCCAGCCCCAACATAACATTACAGATGCACACCCCACACGCACACAGGCACCACCAACACACATACCCGCACACACACCAACAAACATGCCAACAGCCACACAGTCATACACACACACCCATATTCAGACATACATGCACACATCCATACATACATACAGACATGCACACATTTTCATACACACAACACCCCCGCATGCATACACGCACTCACACACCCCCTCTACATACTCACATGCACACACCCCCATGCACGCACACAACACACAACACCCCCCAGCCCCCTCCCCTAACGGACGATCAACTTACCTGGTCCGTTGATCCTCCGGGAGGGGACGGGATCCATGGGGGCTGCTTCGCCGCCAGCACCCCGTCAACAGAACATCGCCACGCCGAATAACAGAACGTGATTCGGTGGGCAGTGTTCTGTTGATGTGGAGGTGGAGCAACCTCTACTTCCCCGCCGACCGCCAGTATAACTGCTGGCGGCTCTCCGTCCGGAAAAGGACGGAGGGCTGCCAGCAGTCATAATGCGCCGAGCGGAAAACCGCCTGCACTGGCGGTCTTCAGCACAGCGGTCCCTCGGCGGTCTTGTAAAAAGACCACCGCGGTTGTAATGACCCCCAAAGTCCCTTATGTAAATGTCTACATTGTTTTCAGATTTGCACGTGGCAGCTAGCACCTAGTGCCACAACATATTCCTCCACAGACTCTTCATTTGATTGTTTACATTTGAAGTAATTATGTCTCTCCAAAAGGACGCTAGACTGCTCCTCAAACTGTTTTGCAAGTCTTGCTTAAGCCTCCAAGAACATTTTCCATGCCACTCCCTCCTCAGCTGGTGCTGGGATAACGCGTAGGGAGCCAAAAACTCTCTGCCATGCTGTTCCTAAATGATTAAAAAGCAATGCTAATTTCCTAGGAAGATTGTAACCGCTAGCATCAATACCTGCAAGATAATTTTCAAATATGCAGATCCATTCTTTCCACTTGATGTCTGGTCTGCCTGCTCTTTGAAGAAAAGGAGGTGGTTTTATAGCTCCCTGTGCAGTTACCATAATATTTCAAATTAATGACCTACCTGATACCAGGAGCAGCACTCAGGGCATAGATAACAGGTGTGTTCTGTAGTCTGCAAGGAATATGGTCAGGCTGTGCAAAACAAAATATGCTAAGTGCTGACACCTTAAAGACAAAAGTACTCTGGACTCAAGGCTTCCAAGCCCAATCTAGTATGGCAACAAAGAAAGTACTTCAGGTAAAAGAGTTCCAATCCAAAATGGCAATGTGTTCAAGTATCGCCAGTACGTAGTTCAGGCAATAAGACTAAACCCAAACCAATCCAAAATAGTGCTTGCTGTCAGCAACAGTGCTACCACAGTGGATTATGGGGCACACTAGACCGCACTCGATTCTGGGGTGATAACTTCTAGCGTGTCTCCTTCTGGTTTCGTGCTCGCATAGAATCAGCACATCTTCCTCTGGCGCTGCTGTTGCATTTGATTTTCTGGCCTTCATGGCGCCCTTATCCGCATGGATGGGCTTGCGAAGCACATACATATAAATATTTGAACAAAGATTGCATACTACACTGATTAAATCATTCTAGATTACTGCACAGGTGTGGCTGATACAGTGAAATCTGTTTCTCAACAGTTGAATTTGGCAGCAGCACTGACCAAAGAAATTCAGTGCCACTTATTGAATCTTGGAAAGTGTGTGGTCATCAAGAACTACTTAGAAGAACACTGACGAGGCCCATTTCAAGTTATAGTTGTAACTAACATGGCTGTAAAGTGTGGAGTTCCGCAGTCGATGCCTGCCGCTGACATGAGAACAGTGAAGGCGGTGGATGAAGTAGTAGTGAAAACATCCACTGATTCACAGAGTCGAGGTAAAGTTTGCACATAGTTCCAGAGGGGGGTGCAACTCCCATTGATTCTCTTTTGACTTGTTCATGTTCTGGGCATTGAACCCAGCCTCACACGTGGGGCTGCTACAAGTGGGGAAACACTACGCGGTACGGATTTTGTTAATCCCCACCAATTATGGAAGTTTACTTCACAAAATGCCAGGAAAATGTGCAATCTTAGACAATGTTTGTGATTTGCAGACCATTGTGGGTATAAAACATCATGGGATCCATGAGAGGCACACTACCTTGGACTCCCCCAGGGCCCAAAAACAACAGCTACCCCCATTGCTAAATGAGACGCATGTTTTGGACAGAAAATGTTGATGTCACCACATTGCATTTTGGTCCCTTTCCTGTTGGGAATACAGGTGAGGTACCATTTTTATCGGGAAACCTGGGGGAATACTAGATGGTATTGGTCCTTATGTGATAGTTGGTTTGGGGTCTGTGTGGGTATCTGTACTGGACATGCTTGGGTGATGGGTGTTCATGCATTGTGTTACATACAGGGCTTGTTTTTGGGATGTGTGGGTTGTGTTGGTGGGGTATCTGTGGGTTGTTGGGTTGATGGGTGTGAGGGTAAGGGTGGAAATATGTGATGGCATGCAGGTGGGGTGGGGGGGTAAGGTAGTAAAGATTTGCCTTACCAGAGTCCAGTCCTCCGGCTACTCCTGTGAGGCCCTCAGGATGCAGTATTGCCAAAGACATGCTCCTCCCATGTTGTTAGTTGTGGGGGAGGAGGTGGGGGTCTAACATCTTCAACAACCCATTTTACTACCCCCTCCACTTAATTACACAGAAATAAACACACTTCAATCACAAAACAATCTGGAGTCAGTTTGTGCTTTCACAAATGTGTAATTGCAATAACCATGGAATATAGCAATGTCAATTTACTTGTACACATACCAATGTAACACAGCTGTAGGCCAGGAGGAAACATAGCAGAGGGCACAAAGTGGGACCCATATCTGTGAAATGGAAAGTCAAAGTGACAAGTCAGGGTCCATACACTGAGTGAAAATGACAGACTTATGCTAGCTTGCAATAGTATGAGATGTGTGAAGCAGTGACATCCTCTTCTTCACTGTTCACAGGCTTTACAGCTGCCACAAGACCACCAGCTGGCCCATCCTCCTTCAGAAAAGACACCTGCCATCGCAAAGCCAGGTTGTGCAGCATACAGCAGGCCACGATGATCTGGCACAACTTCGTTGGTGAGTAGTATAGGGAACCACCTGTCAGATGGAGGCACCGGAATCTGGCCTTCAGGAGGCCGAATGTGCATTCGATAACCCTCCTAGTTTGCCCATGAGCCTCATTGTAGCGTTCCTCTGCCCTTGTCCTGGGATTCCTCACTGGGGTCAGTACCCATGACAGGCTGGGGTAACCAGAGTCACCTGCAAAGATCGAGGGACAACTGTTAGACACACTCTAACCCTTAGGGACAACCCCATACCCAGAGACCTATTCACACTGTATTGGGTCCTTGGCCTCACCTATTAGCCACACACGGTGCCTCTGGAGTTGTCCCATCACATAAGAGATGCTGCTATTCCTCAAAATGTAAGCGTCATGCAGTGAGCCAGGAAACTTGGCATTCACATGGGAGATGTACTGGTCTGCCAAACACACCATCTGCACATCCATTGAATGGTAGCTCTTCAGGTTTCTGTACACCTGTTCACTCCTGCGGGGGGTACTAATGCCACATGTGCCCCATCAGTGGCACCAATGATGTTGGGGATATGTCCCAGGGCATAGAAGTCACCTTTCACTGTGGGCAAATCCTCCACCTGAGGGAAAACGATGTAGCTGCGCATGTGTTTCAACACGTTAGAGAACATTGGCTGGGACATCCCTGATGCCATGGCCACTGTTGTTTGAAAAGACCCACTGGCCAGGAAATGGAGTACAGACAGGACCTGCACTAGAGGGGGTATCCCTGTGGGGTGGCAGATAGCTGACATCAGGTCTGGCTCCAACTGGGCACACAGTTCATGGATTGTTGCACGATCAAGTCTGTATGTGACTATGGTGTGTCTCTCTTCCATTGTCGACAGGTCCACCAGGGGTCTTTACACCGGAGGATGCCGCCATCTCATCACCTGCCCCAGCAGATGTGCCCTATGGAGGAGAACAGCGAACAGAGAGTCAGCCACCACTGAGGTATCACAATTTGTAATTTGCTGAAACTTTATTAATCCGCAATGTGCCTGTGACTGTGTGTATTCCAGGCCTAGATAGGTGTGACGCAGTTATTATCCATGCCATGTGGCCCCCTGAAATGGCGGCTGCCTGACCTATAAGGTGGGACAAGGGGATATGAGGTAACTGCGCTGGCGTTGTACACCGTCGCAGTGGGCGGTCGAAGACTGCGGCGCTATTCTGCATTGGTTAACATTGGGCCCTATGGGGCCCAGGAGCCAATGACGATGTACGCCGGTGGTGATGGTACGCACCGCCGCGGCCGTGGCTGCCATTTTCTCTCTATTCCCTCACTTGATACCTGACCTTCAACAGGAGAGGACCTACACTGCAAGTGCTGCTGTGACCTGTGTCTGGAAGCGCAAGTGGCTCGAGTGTCTGGGGAAAGGGCCCCTGCCTTCAATTCAGAGGAGTTGGAGAAACTAGTGGATGGGGTCCTCCCCCAGTACACGCAACTGTACGGTCCTCCAGACAAACAGGAGGTGAGCATGGTGGATGGATAATGCCTGCTTTGAGTGGTGTGGCTGGAAGAAACATGGGGGGGCTGAGGCCTACATGTGCGGATGCTGAGAGTATGTGCGTCATGGCATGGGTGGGCAATGAGCATGATGGTCCGGCCGGGTGAGTAATGTCCTTTGCCCCTGTACCATTCCTCTGGGTCAGCGCCTACCAGAAGAAGGGTGTTTGGCGTACCATCGCCAAGGACGTCCGGACCCTGGTGGTCTACCACAGACGGAGCACCCACTGCCGTAAAAGATGGGAGGACCTGTGGCGCAGAACCAAGAAGACGGTGGAGGCCCAGCTGAGGCTGGCCTCCCAACGTGGAAGGGGTGCCCGTCGCACCATGACCCCCCTGATGTTCCAGATCCTGCCCGTGGCCTAACCGGAGTTGGATGGGCGCTTGAGGGCATCACAGCAGCCACAATGGGGTGAGTACACTCTTATTCAGGTGACTGTGCACGCTTTACGAAGTGTCTGGGTGGGGGAGGTGGGCAGTGGGTTCCTCTAGGCCAGGGCGAACTTGGTAGGCAACGTCCTTTGGGAGGCAGGCTATGTGGCACCCCAACCCCACTAGTGGTAAGAGCCAGCTACACCTAGTCAGGCCCCTGTGACTTCCAGGTGTGCAGCAACTGGGCTTAGGCCTCGTACCCCATGGTCAGGTGAAAAAACTATGAACTGTTATTGCATGGCGTAGTTCAGAGGGCTGCTCCCTGTGTGTTGTGTCCGCCAACGGTAGTGGTGTTGCATGCACTGAACATGTCTTTCTTCTGTCTTCCCCCCCTTTTTGTGGTCTCCCTGTTCTTGTGTGCAATATCATCATCAGACGGAGGAGAATTGGCATTAGAGCAGGAGGGAGCTGCATCCCACTTGGCCCTGGAGGGTGAAGCAACGGAGTCTGAAGCCACCAGTGGGACAGAGGGCGAGGGGAGCTCCTCGACGGGGACAGGAGCAGAGACCAGTAACAGTAACTCCTCCTCTGATGGGAGCTCCCTTGCGGTGGCGGGCACCTCTGTGCCCACCGCATCAACAGGTACAGCCGCCGCCACCCCTACCAGCACCACCCTCCCAGCAGCCCCTCAGCGTGTTTCCCGTGCCCGCTCACCCAGGAGGGTGGGCATCTCCTTCACCCCAGGCACGCCAGGCCTTGCCCCAGTCAGCCCTGCTGCCCTCAGTGAGGAGGTTATTGACCTCCTGAGATCCCTCACTGTTGGGCAGTCTACCATTGTGAATGCCATCCAGGGTGTTGAGAGGCATTTGCAACAAACAAATGCATACCTGGAGGGCATTCATTCTGGCTAGGCAGCCCAACAGAGAGCATTTCAGGCTCTGGCCTCAGCACTGATGGCAGCCATTGTCCCTGTGTCCAGCCTCCCCCCTCCAACCTGCTCCACCCAGACCTGTACCTCAGCCTATCCCAAGCACACCATCAGACCAGCATGCACACACATCAACACACAAGAGTGGCTCAGGCAAACATAAGCACCACACATCCCACAGGCACTCACACAAGCACCATACCCATGCAGACATACCAACATCCACTACCTCCACTGTGTCCCCCTCCTCCACATCTCCCTCCTTCCTCCAGTCTTGTCTCCACTCACACCTGCATGCACTACATCCTCAGCCACTACCTCCATCACCAGCATGCCCATCACCACACACCGCTCACGTGCAATCACCCCCCCACTACCATTCACACATCCCCAGTGTCCACTCCCAGTGTGTCTGTGAGCCCTCCTCCCACAATACACAAACGCAGGCACACACCCACCCAACAGCCATCCACTTCACAACAGCCTCTGGCCCATGCACCTTCACCCAAATTCAGCAGACATACACCTCCTACAACCACTACCTCTTCCTCCACTCCCAAACCCCCTCCATCTACCCGTCCCAGTGTGTCAAAGAAACTTTTCCTGGCAAGCATTGACCTTTTCCTTACACCTCCCCCGCCGTCCTTCCCCTCGGGCCAGACTTTCCAGATCCCAGCCCAGCACCTCTGCCACCAAATCCCCAGGCACAGTGGTGCCAGCAACTGCGGGGTCATCGAGTGCGCCAACCATCAGGGCTGCCATTGTGCCACGTCCCGAGGGCAAGGACATTCTGCCACCTGCCAAAGTGAAAAAGGTGCCCACATCCCGGAGGGAGAAGCTGAAACTACCAGCCACCAAGGGCTCAGCGAAAACGAAAGGGGATAGTGGCAAGACAACTGCACCACCATCAAAGGTGGGGAAGGGCCAAACAGAAAAGGGCAGGTCAGGGGAGGGCATGGTGGCACCGACTGAGAGACCAGTGTCACACCTTTTGTCGACGTCCACGCCAACCTGTAAGGTGGCGAACACCGCTAGCTGCACCGCCACCTGCACCGCCTCCGGCACATCTACAGCCGCTGCGACAGTCCCCAGCCTCTTCCCCGGTGGGCAGCCGTCCAAGACTGCAGGAGACATCTGCTTTCTCCCTCAGCAGATGCTGACCCATGCACTGCCACCAGCACCGCCGCCACAGACCCCGCCGCCAGAACCAACGCCACAGAGACCGCCTCAAGCCCCGCTGCCACAGACACCGCCGCAAGCCCTGGCTGCGGCCCCGCGACGTCCTCGGACAGTGGCACCACCGCTGAAATGCCTACCATCCCCAGTGGTCAGTTGTCCGAGGCTGGGAGAGAGGTCTTGGACTCTGAGCAGCTTCCATGAAGCATTACTGTCATCACTGTTGGCACCTGCAGGTGGAAGGCGAAGCCGCAGTAGTGTGGGGTATGTCGCTGCCTCCATGGCGTATCATGCTGCCTGTACCTCGCCAATACCGTGCCACGCACACCGAGGTGAGTGCATTGTACCGGCCACACTGCACGTGGAGCACTCTGGGCACAAAGCCCCCTCCAGAACCAGTGGAGAGATACATCCACTACCTCAGTCCTTGGCAGGATGAAGCACTCTGGGCACAAAGCCCCCTCCAGAACCAGTGGAGAAATACATCCACTACCTCAGTCCTTGGCAGGATGAAGCACTCTGGGCACAAAGCCCCCTCCAGAACCAGTGGAGTATCACATCCACTACCTCAGTCCTTGGCAGGATGAAGCACTCTGGGCACAAAGCCCCTTCCAGAACCAGTGGAGAAATACATCCACTACCTCAGTCCTTGGCAGGATGAAGCACTCTGGGCACAATGCCCCCTCCAGAACCAGTGGAGAAATACATCAACTACCTCAGTCCTTGGCAGAATGAAGCACTCTGGGCACAAAGCCCCCTCCAGAGCCAGTGTCCCCCTCCCCCTTCCCCTGAGGTGCCTGTGTATTTTCGATCTGATGCTCCAGCAGTGTTCTCTCTGTTTCGAGTCAGGTATCTAGTGTGGGCTTTGCCCATGCATTTTGGGCTCAGTGGTCCACGAACAATGATTGGTGCACCATCCGGACTTATGTAGTTGGTGTACATAATTGTATATAATGGATTTTGAATTTTGACAATGAGATTTCACATGATTACATTTGTTCAAATCATTTCCTTTTGTCCTTGCGTTCTTCCAGGGGGGGGGGAGTGTATATGTAATGTTGCTGCATGTATTTGTGTGTATGGTGTTGTGGGTGGGGGTGTTGCGTGTGTGTGTCACTCTCTTTTCCCTCCCCCTCCCCTGTGTGCTAGGTGCAGTACTCACCGTCGTCGTCGTCTTTGGTGCTCCTGATAGAAGAGGAGGAAGACCAGCATCGGCAGTATCTGCAATTTGGGCTCCATGGCGTCCTGGTTCCTCGTTGGGTGTCGAGAGGTGAGTGGGTTCCCTTCTGTGTACTGTTTCCGCTGTGTTTTTGTTCGCGTTGGTTCTGCCCCGGAAAAGGTGGCAGATAGGTGTCTTGAAATACTGTGGGCGGTACTTTATCTACCGCCTGTCTGTTGGCGGTTACCGCTGCGGTGTTTGTTTGTACCGCCGTGGCGGTCGGAGTATTAAAGTGGCTGTCTATGTTGGCGGTTTAGCCATGGTCGTGATCCCATTTTTTTTTTCGCCATACTGTTTGAGGTATTACCGCCGCTTTAACACCGACCGCCAGGGTTGTAATGAGGGCCATAGTGTACGGGAAGCCATAGTAAGTGTATGTTCTGGACACTGGTTACTACGAGTTCCCCAGCTACATGATGGCCTCTCTGAACCCCTGGCTGTTTGGTATCAAACAACTCAGCATAATAAATCCTCCCTGGTGCCAGTGTTGGATTTATTATGAAATGTACCCAGGGGGCACCTTATAGGTGCCCCCTGCAAACCTAACAGCCCTGGCATGGTTGCTGATGGCCGTAGCCAGCCTGCCATCACAAGACAGGATTCTAGACCCCTGGGGTGAGAGCCTATGCTCTCTGGGGCCAGAATACAAAGCTATTCCTGGTTGGAGGTGTCACACCTACTTCCCCAGGCAGGCACCCTCCTCAGACAGGAAGCTTCAAAGGCACTATCCGGACTTGTGTAGTTGGTGTACATAATTGTATATGCTGGATTTTGAATTCTGACAATGAGATTTCACATGATTACATTCGTTCAAATCATTTCCTTTTGTTCTTGCGTTCTTCCAGGGGGTGGGGGGAGTGTATATGTAATGTTGCTGCATGTATTTGTGTGTATTGTGTTGTGGGTGAGGGTGGGGGTGTTACGTGTTGCGTGTGTGTGTCACTCTCTTTTCCCTCCCCTGTGTGCTAGGTGCAGTACTCACCGTGGTCGTCGCTGCCGTCTTTGGTGCTCCTGATAGAAGAGGAGGAAGACCAGCATCGGCAGTATCTACAATTCGGGCTCCATAGCATCCTTGTTCCTCGTTGGGTGTCGAGAGGTGAGTGGGTTCCCTTCTGTGTACTGTTTCCGCCATGCTTTTGTTTGCGTTGGTTCCGCCCTGCAAAAGGTGGCGGATAGGCATCTTGAAATACTGTGGGCGGTACTTTGTCTACCGCCTGTCTGTTGGCGGTTACCGCCGCAGTGTTTGTTTGTTCCGCCGTGGCGGTCGGAGTGTTAAAGTGGCTGTCTATGTTGGTGGTTTCCGCCATGGTCGTGGTTCCCATTTTATTTTACCCTAGACTGTTTGCGGTATTACCACCACTTTAACACCGACCGCCACGGTTGTAATGAGGGCCATAGTGTACAGGGAAGCCATAGTAAGTTTATGTTCTGGACACTGGTCACTACGAGTTCCCTAGCTACATGATGGCCTCTCTGAACCCCTGGCTGTTTGGTATCAAACAACTCAGCATAATAAATCCTCACTGGTGCCAGTGTTGGATTTATTATGAAATGTACCCAGAGGGCACCTTAGAGGTGCCCCCTGCAAACCTAACAGCCCTGGCATGGTTGCTGATGGCCGTAGCCAGCCTGCCATCACCAGAGAGGATTCTAGACCCCTGGGGTGAGAGCCTATGCTCTCTGGGGCCAGAATACAAAGCTCTTCCTGGGTGGAGGTGTCACACTTACTCCCCCAGGCAGGCACCCTCCTCAGATAGGAAGCTTCAAAGGCTATACCGGCTTTGGAACGCGACCCCAACCTCCACTGCTACCAGCAGAAGGCAACTCCCCCAGTTCAGCCCACACTTTGGATGGGAAAACCATTGAGAAAACTAGAATAATAGGAGGATCGGCCACCATCAGCCAGCACCACCCCTCAGGTCTGGCAGGTGAGGTGATGCCTCCATTTCATTTTCCCCCATCTTGGATGGAAGGGGAAATAGCCAGTTAGGGTCAGGGTTGTTTCCACCTCCCAAAGGAGGTGTCACATAGTGGGTGTAGCTGCCCTAAGGTAGGTGGCCCATTGGCCACTACCAGGTACTCCCCCTATCACCTCATAGATACAGTATTTAGGTGGCAAACCCTGACCAGAACCTCATATTCCTGACGACCTAAGAAGAGCTGTAGCCCACAGAAGTTGCACCAGCAGAGATTACTAAAGACACCATCTGACTTGGGCCGAGTCCTACGAGCCTATCTGCAGCCCTTGAAGAACCTGCGCCAAAAGACGACTTGTCCTGCAGCACAGCAACGTCCAAAGCCTTGGGAGGACTGCCTGCCTTCAAAAAAGACCAAGATCTCCCATAGACAGCGGACCTGTCCAAAAGAAACAAACTTTAAAGAAGAAGTGGCCTACTGGTCCTGTGAAGGTTCCCCAGTGATTCTGAGCAAGAGTCCACTGTGGGCTGGCCCCTGCCAGACTCCACAGCGACGCCTGTAGCCTCAGTCCGAGGTCTCCCCCTGACCACTACTTGTCCAGTAAGCGGTTACTAGCACCAAAAGACACCCCTGAAACTGGAGCCCCTGGGCCTTGGGATGCTGGACCATCATTATCCCTATGATTCCTGGCATCTCTACTTACCTGGGCAGCTGCGAGTTGTCTTTACCCGGCCTCCTGGACAGAGCCTGTAGCCTGTTTCTGAAACCTATCTCCTCCATTGGATAACATTGGGCGCCCAACTCTGTGTTGGCACTATCCACCCAACTGCTCCTGCGCCGCTGAGGATGTAAGTTTAGTGCTGCCTTCTGGCCCCCCTTGTTTTTACCTCAGCTGCAGGATATCGACCTTTGACCCCGCTCTACTCGCCTGGGAGCAGCACATCTTCGGTTACTCCCTGTCTCAAATGGTTAACCCTAGGCACCTGACGTTGTATCAGCACTCTGCACCCGGCCGCCCTGTGCCACTGAGGGTGTAATTTGGTGCTGCCTTGTGGTCCCCCATGCTAACCTCGACCCCTGGAGACCAACCTCTGATGCCGCTTGTACTCACCTGTGAGCAGTGCATCTTTGTGCGCCCCCAGTCTTCATTGGTTAACACTGGGCACTCGACTCTGAATTCGAACTCTGCATCCAGCCACCACCGTGTCACAGTGGGTGCACTCTTGGTGCTGATTTGAACCTTGTCTGGTGTTGACCTCAAAACCCGAAGACTGGATTTGTAAGTCATTTACTTACTTGCAAACCACTTCTCCTGCACTCACACCTCACTTAGATCTACAACCTTGAGTCCACACAGGGTCGTCAAAATGTTGTGCATGATAAAGTTTGGGGAAAAAGCAATTCCCAAATAAAATGTCTGTTACCATCCCTATGACAATATGAAACAAGCACGTTTTCCACAAACAAAATAAACGCCAGGGATAACAGCGTCCTCTCCAACCAACTACAACTTACAGTTCACTAGAAGTTCAAAAGTGTGTCCACACTCACTCTTTTCCACAAACACATTATCAGCCTCTGATCTTTCCATCCAAATACACAATCTTCCTTTGTGCTCCCAATCTAGACCTAAGGTAGCTAATTTTCCAGTCAAACTCAACAAAAGACTACATTAAATGCCATAAGTCATGGGAATATGATGATAGGTAATGTAATTAAATTTTCTACTGCTCAGAGCTTTCCTGCCAAAAGTCAACAACTTTACAGAGACCTTGTCCAGCGGCTATCCAACAACTTGGAGCCCTCTTTTGACACAGCCTGCTGGTTTGCCCTGGACACCTGGACAAAGCTAGTCCCTGTATCTGACTTACGCCCCATTGCAGTCAGCCTCAAATTTTGACTTTGTCCTGCTCAAGGGCAACCAGATGACTGTGGTTGACTTATGTTCTTTTTGCACTATTTTTAACCTTAATCTTTGAAAATGCATAACTCCTGTTCTACTGATTGTATTTTTGTTGTTTTGGTGGGTTGTATGACAAAACCATGCATGACGGAACCACACATGCCTTAACAATGCAGTCGTAACCATGACGCGTCTTTTCCATGCATGCCTTTACCATGCATGCCTTTTAAACAAATGTTGTTGCAAAAGTATGCTTTGTGAAGGACTATGTCGAAACAATATGCGTGGTTGTGTTATACAACCCCCCTCTCAACCTAAACAACTACCACAATGAGGCCCAAAACTACCCCCAACCTTAAAAACCTCCCCTCCAAAAACTCTGGCCCCTGTTTACATAAAAAACTACCCCGACCCCACCATCCGCCCTGAGCCCTAAAACCTCCCCCTCTTCTAAACACTAAACTACCCTGACACCCTCCACCCGACAGGAGCTCTAAAACCTTCCCTCTCCCCATATAACTAAACTACCCCAACCCCCAACCTCATCCCTAAAAAATAAACTACCTCAACCCTGCCCATAAAAAATAAACTACCCCGACACCCCACGCCCACCCTGAGCCCTAAATCCTTTCTCACCTCTAATAACTAAACTACTCCAACCCCTCACCCACCTTAAGCCCTTAAAAATAAACTACCCCGACACACCCTAATCCCTAAATCCGCTCCATCGCTAAAAACTACCCCCCAAATCCTGCCCCACTTACCTCACTGCTTCCTTTCCCGATCCTTCATCCTCTCCTCTCCACCATTCTCCCACCCTTCCTTAAAACTTTCCTGCCTCTAAAAAATAAACTACCCCAACCCAACCCCCCACCCCTAAAAAATAAACTACCCTTCCCCCCACTCACCCTAAGCCCTAAAAAATAAACTACCCCGACCCTCCCACCCTAATCCCTACAAAATAAACTACACTGATAACCCCACCCCGCCCCTAAAAAATAAACTACCCTGACTTACCCCTCTGCATCCTCCCCCCGATCCTTCCTGCTTTTATCTCCGCACCACTAGACCACCCTCTGTCTTGTCTCTGCCTTAACTACACATATGCGTATGGCTCTAAGGCACCAAGGCTGGATGGCCTAGCCGAGTGCATCTACAAGGCCTATAAACATATTATACCCCCCAACTTTTGAAGGTATGTGCACAGGCCCTCAAGACCAGCATACTTCCCCGTAAGAAGGACAGTGATTACTCAGCTGTTCCAACCTGCTGTGCATCCTATAGGCTGCTATCCTTCCTGAACCTAGACAACAAAATATTGCCCAAGGTGACCGCTACAAGTTTTTCTCCCTAGAACAAGTCATATTTCCTGTCCAAACAGGATTTGTCCCGCACCACTTCCTTACAGTAAACCTCTGCACCATATTTACTGCATTGACTACATCTCCTTATCTATCCTGGCATTGGTTGTTTTTCTTGACGCCGAAAAGGCATTTGACTCCTTAGAATGACTATTCCTGCAGGCCACTTGACTAAACTAGGACTTCCCCATGGTTTTTTCAGGGCTTTATTAATCTTCTGAATACCAACCCAGTGGCCAGAATCCAGGTGAATGGCACTCTCACAGACTCCTTTCCAAGCACGGATCACTAGGGGGCCTGAACAAGGCAGCACTTAATCACCCTTGCTTTTCATCATCGCCCTGGATCCACTGGTTTGGGTGCTCCAGGACGACCACCTGCATAGAGGGTTGTGGTTTTGCACTAGTCTGCTACTTATCTTCAAGTATTCAAATGACATTCTGCTGTTTCTTTAGGACCCCAGGCCTAACTTAACTTCACTTATCTGTGAAATTATAAGGTTTGGCAGCCTGCCCGGACTGTCAATAAATTGGAACAAGTTTTAACTTTTTCCCTTCACTGATGCCACAGCTCCCAGTTTTGTCGATTACCCTCGTAAGTCGTGCGTCAACTCCCCCAAATGCTTAGGCATTATTTTCCACAAGCAGAAAGAGATGGAGATCTGCCTCAATAACAGTCCTGCCGCTATCCATTGCTGGGAGCGTTGTTGTGCTCCTGCGTTTTTTGTATATGTTTTAAAATATCCCAATTTCTCAACTTAACAACTTCTTTGACACTTCAGGCAGCCTTTTATTTAGACTAGTCTGGGTGGGTCGCCACCCCCGTATCAGCTGGAAAACTCTAATGCTCCTGTATGAGTGCGAGGGCCTCGAGTTGCCAGATTTCCATCTTTGCTAGTTAGTGGCACTGTGTCACTTTTTGCACTATTGGTACCACCTCAATGCACGCCTCCCCTACCTCAAGCTGGAACAACATCCGGTGGGCCGCATCCCTATGTCCTCCATTCTACCATTGGGCATACCCCATGACCCCAAAGACATTAACACGTTAGCTACCATCAGTTGGGCCCGGACAAGACTACAGAGATACCTAGGAGTAGACAGACTGTATTCCCCTGACATATCACTTAAGAACAACCTGTAGTTACCCTTGACACAGGAACAGCTCGTACAGCACACACTCGAGACACACCATCTGGCCACGCTAGGTGACCTTTTCCCCAGTTGGCAGGTTATTACACATAACACGCTTACACAAACAGGAGCTCCCATGCTCCCATCCAAATGGACCATTTCATAACAGACGACTCCAGGGCACATTGCAGGATCATCTGCCATCAAACCCGATGATTCCCCCCCCCCCGACCTTGCTGAGTGAATCGGCTGATGGTTCACGGCTTGTGTCCCATCTATAGCAATGCTGCCTAGCATTGAAGCCGGTGGGCAGGGCGTGGACATCCTTAGAACACTATCTTTCGAGCTTCTGCTGCACTCAAATGAAGCTTGTGTCCATCAATCACCGACAAGTTGCTGCATTATAAATTCCTACAATGAGTATACACAATACCACAACACTTAGCCATGATAAATCCCTCCCTATCACATCACTGCCTAAAATATGATGCCACATATGCAGACTTTGCACACCTGACATGGAACTGCTCTGTTATTCAGACATTTGGTCGCAGATTTTAGCCACCCTTTCTGAAATGGTGGAACTGCCTACTGACTAGGACCCTATGGTGGTAATGCTGGGGTACATCAAGCCCTTACTGTAGGAGGCTGGACTGGCTTGTAGTGAGTACCAAGGGGTACTTGCACCTTGCACCAGGCCCAGTTATCCCTTATTAGTGTATAGGGTGTCTAGCAGCTTAGGCTGATAGATAATGGTAGCTTAGCAGAGCAGCTTAGGCTGAACTAGGAGACGTGTGAAGCTACTACAGTACCACTTAGTGTCATATGCACAATATCATAAGAAAACACAATACACAGTTATACTAAAAATAAAGGTACTTTATTTTTATGACAATATGCCAAAGTATCTTAGAGTGTACCCTCAGTGAGAGGATAGGAAATATACACAAGATATATATACACAATAGCAAAAATATGCAGTATAGTCTTAGAAAACAGTGCAAACAATGTATAGTTACAATAGGATGCAATGGGGAAACATAGGGATAGGGGCAACACAAACCATATACTCCAGAAGTGGAATGCGAACCACGAATGGACCCCAAACCTATGTGACCTTTTAGAGGGTCGCTGGGACTATTAGAAAATAGTGAGAGTTAGAAAAATAACCCTCCCCAAGACCCTGAAAAGTGAGTGCAAAGTGCACCAAAGTTCCCCTAAGGACAAAATAGTCGTGTTAGAGGGAAAATGCAAGGAAAACACAAATCAGCAATGCAACAACGATGGATTCCTGACTGAGGGTACCTGTGGAACAAGGGGACCAAGTCCAAAAGTCACAAGCAGCTCGGAGATGGGCAGATGCCCAAGAAATGCCAGCGGTTGGTGCAAAGAAGCTCTTACTAGGCTGAAGAACTGTGAATACTGCAGGAACGACAAGGGCTAGAGACTTCCCCTTTGGAGGATGGATCCCCCACGCCTTGGAAAGTCCTGCAGAAGTGTTTTCCCGCCGGATGGACGCCAACAAGCCTTGCTACACGCAAATCGTGCGTTTGGCGTTTTTGGACGCTGCTGGGGCCCAGGAGGGACCAGAAGGTCGCAAATTGGACCTGCAGAGAGAGGGGACGTCGAGCAAGACAAAGAGCCCTCACTGAAGCAGGTAGCGCCCGGAGAAGTGCCAGAAACAGGCACTACGAGGATGCGTGAAACGGTGCTCGCCGAAGTTGCACAAAGGAGTCCCACGTCGCCGGAGACCAACTTAGAAAGTCGTGCAATGCAGGTTAGAGTGCCGTGGACCCAGGCTTGGCTGTGCACGAAGGATTTCCGCCGGAAGTGCACAGGGGCCGGAGTAGCTTGCAAAGTCGCGGTTCCCAGCAATGCAGCCCAGCGAGGTGAGGCAAGGACTTACCTCCACCAAACTTGGGCTGAAGAGTCACTGGACTGTGGGGGTCACTTGGACGGTGTCGCTGGATTCGAGGGACCTCGCTCGTCGTGCTGAGAGGAGACCCAAGGGACCGGTAATGCAGCTTTTTGGTGCCTGCGGTTGCAGGGGGAAGATTCCGTCGACCCACAGGAGATTTCTTCGGAGCTTCTGGTGCAGAGAGGAGGCAGACTACCCCCACAGCATGCACAAGCAGGAAAACAGTCGAGAAGGCGGCAGGATCAGCGTTACAGAGTTGCAGTAGTCGTCTTTGCTACTATGTTGCAGGTTTGCAGGCTTCCAGCGCGGTCAGCGGTCGATTCCTTATCAGAAGGTGAAGAGGGAGATGCAGAGGAACTCGGCTGAGCTCATGCATTCGTTATCTAAAGTTTCCCCAGAGACAGAGACCCTAAATAGCCAGAAAAGAGGGTTTGGCTACCTAGGAGAGAGGAAAGGCTACTAACACCTGAAGGAGCCTATCAGCAGGAGTCTCTGACGTCACCTGGTGGCACTGGCCACTCAGAGCAGTCCAGTGTGCCAGCAGCACCTCTGTTTCCAAGATGGCAGAGGTCTGGAGCACACTGGAGGAGCTCTGGACACCTCCCAGGGGAGGTGCAGGTCAGGGGAGTGGTCACTCCCCTTTCCTTTGTCCAGTTTCGCGCCAGAGCAGGGGCTAAGGGGTCCCTGAACCGGTGTAGACTGGCTTATGCAGAATTGGGCACATCTGTGCCCAACAAAGCATTTCCAGAGGCTGGGGGAGGCTACTCCTCCCCTGCCTTCACACCATTTTCCAAAGGGAGAGGGTGTCACACCCTCTCTCAGAGGAAGTTCTTTGTTCTGCCATCCTGGGCCAGGCCTGGCTGGACCCCAGGAGGGCAGCTGCCTGTCTGAGGGGTTGGCAGCAGCAGCAGCTGCAGTGAAACCCCAGGAAGGGCAGTCTGGCAGTACCAGGGTCTGTGCTACAGACCACTGGGGTCATGGAATTGTACCAACAATGCCAGGATGGCATAGAGGGGGCAATTCCATGATCATAGACATGTTACATGGCCATATTCGGAGTTACCATGGTGAAGCTACATATAGGTAGTGACCTATATGTAGTGCACGCGTGTAATGGTGTCCCCGCACTCACAAAATTCAGTGAATTGGCTCTGAACAATGTGGGGGCACCTTGGCTAGTGCCAGGGTGCCCTCACACTAAGTAACTTTGCACCTAACCTTTACCAGGTAAAGGTTAGACATATAGGTGACTTATAAGTTACTTAAGTGCAGTGTAAAATGGCTGTGAAATAACGTGGACGTTATTTCACTCAGGCTGCTGTGGCAGGCCTGTGTAAGAATTGTCAGAGCTCCCTATGGGTGGCAAAAGAAATGCTGCAGCCCATAGGGATCTCCTGGAACCCCAATACCCTGGGTACCTCAGTACCATATACTAGGGAATTATAAGGGTGTTCCAGTAAGCCAATGTAAATTGGTAAAAATGGTCACTAGCCTGTTAGTGACAACTTGAAAGTAATGAGAGAGCATAACCACTGAGGTTCTGGTTAGCAGAGCCTCAGTGAGACAGTTAGGCACCACACAGGGAACATATACATGCACACCTATGAGCACTGGGGCCCTGTGTGACAGGGTCCCAGTGACACATACATATAGGCCACAAACCTATGAGCACTGGGGCCCTGACCAGCAGGATCCCAGTGACACATAACAAACATACTGAAAACATAGTGTTTTCACTATGAGCACTGAGGCCTGGCTATCAGGATCCCAGTGAGACAGTGAAAACAGTGACAAACACCCTGACATACACTCACAAACAGGCCAAAAGTGGGGGTAACAAGGCTAGAAAGAGGCTACCTTCTCACACAACCCCCCCCCAAACGAAGGACAATAAGGCTAACCTTGGCCAGTTGAGACTTTATTGTCTAAGTGGTGATAAGTAGAGAGTAGCTCTGCAATAGACTGGTTACTCCCTTTATCATCCACTATATGGTTACTTCCCTGTGGGGATGTAAACCACCCTGTTTGAAGTTTTTTAGCTAACCAACAATGTGAAGATGTATTTTCAGAGTTTCTATCAGTAAGTTTTAGTTTAGAGCAGTGTGAATTGTCCACTGAACCTATTTGTAGTGATGGAAATGCCAGACAGGGATGCTGTCTCAGAAAAGCCATAGCTGGGCAAAAACTTTGTCCATCTGGCTGGAAGAGAGAACAGGGATGCTGTTTCTCTTGAGTTGGAGCAGGGCAGGGATGCTGTCCTATGAGCTCCACACTAGGGCAGGGATGCTGTCCTAAGTGTTGTGAGGTAGTGCAGGGTTTCTGCACTAAAGTGCCTCTGGGAGGGTTGGAGGGATGCTCCATGTTAACTAAAATGGTGCTGTTTTTCTCACCAATGTTAGTTATCCCACAGAGAGGTACTTCCACCTCAGGGAGTCCAGCTTTGGCAGCTGATGATTCCCTTGGAACAGGTGCCACCCCAGGAGAGGTTTCTCCCACCACAGGAATTGTATCCTGAATGGTAGGGTGGTTAGGGGATACTGTGATACCCTTTTTACCTGTTGATGGAGAGGGATCCTGAGTTTTCAGGCCTTCTCTCCTTTGCTTTTTCATTTCACTTGAAATGAGAGGGAACAATTCCTCAGGGATGCCCAGCATGGCTGCATGGGCATAAAACTCTACATCAGCCCAACCTGAGGCCTCTAGGTCATTACCTAAGAGACAGTCTACAGGTAAGCTAGGTGATACCACCACCTGCTTAGGGCCAGTAACTCCACCCCAACTAAACTGAATTATAGCTAAGGGAAGAAACTTAGTGGAGTTATGGACATCAATAATCTTATACTGTTGTCCAATGATGTGTTGTTCAGGAGGCACTAGGTTTTCAGTCACCAAAGTGAAACTGGCACCTGTGTCCCTGTAGGCCAAGGCCTCAACACCATTTATTGAAACTGTCTGCCTGTACTTATCCATTGTAAGGGGACAAGCAGCCAGTGTGGCAAGGCCAATGCCACTAGGTGTGACAGAAACTGTCTTGGGACTGATTACATCAGTTTCCACTATGGACCCATAAGTGAACCCAACTACACCCTTTGCTTGACTGTTGCCAGCAGTCCCACCACTAGTACCACTACTGCTAGGGGCACTAGAGCTTGATGTATTAGTGGTGGTAGGCTCAGGGGGTTTACCTGGACAGGACTTATCCCCTGGCCTATGGCCTCTGTTTTTACACACAAAGCACCAAGGCTTTTTAATGTGTGCAGGTTGGGAAGAAGAGGAAGAATTTGTTTTATCCCCACCCTCTGAAGAGTGTTTAAGATTTGAAGTGGGATCTTTGGTTTTACCCTTATCCCCATGCTTATCTTGAGATTTTTCACCATCTTTCTTCTTATTGCCATCTTTGTCACCCCCTGTATGAACTTTTCTGTTCACCCTTGTTCTGACCCATTTGTCTGCCTTCTTTCCCAATTCTTGGGGAGAGGTCAGATCAGAGTCTACCAGGTACTGGTGCAACAAATCAGACACACAATTATTAAGTATATGCTCTCTCAGGATTGTGTTATACAGGCTTTCATAATCAGTAACTTTACTGCCATGTAACCACCCCTCCAAGGCCTTCACTGAATGGTCAATGAAATCAACCAGTCTTGTGAAGACTCCTTTTTGGTCACTCTGAACTTTATCCTGTACTGTTCAGTGGTTAAGCCATAACCATCCAGGAGTGCATTCTTAAGAACTGTAAAATTATTGGCATCATTTTCTTTCACAATAAGGAGCCTATCCCTACCTTTTCCACTAAATGATAGCCATAGGATAGCAGCCCACTGCCTTTGAGGGACATCCTGTACAGCACAGGCCCTCTCAAGTGCAGCAAACCACTTGTTAATGTCATCCCCCTCCTTATAAGGGGGAACTATCTTGTGCAGATTCCTGGAATCATGCTCTTTTGCAGGATGACTATGGGGAATACTGCTGCTGCCACCATGGGTATCTAAACCCAACTTCTGTCTTTCCTTCTCTAATTCTAAAGATTGTCTATCCAAATCCAGCTGTTGCTTCTTGAGCTTCAGTCTGGTTTGTTCCACTCTCAATCTATTGAGCTCCCTTTCTAACAATCTGTCATCAGGGTGGGTGGGAGGGACATTTCTAGATACAGAGGTATGATGGGAATGAACAGAAGGAGACCTGTCCCTTACAGAGGGCACCCTAACAGCTTGGCTAACAGTATAATGTGAGAGCACACCATCAGTATGGTGTGATTCAACCTCTGTACCAACTATGCTAGACTGTCTAGTAATGGGCAGGCTGAGAAGTTTCTTTCCTGAATCTTTTCCTGGGGGAGTCCCTGGATCAGATTGAGAACCATTAGCTACTTTTTCACCAGATTGGGCACTTATGGCCTTATCCTGTACTCTAAGCATGTTAATTAACAGTTCTAAGGAAGGATTCTTCCCTACACTCAAACCTCTCTCTATGCAGAGACTCCTTGCTCCTTTCCAGCTAAGGTGATCATATGCAAGTTTGGACAGTTCAACATTTTTTCCTGTGCCAGACATTTTTTAGAGAGATTTAAAGTGATAGAAAAAGAGAAAAAAGTTTTCAGAACTTTTTGGAAAGACAGAAAAAACTTTTTTTTAAACTTTTAAGAACTTTTTGAAAGTTTAGAAGTACTTTTCAGCACTTAGAAAAGAGCGAAAAGAGGAAATGCAAAACTTTTTGGCTATGTGTATATACACTGACCTTGTTTTGTATATTTTTCTCTTATGAAAAGTACAATGACAAGAGTGGTAAGTAGTCTCAAGCACTTATCCCACCACTGCACAACCAATGTAGGAGGCTGGACTGGCTTGTAGTGAGTACCAAGGGGTACTTGCACCTTGCACCAGGCCCAGTTATCCCTTATTAGTGTATAGGGTGTCTAGCAGCTTAGGCTGATAGATAATGGTAGCTTAGCAGAGCAGCTTAGGCTGAACTAGGAGACGTGTGAAGCTACTACAGTACCACTTAGTGTCATATGCACAATATCATAAGAAAACACAATACACAGTTATACTAAAAATAAAGGTACTTTATTTTTATGACAATATGCCAAAGTATCTTAGAGTGTACCCTCAGTGAGAGGATAGGAAATATACACAAGATATATATACACAATAGCAAAAATATGCAGTATAGTCTTAGAAAACAGTGCAAACAATGTATAATTACAATAGGATGCAATGGGGAAACATAGGGATAGGGGCAACACAAACCATATACTCCAGAAGTGGAATGCGAACCACGAATGGACCCCAAACCTATGTGACCTTTTAGAGGGTCGCTGGGACTATTAGAAAATAGTGAGAGTTAGAAAAATAACCCTCCCCAAGACCCTGAAAAGTGAGTGCAAAGTGCACCAAAGTTCCCCTAAGGACAAAATAGTCGTGTTAGAGGGAAAATGCAAGGAAAACACAAATCAGCAATGCAACAACGATGGATTCCTGACTGAGGGTACCTGTGGAACAAGGGGACCAAGTCCAAAAGTCACAAGCAGCTCGGAGATGGGCAGATGCCCAAGAAATGCCAGCGGTTGGTGCAAAGAAGCTCTTACTAGGCTGAAGAACTGTGAATACTGCAGGAACGACAAGGGCTAGAGACTTCCCCTTTGGAGGATGGATCCCCCACGCCTTGGAGAGTCGTGCAGAAGTGTTTTCCCGCCGGATGGACGCCAACAAGCCTTGCTACACGCAAATCGTGCGTTTGGCGTTTTTGGACGCTGCTGGGGCCCAGGAGGGACCAGAAGGTCGCAAATTGGACCTGCAGAGAGAGGGGACGTCGAGCAAGACAAAGAGCCCTCACTGAAGCAGGTAGCACCCAGAAAAGTGCCAGAAACAGGCACTACGAGGATGCGTGAAACGGTGCTCGCCGAAGTTGCACAAAGGAGTCCCACGTCGCCGGAGACCAACTTAGAAAGTCGTGCAATGCAGGTTAGAGTGCCGTGGACCCAGGCTTGGCTGTGCATGAAGGATTTCCGCCGGAAGTGCACAGGGGCCGGAGTAGCTTGCAAAGTCGCGGTTCCCAGCAATGCAGCCCAGCGAGGTGAGGCAAGGACTTACCTCCACCAAACTTGGGCTGAAGAGTCACTGGACTGTGGGGGTCACTTGGACGGTGTCGCTGGATTCGAGGGACCTCGCTCGTCGTGCTGAGAGGAGACCCAAGGGACCGGTAATGCAGCTTTTTGGTGCCTGCGGTTGCAGGGGGAAGATTCCGTCGACCCACGGGAGATTTCTTCGGAGCTTCTGGTGCAGAGAGGAGGCAGACTACCCCCACAGCATGCACAAGCAGGAAAACAGTCGAGAAGGCGGCAGGATCAGCGTTACAGAGTTGCAGTAGTCGTCTTTGCTACTATGTTGCAGGTTTGCAGGCTTCCAGCGCGGTCAGCGGTCGATTCCTTATCAGAAGGTGAAGAGGGAGATGCAGAGGAACTCGGCTGAGCTCATGCATTCGTTATCTAAAGTTTCCCCAGAGACAGAGACCCTAAATAGCCAGAAAAGAGGGTTTGGCTACCTAGGAGAGAGGAAAGGCTACTAACACCTGAAGGAGCCTATCAGCAGGAGTCTCTGACGTCACCTGGTGGCACTGGCCACTCAGAGCAGTCCAGTGTGCCAGCAGCACCTCTGTTTCCAAGATGGCAGAGGTCTGGAGCACACTGGAGGAGCTCTGGACACCTCCCAGGGGAGGTGCAGGTCAGGGGAGTGGTCACTCCCCTTTCCTTTGTCCAGTTTCGCGCCAGAGCAGGGGCTAAGGGGTCCCTGAACCGGTGTAGACTGGCTTATGCAGAATTGGGCACATCTGTGCCCAACAAAGCATTTCCAGAGGCTGGGGGAGGCTACTCCTCCCCTGCCTTCACACCATTTTCCAAAGGGAGAGGGTGTCACACCCTCTCTCAGAGGAAGTTCTTTGTTCTGCCATCCTGGGCCAGGCCTGGCTGGACCCCAGGAGGGCAGCTGCCTGTCTGAGGGGTTGGCAGCAGCAGCAGCTGCAGTGAAACCCCAGGAAGGGCAGTCTGGCAGTACCAGGGTCTGTGCTACAGACCACTGGGGTCATGGAATTGTACCAACAATGCCAGGATGGCATAGAGGGGGCAATTCCATGATCATAGACATGTTACATGGCCATATTCGGAGTTACCATGGTGAAGCTACATATAGGTAGTGACCTATATGTAGTGCACGTGTGTAATGATGTCCCCGCACTCACAAAGTTCAGTGAATTGGCTCTGAACAATGTGGGGGCACCTTGGCTAGTGCCAGGGTGCCCTCACACTAAGTAACTTTGCACCTAACCTTTACCAGGTAAAGGTTAGACATATAGGTGACTTATAAGTTACTTAAGTGCAGTGTAAAATGGCTGTGAAATAACGTGGACGTTATTTCACTCAGGCTGCTGTGGCAGGCCTGTGTAAGAATTGTCAGAGCTCCCTATGGGTGGCAAAAGAAATGCTGCAGCCCATAGGGATCTCCTGGAACCCCAATACCCTGGGTACCTCAGTACCATATACTAGGGAATTATAAGGGTGTTCCAGTAAGCCAATGTAAATTGGTAAAAATGGTCACTAGCCTGTTAGTGACAATTTGAAAGTAATGAGAGAGCATAACCACTGAGGTTCTGGTTAGCAGAGCCTCAGTGAGACAGTTAGGCACCACACAGGGAACATATACATGCACACCTATGAGCACTGGGGCCCTGTGTGACAGGGTCCCAGTGACACATACATATAGGTCACAAACCTATGAGCACTGGGGCCCTGACCAGCAGGATCCCAGTGACACATAACAAACATACTGAAAACATAGTGTTTTCACTATGAGCACTGAGGCCTGGCTATCAGGATCCCAGTGAGACAGTGAAAACAGTGACAAACACCCTGACATACACTCACAAACAGGCCAAAAGTGGGGGTAACAAGGCTAGAAAGAGGCTACCTTCTCACACTTACCATTGAGGAGTTTTACTTCCATGGCGCTACTACTGGCGAAATGTAGGATTGCAATTTGCTGGGGTAGCAGTAGAGGCCTCACTAAAACTGACTGGCTACAGGACCTGATCTTCTGTGACTGCACCAGCAAGGTCTATGCAATGCTGCAAACCCCCCCACCCACATCAAGGCTTGAAGATATCTGACAGCCACTGAGGGACTATTTCCTTACATTGGAGGCTGGAGCCCCAGAAGACGATGCATTGCCGGCGAAAGTACAATAGGTTCCTCTTTGGCAGATTGCTGTTAACATTTTAAAATAACAAAAATTGAATGCTTTCCAAGGGTACTTTGCGTAGTGCAAAAGCAATACAAACTGGTCATAAATATTGCCGGCGAAAGTACAATAGGTTCCTCTTTGGCAGATTGCTGTTAACATTTAAAAATAACAAAAATGTAATGCTTTCCCAGGGTAGAGTAACACAGTAGTTTGTGCTGCATTGCATCACATGAGATTTTTGGAGCCACTCAGAGCCAAGCAAAGTGGCTTTGCGTGGCTTAAAAATCTGACTTAAGGGTTGCATCACTTTGGCACCACATTGCGTAGTGCAAGAGCGATACAAACTGATCATAAATATGGCCCCAAGTGACCCAATTTGCTGGGGTAGCAGGAGAGGCCTCACTAAAACTGACTGGCTACAGGACCTGATCTTCTGTGACTGCACCAGCAAGGTCTATGCAATGCTGCAACCTCCCCCCCCATCGAGGCATAAAGATATCTGACAGCCACTGAGGGACTACTTCCTTACATTGGAGGCTGGCGCCCCAGAAGACGATGCATTGCCGGCGAAAGTACAATAGGTTCCTCTTTGGCAGATTGCTGTTAACATTTTAAAATAACAAAAATTGAATGCTTTCCAAGGGTACTTTGCGTAGTGCAAAAGCAATACAAACTGGTCATAAATATGGCCCCAAGTGACTTGCAAGTCAATATTGTGATCGTGAGAGTCACCATTTTAGTTAGCTTATCTACCATTTTGAGAAATAAATTGCTATTTGAATATGATTCTCAACTTTCTGAAAGAGTGTGAGAAGCTGGTCCGGTGTGTGGTGGGTACCTAAGGTACTTACACCTTATCCTGATCCAAATATCCCCTATTAGTGTAGTGTAGGCATTGTCTAGAAGCCAGACTCCCCAGGTAGCTGTGGATAAGCAGCCAAGGCTTATCTAGGAGACATGCAAATCTCATGCAATACCACTGTAGTCACACAGCACTTACACACATGAAAGAATACACTCAGTGTTACAAAAAGGATCCCCTGGAACCCTAATGCCCTGGTTACCTAGGTACCACATACTAAGGGTTTACAAGGGGGCACCAGTATGCCAATTGTGGGATGAAATACAGAGTTTTAGGAGAGAGAGCATAATCACTGGGGTCCTGGTTAGCAGGATCCCAGTGAAAACAGTCAAACACACTGACATCAGACAGAAAAAGGGGGTAACCATGCCAAGAAAGAGGGTACTTTACTACACAGAGATGGTTTGAAGCAGGGAGGAACAATAGAGACAGAGAAAAAATAACAGAGAGGAGACTAGTAAATGCCCTATGAGGCGAAAATTGTGTGCCAGCAGCAATTGGTTATAGAGCCACCAAGCTATGAGTCCAGCCCACACTGTGCATGGATGAAGGGTTGGCTGCCTACATTAGGTTGGGTCAGGGCCTGGCCATAATCCAGAACCTGCAGTTAACCCCTGCAGTACACTATCAAAGTCAGTGAGAAAAGGGGTTAGGAATAAATTGCATCATAAAAGAAAATAAATTCAGTGAAAACAGTACTGCTCATGAGTTATGGCTCTGCCCCAAATGTCAAACTAGTTAGGGTGTGCAGTGCATACAATATACTCCATTACTGAGGTCGCCTGCCATGTACAAAACACTGATGTTCAAAGGGCACTGGAAAAAGGGTGATGAACAAGAGTTTAAACATGACGTGTTGCATATCATTTCAGTGGTTTTGCGCGTTTCGAACCAGAACCCAGTTTTAACTGTTCTTTTTTGTGCCCCTAATGTTGAGGTTGGAAGGAGTTAGATCGAACATAGGTTATGTCGTCGACTGACAACAATAGATGAGATGAGTTTGTTTTTTAATTTATTAAAATTGACCTTTACATTTTTGTGACAGTATTTTTTTATTTTTTAGGTTTTTACTGGCCTCAACAAATGTGCACGGATTTGTCACATTTCGTTAATATACTTGAACGAGAGGAGTGTACAATTTCCACCGACGTCGAAATCGCTTTCTTAATGGACAATGACATGTATTGGACATCAAACGATTCCATGATCACCTGTAGGTATAAGAGAGACCCCGCGTGCAGCTTCCGTGTGGTCATGAACACATCTGGAAAGGTGGAAATCAAAGACTACAAGGATAGGTATCTAGCTCTGAAACCAGGTGACTTCCGGGACAACATAAGTATTGTCCCACAAAAGAATCCACCGTTCACTGAATTTGAAGTTAATTATGAAAGAGGGAGAGTGCTTTTTAAGGCGTCCAATGGCTTGTTTTTTACACGATATAACTACACAGGTGACGAAAATGACCAACACCTACAAGCTTGTAAGAAAGAAAGCGACATATACTGCCAGTTTGTAGTGGTTGTTGTATAAAAAATATGGTGTCTTTCTTTTCCGAATTCCTGTTTTGCGACAATTTTTGTTTTGCATATTCTAATTTTAACACTTATTGCATCATGCAAAGAACAGTATTTTATGTGCATAGCACAGTGGGTTACTGCTTTTGTCACAGAGATTCTTTTGTTACTGGACATGGCAGTCTTTCATGTTCCTAATGATGCTAAAAATGGTTTGCTTGCGTAGAAAAATATTCTTATTATTAAAGTCAACGCTAGCCACTGTGTTGTGTTCTGAATCCTGAGTTTTTTCTTCTCCAGATCAAACACAGTTAGAAGAGGCCTACCAGTATGGATGACGTGAATCTTACAACTCGTAGTTCTCTGTAAAGTGGAGACCCTACACTGGTATGAGAGGTGTTATAAAACAAATGAATTACATTACATGTGACAGAGAGGCTATGGAGAGATGAGGCCCTTATGGTTTTACTTCCTTTTCCCACCACATATGTATATGAAAAAGCTTTCTCAGATCTTATGTACCTAAAAAATAAAAAAATAAATCGCTTAGGAAATTTATAATTTGACATGAGGATTCAACGTTCCTAAATAAAACCAAACGTGGAAAAGTTATCCAGCAAGACACAGCGCCAACCTTCCCATTAAAACTTGTTGATTTTTTGCATATTTTTTCAATATAAAATAATTATATATTTCGTAATTCAAATATTTGTTTAGTGTGCACTTGTTTGTATATTTTTTGCGCATTAGTTTTTTAATGTTCAAAAAATTAAATCATACAAATTGCTTGGGGGTCAATAGGTTGGGAATCACTGCTTTAGAAGATATACTTTTCCAAAAATTGTCACATCCTCATTCTGAGTGCTGTGGCAATCGTGAAATCAGGTAGAAACGGTGCTAGAGCCAATCCTGTTTTGCACTTACTGTGCACAGTACTAGTGCTTTTAATGCATAATCTCCTCTAGGCACTAGTTGGAAAACCTTAGGCAGGCAAAACTGTGCAGTATTAGACAGCGTTGGGAAAAATAGTTTCTGCTTTTTATTCCTGTTGAACTGCTGCAAACTTGATACGAGTCTCAAAACTGACCTGATATTGTGCACAAGGACACATCCCTGACGTGTTTTGTAGCCAGCTCTGAGGTGGTGCTCAGAATGAGACTCTTAGTGAACTTCTGAAGAATGTCATCATATATTTAATAGCTGTGCAAAATGTAAACATAAACCAAAACAGATCTGCATATATTTCAAGCTTGGCTGCGGTCGATGAGAGTAAAAATGAAATCTGATGAAAATAAACTTCCAACGCACAGAAACACTTAGCAAGTGGGTAATCAGACGTAAACTGTGCGGTATGCAACTGTATTAGGTCTATCCACCAATGGTTAAATTAAACTACAATAAAATATGTTTTTTTTAAAACTGTGCAATATGCAACCTTCATGGAAGGTGAAAATAAGGAACTTTGCAAAACTACAAGTAGAAAAACATATTCAATCTGTACCTATACAACACAGATGTAACTGTATTGCTTAAGAAAGAGGTTCTGTGAAGAAGAGGAGGCCATTGTGGTGTTAGAGAATGTCAGGTTTCTGTGCCCCAGCTCTGGGGTATCTAGGATGGATTGACAGTGTAGGCCTAAACCTCTTTAGGTGGACCTCTGCATAGGGTTTCATGCATGAAACATAATTTATAGGTGAGGAGGTAAGGTTATGCTCCATGTCTCTCAATACTACAGATTCAACAAGGGACTTTAACAGGACCTTAATGATATCCGGAGAGATTTGTCAGAAAAAATAAAGTAGTTAATTTTGAAAGTATGTATAGATATTTTTGTGAAAATGTTTGCAAGACATTACCGACGGGAGATTTGATTCATTCTCGAAATTCTTATTTTTTTTAAATGAAATATTTGTGTTTCTTAAACACCCTCAGCAGTTTGCAAATAAAAAAGGTACATTTAAGAGAAGAAATTAGGGTTTATCACTAACCCATTTTGTCCTCCAAAGTAATGAGTTGAAAACACAGTAGAAAAATAAATACTTAAGCATATATTGCAAGAAACTACTATAATTGTACAACTAAAAGGTGAGAAATAACATTTCATATATATATATATATGTGTGTGTGTATATATATATATATATATATATATATATATATACACACACAGACACTCACACATGTATACACGACCGGAGATAAGGATTTATGTCCCTTAATACCTTTTTACACATTTGACGAATGTCCGTGAAAGTTTGCATACCTACTGCCCCTGTTTTGCTCTTGAAGTTCTGGCACTTTTTTGGCATGTCGTCAAGGGGGTGCAAAGAAAAAAGGGGGGTCCAAAACGGGCATAAAATCCAATGCAATTTCCGTAGACGTTTGTATTTCACGCAGCGCGAAAACTGTCAGTTGGATTTTTACAAAAGTTAAAAGGATTCTATATTATGGTGCGCAGTTGATTCTTTGGGGCATAGTGGGTAAGTAGGGTTAGTATTTTATACATTTTATGTGTTTTTACCTTAGCTATATCTGTGGCCGCAGTAGTAACGTGGTACTCCTGAGGTATACAGCGATGACAAGTGATTAGCTGATTGGATAATAACTTCCTTTAAAAAAGTTAAAGGCAGCCATGCTGCTTTCAGTTCAAGTTTCCGTGTGTTCTGCGTTACGCCATTCAATGTAAGCATTAGGTTTGATATTCTTCCATAACTATTATCACTTTAGTAAAGAGTTAATAGGTAAGGAAAAATATTTATGTAAGTGCAAATACACTATAGGACACTATATTTTATCAATGTGTGGAGTTTCAAATGTTTACCTATTTTAAATATATATAAAAAAGTGGTTCAAGTGCCACACTAATTACTAAAAATTACCATGCTACTTTAAAAAACCCAACACATTTTAGAGAACACTGCTATAAAAATTTCTAGACATTAAAAAAGAAAAATGGTAAACGTATTACATTTTTCTGGGGTACCATTGTACGGCTGCGCTTTCCTTAATTTTTCAAAAAAATATAGAAACAAAAATATTTTGATCTACCTGTTGCCACGTTACTAAAGTGGAAATAGTTAGGGCACAAATACCACACCTAAATCTTACATACATCGGAAGGTGTAACGCAAAACACGGGCAAAGTGTACCTAAAAACAACATAGCTGTATTTAACTTTCGTAAAGTCAATGATTAGACAGTCAGCTAATGATTTGTAATCACTGTGTACTGTGGTACTATTTCAAAATACCCTTATAGTTCGTTGAAATACCGCAACAACAGATATGATGAAGTTGAAATACTTTAAAACTGCTTAAACTACACAAAATAATCATGTGGGCACTATAATATGTAATGCTGCCTCCTTATAAGAAAATGCAACTGTTTTCGCTTAACGGAAAATGCAAAAGTGAATGTAAAATCCATGGTTTGGGACCCCCCTGTTTTCTTTGGACTCCTTGAATAAATCCCACAAAACTTTTACCCTTTCCATTATGAATCGGGTGGAAAAAGTATGCTAAATAGTGTGGAGATTCGGCAAACAGGTCCTGAATAATTAAGGGAGATAAAAAATTCATAGATTTATAATGTATAAATATGCATAACAAAAAAGGTAACCTATTACCACTGAAATAAAGTTATAATAGGTTGATATTAACAATAAAACGAAGTCCTAATTTAGATGTTGGCGGTATTACTGCTAATCCACTGAGGCCACAGTCCCAAGTACTCCGTCAAGCTGACGGCGGTCCGCCCACCATATTTAGATGTTTTGCGGCTGAGCCAAAGCCTTTCACGATCGAGTGCTCTTTCCAGCCGTCACGTCGGGTTCCCGCCGACAATATTTAGATGTTACAGTCCTGCAGGCAGTGTACTGGTGGCAGATTGCTGGCATAGAGAGACAGTTGCGGGACACAATCTACATTGTTCAGTGGCAGTGGCTATGGAATAGAAGTAAGTCACACACACACTGTACCTTAGCCATATGTGTTCCCCTGCACTATACACTACACAACATAACACATACAACACAACACGTACATGCCAGAAGCACACTTCGCCACAATTAACACATGTTAGAAATGGGGTCTGTAGTTGGCAAAGGTATACACCCTTGTCCAAGTAGGACTGAGTAGTGCTCAGTTTGTCCCACTGTGATTTACCTACACTTGCAGCAGCACCTGGCCATTGTGTGCTTTCCATTTTAAGTGGCATCCTTGATGGAGATATTTATCTCATTAAGAGTTTGCATTCATATCGACATTAACATGTAACATACAAATGTCTGATTGTGCATTATTCTTGTTTTGACTGACCATAGCTAAAGCATGCCTACATTTTAGGACAAATAACATTTGGTTGCCGTCCAGCTTCACATAACTTGTCTTTCTTTCTCCAGGAGAAGCGGAATCTACATGTGCTATTTTGTGGTGCCCTTGGCTTTCTGTTCTCATGACAATTTTGTTTTTTTCATGATATTTGTAGAAGGTGCTAATGAGATGCTGTAATGCACCTGCAAAGTACAGTGTGGTCTAATGTATCTCATGTTGTTGATAAGTGTGTTTCAAAAGTTAGAATTGTTTGATTTAAGCTAAAGCAATATAGGTAGAACTCAGAAAGTTCACTGCCATCTTCTTTGCCTGACTGCTAGCATTCACTCTTTTTCCCAACTTAGCAGAGTAGGATGCTCTGTTTATGGGAGAATAGATTTTGAGACAACTTTATCATAGTTCATCTTGGCTTTAGTGACTTTGGTTTGCTTTTAATATGTCGATTAATGCATTTATTGATTATTGATTTATAACTAATTTGATGGCTTGGATTTGAAACTTTGCTATTCATTTAATAAACCTTTATAGTTTGAAATATAACCGCTCACTGTCTTCCTTTTGAAGCCTAACGTGCGTCACGTAATTGAAACTCTGACAGCATAAAATAACTCTGACAGCAAAAAACGGAAAGAGGCACTCTTTAAAATCCAGAATACAGGCTCCAGTTCACATAGTTTTTCTTTTATTCTGACATCTTAAACATATTGCAATATTGTGCTTTCATTTACATTCATAAAATCTTTTTGTTCAGTTGCAGATATTTCATGATAATCATAATACTTGAAATTCATACAGTGAGTGTTCGTTGAATGAATGAAGAAAAATTTATTATTTTTTTAATAGTTACAAATTGAAAATATGTGTTTTGCGACCCCTGTCACCTTTTCAGGGCTCTAAGAAACAACAAAAATAAATATACACCATTTTCAACAGTACACCCAAATTTGAAAAGTACATATTTGTTGTGACATCTGGCAGAAAACAATTATGCATAAATGTAATAATTGAATCCCCCTAACTCTGATCACCAACATTTCTAAATATGTTTTCAAACTTTAGATACATAAACATAAATACAGATTGTGATATCAATAAATAGAATCAATAAAGCGAAGAAGCTGCAGGAGCAGTTGGATGATCGATTATATATAATTCAATATACCAAAAAACGGAATGAGTAGATATTCAGATTCTTCAGTTTCTTAATTTTTTTGCAGGATTGATCAAAATTAATGTAAATTCATCAATTTAAAAGCAATGCAATTACTATAAAAAAAAGACAACAATACAAGTTTCAAACAATGCCATGGACCTGATCTCTTTGTGGTTCACTGTAAGCCAAGTAGCAAGAAAGAGTAAGAACAGCAAGAAGAATGATGTGAGAATCACAGTTTTTTATAGCTCATTTTAACTGCAAGTAGATGATAAAGATGGAGGCATCCCACAGTAGGGGCAGTTGTAGTGCAAGTACTGTAAAGAGCAAGGGACCCTTTATAATCCAAATGCTTAAATGTTAGTTAAAAGTAAGCAGCTGATATAGATCTAAAACAAAATCACAATTTCAGAGCTCTATTAAATGATAACCAGGTGATGGAGGTGGAGGGATCCTACAATAGTAAAAATTAAAGTGCAAATGCTCTAAACACCCAGGGAGTCCCTCTCATCTAGGTCTACTGAAATAAAGGGAGGCACATAGGAAATAATTAAAATCCATGTGCTGCTATTAATGCTAAAAGAACCCAAGTCATCACAATTCTTTAGAAATAAACAATTGATCAATCAATCAGTGATTTCTAAAGTGCGACTAATCACCCATAGGGTCCCAAGGCGCTGTTTGCGGGCGTGCTGCTCAGTCAAAGAGCCAGGTCTTGAGGTCCTTCCTGAACTGCTTCAGTGATGCGGTCTGCCTGAGATTGAGAGGAAGCGTGTTCCATGTCCGGACTGCGAGGTAGGAGAAGGAACTTCCTCCTGCTGTGCTTTTATAGATTTTGGGAATGGCTGCGAGGCTGAGCTGGAAAGAACAGAGTTGTCTGTTGTGTACGTAGAAGGCGAGGCGGGGGGTGAGGTGTGCCGGTCCCATGTGGTGTAGTGCCTTGTAGGTGTGGATCAGGAGTTTGTATGGGATGCGCTTGTTGACTGAAAGCCAGTGTAGATCTCTGAGGTGGCTGTGTTGAGGGATGTCCAGTATAAGTCCGGCTGCTGCATTCTGTATTCTTTGTAGTCTTGATTGTAGTTTCTTGGTGATGCTGGCATAGACTACGTTGCGGTAGTCCAGTTTGCTTGTGACAAGTGCGTGGGTGATTGTCTTCCTCATATTGGATGGGATCCACTTGAAGATCTTTCGAAGGAGTCGAAGGGTGTGGAAGCATGACCACGAGACTGCGTTGACTTGGCGGGTCATGGAAAGAGAGGATTCCTAGATGATGCCCAGATTGCATGCATGGGTTATGGGAGTGGGGGCATTTTGCGGTGGACCATCCAGAGTCGTTCAAGGTGAAATGGGTGGAGCTGTTTACGAAGATCTCTGTCTTGTCCAAGTTGAGTTTAAGGCAGCTTGCTTCCATCCAGGCGGCGACATCTTTCATCCCATTGTGTAAATTTCTCTTGGCCTTTACAGGGTGAGGATCATTTAGGCAATGTCGGTGTAGGAGACTATGTTTAGCCAGTGTTGTTTGATGATCTTGGCTAGCGGGCCATGTAGATATTAAAATGCGTTGGGCTGATTGATGATCCTTGGAGCATGTATCTTTGGGTTCTGACGTGAATGGCGGTAGTCTGACACTCTGTATTTTTCCAGTGAGGAAGGACCTGATCCACTCCAGTGCTTAATCTCAGATGCCGGCGTAGTGGAGACGGGCGCAGAGGGTGGTGTGGGAGTATGTGTTGAATGCGGCAGAGAGGTCGAGAAGGATGAGTGCAGCTGTACCCCCATGGTCTAGTATGGCACGTATGTAATCAGTGGCTGCTAGGAGTGCTGTGGTTGCTCCTGAATCTGGATTGGGATGGGTTTAGCAATTTGGCGTGTCTTGAGGAATTTGGTGAATTGCTGGTTATTTAAATCTAAGTACCATAAAAGGGGTAACAAAAGGGGGCACATCATTTTCATACACATTTAAATAGCAACTCCAAAACAAATACAAGGTGCAGACATCCTGCATTGAAAACTGATAAAGCACAAATACTAATTTGCCACAGCATTCAACAGTTACTACTCAATTAAATTGAACGCAAGAGATACACAGTGTCAACAACCCAAAATGAGGGGATGTAAAGTGCAAGTGCCACCACATTCAACCTTGTTACAGTAGTTTATACATTTTAAAAATCTTGCAGATACTTGACAAACCTTCCTCTTTAAGCAACTTTGCAAGATCTAATATTCAAGCATCTGAGGACTGGTAGTAGCCAAAAGCGCCTTGGGTGGATGAGATAAGTGCCCACACAGATGACATGCTACAGAGTCTTCATCGAGCGATACATCAAGCACAAGACATCAGAAACAAACACCAGCATAAGTAGTTCAGGGATGCTCATTTGCTAGAGCCATGCAATATTTAACAGATAGGTTTCTTCCACAAGGATCATTATTTTTGTAACTTCTGTTACAGAGTATCTACAACTTTTACAACTAGGGTTTCTGGTTGTCAGAGTATACACCCTGTACAAGTAGGAAGCTCCACTTCTAGTCAGGGTACGCTGAATACACACTTAGAGATAACATGTGCTTACCCTCTGGTAGTTTGGCACAAAACAGGCAGGCTTATCTAAAGAGGCAATGTGTAAAGTATTTGTGCAACATGCACAGTAACAATAAAAACACAACAAAAATACACCACACAGGTTTCGAAAAATAGACATTATTTATCTGAGTAAAACAAGGCCAAAACGACAAAAATCCAATCAGTTTAATAGTGCTAAGAAGTCAATAGTGTTGAAAGCTCACTTGAGGCTGTGCTAGTTCGGGGTAATGCAAAAGTTTAGGCCGACTGCGATGGAGGGCAAGTGGGCTACAGGACTCACGCAGAACCCGCTAAAAGATACCATAGATGGAGTAAGCGTCAACATCGTGGAGTGATGCAGAGGCAATGCGGTGGTTCTGATCCAGAGAGTTGGGTCAATGCATCGGTGCTGAGCCTCGCAGTCAGGTCCTGCATTTGCGTCGAACTCTGATGAGATGATTTGGGTTGGAGATTTTAATGTTCAATTGTGTAATTATGAATTACCTTATTTATGTGGTGCTTCCACAGAAGGTAGAGAGTCACTTACTCACTTTATCCACTCTAATTTAGGTAATGCCTCGAATACCCTCATCCATAAATTTGATCTTGTTTTTGCAAGGGATATGACAAATAGTCGGACAAGGGAAATACCCACCTATACAGGGAGCACGAATGGTAGCATTATTGATTTTATCCTTATTTGCTCTTCACTTTCACGTTCAATTGTGGATTTTAAAATCAAATCCCACTGCTCCAGTGACCACAATCCCTTGAGCATAAAATTAGCTCTTAAAACTAGGGTAATTTCACCTAGGATAGTACGTAAGGGGAAAGTGGCTTTTAAAAGAAATTCTGGCCCCCGTATGAGATGGGAGAGAGTAAACCCTAACACTTTTCATGAGGACCTTATAACACAAAATAAGGTCCACATTAATACTTGTTTGTCTCTGCAATCCACTTGCGTCCATCTTATAACTGCTTTTGAGTCTTTAAGCTGTGCTATTTCTGAGGCACTGACGTGTGCCGAACATCTCAAAGGCGTAAAACCTCAACGTTGGTTTAATTCGGCCTGTACGGCTGCCCAATGAGACTTAAAAACAGCTATTAAAACTATTCCATTTAGTCGTGAATTAGTTAAACAGGCTAGGGGCCGATATAAGTAAGGTCTTGAGGAGAGGAAGAATGAAATACGCACTAGCGCATGGGAAGATCTCATGGCAGCCACGGAATTGAGGGACCCCTCTCAATTTTGGAAGGTGGTTAATCACCCATATTTCTCAGGACAGGCAAATAGGGAGGATTACTGTCTGATACCAGAGGGGGACTGGGTAGAACACTTTTCATCTGTATTTCAGTCTGCAAATAACCCTAATTATGGTGTGGAGGTATGTGGCCACTTACGTCTGACTACTTCCATTCCAATTAAGAGTGGAATTTTACTTGAGACATATGAGATCACCACAGCAATAAATAAAATGAAATTAAGGAAAGCCCCTGGCCCCGCCGGGGTTCCAGTGGAGTTATTTAAATCTTTACCTGATTTGTGGGTTCCACTAATCACAAATGTTTTGAATTGTGCTATTCAAAGTTCTATCCCTTTCTCATGGCTAATGGCAATAATTGTTCCTATATCTAAAAAGGGTAATAGGCTTGACCCCTTTTGCTATAGACCCATTTCTCTCATTGACTCCACGGCAAAGATTCTGGGGAGCGTCATTTTGAACCGGCTTGAGGAGTGGGTGGCAAGGACAAACATTCTATCGCCAATTCAATATGGGTTCAGGCCTGGATTAGGCACAGTGGATCAGGCCCTAAACTTACACCTTACCCTTAGCAAATATGTTATTGCAAAAAGGGAATCTATCCACTTAGCCTTTATAGATCTCTCCAGTGCATTTGATATGGTGAACAGAGTAAAATTGTGGAAAATAATGGACACAATGGGGGTTGAGCAAGATTTGTTGGATCTGATTAAACGTTTATACTCTGGCCTTACTATCATAATTCAGTTTGGACAACACGGCGAAAGATCCCATCCCCTTGCATCCAATCGGGGTGTTAGACAGGGCTGCACTTTGGCACCTTTTTTATTTCTGTTGTACATAAATGGCTTATATAGCTATTTAGCTCAAAATGGTAAGGATTTCCCAAGGATGAGTCTTAGACAATTGCCGATTTTATTGTATGCTGACGACGCCATTTTAATTGCCTGCACGGCCAACGGTCTACAGACCCTTTTGGATCTTTTTTTAACGCACACACAAGAGCTTGATTTGAAAGTTAATTTTAAAAAGTCACATGTTATGATTTGCGGTCCTAAAAACACACACACCAAGGGGGTCCTTCTAAGTCTGGCGGGCGGCGGAGGCCGCCCGCCAGACTTCCCCCTCCAAAATACCGCTCCGCAGTCGAAAGACCGATGAGGGTATTTTGGGTTTTGCACTGGGCTGGCGGGCGACCGCCAAAAGGCCGCCCGCCAGCCCAGTGCAAAACACCCTTCCCACGAGGACGCCGGCTCAGAATTGAGCCGGCGGAGTGGGAAGGTGCGACGGGTGCAGTGGCACCCGTCGCGTATTTCAGTGTCTGCAAAGCAGACACTGAAATACAAAGTGGGGCCCTCTTACGGGGGCCCCTGCAGTGCCCATGCCATTGGCATGGGCACTGCAGGGGTCCCACGACAACCCATACCGCCATCCTGTTCCTGGCGGGCGAACCGCCAGGAACAGGATGGCGGTATGGGCTGTCAGAATCCACATGGCGCCGCCATGGCGGATTCAAAAGGGCAGCGGAAAACCGGCGGGAGACCGCCGGTTTTCCACTTCTGACCGCGGCCGAACCGCCGCGGTCAGAATGCCCTGCGGGGCACCGCCAGCTTGTTGGCGGTGCTCCCGCCAACCCTGGCCCCGGCGGTCCATGACCGCTGGGGTCAGAATGACCCCCCAAATGTTTTATAATGGGGGGGAACACCTTAACAAAGGTAAAATACTTTTGCTATTTAGGTTTACACCTAAGTTCCACTCTGTCATGGAAATTCCATTTGAATTTTAAGCTCCAACAAATGGAAAGAAATGTTGAAGCAATCTTTTCCTTTGCCCGTAGATTAGGGCATAGACCGGTTCACCAGATCATCATGCTCTATAAATCCAAATGTGTTTCGGTGGCGATTTATGGGGGTGGCATTTGGGGATATACCAGTTCAAGTATATTACAACGGGCAGATAATATATTTCTCCACTGGCTACTTATGGTACCCAAGAACGTATCGAATATTATATGCCATGAGGAGTTGGGAATCCACTACATTACAGATTTGATAGATATTGCCCCCCTTCTGTTATGGATAAAAGTATGGTCAAATCCGGCAGCTAATTTAACACATGATTGTGTAAAAGACTGTATTTCGTTAGCAAACCACAACAAAATTCCATGGTTAAATTTTGTTCATAACTGTTTTCGAAATTTAGACTTGGAGTTTATGTATTTCAAACCAGAGCTCTTGCCCGCCAATGCGAAAGAAATTGTTAAATTCCGTTATAAAGAGTATGTTACGAATCTTAGATATCAAGTGGCAGAGAAATTGAGTTCTTTTGATTTATATGTACAAATTTCATCATCGAATTCGATAGAACCTTATTTTGTTTGGTTTCCGATCCCTTCCCTATATTCTTTACTTGTACTTTTTAGATTTAACCTGATTCATTTTAAAGTGGCGTTTCCGACAAAATGTGTGTGGGAAAAAACATTACCGCCATGCCCTTGTGACAATTCTTCGAAACAAAGTACTTGTCACTTTATTTTATTTTGTACACTCTACTCAGCTCCTAGGGAAACCTTTTTATTACCTATTTTGCGTAATTTGCACACCCTTTCTTATGAAGAAGGATTGATTGGCATTCAAAGCCTTTTGTCCAAACAAATGTGCAGCTCTATTTTAAGATTTATCAAATCCGCTATCACCATTAGGAATCGATATGAATTAGCAACGTGACTATTTATTAAGGGAATTCAAATACTGTTTTACTGTTGTATACGATTTTATAAGTATTTATTATTATATATTGATTTAGTGGGCCTAAGTGGTATGCTTAGGTTTCATAGACTTGCAGATTGAAGAGTCTTGCCATTGAATTATGCAATAAGTACTGTATTTTTATGTATGTATGTGTACTTTTATGGCAATACGCCGAATAAAGTTATTTTGACTTGACTTGAATGCAATGTGTCGCCGTCGAAGCTCTCAGTAGGGTCCCACGTCATCTGTAGGAGGCTGGCCCTCTATGTAGTGTGCAAAGCTAGGCAAACTGTGTAGGGGGTCCAGGCAACCACACATTGGTTTAGAGCAGTGGCTCCCAACCTTTTGACTTCTGTGGACCCCCATTTTTATCATTACTGGAACCTGGGGACCCCCAATGAATCATTATTGGAATCCGTGGACCCCAGCCCGAAACATCATTAATGATCTGAAGCGCAAAACAATACACAAAAAGTGCACAAACAACCACTGATCAAACACATACACAAATGATTACACATTCAATTTAAATTACAAACAAATATAAATTAAAAAAACATGTTAATATGAAGGCTGGATCTTTTTTAATTCAATTGAAGCCACACATAGCCCATACTATGTTCTGTTTGGTGCTCCTGCACTGCTCTAACGAATCAATCTGAGGATACTAATCTAATTGTTAGCCTCCAATTTAAAATTCCTTGACATTTACAGTACATTTTAAAGTGTTCAATTGTACATTTTGCCACTTTATTTATATACACTTAGGCCCTCATTATGACCTTGGCGGGCGGCTTCAGATCTGACCGCCGGGCGCCCGCCAATGCAGGCGCACTCCCGCCACGGTCATTATGAGATCCCACCTGGTTTCCGCCCGCCGCCCAGCGGGGATCTCGGCCGCAACTCAGGAGCCGGCTCCAAATGGAGCCGGCGGTGTTGCGTCCGTGCGACGGGTGCAGTTGCACCCATCGGGCTTTTCACTGTCTGCATAGCAGACAGTGAAAAGCTGCATGTGGCCCCCAGGGGCCCTGTGACTCCCCATACCACCAGCCTTTTCCTGGCTGTTCAAACCGCCAGGAAAAGGCTGGCGGTCAGGGACTCGTAATCCCCTGGGCAGCACTGCAAGCAGCGCTGCCCATGCGGATTATCACCGCCGGGGCAAATGTGGTGGGAAACCACCGGCCCCGGCGGTGCGACCGCGGCGGTCAAAATACCCAAGATTGCACCGCCAGCCTGATGGCGGTGCAATCGCCAAAACAGCCCTGGCGGTCTTTGACCGGCAGGGTTGTAATGACCCCCTTAATCTGTTAACATTATTTACTTTTTGAAGCAGTCGCGGACCCCCTGAGGAGGCTTCGCGGACCCCCTGAAGAGGCTTCGCGGACCAGAGGTTGGGAACCACTGGTTTAGAGGGTTAAAAACTAGATCACCTAATGCTTTAATTTTTAAGGTAGCTTGGTTGAGCAGTTAGGCCAATCTTGGAGAAGTGCAAATCATTTGTAGTACTCGTAGTATCAATCATGCAACTCACACACTCAGAGGTATAACTCGAGACCAATTTATAAAAATACTTCTGATTTTTATGTAATTTTTAAGACCAAAATTGTAAAAATTTGTTAAGTACGTTTTGAGATATGGATTTGTTAAGTTTAATAAAAATACTCTTTTTGTGTGTAATTACGCACCATGGAAATCAATGGAAGATTTGGTTTACCAAGATCTCCTTTTGCAGGTTGGTCGAGGTCATCGGTGGGCACACTGTGCCAGCTGGAGTAGTTCGAGCAGCTCCCAGTTCCAGCGGGAGCAGCAATAAAAGGACTCTGGAGCTTGTGCAGGGCCTCTGCGGGGGACCACTTGGAAGAGCACTGCACAGGTAAGTTTGAAGATGGTTCCTTGAGGTCCCCTTAGAATGTCAAGGTCACAAGGGGTGGAGACCCTTAGGGCACAGCAGGTTCTTCGCTGCAGGGTGCAGAGCGAATCGGGGAGCCAGGAGCTGTGCGCAAGGATGCCCTCTGGAGCTGTAGGTAAGTCAGTTCAAGGGTCGTTTGCAGGATAACAGGGACATTCTGGTGGGAGGTCGGGGCTGTTCCTGAAGTCCCTTTACTGGGGCTTCCTCCTGGTCCTTTTTTGGCCCCAGGTGGGCTGGTTTTCTCAGTGTCCGGCGTTACCTGACCAGTAACCAGGGTATTGATACGGTTTGACCGCTGGAGGGTGCAGTGCCACCAAACTTGGCACACTTGCAGGGTTTGACCTTGAGGTTGTCGATGAGTGGTTGGGTCCAGCTGCGACTTCCGATTCGGGAGTTATTGGCTGGTTAGTGAAGTGACCCTCACTGGCTTGCTGGTTTCTTGTTGTTGTAGAGTGGTACCTCTACTCTAGAGGGAGTTATTTGGCAATTTTCAAAGGCTGGAGGTCCTCTTGGGTTCTTTACTGTGTTTTGCAGTTGTCCAGCAGCTCCTCAGTTGCGATTGTCAGCTTCTGGGTGCAGCAGGGAGGGTTGGCCCCTTTTCTTTGTTCTCGTGCCTTGGATCTTCTTAGTGCTGGTCTTCTTTTGTCCGTCAAAACTGATTTCCTGATTTAGGGGTGCCCACTAAATACTGTATTTAGCGGGCGTTTTAGGGGGAACCTGGTAGTGACCAATGGGTCACCTACCTTTTGGTGGCTACACCCACTACAGTGACCACTTCCTGTGGAAACAGTCGCTTCCCCACCCTGATTGGCTATTTTCCTTCCATCCAAGATGGAGGAAAATGAAATGGAGTGCCCAGCTCTCAGCCAACACCTTAGGGGTGGTGCATTCCAGGTTGTGCCACTTCTCCTACTCTTTGTAAGAGTTTCCCGCAGTTGCTCCTGCCAAAAGTGGGGGGTTGCATGGGAGTTACCATTTGATGCTAGCAGCAGGCCTGGAGGTCGAGTTTCAAAGGTGGTAAGCCCTTTGAAGTTCACCAGCAGGGCAGTGCACCTTCCTGAGGGAGGAGGTGTTAGCACCTTCACGCAGGAAGGGCATTGTTCTGAATCCAAGAGAGCAGGAGCTTTCACCCCAGGGGTTCAGGCTTTTGTCTGGAGGTGGCAGGCTGGATGGGACCGGCCAGCAACTATGCCAGTGTAGTTAGCTTTTGCAAGGGCCACCTTAAAGGTGACCCCGGGTACATTTTATAATAAATCCAGTACTGGTACCAGTTTGGATTTATCATTCTGAGTTGTTTGATACCAAACAACCCAGGGTTCAGAGTAGCCATCATGTAGCTGTGAAATTCATACTAACCAGTGTGCAGCACATGCATTTAAAATGGCTGTTCTGTTTACTCACTATGTCCCAGGTTTGGCAAGGACACAGTGGGGACATATTGCTCATGCAGCTATGCCCTCACATACAATATAGTGCACCATGCCTTAGCGCTGAAGGGCCTGCCACAGGGGTGACTTACCTATATGGTATGCAGTGTATAATGGACAGAGCACACAGGCATTGTGTCATGTCAAGTTTGCATTACAGGATTGCACCAGGGCACTGAGCCTACTATGGCAGTGCTGGGTGCATCTGGATGCATGGCCCTAGAGGGTGGCACAATCCATGCTGCTGCTCTCAGGGGCCTACCCTTAGTACCCCATGCCCCAGGTATCTAAGTGCCATTTAATAGGGACTTACATTGGCAGCTAAAGGTGTTGCAAATGACTTCTGCAATTTTAGGGAAAGAACACTGGCACTGGGAACTTGGTTAGCAGGGTCCCAGTGTACTCCAGTCCAAAATTGTATCCAGAAACCAGGCAAAAAGTAGGGGGGATACTACAACAAAGTGCCAGTTTCCCACATCATCGAATCAGCAATGAATCAGAAGGTACAGTGTTGGTTCCAAGAGGCGCAAAGGCTCTGACGCTTTGATTCTTGCACAACAGGCAGCTTCAAACCCACTTCCAAGGCCCAGGACTGGCAGGACTGGACTGGCACTTTAGGCAAGGGTAGTATTCAAAGATGACAGAGTCCAGGAGCAAGAGCAGAGTCGCAGGCCATTTTTAATGCCCCTGAGACTGCAGGTGAACAGGGGACAAACCAGCAAACCCTTGGAGTCACTCTGGGTCAGATGAGAGGGTCCAGCCCTTCCTCAGTTGGGCAGAGATCAGCAGGAAGCAGGGTAATTCATCAAGGAGGAAAGCAGTCCTTGTACCACAGCAGTCCTTACTCCAGGCAGATTTCTTCCTTGGTCCAGTAGTGTACTCAATGCGGTAGGGTCAGAGACCCAATGCCTCATTTACAAGGCCTTTGTGCCACTGTTGCATAATTTATTTTTACACAGTGGTAGGGCTAGCAGTGCTTTACACTGCTCCAGATTTACATACTGAAGCATTGGGCCCAATGTGTCAGTTTGTAAACCCTTGTGTCACATTATACCTGTGTCAGGTATAATGTATGTAGGGTAGGCGTTCCCACAGGAAAAGCCACTCAGAATTGATGCAGTGAAATTTACAACATGTTACTGCATCATTCTGTGACTTCATTGCGTCTGAATTTACCGCCTGATCAGAGCAGGGGTAAAATTGACTCTGGACTTTTCTCTATGGGGGCCTCCTCACGTTGCTGGAGTAACATAATTGTTTCTATGCTACTCCAGCAATGCAGGAATTTAGCACCAACAGATGCATCAGAATTTCTGACGCATCTGTGAAAAAGTGCGCCATAGAGCTCTCTATGGAGTTGTTACGGGATCGTAGGTCAGCACAAGAAATCTGGGCCGATGCATCAGATTCTTGTAAATGGGTCCCCCAGTTCCTAAGCCCAAATGTGATTTTAAAGTGGGGTGACTTCAAAAAGGGTCTTTGAAGTGCATATAGGTCCTTTCTTCCTCAGCCCTGATTCAAGACTAGCAGTAGGTGTATTCAGCCATTTGTGTGGGGGACAGGCACTCGCTATTCAAGTGTAAGTGTCAGCTCCCCCCCACCCTTCCTGCCCAGGAAAAGCCATCAGAATGCAGATAAAAGCAGATGAGTGCTGAGACACACCTAACCTTCCTGTGTTTGTGGCTTTCTAGAGAGAATGTACACAGTGTAGCTGTCCCCCACCGCAGATGTGTATTGGAGACAGGCTGCAGGCACACAGATCTTTAAGAGCAAAGAAATGCCCACTTTATCAAACTGGCATTTCTAAAATGATAATGTTGAAGCCGAATTTTGCAATAAAGAGGATTTATCATTACCACTCTAATTATATGAAACGTGATGTAGGTACTTGTCAGGAACCGCCACCTGGGATAGGGAAGAATGAGGAGGACATACTGAATATGCCCTGGCATCTCCCTGCCCTTTCTCCACATCCTCCTGACACCGCTATTCTTTATTTGCAGCCTGTCCTCAACCTGGTCTCTGATGTGACAGATGTTTCAAATCCTTCCCTTCCCCTGGTGGAATCGACATACACTAAATATCCCCACATCTCAATTAATGAACAGTGACCCTTTATAGCTTCTGTGTCAGTACACCTCGTGAGCGATATAATAACCAATGAGGATCTGTCTCCCCACTCAAAGAGGAGAAACCAGGAAGTAAAGGGGTGGGCTTAGACGGTAGACAGAGAGGAACAGAAGAACCTGCCCAGAAGAGAAGTTGTGCTTTTGAAGGACCCAGATGTTGAACAGAGGGATACCGAGCCCGGTTTTTGTGAAGGACTTCGTAGAGCTTGCCCAAGCAAACCAGCTGGAGCTACTAAACCTGAGGTGATATCGGAGGAAAAGAGACACAGCCCAAACAAAGTGGGAATCCGGAGCATATGTGAGGGTCACCAAAAAGGTGCAACATCTCACCACACTCCAGGAAGAGTGTGGCATTCCCAGATACGGGGCTGTCTCCTTGGGCTGTTTCATTTTGGGAGAGTAGAAAAGGGAGGCGGGCTTTAAAATACCAACTTTTGCACTGAGGGTTTTTTCTTTCTCTCTCTTCCTTATAATTTCACTCGAAGAAGCTGTGTAGGGAGCAAGCGGTGTGTGAAACGGGAAGGTATCTGAGAGTGCTTTTTGATTCAGACACTTGAGATAGCACTAAGTGAGTGGTCGGATTCAGGACCACTAGCTGAGGACATCCTATCTGCATGAAGTCACACTTGAGGAATAAGGATACTGAGATCACGCATAGCGGAGAAACTATGGGGCTTGTTTTCTCACTAGTAGGAATAATACAATTAAACATATACAGGGGGCGTGGCTACGGGAGTCAAGATGGCAGTCGAACTCTGAGAGTGCTCCAGACCCCTCCGTCATCCGCTTTGAGGAGCCCCGCCGTTCCTGTGCTCGATTTGCCCTCACCAGGGCCCCTGCGTGTGGGGGAGTGTGCGGTGGCGGCTGGGGGGCTCGGCTTTCTACTGAACCTGCGGCGAAGCCTGGGATAGGCTCTGCCGAGTGAGGCCAGTGCTGGCGGCCTACTTTGTGGCCTGGACGAATGAGGGGGGCTGCCGACGGGCTCCGGCGGCCACCAGGAGCGGTGTGCTGAGCGGGCAGCGGTGCGCCTGAGGCCGGGGGCGTTGCCTGCCCCGTGGAAGGATTGTGGCCGGTGGGGCCCACGACTGGCGGTTACAGTGGGCCCAACCTGGTGGAGAGGGCTGGGGTGGCAGGTGATGGCCGGCGCTGCGGCTGAGGGGGTTGCTCCCAGTTGGGCATAGGAGGGTGCGGCCTGAACGGGCCGAGTGGGCCAGGTGCACCCTGAGATGGATCCCGGTTGACTTCTGGAGGTGGGCCCACTGACCCCCGTCCACTTAATCCCGCCTGCCGCGGGTGTTTGGGCTGTCTGCAGTCAGCGGCGGCCCAGAGGGGCCCACAATTTGGAGGCTGGGGCCCTCGAGCAGCGGAGTGGCCTGTGGTGGGATGACTGGGCCCCAGGGGAGAACGAAGACAGCAAGAGAAGGCGCTTTAAGGAGGGAGCCCCTGGTGGCCGGTGAGACCCGGACCGAGGTCAGACGTGGGCAGAACTGTGCATTGTGCGGAGGAGCCGGAGTGGGCCTGGGTGCTGTGGCGGTCGGGCCCCCGCTTGCCCACCGAGGGTGCTCCCCAGAGTCAACAGTGTGCTGCTGAGGATCCTCCATGGGGCCCTTTTGTGACTGGATTGTTGGAGGGGGGTCTGGTGGTGTCAGCAAAGCCCCAGACTAGAACCCACCTGGGGAGGGACAAAGCAAGTAAGCAGCCTCCGGCGTTGCAGCTTCGCATTGATCAATTCGCCAAGCAGGCGGCCTCCCGAGTGGCAGGGGATCCGGGGTTGGAGGGCCCCGCAGCAGAGGGGGTGAATACGATCCTCCAGGCCATCCAATCCTCGCAGCCGGCAGTAGAGACCAAGGTTGGTGAAGTAAGGAAGGATGTGGGCCTGTTGAGACAGGATCTGCGTAATGCAGTGGGCTGCATTAAAGACGTTGAGGATCGGGTCTCTCAGGCGGAGGACGAGATCGCGGAGCTCAAGGCCAGGGTCGCCCAGTTGCAGGCTTGCACGGTTGAACTGCACCATAGGGCAGAAGACACTGAAAACCGCTCCAGGCACAACAATCTGCGTTTCGTGGGATTCCCGGAAGGTGTGGAGGCGAGCTCCGTGGCTGACTTCCTGGAGTGCTCGGTTAGATCGGGGGTCCCGGATCAGCGGCTCTCACCCTGATTTGTCATAGAGCGTGCCCACAGGCCTCTGGTGCCCCAGCCCCCACAGGGTGGGCTCCGGCAGCCAATGATTGCAAGGCTCCTCAACTTTAAAGACCGAGACGTCATTCTTCAAGAGGCGAGAGCCCGCCTGGACCTTCGCTAGGATACCCACAGAATCCTAATATTTCCTGACTATACCGAGGTGCAGGCCAGGCGCCGCTCGTACGAGGGAGTCAAGCAGAAGCTGCGGGCAATGCAACTGACGTACATGCTCCTCTTTCCCACGCGCCTCAAGGTCCTTATGGACAGAAAATCCTTCTTTTTTGACTCACCGGAGGACATGTGGGAGTGGCTTACTGAGGACCACTGGGTGACCGGAAGGGCCCCCCCGGGCGGGGGGTGGCCTCCCAGCAACTGGCTCCACTGGCTCCCCTGGAGTGTCGGGGGCGCAGGCATACCCAGTCCCGCCGGAGAAGGAAGAGCGGCCTGCGCAGCGGTTCGGCGGAGGATGGATGGCCGGACCTGGCCCCCTCCCGGAGTGGGAGTACATCGGACGGTCCGGAGGAGAAGAGGCCAGCTCCAGATGTGCCAATCTCCCTTGCTCTCCTGAAACTGACCTGTACGAACCCTGCATAGCTGGGAGGGCATGGATGAGCGCTCCCCTCTGTGCACGAGGCATAGGGCGGTGGAAGGCCGCATTGCAGAACTCCGACTCAATGGAGGGGTCCACCACTCCATACCAACGATTGACACTCTGTTTCTACAGTTTGGGGCAGCAGATTCTTCTGGGGTGGAAGTCTGGGGAGGGGGCAGTTGATGGGGTTCAGGGGGTTGTTCAGCTGTAGTCTTTTATGGTTGAGTATGTGTTATGCTTTCCAGGGTTGGTTTAGTGGGTCACGAGGGGGATGTCAGACGGGCGCACAGCACACACTGCTTCTGATTTCCTACTCATGCCAGAGCTGGCCAAGTGGGTCCTCTCCTGGAACGTTAACGGGCTCCTGAATAAAATTACGACCAGCATTTTTTTGTACCCTCCTTCGATTTGCTCCGTCTGTGGTCTTATTCCAGGAGACCCACCTTCTTGGTACTCGATGCCCTATGCTCATGAGTGGGGATATGAGAGGGTCTACCACACAGGTTTCTCAAGGGGCTCGCGGGGTGGCCATCTTACTGCACCGTTCCTTACCAATGGTGATTGCTGACTCCTGGTCGGATCCGCAGGGCCGGTACGTGGTGGTCTCCGGACTGCTCGGGGGCACACCATCAATATCCTCAGTGTCTATGCTCCTCCGGGGGCGCTGCAGTGTTTTCTTATGACCCTCAGGGACATGGTGGCTGGGCTACCCCTGGGGATAACCATTTTGGGGGGAGATTTGAACTCTGTAATGAACCTGGGGGCCTGGGAACCTCGAGGGCCTTTATCCTTGATTCAGACTACCAGAGTGTCGGGGTAGCTCATATGGGTGGAGGGCCTTGGTCTCTGTGATGTGTGACGGGTATGACATCCCCATCTGCGACAATACACTCATACATCGGCGGCGCACCACACCCATGCCAGGATAGGCCTCTTTCTTGTGCCGGTCCTTGAAGTTACTGGGGTGGAGATGCTCCCCCATGGGGTCTCGGACTATGCTCCACTCCTGCTTCGGTTAGATGATATTGATGCTGTCAGGCGCCCACTGTGGCGGCTCAATGCCTGGTATCTTCAGGATAGCGATTACCCTCAGGCCACTGGGGACCGGCTCTCAGACTACTTTTCTTTTAATCTTGGATCGGTCCCGTCTCCGGGTAGAATCTGGGCTGCTTGCAAGGCCACTCTTAGGGGACATGCCAGGCATTGCCTAACCAGAAAGTGTCGGCGCTGGAGGCCCAGGCGGTACGTCTGGAGGGCCAACTTACCAATACCACAAAATGCGCTGTCACGAATCAGCTTGCTTTGGTCAGGCAGGAGATTAGGCACGCCACTCTTGAGACGGCGAAGCACATGTGGCGGGCCTCCGCAGCCCGTGTATACAGATGGCGGGATAAAAACGGAAAGCTTTTGCATTGGCTTGCAATGGGCCCGATGGCAGGCAGAGTTGTTCCGGAGATCGTTGACGAGTCGGGAGCGGTTTCCCGGTCGCCTTGTGAGATTGTGCAGAGTTTCTCCGCCTATTATGCAAGGCTATATGAGGAGCTCCCAGACCCCAGGTGGAGAAGGAGGCCCCTTTGCTACAGGAGGTGTCCCTCCCAAGAATTTCAGTGGTGGACATGCAGTACCTTGATGAGTCCATAGGCCTCGAGGAAATTGGGACCGCTATATCCGAGTTGGCCGCGGGTAAGACCCCAGGCCCCAATGGGTACCCGGCGGAGTTCTACAGCAAGTTTTGTGATACCCTTGCTCCTCATTTGCTTGCCATGTTTGAAGAGGTGGAGAAGACCGGGGGTTTCCCCCAGAGCTCGACCAGGCCACCATTGTGGTGATTCCTAAGACAAATCTCCCCTCGAGGAGTTGTACTGGCGTATCGTCCCATCTCGCTTCTGAATACCGAGATCAAGATACTGTATACACTTCTGGCCGCTAGGTTGAGGAGAGTGTTGACCTTACTGATACACCGGGATCAGTGTGGCTTTATGCCAGCAAGGAGTACCAAGCACTTTATTAGGCAACTGCACGTGGCTTTGGCCAACCGGGCCCTCTTGACCTCTCCATTGGCGCTACTTCTCGTGGATTTCAAAAAGGCGTTTGACAGGGTGGACTGGTCCTACCTTCGGGGGTGTTGACGAGTGCTGGGTTTGGTCCGCGGTTCCGTGCACTGGTGGAGCTCCTCTACTCTAATCCCACAGCCCGGGTGCAGGTGAACGGGGCAGTGTTGGATCAGATTCCCATCTGCAGGGGAACCCGCCAGAGCTGCCCCCTGTCCCCGCTAGCGATGGAATTCTTGGCGAAGCTAATAAGGGAGGACCCCCTGATTGACAGTTGGCTTTGGCCCACAGGAAGGGAGGACCGCATCGCGTTATACGCAGAAGATGTACTCGTGTTCTTAGCTAATCCGGCCAGCAGTGGACCTCGGGTGATGCAGCTCTTGGGGCTGTTTGCTGAGGCTTCAGGTCTAATAATTAACCCCAGTAAATCTTTCTTGGTTCCGCTGAGCCCCACCAGGGACTGCTATGATTGGCAGCATGCTATTCCCATCCGACCCAATAGTTTCCGGTATCTCGGGGTGCACATAGCGCTATTACCCGAGCTGGCATGGTCTCTTAATATGGGGCCCTTAACTCGGAGAGTCAGGGAGGACCTCCAGCGTTGGCGGTCACTGCCTCTCAATATCCTGGTCCGGATTGTGCTGTATAAAATAATGGTGCTTCCCCAGTTCCTTTATATGCTTCAGAACTTTCCCTACTGTATCCCCAGGTGGTGGTTCAGGGAGATGGAGGCGGTTGCGCAGCAATTCCTCTGGCACAGCTCACGCCCCCGGCTGGCTCTCCGTACCTGTGACGGTGATGTCTACGAGGGGGGTCTGTGGATGTCTAACCTTTATCTTTACCACCTTGTGATGCATCTATTGGTTGTTAATGACTGGTTGGGGGGGTTGGTTGGATCCCTCTTATCAGTTGGAACTCTTGACGTTGGGCTTTCCTGGCCTGCTGGGGATGCTGTACGGTGACCCCCCCACATAAAATCCCAGAAGTGACTAGGGTGGTGCTGGCAGGGTGGGGGCTGCACTGCGGGTGACGGGGGTGGCACCGCCTCACTCAACAGACGCAGTTGTGGCAGGGGCTGTGGCTGGGGAGGTCACGGCGCTCCAGGGATTCCATAAATGGGACCTCATAGGTATTTCACTGCTGGGTGTTTTCTGGGGGGGTTCCCACATGCGGTCCTTCCAGGAGCTTCAGCAGCGGTTTGCGCTGAATCAGTCCCAGTTCCATAAATATCTCAGACATGCCTTACAGGTGCACATTCAGGCAGGGACGGTTCTTCCTGAGTTTAACCCTGTTGAGGCCAAGATAATGATGGGCACTCTGGGTAAAGTGGGGGTGTTGCGTATCTATCGTTCATTAGTCACTAACACAACTCAGTTGCTTGACAAGCTCCGAGAGCGATGGGAGCGGTGGGTGGGTCCCATGGAGGATGGGGACTGGAGGGATGCGTTGATGGCCCCACGGATACCGACTATGACCTCCCGTCTCCAGGTGGTGCAGACCTACTTTCTCCACACGGCATACCTCACTCCTGACAAGTTGCATAGAGCGGGCCTCTGGCCCCAGGCTAACTGCCCTCGTTGTACAAGCCCCAGTGCAGACTTTTTTCACATGGTGTGGACTTGCCCCCACGTAGCCACTTACTGGTGGGCGGTGGTAAAAGAGATCTCCAGAGTTATACAGGTGGAAGTTGAGGTTGCTCCGCTACCTATTTTACTGGGAGTCCTTGAGGGGGTAGGTTCCAACAGAGCGGACTGCTCATTAGTGGGGACAGCCTGCTTAGTGGCCAAAAGAGACATTGCAGTGAATTGGAAGATGGAGACCGTCCCCACGCTGGCGAAGTGGCGCAGAGCGGTAGACTGGTGCGCCCAGCAAGAGAAATTGGTTTACAAAGTGAGGGGCTGTCCAGCTAAGTATAAAAGAGTGTGGGGGAGGTGGATGGAGACTTGGGAAGACTGTGCAGCTGGCATTGTTTCATTATAAGGAGGATGTACGCCTTGTCTTTGACAATCATGATGGTTCCTGAACATATATCAGGGTTATATGCTTTAGACCCGTGCAGTTCATTCTGCTAATTGCAATCGTGACCTGTTGGGTTCTAAGTTGTTCTATATAAAACTAATAAAGATGGTTTGTAAAAATAAAAATAAAAAAACATACACAGTGTAATGATGTAACATGGCTCCATGCCAGAACACTGGGCATGGAACCAGCTTGTTCTGAGGTTCTGTCATGCAGGGTTCTCTGCATGACAGTTGATATGCTGGCTGTTGGTTGAGGCTGTAATAAATACCTCCTACCACATATCTTCATCTGGTGTGGATTCACTTTATTACACTGGCGACGCTTGGGCGGAGAAAGGAACCCAGAGGAAGGGACAGCCTCAACAACAACAAAGAAGGAAGAGCTTGGATTATTTAAGAGAAAAACGGAGATAACTTACAGAGACGTGCTGGGAGAGGATTGAGCGTCTTGCAGCATGTTCTAGCGGAGAAAAGTGTGAAATTGCGGTTGTAGGGGCTTTGTGGAAAGCTGTTTGAGCATTTACTGAGGATCAAAGTGGTCTCTGTATGCTTCACGACGTCAGAAGGTCAGTGAGCAATTGAAAAAGGACTGAAAGCTGTGGGAATTGTTGGCGGCCATCTTGAGTGTGGTGAAAGGAGAAAAACAAGCCAGATTGACTAAAGAAAATAGACTGGATGTTTGGTTGCGGCCATTTTGAGTGAGGAAAACGATCCGAGATTGCTCAAAGAGAAAGCAAGCCCAACTGCCTGAAGAAAACGGACCAAATGTTTCGTGGCGGCCATCTTAGATGAGGAAGAAGGATTTTTTTTTATTTTTCAAAATTTTTTTTTTTTTTACAGCACAATTGTTGGAGGACATCGAAGAAGAACATCGACGGTCTATTGGAAGTTGAAACTTAGACGGAGACTGGATAAGGATCACTATATTGGTTTGTGGTCACGGGAATATACATTTCTTTGGAAACTTTATTGCACTTGTGGAATACAAGTATTGGGCGTTGTAAAATGAATTAAACTGAAAAGGTCGTCTCTGCGGTGACAAACACACCTGAAGACCCGTGTTTGATATAGCGGCATCGTGCTGGGACATACGGTGACTGGCACACCTTTTGGACTTTAAGTACTTTTAGTAACTAGTAGGGTTTGGAATATATTGTGGGGAAGAAGTGTTTTACACCTCTCGTGAGTATGCAGAATGTTACGGCGCCGCCGTTTTTCTTGTCAGATCCAGGAGAACCGGTTATTAAGTGGAAGAAATGGAAAAAGATTTTTGAGAATTATGCCAGGGTGTGTGGTACGAATTTGAGTGGTGAAAGGAAGCAGGCACTTTTGTTACATTGTTTAGGGGGTGAAGGACAGGAAGTGTTGGAAAATCTACCTCCATTGTCGCAAGCTGATCAGAGGGGGTTGAATGAATATGAAATATGTGCAAGACAACTAGATTTACATTACTTGCCAAAGATTAGTACTATTATGGAAAGGTACCATTTTGGTTTGCGGGAGCAAGGGAAAGAGGAGAGTGTTGAAGAATATATTACGGCTTTACGGAAGTTGGCTTCAAGTTGTAAATTTGGGGCGTTGGTAGAAGAAAGGATTAGAGATCAGTTTGTGCTGAGGTGTTGCAGTGATAAAGTGAGGGAAGAACTCTGGCTAAAGGACGAGCCACCGTTGGATGAGGTTGTTAGTATTGCAAAAAGGGTAGAGCATATGTTAAAGTGTGTTGGAGAACTAAGTAAAGCACATAAAGAAGACAAGGTCAGTGTAAATGCACAAGAAGTGGAGTGTCAAGTCATACAAAAAGATGAGAAGAAAAAAAAGTATGAGGGTGTCCGTGAGAAAGGTGGTGTAATAGAAAATAGCGCAGGAAAGACACAGGGGAATAGGAGGTTTGCAACACCTTTTCAAGGAAATTGCTACAGATGTGGAAGATTTGGACACATGGCTAATGCAAGTGAGTGTCCTGCTAATAGGATTACTTGTAATGTTTGCGGAAAAAGAGGACATTTTGGAAAAAATTGTAGGATGAGGAATAGGAGAGATTCTAGATCAGAAATAAAGGAAGTCAGTTTTCAAGTTAGTGAGAGTGAGGTGGAACATTCTCTCAAAGGATCTTTTTATGAAGAATTTTCAAGGAAGGAAGAAACTGTTCAAACCTAATATTAAACCTACAGGTTATGGTGGGTTGCCAATTAAGTTATTAGGTTATTTTGATGACTGCATTGAGTACAATGGTAGGTTCACTGATGCTAGGATTTATGTTGCTGAGAGGGGTGATAATTTGTTGAGCTGGAGTCATCAAGCACGTTTGGGTGTCATTCTCAATCCTAATGCACATCCATCTGTTCAGGTACAATCTATTGAGGGTGACGAAAACAAGTTTGTGAGAGCTTTTGGTGAATTGTTCAGTGACACCTTGGGGTGTTTAAAGGGGTACAATCACCATATTAAGTTGAAACAGGGTGCAGTACCAGTTGTGGCAAAAGTTAGACGCATTCCCATTTGTGTCCAAGACGCTGTACAAAAAGAGATAGATAAATTGTTGTCCACTGGTGTTATACAGCCTGTAGAGGCAACGGAGTGGTTAGCTCCCATTGTTGTGGCACGTAAACCAAATAATGAAATCCGTCTATGTGTGGATCTTCGTGCCTTAAATAAAGAAGTGGTGGTTGACAAGTTCCCACTTCCCAATATTGAGGAATTAGTATCATTGTTGGATGGTGCTTGTTATTTTACCACTCTGGATATGGCATCAGCATACCATCAGGTTCCGTTGAGTAAAGAGTGTCAAGAATTAACGGCTTTTATTACGCCAATGGGGGCCTCCAAGTTTTTGCGTATGCCGTTTGGGCTGGTTTCTGCGGCCTCAGTATTCCAGAGGATTATGGAAGATCTTTTTTTAAAGGCATTTCAGGCGTAAAGTGCTACCAGGATGATGTATTAATATGTGGGAGAGACGTGAGAGAACATGATGAGAGGGTGCATGCTGTGCTTAAAAGGATGCTTGATGCTGGGTTATCTCTTAGGCGAAGCAAATGTAAATTTGGAGTCACTGAACTGGACTATTTGGGTCATCATATTTCACGGCAGGGGGTGAGTCCTAAAAAGGATTTGGTGGACACTATCGAAATGTTAAAAGAACCGTGTACAAAAGATGAGGTTTCTTCATTCTTAGGTATGGCAGAATTTTATAACAAATTTATACGAAATTTTGCAGATAAGACAGTAAATCTAAGGAAGTTGATGTGTAAGAATGCAGAGTTTGTTTGGACGGAAGAGTGTGGTACAGAATTTAAACAAGTAAAAAATTATCTCAGGAATGCACCAAACTTACAAGCTTTTGTACCTGGGAATCCCACTTTCATTGTTACTGATGCGAGTATAAAGGGGCTGGGTGCTCTTCTTTTTCAGATCAGGAAGGGCCAAGAGGTGCTAATAGCTTGTGCTTCAAGATGCTTGAAAGGGGCAGAGATAGGTTATTCTGTTATAGAGAAGGAAGCGTTGGCAATTTTCTGGGCCATAAACAAGTTCAGAAAATTTGTGTGGGGATCTTCTTTCGTAGTCAGGTCTGATCATAAACCCCTGAAAGAAATTTTTGAGAAGAAGGGTTTGGACTCAATTTCCTCGAGGATCAGGAGATGGGTCATTTCCTTACAGGAGTATAACTTCATGTTTGAATACATTCCAGGAAAGACAAATGTAACGGCAGACTGTCTGTCGAGATTGGTGGAGGTGGGAGAGAATGATAAATCTCAGGATGAAAATGATCAATGTGATGCTGAGTGTGGCATAAGAGTTTGTGATGTTACGCTGGGGGCTGTAAAGGAAGATGAATGGAGGGATGAGTTGCAAAAGGATAGTGAATTGTGTTCTGTGATGTCTCTTTTGGAACAGCATAAGTCTCGAAGTCTGGTTAAACCTTGGTCGTTAGTTGCAAATGAGTTAGCTGTTGTTGATGGTGTTCTAATGAGGGGCACAAGAATGATTCCCCCATTGAGTTTGAGAGAAGTCATCGTGAACATGGCTCATGAAGGGCATATGGGCATTTCTAAAACCAAAGAGCGCATCCGTCAGGATTTCTGGTGGCCTGGATTAGATTTGATGGTGGAACGTACTGTTTGGGAGTGTACACCTTGTCAAGCTAGTGATAAGGTGCTCAAACCAAGATGTTCACCTATGGTTTGTAGAAGTTTACCAAAAAGTCCATGGGATGAATTAGCTATCGATATTGTGGGGCCATTGCATGGAGAACATCAGACTCCTTACCTGTTGGTGTTGCTGGATTTGTATTCACGATGGGTGGAGGTGAGTTTGGTGAGAGAGATCACTTCTCAATCTGTGATCAGTTTTTTAGAATCTGTGTTCAAACGCGAGAGTTTTCCTAACTCTATTCTTTCTGACAATGGTCCGCAGTTCTGTTCTGCTCAGATGGAGGAGTATTTTGTAAAATGTGGAATTGTACATAAAAAAATTGCGTTATATCATCCAGAGGCGAATGGTGCTTTGGAGAGATTTAACAGGACTTTAAAGGAGAGTATACAATTAGCAAAGGTAAACTGTTTAGATTGGAGAAAAGAACTGCAGGGTCGTATAACAGCTTACAGGTACACTCCTCATGCATCAACGGGGAAGACTCCTTTTGAACTGCTCAGGGGAAGGTCTCCAAATACTTGTTTGTGTCCTGGCTGGATGGTTGCTGGGAAGGGTTTGAAAAACAATGGTATTGGGGAATGGAGAGACAAAGAAGTGTCTCTGCAAAGCAAAAGGAAGATTTATGTTGATAAAAGGAATAATGCGAAAGTTACAAATTTTGAGGTTGGAGATAAAGTAAAGGTCAAAGCTCCTGTTGGGTGTCAAAATTGGTCAAAATATACCTCTCCAAAAACTATCATTAAGCTGTTTAAAAATGCTGTCAAGACGGATGATGGTCGCATCTGGAATCATAGTCGTGTAGCACATTTTGGGGGGTGTGGTGTGGCCGACAGGAGAGATGATACTTCTTATCGTTTTCCCTCTGACATTGATTTAAGGTCTGATAATACTCGTAGGAGTGTCAGAACACGCAGGTTTCCTTTACATTTGCGTGATTTTGTGTAGTTCTTTCTACCCTCTTTTTCTTTCTGTTCAAATGTGTTTTTTGTTCTCATGTTACTTCTGTTCTAATGTAAAGAGGAAGAAGTGTAATGATGTAACATGGCTCCATGCCAGAACACTGGGCATGGAACCAGCTTGTTCTGAGGTTCTGTCATGCAGGGTTCTCTGCATGACAGTTGATATGCTGGCTGTTGGTTGAGGCTGTAATAAATACCTCCTACCACATATCTTCATCTGGTGTGGATTCACTTTATTACACACAGACTCTTACCAGTGGTATTCTTTCTTCTTTTGAAGTCCATACCTGGTGCCGGTGACCCTACGGACGATCCACAGAAGAAGAAAGACTAAGGTATTGTTGTCCTTATATTTGAAAACTAAGGGAACAATAAAACAATCCTGTACCACCATCAAACTGCCGCCCGTGTTAGTCCAATCCCGCTAAGCATTACATTACTCCTTTCTGATCAGGAATTACAACTTAAATGTACATTAAGGAAGTCCCAATTCTGACCTACAAGAGGAGTAGACCCCACAGTAGTGAAACACAACTTTGCACCTTTTTTACTACCAGGACATGTAAAACTTAAAAGTACATGTCTTACCTTTTAGTTACGCACTATCCTGCCCCATGGGGTACCTGGGGCCTACCTTAGGGTTATGTATATGTAATAAAATGGGAGTTTCAGGCTTGGCAAGGGGTTATAAATACCAAGTTGAAGTGGCAGTGTAACTGCACATAAAGGGGAATATTTACAAGCCCCTTGTGTTGCCGGGTCATCATTTGTTTTGACGCTCCGGTGTTGCTGATTGCAGACCCATATCTACAAGGCCACACAAAGCCACTTTGCATGGCTTTTCAAAGCCTTGTAGGTATGGTGTAAAGCAACACAGTGCAAGTTCCTACGTTGCCTTCAACTGCATATGGAGGGCATTCAAACACCCATAGGTTTTGAGGCTTTCCCAGATTTACAAGGATCTGTAAAACTGGGAATGTGTCAAAACCGTGCACTCGCCAGGGGAGGCGTAGCAATGAAAGATATCTTTATTTCTGACACTTACGCCTCAATAGCGAGTGCCTCCTCCACTGATTGTTTTTATGCAGTAAAGTGTCTCTTTCTGCACAAAAACAATTCTGCCAACAACACAGACACACTTGCACTGTAGTGCAAGTGTGCCTGCATTGGTGCTAGCCACCAAATTTTGCACCGACTGAAAGGACAGGAATGCAACGTATCTCATAAATACAGTGCATTCCTGTCCTTTCAATTTGGCATAGGACAGCGTTGCAAAATAGACTTACAGAGCTGCGCTACACCAGTTTTGTGTAAGTATGCCCCGCAGGCTCCGCACTGCCAAAGCTGAGACATGTTTAAAAGGCTGCTTAAGTGGGAGGCAAATCAGTGCTGCATACCCAGGGTCTGTAGTATTTAAGTTACAGACCCTGGGTATATGGATTACCACTTTATAAGGGAGTTTAAATAAATAAATATGCCATTTGCGGATACACCAATGTTGCCATGTTTAGAGGAGACATACATGCACTTTAGCACTGGTCAGCAGTAGTTAAGTGCTCAAGGTTCTAAGGCCAACAAAAAGATTCATCAAAAAGTGAAAAATAAAAGGCAAAATGTTTGGGGTGACCCTTCTGAGAAAGCCATTTTTAATGCAACCCCTTCCAACCTAAAGTAAGGGTAGACTAATCAATACTTTGATGACATTCCCAGCTTAGGGTGATAGAACATGGACAGTGGCCCACTACTGCATGGGGATTGGCCAGTTGTATGCCTTTCTGAACCCTTTTGGATCTCTCTTTCTATGCTCTCGCGAGCCACTGATCTGACCCCGAGGGAACCCTTCTCCTCACCTGTGGACCACATCTGTGCAGCACCTAACCTTAATTTGCTCACAGATGCATCCCAGTAGGCAGACAATACAATTATGGCCAACAAAGTGATGTGGACCATTCCCCCCCTTGGATCAGACTTCTATCCCAACCCAGGGAAATCTCTGTCCACAAGGACAGGCACGAACAGAGGCCACTGACAGCTATCAGTGTCAAGAGCCAGGCACCTGACCTCTGTGGTTTCTCAGAGTGAGGGCAGTAGCCCTAGGTGTCTTTCACCCCTCCTCCAATCTACCGCCCACCTGCTCAGAGGTAGTATTTTGAAAATGGTTCTTCAACCCAGGGTTTGTACCCTTAAGTGAAGAGGGGATAGGGGTGAGTCCTCCCTCCTTATGCCCCTATGTCTGGGCTCCTGTTCCCTTTGGGAAGTGGTACTTCCAGACAACTGACCTGTCAGGATGCCCTTAGGGGCTGCCCTTCCCAGTTCTCCTGCCACCAGGGGTAATTCATTCCCTAGAATGCAGTCTCTGGGCATATGGGGACTAACTATGACCCTCTACTGGGTCACCTCCCCACCCCACTCCAGGGACACCAGGGCCATAGGTCAGAAAAAGTCCTGCCCATGGGGTGGGGTCATCCTACATATCTGGTTGGTGTGCTTCTCTGGGTAAACTACCCTTTCTGCTATCATGGTGTGGCTAGCCTCGGTGTCCCTCAGAGCAGTGACTGGAACCCCATCCACTTCTACCTTGTGGAAGTGACGACTCCCACCCTTGGGGTTCACCATCTCACCCTCTGAGTCTATTTCCCAGCTAAGTGAGATTAGGGTGTGCTCAATCTCCTGCCCCTGGGGACTACCATCCTCTAGGTCCACGTAAGCCACTCCTGTAGAGTTCCTACCAGTGGGCAGTTTCTTTGGACTGACAAAGTCCCCTTGCCTGTGTCCTACCTGGGAACAATCTAAGCAGCTGGGTTGGAAATGGGGTGCCTTGGCCCACCGCCCACAAGAACCTCCCTCCATCTTCTTAGAAGGGACATGGGAACCCTTTCCTGCCCATTTAACCTGAGATTTGTCTGGGCCTCCACTGACCTCCCCCTCAATCTGTTGGGGAGAACCTGAATCATTCTTCTTGGGGCCACTCCCATGTACCTTTTTGGCCACTCGGATGCTGACCCAGATGTCATTGTATATCAGCAACTTGGGTCTAGCATTACACTCTCCAAGTAAGGCTATACGCTGTGCGGGTTCAAAGTTAATACCGGCACTCATGTATGCGGATGTCGCCGTGCTCTTAGCGAGGACTGCTATAGGACTTCAAAGATTGCTCAGTTCTTTTAGTGTTTTTGTGAACTCACTGGATCTGAACACCAATTTTACTAAATCTCATATATTGGCATTGGGCCGCAGATCCAGAAAGTTGAAAACCCATTATGGGGATGGTAGTGAAATAACCAGGATATCCATATTTTTGTATTTGGGTGTCATGTTTGATGTTAAGAGCTCTTGGGTTACATCTCAGTGGCATTTGCTCCTTTTTCGTGTTGGATTAGGATGTGGACCAGTCCTAAAGTGGAGTTAAACCAGAGCATTGCTAAAGACTGTTTACAATTGGAGAGGGCCAATGACATTGTCATGAATGACTCTTCCCCTCAGCAAGACTGTTGGATTTGGGGCAGCAACCCTTCTACTTGTAGGCGACTGAGTCACTCCTACACCATTCGGAAGCTGTCAACCCAAACCTCCCGGCTCTCTAGCACCACCTCACCAAAACCTGAATAGTAAAGGTGATTTCTGGAAGCCTAGTGTGTGGACTCTGGAGACCTCCCAGGGAAGTCCAGTTGTAAAAACTCTTTATCCATTTCTCTCGTTAGTAATAAGTCTCTTACACACACAGGCAATGAAGAAGATGAAAGATGGTTTTCAATACATTTATTGAAAAGACTACAATCTACGATAAAATGCATGTCCTACAATGATTATGACAATGAGAAATAACAGAAGCAGAATGGTGAGGATAAGAGTGATAAATATGAAAACCCCATCATATTGCAATAAATATGAAATATACGATTTCTAATAAAAAGGCCTAATCTCTACCGTAAAGCGAGAGGTGGGCATGATACACTTAGGCGGTCAAACCCTGGCGGTCGGTGTTAAAGCGGCGGTAAATCCGCCAACAGGCCGGCGGTAAAAAAATGGAATCACGACCATGGCGGAAACCGCCAACATAGACAGCCACTTTAACACTCCGACCGCCATGGCGGTACAAACAAACACCGCGGCGGTAACCGCCAACAGACAGGCTGAGGACAATGTACCGCCCACAGAATTACAACAGGCCAATCCGCCACCTTTTCCGGGGCGGATTCACCGCAAACAAAAACACGGCGGAAACAGGACTTGGAAGGGGAAACGCTCACCTCTACACATCCCACGAGGAACCAGGACGCCATGGAGCCCGAACTCCATATACTACCTGCCTTTGTCTTCCTGTTCCTCTACCAGGAGCACGAACGCCGGCAGCGAAGACCACGGTGAGTACTGCACCTACGACATAGGGGAGGGGAGAGGGAAAAGAGAGTGACGCACACATGCAACACCCCCACCCTCACACACAACAACATACACACAAATACATGCTGCAACATTACATTTACACCCTCAAAGCCCCCTGGAAGAATGCAAAGACTAAAGGAAATGATTGTAATGATTGTAATCAATTGAAATCCAGTACTCAAAAATATATATATATATACACTATTTACAAATATACACACCAAGATTTCAAGTCCATGTACTGCACCTATATAGTCCGTGGACCACTAGGCTCAAAAATGCATTGGCGAGGCCCACACAAGATACCTGATCAAAACGGAGAGAACACTGCTGGGGCATCAGATAGAAATACAACAGGCACCTCAGTGGGAAGGGAAGGGGGAGCACCTCAGCCGGATGAGTGCACAACGGCAGATCCACCAGGGGCCTCCGTGCCCATTGATGTATCCTGGGGAGTGCAAAGCTATAGTCTCACAAGTGTCTCAAGTGGGTGTTTTGCCCACTGCTTTATCCTGGGGAGTGCAAAGCCACAGTCTCACAAGCCTTTACAGTGGGTGGTTTGCCCACTGCTGTATCCTGGGGAGTGCAAAGCCACAGTCTCACAAGTCTTTTCAGTGGGTGGTCTGCCCACTGCTTTATCCTGGGGAGTGCAAAGCCACAGTCTCTCAAGTGTCTCAAGTGGGTGGTTTGCCCACTGCTTTATCCTGGGGAGTGCAAAGCCACAGTCTCTCAAGTCACTCCAGTGGGTTGTTTGCCCACTGCTTCATCCTGGGGAGTGCAAAGCCACAGTCTCTCAAGTGGATAACAGTCTCCACTGGTTCTGGAGGGGGCTTTGTGCCCAGAGTGCTTCATCCTGCCAAGGACTGAGGGAGTGGATGTGATACTCCACTGGTTCTGGAGGGGGCTTTGTGCCCAGAGTGCTTCATCCTGCCAAGGACTGAGGTAGTGGATGCCATTCTCCACTGGTTCTGAAGGGGGCTTTGTGCCCAGAGTGCTTCATCCTGCCAAAGACTGAGGTAGTGGATGGGATACTCCCCTGGTTCTGGAGCGAGCTTTGTGCCCAGAGTGCTTCAATCTGCCAAGGACTAAGGTAGTGGATGCCTTTCTCCACTGGTTCTGGAGGGGGCTTTGTGCCCAGAGTGCTTCATCCTGCCAAGGACTGAGGTAGTGGATGGGATACTCCACTGGTTCTGGAGGGGGCTTTGTGCCCAGAGTGCTTCATCCTGCTCGTGGCGGCCTTAGTAGTGTCGGAGCTTGTGGCGCTCATTGGCCTGCGGTGCTGGTGGGTGGCTCAGTGAGCGTGCTGGTGGTAGCGGTGTTCTGTGAAGCGGTGCTGGTGGTGGCGGTGTCCTTGGCAGCGGTGCTGGAGGTGTCCTTGGCAGCAGTGCTGGTGGTGGCGGAGTCCTTGGCAGCGGTGCTGGTGGCGGTCTTTTCTGCCGTGCAGGTTTGCGGCGACTGGCCTTTCTTTCTGTGCCCTTTGCCCACCTTGGATGGTGGCGCAGCTATCTTCCCACTCCCAACTGTACTCCTGGGAGAGCCCTTGGTGGCAGGTGTTTTGCCCATCTCCCTCCGGGCAGTGGGCAACTTCTTATGCTTCTGAGGTGGAGGACTGTCTGTGGTCTGGCTCCTTGGCACACTGGCTGCCCTGCTGCTTGGCGCACACCAGAAGCCGGTTACTGCTGGCACCACTGTCCCTGCAGATGTGGTGGCTGAGGAGATGGGTTGGGACCTGGAAAGGCGGGCCCTAGGGGACTGAAGGGGTGGGGAGGTGAGGGCATGAGGTCAAGGAAGAACAGGAAACGTTTTTTGGACACACTGGGAGGGGTAGATGGAGGGGGTATGGGAGTGGAGGAAGAGGTAGTGGTTGTAGGAGGTGTACGCTTTCTGACTTTGGGTGAAGGTGCATGGGCTGGAGGCTGAGTATATGACTTCGTTTGTGTACCTTGGGAGGTGGGCTCACAGAAACACTGGGAGAGGACACAGGGGATGTGTGAATGGTAGAGGGGGTGGTGAGTGCACATGAGCGGTGTGTGGAGATGGGTGTGCTGGTGATGGCGTAGTGGCTGAAGATGTATGCTTCACGACGTCAGAAGGTCAGTGAGCAATTGAAAAAGGACTGAAAGCTGTGGGAATTGTTGGCGGCCATCTTGAGTGTGGTGAAAGGAGAAAAACAAGCCAGATTGACTAAAGAAAATAGACTGGATGTTTGGTTGCGGCCATTTTGAGTGAGGAAAACGATCCGAGATTGCTCAAAGAGAAAGCAAGCCCAACTGCCTGAAGAAAACGGACCAAATGTTTCGTGGCGGCCATCTTAGATGAGGAAGAAGGATTTTTTTTTATTTTTCAAAATTTTTTTTTTTTTTACAGCACAATTGTTGGAGGACATCGAAGAAGAACATCGACGGTCTATTGGAAGTTGAAACTTAGACGGAGACTGGATAAGGATCACTATATTGGTTTGTGGTCACGGGAATATACATTTCTTTGGAAACTTTATTGCACTTGTGGAATACAAGTATTGGGCGTTGTAAAATGAATTAAACTGAAAAGGTCGTCTCTGCGGTGACAAACACACCTGAAGACCCGTGTTTGATATAGCGGCATCGTGCTGGGACATACGGTGACTGGCACACCTTTTGGACTTTAAGTACTTTTAGTAACTAGTAGGGTTTGGAATATATTGTGGGGAAGAAGTGTTTTACACCTCTCGTGAGTATGCAGAATGTTACGGCGCCGCCGTTTTTCTTGTCAGATCCAGGAGAACCGGTTATTAAGTGGAAGAAATGGAAAAAGATTTTTGAGAATTATGCCAGGGTGTGTGGTACGAATTTGAGTGGTGAAAGGAAGCAGGCACTTTTGTTACATTGTTTAGGGGGTGAAGGACAGGAAGTGTTGGAAAATCTACCTCCATTGTCGCAAGTTGATCAGAGGGGGTTGAATGAATATGAAATATGTGCAAGACAACTAGATTTACATTACTTGCCAAAGATTAGTACTATTATGGAAAGGTACCATTTTGGTTTGCGGGAGCAAGGGAAAGAGGAGAGTGTTGAAGAATATATTACGGCTTTACGGAAGTTGGCTTCAAGTTGTAAATTTGGGGCGTTGGTAGAAGAAAGGATTAGAGATCAGTTTGTGCTGAGGTGTTGCAGTGATAAAGTGAGGGAAGAACTCTGGCTAAAGGACGAGCCACCGTTGGATGAGGTTGTTAGTATTGCAAAAAGGGTAGAGCATATGTTAAAGTGTGTTGGAGAACTAAGTAAAGCACATAAAGAAGACAAGGTCAGTGTAAATGCACAAGAAGTGGAGTGTCAAGTCATACAAAAAGATGAGAAGAAAAAAAAGTATGAGGGTGTCCGTGAGAAAGGTGGTGTAATAGAAAATAGCGCAGGAAAGACACAGGGGAATAGGAGGTTTGCAACACCTTTTCAAGGAAATTGCTACAGATGTGGAAGATTTGGACACATGGCTAATGCAAGTGAGTGTCCTGCTAATAGGATTACTTGTAATGTTTGTGGAAAAAGAGGACATTTTGGAAAAAATTGTAGGATGAGGAATAGGAGAGATTCTAGATCAGAAATAAAGGAAGTCAGTTTTCAAGTTAGTGAGAGTGAGGTGGAACATTCTCTCAAAGGATCTTTTTATGAAGAATTTTCAAGGAAGGAAGAAACTGTTCAAACCTAATATTAAACCTACAGGTTATGGTGGGTTGCCAATTAAGTTATTAGGTTATTTTGATGACTGCATTGAGTACAATGGTAGGTTCACTGATGCTAGGATTTATGTTGCTGAGAGGGGTGATAATTTGTTGAGCTGGAGTCATCAAGCACGTTTGGGTGTCATTCTCAATCCTAATGCACATCCATCTGTTCAGGTACAATCTATTGAGGGTGACGAAAACAAGTTTGTGAGAGCTTTTGGTGAATTGTTCAGTGACACCTTGGGGTGTTTAAAGGGGTACAATCACCATATTAAGTTGAAACAGGGTGCAGTACCAGTTGTGGCAAAAGTTAGACGCATTCCCATTTGTGTCCAAGACGCTGTACAAAAAGAGATAGATAAATTGTTGTCCACTGGTGTTATACAGCCTGTAGAGGCAACGGAGTGGTTAGCTCCCATTGTTGTGGCACGTAAACCAAATAATGAAATCCGTCTATGTGTGGATCTTCGTGCCTTAAATAAAGAAGTGGTGGTTGACAAGTTCCCACTTCCCAATATTGAGGAATTAGTATCATTGTTGGATGGTGCTTGTTATTTTACCACTCTGGATATGGCATCAGCATACCATCAGGTTCCGTTGAGTAAAGAGTGTCAAGAATTAACGGCTTTTATTACGCCAATGGGGGCCTCCAAGTTTTTGCGTATGCCGTTTGGGCTGGTTTCTGCGGCCTCAGTATTCCAGAGGATTATGGAAGATCTTTTTTTAAAGGCATTTCAGGCGTAAAGTGCTACCAGGATGATGTATTAATATGTGGGAGAGACGTGAGAGAACATGATGAGAGGGTGCATGCTGTGCTTAAAAGGATGCTTGATGCTGGGTTATCTCTTAGGCGAAGCAAATGTAAATTTGGAGTCACTGAACTGGACTATTTGGGTCATCATATTTCACGGCAGGGGGTGAGTCCTAAAAAGGATTTGGTGGACACTATCGAAATGTTAAAAGAACCGTGTACAAAAGATGAGGTTTCTTCATTCTTAGGTATGGCAGAATTTTATAACAAATTTATACGAAATTTTGCAGATAAGACAGTAAATCTAAGGAAGTTGATGTGTAAGAATGCAGAGTTTGTTTGGACGGAAGAGTGTGGTACAGAATTTAAACAAGTAAAAAATTATCTCAGGAATGCACCAAACTTACAAGCTTTTGTACCTGGGAATCCCACTTTCATTGTTACTGATGCGAGTATAAAGGGGCTGGGTGCTCTTCTTTTTCAGATCAGGAAGGGCCAAGAGGTGCTAATAGCTTGTGCTTCAAGATGCTTGAAAGGGGCAGAGATAGGTTATTCTGTTATAGAGAAGGAAGCGTTGGCAATTTTCTGGGCCATAAACAAGTTCAGAAAATTTGTGTGGGGATCTTCTTTCGTAGTCAGGTCTGATCATAAACCCCTGAAAGAAATTTTTGAGAAGAAGGGTTTGGACTCAATTTCCTCGAGGATCAGGAGATGGGTCATTTCCTTACAGGAGTATAACTTCATGTTTGAATACATTCCAGGAAAGACAAATGTAACGGCAGACTGTCTGTCGAGATTGGTGGAGGTGGGAGAGAATGATAAATCTCAGGATGAAAATGATCAATGTGATGCTGAGTGTGGCATAAGAGTTTGTGATGTTACGCTGGGGGCTGTAAAGGAAGATGAATGGAGGGATGAGTTGCAAAAGGATAGTGAATTGTGTTCTGTGATGTCTCTTTTGGAACAGCATAAGTCTCGAAGTCTGGTTAAACCTTGGTCGTTAGTTGCAAATGAGTTAGCTGTTGTTGATGGTGTTCTAATGAGGGGCACAAGAATGATTCCCCCATTGAGTTTGAGAGAAGTCATCGTGAACATGGCTCATGAAGGGCATATGGGCATTTCTAAAACCAAAGAGCGCATCCGTCAGGATTTCTGGTGGCCTGGATTAGATTTGATGGTGGAACGTACTGTTTGGGAGTGTACACCTTGTCAAGCTAGTGATAAGGTGCTCAAACCAAGATGTTCACCTATGGTTTGTAGAAGTTTACCAAAAAGTCCATGGGATGAATTAGCTATCGATATTGTGGGGCCATTGCATGGAGAACATCAGACTCCTTACCTGTTGGTGTTGCTGGATTTGTATTCACGATGGGTGGAGGTGAGTTTGGTGAGAGAGATCACTTCTCAATCTGTGATCAGTTTTTTAGAATCTGTGTTCAAACGCGAGAGTTTTCCTAACTCTATTCTTTCTGACAATGGTCCGCAGTTCTGTTCTGCTCAGATGGAGGAGTATTTTGTAAAATGTGGAATTGTACATAAAAAAATTGCGTTATATCATCCAGAGGCGAATGGTGCTTTGGAGAGATTTAACAGGACTTTAAAGGAGAGTATACAATTAGCAAAGGTAAACTGTTTAGATTGGAGAAAAGAACTGCAGGGTCGTATAACAGCTTACAGGTACACTCCTCATGCATCAACGGGGAAGACTCCTTTTGAACTGCTCAGGGGAAGGTCTCCAAATACTTGTTTGTGTCCTGGCTGGATGGTTGCTGGGAAGGGTTTGAAAAACAATGGTATTGGGGAATGGAGAGACAAAGAAGTGTCTCTGCAAAGCAAAAGGAAGATTTATGTTGATAAAAGGAATAATGCGAAAGTTACAAATTTTGAGGTTGGAGATAAAGTAAAGGTCAAAGCTCCTGTTGGGTGTCAAAATTGGTCAAAATATACCTCTCCAAAAACTATCATTAAGCTGTTTAAAAATGCTGTCAAGACGGATGATGGTCGCATCTGGAATCATAGTCGTGTAGCACATTTTGGGGGGTGTGGTGTGGCCGACAGGAGAGATGATACTTCTTATCGTTTTCCCTCTGACATTGATTTAAGGTCTGATAATACTCGTAGGAGTGTCAGAACACGCAGGTTTCCTTTACATTTGCGTGATTTTGTGTAGTTCTTTCTACCCTCTTTTTCTTTCTGTTCAAATGTGTTTTTTGTTCTCATGTTACTTCTGTTCTAATGTAAAGAGGAAGAAGTGTAATGATGTAACATGGCTCCATGCCAGAACACTGGGCATGGAACCAGCTTGTTCTGAGGTTCTGTCATGCAGGGTTCTCTGCATGACAGTTGATATGCTGGCTGTTGGTTGAGGCTGTAATAAATACCTCCTACCACATATCTTCATCTGGTGTGGATTCACTTTATTACACACAGACTCTTACCAGTGGTATTCTTTCTTCTTTTGAAGTCCATACCTGGTGCCGGTGACCCTACGGACGATCCACAGAAGAAGAAAGACTAAGGTATTGTTGTCCTTATATTTGAAAACTAAGGGAACAATAAAACAATCCTGTACCACCATCAAACTGCCGCCCGTGTTAGTCCAATCCCGCTAAGCATTACATTACTCCTTTCTGATCAGGAATTACAACTTAAATGTACATTAAGGAAGTCCCAATTCTGACCTACAAGAGGAGTAGACCCCACAGTAGTGAAACACAACTTTGCACCTTTTTTACTACCAGGACATGTAAAACTTAAAAGTACATGTCTTACCTTTTAGTTACGCACTATCCTGCCCCATGGGGTACCTGGGGCCTACCTTAGGGTTATGTATATGTAATAAAATGGGAGTTTCAGGCTTGGCAAGGGGTTATAAATACCAAGTTGAAGTGGCAGTGTAACTGCACATAAAGGGGAATATTTACAAGCCCCTTGTGTTGCCGGGTCATCATTTGTTTTGACGCTCCGGTGTTGCTGATTGCAGACCCATATCTACAAGGCCACACAAAGCCACTTTGCATGGCTTTTCAAAGCCTTGTAGGTATGGTGTAAAGCAACACAGTGCAAGTTCCTACGTTGCCTTCAACTGCATATGGAGGGCATTCAAACACCCATAGGTTTTGAGGCTTTCCCAGATTTACAAGGATCTGTAAAACTGGGAATGTGTCAAAACCGTGCACTCGCCAGGGGAGGCGTAGCAATGAAAGATATCTTTATTTCTGACACTTACGCCTCAATAGCGAGTGCCTCCTCCACTGATTGTTTTTATGCAGTAAAGTGTCTCTTTCTGCACAAAAACAATTCTGCCAACAACACAGACACACTTGCACTGTAGTGCAAGTGTGCCTGCATTGGTGCTAGCCACCAAATTTTGCACCGACTGAAAGGACAGGAATGCAACGTATCTCATAAATACAGTGCATTCCTGTCCTTTCAATTTGGCATAGGACAGCGTTGCAAAATAGACTTACAGAGCTGCGCTACACCAGTTTTGTGTAAGTATGCCCCGCAGGCTCCGCACTGCCAAAGCTGAGACATGTTTAAAAGGCTGCTTAAGTGGGAGGCAAATCAGTGCTGCATACCCAGGGTCTGTAGTATTTAAGTTACAGACCCTGGGTATATGGATTACCACTTTATAAGGGAGTTTAAATAAATAAATATGCCATTTGCGGATACACCAATGTTGCCATGTTTAGAGGAGACATACATGCACTTTAGCACTGGTCAGCAGTAGTTAAGTGCTCAAGGTTCTAAGGCCAACAAAAAGATTCATCAAAAAGTGAAAAGTAAAAGGCAAAATGTTTGGGGTGACCCTTCTGAGAAAGCCATTTTTAATGCAACCCCTTCCAACCTAAAGTAAGGGTAGACTAATCAATACTTTGATGACATTCCCAGCTTAGGGTGATAGAACATGGACAGTGGCCCACTACTGCATGGGGATTGGCCAGTTGTATGCCTTTCTGAACCCTTTTGGATCTCTCTTTCTATGCTCTCGCGAGCCACTGATCTGACCCCGAGGGAACCCTTCTCCTCACCTGTGGACCACATCTGTGCAGCACCTAACCTTAATTTGCTCACAGATGCATCCCAGTAGGCAGACAATACAATTATGGCCAACAAAGTGATGTGGACCATTCCCCCCCTTGGATCAGACTTCTATCCCAACCCAGGGAAATCTCTGTCCACAAGGACAGGCACGAACAGAGGCCACTGACAGCTATCAGTGTCAAGAGCCAGGCACCTGACCTCTGTGGTTTCTCAGAGTGAGGGCAGTAGCCCTAGGTGTCTTTCACCCCTCCTCCAATCTACCGCCCACCTGCTCAGAGGTAGTATTTTGAAAATGGTTCTTCAACCCAGGGTTTGTACCCTTAAGTGAAGAGGGGATAGGGGTGAGTCCTCCCTCCTTATGCCCCTATGTCTGGGCTCCTGTTCCCTTTGGGAAGTGGTACTTCCAGACAACTGACCTGTCAGGATGCCCTTAGGGGCTGCCCTTCCCAGTTCTCCTGCCACCAGGGGTAATTCATTCCCTAGAATGCAGTCTCTGGGCATATGGGGACTAACTATGACCCTCTACTGGGTCACCTCCCCACCCCACTCCAGGGACACCAGGGCCATAGGTCAGAAAAAGTCCTGCCCATGGGGTGGGGTCATCCTACATATCTGGTTGGTGTGCTTCTCTGGGTAAACTACCCTTTCTGCTATCATGGTGTGGCTAGCCTCGGTGTCCCTCAGAGCAGTGACTGGAACCCCATCCACTTCTACCTTGTGGAAGTGACGACTCCCACCCTTGGGGTTCACCATCTCACCCTCTGAGTCTATTTCCCAGCTAAGTGAGATTAGGGTGTGCTCAATCTCCTGCCCCTGGGGACTACCATCCTCTAGGTCCACGTAAGCCACTCCTGTAGAGTTCCTACCAGTGGGCAGTTTCTTTGGACTGACAAAGTCCCCTTGCCTGTGTCCTACCTGGGAACAATCTAAGCAGCTGGGTTGGAAATGGGGTGCCTTGGCCCACCGCCCACAAGAACCTCCCTCCATCTTCTTAGAAGGGACATGGGAACCCTTTCCTGCCCATTTAACCTGAGATTTGTCTGGGCCTCCACTGACCTCCCCCTCAATCTGTTGGGGAGAACCTGAATCATTCTTCTTGGGGCCACTCCCATGTACCTTTTTGGCCACTCGGATGCTGACCCAGATGTCATTGTATATCAGCAACTTGGGTCTAGCATTACACTCTCCAAGTAAGGCTATACGCTGTGCGGGTTCAAAGTTAATACCGGCACTCATGTATGCGGATGTCGCCGTGCTCTTAGCGAGGACTGCTATAGGACTTCAAAGATTGCTCAGTTCTTTTAGTGTTTTTGTGAACTCACTGGATCTGAACACCAATTTTACTAAATCTCATATATTGGCATTGGGCCGCAGATCCAGAAAGTTGAAAACCCATTATGGGGATGGTAGTGAAATAACCAGGATATCCATATTTTTGTATTTGGGTGTCATGTTTGATGTTAAGAGCTCTTGGGTTACATCTCAGTGGCATTTGCTCCTTTTTCGTGTTGGATTAGGATGTGGACCAGTCCTAAAGTGGAGTTAAACCAGAGCATTGCTAAAGACTGTTTACAATTGGAGAGGGCCAATGACATTGTCATGAATGACTCTTCCCCTCAGCAAGACTGTTGGATTTGGGGCAGCAACCCTTCTACTTGTAGGCGACTGAGTCACTCCTACACCATTCGGAAGCTGTCAACCCAAACCTCCCGGCTCTCTAGCACCACCTCACCAAAACCTGAATAGTAAAGGTGATTTCTGGAAGCCTAGTGTGTGGACTCTGGAGACCTCCCAGGGAAGTCCAGTTGTAAAAACTCTTTATCCATTTCTCTCGTTAGTAATAAGTCTCTTACACACACAGGCAATGAAGAAGATGAAAGATGGTTTTCAATACATTTATTGAAAAGACTACAATCTACGATAAAATGCATGTCCTACAATGATTATGACAATGAGAAATAACAGAAGCAGAATGGTGAGGATAAGAGTGATAAATATGAAAACCCCATCATATTGCAATAAATATGAAATATACGATTTCTAATAAAAAGGCCTAATCTCTACCGTAAAGCGAGAGGTGGGCATGATACACTTAGGCGGTCAAACCCTGGCGGTCGGTGTTAAAGCGGCGGTAAATCCGCCAACAGGCCGGCGGTAAAAAAATGGAATCACGACCATGGCGGAAACCGCCAACATAGACAGCCACTTTAACACTCCGACCGCCATGGCGGTACAAACAAACACCGCGGCGGTAACCGCCAACAGACAGGCTGAGGACAATGTACCGCCCACAGAATTACAACAGGCCAATCCGCCACCTTTTCCGGGGCGGATTCACCGCAAACAAAAACACGGCGGAAACAGGACTTGGAAGGGGAAACGCTCACCTCTACACATCCCACGAGGAACCAGGACGCCATGGAGCCCGAACTCCATATACTACCTGCCTTTGTCTTCCTGTTCCTCTACCAGGAGCACGAACGCCGGCAGCGAAGACCACGGTGAGTACTGCACCTACGACATAGGGGAGGGGAGAGGGAAAAGAGAGTGACGCACACATGCAACACCCCCACCCTCACACACAACAACATACACACAAATACATGCTGCAACATTACATTTACACCCTCAAAGCCCCCTGGAAGAATGCAAAGACTAAAGGAAATGATTGTAATGATTGTAATCAATTGAAATCCAGTACTCAAAAATATATATATATATACACTATTTACAAATATACACACCAAGATTTCAAGTCCATGTACTGCACCTATATAGTCCGTGGACCACTAGGCTCAAAAATGCATTGGCGAGGCCCACACAAGATACCTGATCAAAACGGAGAGAACACTGCTGGGGCATCAGATAGAAATACAACAGGCACCTCAGTGGGAAGGGAAGGGGGAGCACCTCAGCCGGATGAGTGCACAACGGCAGATCCACCAGGGGCCTCCGTGCCCATTGATGTATCCTGGGGAGTGCAAAGCTATAGTCTCACAAGTGTCTCAAGTGGGTGTTTTGCCCACTGCTTTATCCTGGGGAGTGCAAAGCCACAGTCTCACAAGCCTTTACAGTGGGTGGTTTGCCCACTGCTGTATCCTGGGGAGTGCAAAGCCACAGTCTCACAAGTCTTTTCAGTGGGTGGTCTGCCCACTGCTTTATCCTGGGGAGTGCAAAGCCACAGTCTCTCAAGTGTCTCAAGTGGGTGGTTTGCCCACTGCTTTATCCTGGGGAGTGCAAAGCCACAGTCTCTCAAGTCACTCCAGTGGGTTGTTTGCCCACTGCTTCATCCTGGGGAGTGCAAAGCCACAGTCTCTCAAGTGGATAACAGTCTCCACTGGTTCTGGAGGGGGCTTTGTGCCCAGAGTGCTTCATCCTGCCAAGGACTGAGGGAGTGGATGTGATACTCCACTGGTTCTGGAGGGGGCTTTGTGCCCAGAGTGCTTCATCCTGCCAAGGACTGAGGTAGTGGATGCCATTCTCCACTGGTTCTGAAGGGGGCTTTGTGCCCAGAGTGCTTCATCCTGCCAAAGACTGAGGTAGTGGATGGGATACTCCCCTGGTTCTGGAGCGAGCTTTGTGCCCAGAGTGCTTCAATCTGCCAAGGACTAAGGTAGTGGATGCCTTTCTCCACTGGTTCTGGAGGGGGCTTTGTGCCCAGAGTGCTTCATCCTGCCAAGGACTGAGGTAGTGGATGGGATACTCCACTGGTTCTGGAGGGGGCTTTGTGCCCAGAGTGCTTCATCCTGCTCGTGGCGGCCTTAGTAGTGTCGGAGCTTGTGGCGCTCATTGGCCTGCGGTGCTGGTGGGTGGCTCAGTGAGCGTGCTGGTGGTAGCGGTGTTCTGTGAAGCGGTGCTGGTGGTGGCGGTGTCCTTGGCAGCGGTGCTGGAGGTGTCCTTGGCAGCAGTGCTGGTGGTGGCGGAGTCCTTGGCAGCGGTGCTGGTGGCGGTCTTTTCTGCCGTGCAGGTTTGCGGCGACTGGCCTTTCTTTCTGTGCCCTTTGCCCACCTTGGATGGTGGCGCAGCTATCTTCCCACTCCCAACTGTACTCCTGGGAGAGCCCTTGGTGGCAGGTGTTTTGCCCATCTCCCTCCGGGCAGTGGGCAACTTCTTATGCTTCTGAGGTGGAGGACTGTCTGTGGTCTGGCTCCTTGGCACACTGGCTGCCCTGCTGCTTGGCGCACACCAGAAGCCGGTTACTGCTGGCACCACTGTCCCTGCAGATGTGGTGGCTGAGGAGATGGGTTGGGACCTGGAAAGGCGGGCCCTAGGGGACTGAAGGGGTGGGGAGGTGAGGGCATGAGGTCAAGGAAGAACAGGAAACGTTTTTTGGACACACTGGGAGGGGTAGATGGAGGGGGTATGGGAGTGGAGGAAGAGGTAGTGGTTGTAGGAGGTGTACGCTTTCTGACTTTGGGTGAAGGTGCATGGGCTGGAGGCTGAGTATATGACTTCGTTTGTGTACCTTGGGAGGTGGGCTCACAGAAACACTGGGAGAGGACACAGGGGATGTGTGAATGGTAGAGGGGGTGGTGAGTGCACATGAGCGGTGTGTGGAGATGGGTGTGCTGGTGATGGCGTAGTGGCTGAAGATGTATGCTTCACGACGTCAGAAGGTCAGTGAGCAATTGAAAAAGGACTGAAAGCTGTGGGAATTGTTGGCGGCCATCTTGAGTGTGGTGAAAGGAGAAAAACAAGCCAGATTGACTAAAGAAAATAGACTGGATGTTTGGTTGCGGCCATTTTGAGTGAGGAAAACGATCCGAGATTGCTCAAAGAGAAAGCAAGCCCAACTGCCTGAAGAAAACGGACCAAATGTTTCGTGGCGGCCATCTTAGATGAGGAAGAAGGATTTTTTTTTATTTTTCAAAAACATTTTTTTTTTTACAGCACAATTGTTGGAGGACATCGAAGAAGAACATCAACGGTCTATTGGAAGTTGAAACTTAGACGGAGACTGGATAAGGATCACTATATTGGTTTGTGGTCACGGGAATATACATTTCTTTGGAAACTTTATTGCACTTGTGGAATACAAGTATTGGGCGTTGTAAAATGAATTAAACTGAAAAGGTCGTCTCTGCGGTGACAAACACACCTGAAGACCCGTGTTTGATATAGCGGCATCGTGCTGGGACATACGGTGACTGGCACACCTTTTGGACTTTAAGTACTTTTAGTAACTAGTAGGGTTTGGAATATATTGTGGGGAAGAAGTGTTTTACACCTCTCGTGAGTATGCAGAATGTTACGGCGCCGCCGTTTTTCTTGTCAGATCCAGGAGAACCGGTTATTAAGTGGAAGAAATGGAAAAAGATTTTTGAGAATTATGCCAGGGTGTGTGGTACGAATTTGAGTGGTGAAAGGAAGCAGGCACTTTTGTTACATTGTTTAGGGGGTGAAGGACAGGAAGTGTTGGAAAATCTACCTCCATTGTCGCAAGCTGATCAGAGGGGGTTGAATGAATATGAAATATGTGCAAGACAACTAGATTTACATTACTTGCCAAAGATTAGTACTATTATGGAAAGGTACCATTTTGGTTTGCGGGAGCAAGGGAAAGAGGAGAGTGTTGAAGAATATATTACGGCTTTACGGAAGTTGGCTTCAAGTTGTAAATTTGGGGCGTTGGTAGAAGAAAGGATTAGAGATCAGTTTGTGCTGAGGTGTTGCAGTGATAAAGTGAGGGAAGAACTCTGGCTAAAGGACGAGCCACCGTTGGATGAGGTTGTTAGTATTGCAAAAAGGGTAGAGCATATGTTAAAGTGTGTTGGAGAACTAAGTAAAGCACATAAAGAAGACAAGGTCAGTGTAAAAGCACAAGAAGTGGAGTGTCAAGTCATACAAAAAGATGAGAAGAAAAAAAAGTATGAGGGTGTCCGTGAGAAAGGTGGTGTAATAGAAAATAGCGCAGGAAAGACACAGGGGAATAGGAGGTTTGCAACACCTTTTCAAGGAAATTGCTACAGATGTGGAAGATTTGGACACATGGCTAATGCAAGTGAGTGTCCTGCTAATAGGATTACTTGTAATGTTTGCGGAAAAAGAGGACATTTTGGAAAAAATTGTAGGATGAGGAATAGGAGAGATTCTAGATCAGAAATAAAGGAAGTCAGTTTTCAAGTTAGTGAGAGTGAGGTGGAACATTCTCTCAAAGGATCTTTTTATGAAGAATTTTCAAGGAAGGAAGAAACTGTTCAAACCTAATATTAAACCTACAGGTTATGGTGGGTTGCCAATTAAGTTATTAGGTTATTTTGATGACTGCATTGAGTACAATGGTAGGTTCACTGATGCTAGGATTTATGTTGCTGAGAGGGGTGATAATTTGTTGAGCTGGAGTCATCAAGCACGTTTGGGTGTCATTCTCAATCCTAATGCACATCCATCTGTTCAGGTACAATCTATTGAGGGTGACGAAAACAAGTTTGTGAGAGCTTTTGGTGAATTGTTCAGTGACACCTTGGGGTGTTTAAAGGGGTACAATCACCATATTAAGTTGAAACAGGGTGCAGTACCAGTTGTGGCAAAAGTTAGACGCATTCCCATTTGTGTCCAAGACGCTGTACAAAAAGAGATAGATAAATTGTTGTCCACTGGTGTTATACAGCCTGTAGAGGCAACGGAGTGGTTAGCTCCCATTGTTGTGGCACGTAAACCAAATAATGAAATCCGTCTATGTGTGGATCTTCGTGCCTTAAATAAAGAAGTGGTGGTTGACAAGTTCCCACTTCCCAATATTGAGGAATTAGTATCATTGTTGGATGGTGCTTGTTATTTTACCACTCTGGATATGGCATCAGCATACCATCAGGTTCCGTTGAGTAAAGAGTGTCAAGAATTAACGGCTTTTATTACGCCAATGGGGGCCTCCAAGTTTTTGCGTATGCCGTTTGGGCTGGTTTCTGCGGCCTCAGTATTCCAGAGGATTATGGAAGATCTTTTTTTAAAGGCATTTCAGGCGTAAAGTGCTACCAGGATGATGTATTAATATGTGGGAGAGACGTGAGAGAACATGATGAGAGGGTGCATGCTGTGCTTAAAAGGATGCTTGATGCTGGGTTATCTCTTAGGCGAAGCAAATGTAAATTTGGAGTCACTGAACTGGACTATTTGGGTCATCATATTTCACGGCAGGGGGTGAGTCCTAAAAAGGATTTGGTGGACACTATCGAAATGTTAAAAGAACCGTGTACAAAAGATGAGGTTTCTTCATTCTTAGGTATGGCAGAATTTTATAACAAATTTATACGAAATTTTGCAGATAAGACAGTAAATCTAAGGAAGTTGATGTGTAAGTATGCAGAGTTTGTTTGGACGGAAGAGTGTGGTACAGAATTTAAACAAGTAAAAAATTATCTCAGGAATGCACCAAACTTACAAGCTTTTGTACCTGGGAATCCCACTTTCATTGTTACTGATGCGAGTATAAAGGGGCTGGGTGGTCTTCTTTTTCAGATCAGGAAGGGCCAAGAGGTGCTAATAGCTTGTGCTTCAAGATGCTTGAAAGGGGCAGAGATAGGTTATTCTGTTATAGAGAAGGAAGCGTTGGCAATTTTCTGGGCCATAAACAAGTTCAGAAAATTTGTGTGGGGATCTTCTTTCGTAGTCAGGTCTGATCATAAACCCCTGAAAGAAATTTTTGAGAAGAAGGGTTTGGACTCAATTTCCTCGAGGATCAGGAGATGGGTCATTTCCTTACAGGAGTATAACTTCATGTTTGAATACATTCCAGGAAAGACAAATGTAACGGCAGACTGTCTGTCGAGATTGGTGGAGGTGGGAGAGAATGATAAATCTCAGGATGAAAATGATCAATGTGATGCTGAGTGTGGCATAAGAGTTTGTGATGTTACGCTGGGGGCTGTAAAGGAAGATGAATGGAGGGATGAGTTGCAAAAGGATAGTGAATTGTGTTCTGTGATGTCTCTTTTGGAACAGCATAAGTCTCGAAGTCTGGTTAAACCTTGGTCGTTAGTTGCAAATGAGTTAGCTGTTGTTGATGGTGTTCTAATGAGGGGCACAAGAATGATTCCCCCATTGAGTTTGAGAGAAGTCATCGTGAACATGGCTCATGAAGGGCATATGGGCATTTCTAAAACCAAAGAGCGCATCCGTCAGGATTTCTGGTGGCCTGGATTAGATTTGATGGTGGAACGTACTGTTTGGGAGTGTACACCTTGTCAAGCTAGTGATAAGGTGCTCAAACCAAGATGTTCACCTATGGTTTGTAGAAGTTTACCAAAAAGTCCATGGGATGAATTAGCTATCGATATTGTGGGGCCATTGCATGGAGAACATCAGACTCCTTACCTGTTGGTGTTGCTGGATTTGTATTCACGATGGGTGGAGGTGAGTTTGGTGAGAGAGATCACTTCTCAATCTGTGATCAGTTTTTTAGAATCTGTGTTCAAACGCGAGAGTTTTCCTAACTCTATTCTTTCTGACAATGGTCCGCAGTTCTGTTCTGCTCAGATGGAGGAGTATTTTGTAAAATGTGGAATTGTACATAAAAAAATTGCGTTATATCATCCAGAGGCGAATGGTGCTTTGGAGAGATTTAACAGGACTTTAAAGGAGAGTATACAATTAGCAAAGGTAAACTGTTTAGATTGGAGAAAAGAACTGCAGGGTCGTATAACAGCTTACAGGTACACTCCTCATGCATCAACGGGGAAGACTCCTTTTGAACTGCTCAGGGGAAGGTCTCCAAATACTTGTTTGTGTCCTGGCTGGATGGTTGCTGGGAAGGGTTTGAAAAACAATGGTATTGGGGAATGGAGAGACAAAGAAGTGTCTCTGCAAAGCAAAAGGAAGATTTATGTTGATAAAAGGAATAATGCGAAAGTTACAAATTTTGAGGTTGGAGATAAAGTAAAGGTCAAAGCTCCTGTTGGGTGTCAAAATTGGTCAAAATATACCTCTCCAAAAACTATCATTAAGCTGTTTAAAAATGCTGTCAAGACGGATGATGGTCGCATCTGGAATCATAGTCGTGTAGCACATTTTGGGGGGTGTGGTGTGGCCGACAGGAGAGATGATACTTCTTATCGTTTTCCCTCTGACATTGATTTAAGGTCTGATAATACTCGTAGGAGTGTCAGAACACGCAGGTTTCCTTTACATTTGCGTGATTTTGTGTAGTTCTTTCTACCCTCTTTTTCTTTCTGTTCAAATGTGTTTTTTGTTCTCATGTTACTTCTGTTCTAATGTAAAGAGGAAGAAGTGTAATGATGTAACATGGCTCCATGCCAGAACACTGGGCATGGAACCAGCTTGTTCTGAGGTTCTGTCATGCAGGGTTCTCTGCATGACAGTTGATATGCTGGCTGTTGGTTGAGGCTGTAATAAATACCTCCTACCACATATCTTCATCTGGTGTGGATTCACTTTATTACACACAGACTCTTACCAGTGGTATTCTTTCTTCTTTTGAAGTCCATACCTGGTGCCGGTGACCCTACGGACGATCCACAGAAGAAGAAAGACTAAGGTATTGTTGTCCTTATATTTGAAAACTAAGGGAACAATAAAACAATCCTGTACCACCATCAAACTGCCGCCCGTGTTAGTCCAATCCCGCTAAGCATTACATTACTCCTTTCTGATCAGGAATTACAACTTAAATGTACATTAAGGAAGTCCCAATTCTGACCTACAAGAGGAGTAGACCCCACAGTAGTGAAACACAACTTTGCACCTTTTTTACTACCAGGACATGTAAAACTTAAAAGTACATGTCTTACCTTTTAGTTACGCACTATCCTGCCCCATGGGGTACCTGGGGCCTACCTTAGGGTTATGTATATGTAATAAAATGGGAGTTTCAGGCTTGGCAAGGGGTTATAAATACCAAGTTGAAGTGGCAGTGTAACTGCACATAAAGGGGAATATTTACAAGCCCCTTGTGTTGCCGGGTCATCATTTGTTTTGACGCTCCGGTGTTGCTGATTGCAGACCCATATCTACAAGGCCACACAAAGCCACTTTGCATGGCTTTTCAAAGCCTTGTAGGTATGGTGTAAAGCAACACAGTGCAAGTTCCTACGTTGCCTTCAACTGCATATGGAGGGCATTCAAACACCCATAGGTTTTGAGGCTTTCCCAGATTTACAAGGATCTGTAAAACTGGGAATGTGTCAAAACCGTGCACTCGCCAGGGGAGGCGTAGCAATGAAAGATATCTTTATTTCTGACACTTACGCCTCAATAGCGAGTGCCTCCTCCACTGATTGTTTTTATGCAGTAAAGTGTCTCTTTCTGCACAAAAACAATTCTGCCAACAACACAGACACACTTGCACTGTAGTGCAAGTGTGCCTGCATTGGTGCTAGCCACCAAATTTTGCACCGACTGAAAGGACAGGAATGCAACGTATCTCATAAATACAGTGCATTCCTGTCCTTTCAATTTGGCATAGGACAGCGTTGCAAAATAGACTTACAGAGCTGCGCTACACCAGTTTTGTGTAAGTATGCCCCGCAGGCTCCGCACTGCCAAAGCTGAGACATGTTTAAAAGGCTGCTTAAGTGGGAGGCAAATCAGTGCTGCATACCCAGGGTCTGTAGTATTTAAGTTACAGACCCTGGGTATATGGATTACCACTTTATAAGGGAGTTTAAATAAATAAATATGCCATTTGCGGATACACCAATGTTGCCATGTTTAGAGGAGACATACATGCACTTTAGCACTGGTCAGCAGTAGTTAAGTGCTCAAGGTTCTAAGGCCAACAAAAAGATTCATCAAAAAGTGAAAAGTAAAAGGCAAAATGTTTGGGGTGACCCTTCTGAGAAAGCCATTTTTAATGCAACCCCTTCCAACCTAAAGTAAGGGTAGACTAATCAATACTTTGATGACATTCCCAGCTTAGGGTGATAGAACATGGACAGTGGCCCACTACTGCATGGGGATTGGCCAGTTGTATGCCTTTCTGAACCCTTTTGGATCTCTCTTTCTATGGTCTCGCGAGCCACTGATCTGACCCCGAGGGAACCCTTCTCCTCACCTGTGGACCACATCTGTGCAGCACCTAACCTTAATTTGCTCACAGATGCATCCCAGTAGGCAGACAATACAATTATGGCCAACAAAGTGATGTGGACCATTCCCCCCCTTGGATCAGACTTCTATCCCAACCCAGGGAAATCTCTGTCCACAAGGACAGGCACGAACAGAGGCCACTGACAGCTATCAGTGTCAAGAGCCAGGCACCTGACCTCTGTGGTTTCTCAGAGTGAGGGCAGTAGCCCTAGGTGTCTTTCACCCCTCCTCCAATCTACCGCCCACCTGCTCAGAGGTAGTATTTTGAAAATGGTTCTTCAACCCAGGGTTTGTACCCTTAAGTGAAGAGGGGATAGGGGTGAGTCCTCCCTCCTTATGCCCCTATGTCTGGGCTCCTGTTCCCTTTGGGAAGTGGTACTTCCAGACAACTGACCTGTCAGGATGCCCTTAGGGGCTGCCCTTCCCAGTTCTCCTGCCACCAGGGGTAATTCATTCCCTAGAATGCAGTCTCTGGGCATATGGGGACTAACTATGACCCTCTACTGGGTCACCTCCCCACCCCACTCCAGGGACACCAGGGCCATAGGTCAGAAAAAGTCCTGCCCATGGGGTGGGGTCATCCTACATATCTGGTTGGTGTGCTTCTCTGGGTAAACTACCCTTTCTGCTATCATGGTGTGGCTAGCCTCGGTGTCCCTCAGAGCAGTGACTGGAACCCCATCCACTTCTACCTTGTGGAAGTGACGACTCCCACCCTTGGGGTTCACCATCTCACCCTCTGAGTCTATTTCCCAGCTAAGTGAGATTAGGGTGTGCTCAATCTCCTGCCCCTGGGGACTACCATCCTCTAGGTCCACGTAGGCCACTCCTGTAGAGTTCCTACCAGTGGGCAGTTTCTTTGGACTGACAAAGTCCCCTTGCCTGTGTCCTACCTGGGAACAATCTAAGCAGCTGGGTTGGAAATGGGGTGCCTTGGCCCACCGCCCACAAGAACCTCCCTCCATCTTCTTAGAAGGGACATGGGAACCCTTTCCTGCCCATTTAACCTGAGATTTGTCTGGGCCTCCACTGACCTCCCCCTCAATCTGTTGGGGAGAACCTGAATCATTCTTCTTGGGGCCACTCCCATGTACCTTTTTGGCCACTCGGATGCTGACCCAGATGTCATTGTATATCAGCAACTTGGGTCTAGCATTACACTCTCCAAGTAAGGCTATACGCTGTGCGGGTTCAAAGTTAATACCGGCACTCATGTATGCGGATGTCGCCGTGCTCTTAGCGAGGACTGCTATAGGACTTCAAAGATTGCTCAGTTCTTTTAGTGTTTTTGTGAACTCACTGGATCTGAACACCAATTTTACTAAATCTCATATATTGGCATTGGGCCGCAGATCCAGAAAGTTGAAAACCCATTATGGGGATGGTAGTGAAATAACCAGGATATCCATATTTTTGTATTTGGGTGTCATGTTTGATGTTAAGAGCTCTTGGGTTACATCTCAGTGGCATTTGCTCCTTTTTCGTGTTGGATTAGGATGTGGACCAGTCCTAAAGTGGAGTTAAACCAGAGCATTGCTAAAGACTGTTTACAATTGGAGAGGGCCAATGACATTGTCATGAATGACTCTTCCCCTCAGCAAGACTGTTGGATTTGGGGCAGCAACCCTTCTACTTGTAGGCGACTGAGTCACTCCTACACCATTCGGAAGCTGTCAACCCAAACCTCCCGGCTCTCTAGCACCACCTCACCAAAACCTGAATAGTAAAGGTGATTTCTGGAAGCCTAGTGTGTGGACTCTGGAGACCTCCCAGGGAAGTCCAGTTGTAAAAACTCTTTATCCATTTCTCTCGTTAGTAATAAGTCTCTTACACACACAGGCAATGAAGAAGATGAAAGATGGTTTTCAATACATTTATTGAAAAGACTACAATCTACGATAAAATGCATGTCCTACAATGATTATGACAATGAGAAATAACAGAAGCAGAATGGTGAGGATAAGAGTGATAAATATGAAAACCCCATCATATTGCAATAAATATGAAATATACGATTTCTAATAAAAAGGCCTAATCTCTACCGTAAAGCGAGAGGTGGGCATGATACACTTAGGCGGTCAAACCCTGGCGGTCGGTGTTAAAGCGGCGGTAAATCCGCCAACAGGCCGGCGGTAAAAAAATGGAATCACGACCATGGCGGAAACCGCCAACATAGACAGCCACTTTAACACTCCGACCGCCATGGCGGTACAAACAAACACCGCGGCGGTAACCGCCAACAGACAGGCTGAGGACAATGTACCGCCCACAGAATTACAACAGGCCAATCCGCCACCTTTTCCGGGGCGGATTCACCGCAAACAAAAACACGGCGGAAACAGGACTTGGAAGGGGAAACGCTCACCTCTACACATCCCACGAGGAACCAGGACGCCATGGAGCCCGAACTCCATATACTACCTGCCTTTGTCTTCCTGTTCCTCTACCAGGAGCACGAACGCCGGCAGCGAAGACCACGGTGAGTACTGCACCTACGACATAGGGGAGGGGAGAGGGAAAAGAGAGTGACGCACACATGCAACACCCCCACCCTCACACACAACAACATACACACAAATACATGCTGCAACATTACATTTACACCCTCAAAGCCCCCTGGAAGAATGCAAAGACTAAAGGAAATGATTGTAATGAATGTAATCAATTGAAATCCAGTACTCAAAAATATATATATATATACACTATTTACAAATATACACACCAAGATTTCAAGTCCATGTACTGCACCTATATAGTCCGTGGACCACTAGGCTCAAAAATGCATTGGCGAGGCCCACACAAGATACCTGATCAAAACGGAGAGAACACTGCTGGGGCATCAGATAGAAATACAACAGGCACCTCAGTGGGAAGGGAAGGGGGAGCACCTCAGCCGGATGAGTGCACAACGGCAGATCCACCAGGGGCCTCCGTGCCCATTGATGTATCCTGGGGAGTGCAAAGCTATAGTCTCACAAGTGTCTCAAGTGGGTGTTTTGCCCACTGCTTTATCCTGGGGAGTGCAAAGCCACAGTCTCACAAGCCTTTACAGTGGGTGGTTTGCCCACTGCTGTATCCTGGGGAGTGCAAAGCCACAGTCTCACAAGTCTTTTCAGTGGGTGGTCTGCCCACTGCTTTATCCTGGGGAGTGCAAAGCCACAGTCTCTCAAGTGTCTCAAGTGGGTGGTTTGCCCACTGCTTTATCCTGGGGAGTGCAAAGCCACAGTCTCTCAAGTCACTCCAGTGGGTTGTTTGCCCACTGCTTCATCCTGGGGAGTGCAAAGCCACAGTCTCTCAAGTGGATAACAGTCTCCACTGGTTCTGGAGGGGGCTTTGTGCCCAGAGTGCTTCATCCTGCCAAGGACTGAGGGAGTGGATGGGATACTCCACTGGTTCTGGAGGGGGCTTTGTGCCCAGAGTGCTTCATCCTGCCAAGGACTGAGGTAGTGGATGCCATTCTCCACTGGTTCTGAAGGGGGCTTTGTGCCCAGAGTGCTTCATCCTGCCAAGGACTGAGGTAGTGGATGGGATACTCCCCTGGTTCTGGAGCGAGCTTTGTGCCCAGAGTGCTTCAATCTGCCAAGGACTAAGGTAGTGGATGCCTTTCTCCACTGGTTCTGGAGGGGGCTTTGTGCCCAGAGTGCTTCATCCTGCCAAGGACTGAGGTAGTGGATGGGATACTCCACTGGTTCTGGAGGGGGCTTTGTGCCCAGAGTGCTTCATCCTGCTCGTGGCGGCCTTAGTAGTGTCGGAGCTTGTGGCGCTCATTGGCCTGCGGTGCTGGTGGGTGGCTCAGTGAGCGTGCTGGTGGTAGCGGTGTTCTGTGAAGCGGTGCTGGTGGTGGCGGTGTCCTTGGCAGCGGTGCTGGAGGTGTCCTTGGCAGCAGTGCTGGTGGTGGCGGAGTCCTTGGCAGCGGTGCTGGTGGCGGTCTTTTCTGCCGTGCAGGTTTGCGGCGACTGGCCTTTCTTTCTGTGCCCTTTGCCCACCTTGGATGGTGGCGCAGCTATCTTCCCACTCCCAACTGTACTCCTGGGAGAGCCCTTGGTGGCAGGTGTTTTGCCCATCTCCCTCCGGGCAGTGGGCAACTTCTTATGCTTCTGAGGTGGAGGACTGTCTGTGGTCTGGCTCCTTGGCACACTGGCTGCCCTGCTGCTTGGCGCACACCAGAAGCCGGTTACTGCTGGCACCACTGTCCCTGCAGATGTGGTGGCTGAGGAGATGGGTTGGGACCTGGAAAGGCGGGCCCTAGGGGACTGAAGGGGTGGGGAGGTGAGGGCATGAGGTCAAGGAAGAACAGGAAACGTTTTTTGGACACACTGGGAGGGGTAGATGGAGGGGGTATGGGAGTGGAGGAAGAGGTAGTGGTTGTAGGAGGTGTACGCTTTCTGACTTTGGGTGAAGGTGCATGGGCTGGAGGCTGAGTATATGACTTCGTTTGTGTACCTTGGGAGGTGGGCTCACAGAAACACTGGGAGAGGACACAGGGGATGTGTGAATGGTAGAGGGGGTGGTGAGTGCACATGAGCGGTGTGTGGAGATGGGTGTGCTGGTGATGGCGTAGTGGCTGAAGATGTATGCTTCACGACGTCAGAAGGTCAGTGAGCAATTGAAAAAGGACTGAAAGCTGTGGGAATTGTTGGCGGCCATCTTGAGTGTGGTGAAAGGAGAAAAACAAGCCAGATTGACTAAAGAAAATAGACTGGATGTTTGGTTGCGGCCATTTTGAGTGAGGAAAACGATCCGAGATTGCTCAAAGAGAAAGCAAGCCCAACTGCCTGAAGAAAACGGACCAAATGTTTCGTGGCGGCCATCTTAGATGAGGAAGAAGGATTTTTTTTTATTTTTCAAAAACATTTTTTTTTTTACAGCACAATTGTTGGAGGACATCGAAGAAGAACATCAACGGTCTATTGGAAGTTGAAACTTAGACGGAGACTGGATAAGGATCACTATATTGGTTTGTGGTCACGGGAATATACATTTCTTTGGAAACTTTATTGCACTTGTGGAATACAAGTATTGGGCGTTGTAAAATGAATTAAACTGAAAAGGTCGTCTCTGCGGTGACAAACACACCTGAAGACCCGTGTTTGATATAGCGGCATCGTGCTGGGACATACGGTGACTGGCACACCTTTTGGACTTTAAGTACTTTTAGTAACTAGTAGGGTTTGGAATATATTGTGGGGAAGAAGTGTTTTACACCTCTCGTGAGTATGCAGAATGTTACGGCGCCGCCGTTTTTCTTGTCAGATCCAGGAGAACCGGTTATTAAGTGGAAGAAATGGAAAAAGATTTTTGAGAATTATGCCAGGGTGTGTGGTACGAATTTGAGTGGTGAAAGGAAGCAGGCACTTTTGTTACATTGTTTAGGGGGTGAAGGACAGGAAGTGTTGGAAAATCTACCTCCATTGTCGCAAGCTGATCAGAGGGGGTTGAATGAATATGAAATATGTGCAAGACAACTAGATTTACATTACTTGCCAAAGATTAGTACTATTATGGAAAGGTACCATTTTGGTTTGCGGGAGCAAGGGAAAGAGGAGAGTGTTGAAGAATATATTACGGCTTTACGGAAGTTGGCTTCAAGTTGTAAATTTGGGGCGTTGGTAGAAGAAAGGATTAGAGATCAGTTTGTGCTGAGGTGTTGCAGTGATAAAGTGAGGGAAGAACTCTGGCTAAAGGACGAGCCACCGTTGGATGAGGTTGTTAGTATTGCAAAAAGGGTAGAGCATATGTTAAAGTGTGTTGGAGAACTAAGTAAAGCACATAAAGAAGACAAGGTCAGTGTAAAAGCACAAGAAGTGGAGTGTCAAGTCATACAAAAAGATGAGAAGAAAAAAAAGTATGAGGGTGTCCGTGAGAAAGGTGGTGTAATAGAAAATAGCGCAGGAAAGACACAGGGGAATAGGAGGTTTGCAACACCTTTTCAAGGAAATTGCTACAGATGTGGAAGATTTGGACACATGGCTAATGCAAGTGAGTGTCCTGCTAATAGGATTACTTGTAATGTTTGCGGAAAAAGAGGACATTTTGGAAAAAATTGTAGGATGAGGAATAGGAGAGATTCTAGATCAGAAATAAAGGAAGTCAGTTTTCAAGTTAGTGAGAGTGAGGTGGAACATTCTCTCAAAGGATCTTTTTATGAAGAATTTTCAAGGAAGGAAGAAACTGTTCAAACCTAATATTAAACCTACAGGTTATGGTGGGTTGCCAATTAAGTTATTAGGTTATTTTGATGACTGCATTGAGTACAATGGTAGGTTCACTGATGCTAGGATTTATGTTGCTGAGAGGGGTGATAATTTGTTGAGCTGGAGTCATCAAGCACGTTTAGGTGTCATTCTCAATCCTAATGCACATCCATCTGTTCAGGTACAATCTATTGAGGGTGACGAAAACAAGTTTGTGAGAGCTTTTGGTGAATTGTTCAGTGACACCTTGGGGTGTTTAAAGGGGTACAATCACCATATTAAGTTGAAACAGGGTGCAGTACCAGTTGTGGCAAAAGTTAGACGCATTCCCATTTGTGTCCAAGACGCTGTACAAAAAGAGATAGATAAATTGTTGTCCACTGGTGTTATACAGCCTGTAGAGGCAACGGAGTGGTTAGCTCCCATTGTTGTGGCACGTAAACCAAATAATGAAATCCGTCTATGTGTGGATCTTCGTGCCTTAAATAAAGAAGTGGTGGTTGACAAGTTCCCACTTCCCAATATTGAGGAATTAGTATCATTGTTGGATGGTGCTTGTTATTTTACCACTCTGGATATGGCATCAGCATACCATCAGGTTCCGTTGAGTAAAGAGTGTCAAGAATTAACGGCTTTTATTACGCCAATGGGGGCCTCCAAGTTTTTGCGTATGCCGTTTGGGCTGGTTTCTGCGGCCTCAGTATTCCAGAGGATTATGGAAGATCTTTTTTTAAAGGCATTTCAGGCGTAAAGTGCTACCAGGATGATGTATTAATATGTGGGAGAGACGTGAGAGAACATGATGAGAGGGTGCATGCTGTGCTTAAAAGGATGCTTGATGCTGGGTTATCTCTTAGGCGAAGCAAATGTAAATTTGGAGTCACTGAACTGGACTATTTGGGTCATCATATTTCACGGCAGGGGGTGAGTCCTAAAAAGGATTTGGTGGACACTATCGAAATGTTAAAAGAACCGTGTACAAAAGATGAGGTTTCTTCATTCTTAGGTATGGCAGAATTTTATAACAAATTTATACGAAATTTTGCAGATAAGACAGTAAATCTAAGGAAGTTGATGTGTAAGAATGCAGAGTTTGTTTGGACGGAAGAGTGTGGTACAGAATTTAAACAAGTAAAAAATTATCTCAGGAATGCACCAAACTTACAAGCTTTTGTACCTGGGAATCCCACTTTCATTGTTACTGATGCGAGTATAAAGGGGCTGGGTGCTCTTCTTTTTCAGATCAGGAAGGGCCAAGAGGTGCTAATAGCTTGTGCTTCAAGATGCTTGAAAGGGGCAGAGATAGGTTATTCTGTTATAGAGAAGGAAGCGTTGGCAATTTTCTGGGCCATAAACAAGTTCAGAAAATTTGTGTGGGGATCTTCTTTCGTAGTCAGGTCTGATCATAAACCCCTGAAAGAAATTTTTGAGAAGAAGGGTTTGGACTCAATTTCCTCGAGGATCAGGAGATGGGTCATTTCCTTACAGGAGTATAACTTCATGTTTGAATACATTCCAGGAAAGACAAATGTAACGGCAGACTGTCTGTCGAGATTGGTGGAGGTGGGAGAGAATGATAAATCTCAGGATGAAAATGATCAATGTGATGCTGAGTGTGGCATAAGAGTTTGTGATGTTACGCTGGGGGCTGTAAAGGAAGATGAATGGAGGGATGAGTTGCAAAAGGATAGTGAATTGTGTTCTGTGATGTCTCTTTTGGAACAGCATAAGTCTCGAAGTCTGGTTAAACCTTGGTCGTTAGTTGCAAATGAGTTAGCTGTTGTTGATGGTGTTCTAATGAGGGGCACAAGAATGATTCCCCCATTGAGTTTGAGAGAAGTCATCGTGAACATGGCTCATGAAGGGCATATGGGCATTTCTAAAACCAAAGAGCGCATCCGTCAGGATTTCTGGTGGCCTGGATTAGATTTGATGGTGGAACGTACTGTTTGGGAGTGTACACCTTGTCAAGCTAGTGATAAGGTGCTCAAACCAAGATGTTCACCTATGGTTTGTAGAAGTTTACCAAAAAGTCCATGGGATGAATTAGCTATCGATATTGTGGGGCCATTGCATGGAGAACATCAGACTCCTTACCTGTTGGTGTTGCTGGATTTGTATTCACGATGGGTGGAGGTGAGTTTGGTGAGAGAGATCACTTCTCAATCTGTGATCTGTTTTTTAGAATCTGTGTTCAAACGCGAGAGTTTTCCTAACTCTATTCTTTCTGACAATGGTCCGCAGTTCTGTTCTGCTCAGATGGAGGAGTATTTTGTAAAATGTGGAATTGTACATAAAAAAATTGCGTTATATCATCCAGAGGCGAATGGTGCTTTGGAGAGATTTAACAGGACTTTAAAGGAGAGTATACAATTAGCAAAGGTAAACTGTTTAGATTGGAGAAAAGAACTGCAGGGTCGTATAACAGCTTACAGGTACACTCCTCATGCATCAACGGGGAAGACTCCTTTTGAACTGCTCAGGGGAAGGTCTCCAAATACTTGTTTGTGTCCTGGCTGGATGGTTGCTGGGAAGGGTTTGAAAAACAATGGTATTGGGGAATGGAGAGACAAAGAAGTGTCTCTGCAAAGCAAAAGGAAGATTTATGTTGATAAAAGGAATAATGCGAAAGTTACAAATTTTGAGGTTGGAGATAAAGTAAAGGTCAAAGCTCCTGTTGGGTGTCAAAATTGGTCAAAATATACCTCTCCAAAAACTATCATTAAGCTGTTTAAAAATGCTGTCAAGACGGATGATGGTCGCATCTGGAATCATAGTCGTGTAGCACATTTTGGGGGGTGTGGTGTGGCCGACAGGAGAGATGATACTTCTTATCGTTTTCCCTCTGACATTGATTTAAGGTCTGATAATACTCGTAGGAGTGTCAGAACACGCAGGTTTCCTTTACATTTGCGTGATTTTGTGTAGTTCTTTCTACCCTCTTTTTCTTTCTGTTCAAATGTGTTTTTTGTTCTCATGTTACTTCTGTTCTAATGTAAAGAGGAAGAAGTGTAATGATGTAACATGGCTCCATGCCAGAACACTGGGCATGGAACCAGCTTGTTCTGAGGTTCTGTCATGCAGGGTTCTCTGCATGACAGTTGATATGCTGGCTGTTGGTTGAGGCTGTAATAAATACCTCCTACCACATATCTTCATCTGGTGTGGATTCACTTTATTACACACAGACTCTTACCAGTGGTATTCTTTCTTCTTTTGAAGTCCATACCTGGTGCCGGTGACCCTACGGACGATCCACAGAAGAAGAAAGACTAAGGTATTGTTGTCCTTATATTTGAAAACTAAGGGAACAATAAAACAATCCTGTACCACCATCAAACTGCCGCCCGTGTTAGTCCAATCCCGCTAAGCATTACATTACTCCTTTCTGATCAGGAATTACAACTTAAATGTACATTAAGGAAGTCCCAATTCTGACCTACAAGAGGAGTAGACCCCACAGTAGTGAAACACAACTTTGCACCTTTTTTACTACCAGGACATGTAAAACTTAAAAGTACATGTCTTACCTTTTAGTTACGCACTATCCTGCCCCATGGGGTACCTGGGGCCTACCTTAGGGTTATGTATATGTAATAAAATGGGAGTTTCAGGCTTGGCAAGGGGTTATAAATACCAAGTTGAAGTGGCAGTGTAACTGCACATAAAGGGGAATATTTACAAGCCCCTTGTGTTGCCGGGTCATCATTTGTTTTGACGCTCCGGTGTTGCTGATTGCAGACCCATATCTACAAGGCCACACAAAGCCACTTTGCATGGCTTTTCAAAGCCTTGTAGGTATGGTGTAAAGCAACACAGTGCAAGTTCCTACGTTGCCTTCAACTGCATATGGAGGGCATTCAAACACCCATAGGTTTTGAGGCTTTCCCAGATTTACAAGGATCTGTAAAACTGGGAATGTGTCAAAACCGTGCACTCGCCAGGGGAGGCGTAGCAATGAAAGATATCTTTATTTCTGACACTTACGCCTCAATAGCGAGTGCCTCCTCCACTGATTGTTTTTATGCAGTAAAGTGTCTCTTTCTGCACAAAAACAATTCTGCCAACAACACAGACACACTTGCACTGTAGTGCAAGTGTGCCTGCATTGGTGCTAGCCACCAAATTTTGCACCGACTGAAAGGACAGGAATGCAACGTATCTCATAAATACAGTGCATTCCTGTCCTTTCAATTTGGCATAGGACAGCGTTGCAAAATAGACTTACAGAGCTGCGCTACACCAGTTTTGTGTAAGTATGCCCCGCAGGCTCCGCACTGCCAAAGCTGAGACATGTTTAAAAGGCTGCTTAAGTGGGAGGCAAATCAGTGCTGCATACCCAGGGTCTGTAGTATTTAAGTTACAGACCCTGGGTATATGGATTACCACTTTATAAGGGAGTTTAAATAAATAAATATGCCATTTGCGGATACACCAATGTTGCCATGTTTAGAGGAGACATACATGCACTTTAGCACTGGTCAGCAGTAGTTAAGTGCTCAAGGTTCTAAGGCCAACAAAAAGATTCATCAAAAAGTGAAAAGTAAAAGGCAAAATGTTTGGGGTGACCCTTCTGAGAAAGCCATTTTTAATGCAACCCCTTCCAACCTAAAGTAAGGGTAGACTAATCAATACTTTGATGACATTCCCAGCTTAGGGTGATAGAACATGGACAGTGGCCCACTACTGCATGGGGATTGGCCAGTTGTATGCCTTTCTGAACCCTTTTGGATCTCTCTTTCTATGCTCTCGCGAGCCACTGATCTGACCCCGAGGGAACCCTTCTCCTCACCTGTGGACCACATCTGTGCAGCACCTAACCTTAATTTGCTCACAGATGCATCCCAGTAGGCAGACAATACAATTATGGCCAACAAAGTGATGTGGACCATTCCCCCCCTTGGATCAGACTTCTATCCCAACCCAGGGAAATCTCTGTCCACAAGGACAGGCACGAACAGAGGCCACTGACAGCTATCAGTGTCAAGAGCCAGGCACCTGACCTCTGTGGTTTCTCAGAGTGAGGGCAGTAGCCCTAGGTGTCTTTCACCCCTCCTCCAATCTACCGCCCACCTGCTCAGAGGTAGTATTTTGAAAATGGTTCTTCAACCCAGGGTTTGTACCCTTAAGTGAAGAGGGGATAGGGGTGAGTCCTCCCTCCTTATGCCCCTATGTCTGGGCTCCTGTTCCCTTTGGGAAGTGGTACTTCCAGACAACTGACCTGTCAGGATGCCCTTAGGGGCTGCCCTTCCCAGTTCTCCTGCCACCAGGGGTAATTCATTCCCTAGAATGCAGTCTCTGGGCATATGGGGACTAACTATGACCCTCTACTGGGTCACCTCCCCACCCCACTCCAGGGACACCAGGGCCATAGGTCAGAAAAAGTCCTGCCCATGGGGTGGGGTCATCCTACATATCTGGTTGGTGTGCTTCTCTGGGTAAACTACCCTTTCTGCTATCATGGTGTGGCTAGCCTCGGTGTCCCTCAGAGCAGTGACTGGAACCCCATCCACTTCTACCTTGTGGAAGTGACGACTCCCACCCTTGGGGTTCACCATCTCACCCTCTGAGTCTATTTCCCAGCTAAGTGAGATTAGGGTGTGCTCAATCTCCTGCCCCTGGGGACTACCATCCTCTAGGTCCACGTAAGCCACTCCTGTAGAGTTCCTACCAGTGGGCAGTTTCTTTGGACTGACAAAGTCCCCTTGCCTGTGTCCTACCTGGGAACAATCTAAGCAGCTGGGTTGGAAATGGGGTGCCTTGGCCCACCGCCCACAAGAACCTCCCTCCATCTTCTTAGAAGGGACATGGGAACCCTTTCCTGCCCATTTAACCTGAGATTTGTCTGGGCCTCCACTGACCTCCCCCTCAATCTGTTGGTGAGAACCTGAATCATTCTTCTTGGGGCCACTCCCATGTACCTTTTTGGCCACTCGGATGCTGACCCAGATGTCATTGTATATCAGCAACTTGGGTCTAGCATTACACTCTCCAAGTAAGGCTATACGCTGTGCGGGTTCAAAGTTAATACCGGCACTCATGTATGCGGATGTCGCCGTGCTCTTAGCGAGGACTGCTATAGGACTTCAAAGATTGCTCAGTTCTTTTAGTGTTTTTGTGAACTCACTGGATCTGAACACCAATTTTACTAAATCTCATATATTGGCATTGGGCCGCAGATCCAGAAAGTTGAAAACCCATTATGGGGATGGTAGTGAAATAACCAGGATATCCATATTTTTGTATTTGGGTGTCATGTTTGATGTTAAGAGCTCTTGGGTCCCTCAGAGAAGAGCAAAAATAAATTGATGTATCAAGAGCGGTAACAGCATTTCTGGATTTTGCAAAAAGGTTGGGGGCCAAACCAGTTCAAGATATAATGAAGGTATATGCAGCTAAATGTATAGCTATTGTCTCTTATGGGACGGGTATCTGAGGATATGAGGAGATGGGTAGTGGAGAATAAGTTTCTGAGAATCCTTCTTACCATCCCTCAAACAACATCCTCCTTTATTGTCATGTGAGGAAATGGGAGTGGGATACATCTCAGTGGCATTTGCTCCTTTTTCGTGTTGGATTAGGATGTGGACCAGTCCTAAAGTGGAGTTAAACCAGAGCATTGCTAAAGACTGTTTACAATTGGAGAGGGCCAATGACATTGTCATGAATGACTCTTCCCCTCAGCAAGACTGTTGGATTTGGGGCAGCAACCCTTCTACTTGTAGGCGACTGAGTCACTCCTACACCATTCGGAAGCTGTCAACCCAAACCTCCCGGCTCTCTAGCACCACCTCACCAAAACCTGAATAGTAAAGGTGATTTCTGGAAGCCTAGTGTGTGGACTCTGGAGACCTCCCAGGGAAGTCCAGTTGTAAAAACTCTTTATCCATTTCTCTCGTTAGTAATAAGTCTCTTACACACACAGGCAATGAAGAAGATGAAAGATGGTTTTCAATACATTTATTGAAAAGACTACAATCTACGATAAAATGCATGTCCTACAATGATTATGACAATGAGAAATAACAGAAGCAGAATGGTGAGGATAAGAGTGATAAATATGAAAACCCCATCATATTGCAATAAATATGAAATATACGATTTCTAATAAAAAGGCCTAATCTCTACCGTAAAGCGAGAGGTGGGCATGATACACTTAGGCGGTCAAACCCTGGCGGTCGGTGTTAAAGCGGCGGTAAATCCGCCAACAGGCCGGCGGTAAAAAAATGGAATCACGACCATGGCGGAAACCGCCAACATAGACAGCCACTTTAACACTCCGACCGCCATGGCGGTACAAACAAACACCGCGGCGGTAACCGCCAACAGACAGGCTGAGGACAATGTACCGCCCACAGAATTACAACAGGCCAATCCGCCACCTTTTCCGGGGCGGATTCACCGCAAACAAAAACACGGCGGAAACAGGACTTGGAAGGGGAAACGCTCACCTCTACACATCCCACGAGGAACCAGGACGCCATGGAGCCCGAACTCCATATACTACCTGCCTTTGTCTTCCTGTTCCTCTACCAGGAGCACGAACGCCGGCAGCGAAGACCACGGTGAGTACTGCACCTACGACATAGGGGAGGGGAGAGGGAAAAGAGAGTGACGCACACATGCAACACCCCCACCCTCACACACAACAACATACACACAAATACATGCTGCAACATTACATTTACACCCTCAAAGCCCCCTGGAAGAATGCAAAGACTAAAGGAAATGATTGTAATGATTGTAATCAATTGAAATCCAGTACTCAAAAATATATATATATATACACTATTTACAAATATACACACCAAGATTTCAAGTCCATGTACTGCACCTATATAGTCCGTGGACCACTAGGCTCAAAAATGCATTGGCGAGGCCCACACAAGATACCTGATCAAAACGGAGAGAACACTGCTGGGGCATCAGATAGAAATACAACAGGCACCTCAGTGGGAAGGGAAGGGGGAGCACCTCAGCCGGATGAGTGCACAACGGCAGATCCACCAGGGGCCTCCGTGCCCATTGATGTATCCTGGGGAGTGCAAAGCTATAGTCTCACAAGTGTCTCAAGTGGGTGTTTTGCCCACTGCTTTATCCTGGGGAGTGCAAAGCCACAGTCTCACAAGCCTTTACAGTGGGTGGTTTGCCCACTGCTGTATCCTGGGGAGTGCAAAGCCACAGTCTCACAAGTCTTTTCAGTGGGTGGTCTGCCCACTGCTTTATCCTGGGGAGTGCAAAGCCACAGTCTCTCAAGTGTCTCAAGTGGGTGGTTTGCCCACTGCTTTATCCTGGGGAGTGCAAAGCCACAGTCTCTCAAGTCACTCCAGTGGGTTGTTTGCCCACTGCTTCATCCTGGGGAGTGCAAAGCCACAGTCTCTCAAGTGGATAACAGTCTCACTGGTTCTGGAGGGGGCTTTGTGCCCAGAGTGCTTCATCCTGCCAAGGACTGAGGGAGTGGATGGGATACTCCACTGGTTCTGGAGGGGGCTTTGTGCCCAGAGTGCTTCATCCTGCCAAGGACTGAGGTAGTGGATGCCATTCTCCACTGGTTCTGAAGGGGGCTTTGTGCCCAGAGTGCTTCATCCTGCCAAGGACTGAGGTAGTGGATGGGATACTCCCCTGGTTCTGGAGCGAGCTTTGTGCCCAGAGTGCTTCAATCTGCCAAGGACTAAGGTAGTGGATGCCTTTCTCCACTGGTTCTGGAGGGGGCTTTGTGCCCAGAGTGCTTCATCCTGCCAAGGACTGAGGTAGTGGATGGGATACTCCACTGGTTCTGGAGGGGGCTTTGTGCCCAGAGTGCTTCATCCTGCTCGTGGCGGCCTTAGTAGTGTCGGAGCTTGTGGCGCTCATTGGCCTGCGGTGCTGGTGGGTGGCTCAGTGAGCGTGCTGGTGGTAGCGGTGTTCTGTGAAGTGGTGCTGGTGGTGGCGGTGTCCTTGGCAGCGGTGCTGGAGGTGTCCTTGGCAGCAGTGCTGGTGGTGGCGGAGTCCTTGGCAGCGGTGCTGGTGGCGGTCTTTTCTGCCGTGCAGGTTTGCGGCGACTGGCCTTTCTTTCTGTGCCCTTTGCCCACCTTGGATGGTGGCGCAGCTATCTTCCCACTCCCAACTGTACTCCTGGGAGAGCCCTTGGTGGCAGGTGTTTTGCCCATCTCCCTCCGGGCAGTGGGCAACTTCTTATGCTTCTGAGGTGGAGGACTGTCTGTGGTCTGGCTCCTTGGCACACTGGCTGCCCTGCTGCTTGGCGCACACCAGAAGCCGGTTACTGCTGGCACCACTGTCCCTGCAGATGTGGTGGCTGAGGAGATGGGTTGGGACCTGGAAAGGCGGGCCCTAGGGGACTGAAGGGGTGGGGAGGTGAGGGCATGAGGTCAAGGAAGAACAGGAAACGTTTTTTGGACACACTGGGAGGGGTAGATGGAGGGGGTATGGGAGTGGAGGAAGAGGTAGTGGTTGTAGGAGGTGTACGCTTTCTGACTTTGGGTGAAGGTGCATGGGCTGGAGGCTGAGTATATGACTTCGTCTGTACCTTGGGAGGTGGGCTCACAGAAACACTGGGAGAGGACACAGGGGATGTGTGAATGGTAGAGGGGGTGGTGAGTGCACATGAGCGGTGTGTGGAGATGGGTGTGCTGGTGATGGCGTAGTGGCTGAAGATGTAGTGCATGCAGGTGTGAGTGGAGAAGAGACAGGGAAGGAGGAGGGAGACAAGGAGGAGGGGGACACAGTGGAAGCAGTGGATGTTGTTATGTGCGCATGTGTATGATGCTTGTGTGAGTGCCTGTGGGATGTGTGGTGATTATGTTTGCCAGACCTTCCCTTGTGTGTTGAGCTGTGTGCATGCTCCCTCCTGCTCCGGTGCCACTGCTCCTCCACCTGATGATGCCATTGCACACAAGAACAGGGAGACCACAAAAAGGGGGGGAAAGACAGAAGAAAGACATGTTCAGTGCATGCAATACCGCTACTGTTGGCGGACACTACAGACACAGAAGCACTCTGCACTACGCCGTGCACTTTGAGTTCCATAATTAATCACAGGGACATGGGGTACAAGGCCTATGCCCAATTGCTGCACACATGGAAGTCACAGGAGCCTGACTAGGTGTACTTGGCTCTGGGGTGGGGTGCCACATGGCCTGCCTTACGAAGGGACCTTGCCTACTAAACTCGCCCTGGCCTAGGGGAACCCACAACCCACCTCCGCACCCAGACACTGCCAATGTGCTCTGAGTCAGCTGAATGAGAGTGTACTACCCCCTTGTGGCTGCTGTGATGCCCTCAAGCACTCATCCAACTCCAGATACGCCACCGCAAGGATCCGGGACATCAGGGGGGTCATGGTGCGACGGGCACCCCTCCCACATTGGGAGGCCATCCCCAGCTGGGCCTCCACCGTCTTCTTGCTCCAGCAGCGAATGTCTTCCCATTTTTTCCAGCAGTGGGTGCTCCGTCTGTGGTGGACCCCCAGGATCCGGACTTCCTTGGCGATGGCACACCAAATAACCTTATTCTGGTAGGTGCTGACCTACAGGAATAGTACAGGGGAAAAGGAGAAGATATAACCGTCCGGACCGTCACAGTCATTGGGCCGCCTCCCTACCCTTGCCATGACGCACATCCACTCACCGTTGTTTCATGCACGCCTCATTCTCCCCCCCATCTTCCATCCACAACACTCCACACAGGCATTGCCCATACAGCATGCTCACAGTGTACTTACCTGTTTGTCTGGAGGACCGTGTACTGGGGGACGACCCCATCCACTAGTTTCTCTAACTCCTCCATGCTGAAGGCAGGGGCCCTTTCCCCAGACACATGAGCCATTGTCTCTTCCAGAGGTCACAGCAGCACTTGCAGTGTAGGTCCTCTCCTGTCGAAGATCAGGTATTAAGTGAGTGAACAGATAGAAAATGTCGGTCACGTCTGCGGCGATGCGTACCGTCACCACCGGCGTACATCGTCATTGGCAGGGTCCAATGTTAACCAATGCAGGATTGCGCCGCGGTCTTCGACCGCCTACCGCAACGGTGTACAACGCCAGCACAGTTACCTCATATCCCCTTGTCCATCATTACAGGTCAGGCAGCCGCCATTTCAGGGGGCCACATGGCAATATTTTTAAATGTATCACACATATCTAGTCCTTGCATACACACTAAGACAGGCATGTAGCGGATTAAAAAATGTGTGGAATAAAGTTGTGTTTTCGTACCTCAGTGTTGGCTGACTCTCTGCTCGCTGTTCTCCTCCATAGAGCACGTCCGCTGGGGCAGGTGAGGAGATGGCAGCATCCTCCGGTGTACAGACCACTGGTGGACCTGTTGACAATGGAAGAGCGACATGTAATTGTCACCTGCAGACTGGACCATGCCACAATCCATGAACTGTGTGCCCAGTTGGAGCCGGACCTGATGTCAGCTATCCGCCATCCCACAGGTATCCCCCCTCTAGTGCAGGTGCTGTCAGTACTCAATTTCCTGGCAAGTGGGTCTTTTCAGACGACAGTGGCCATAGCATCAGGGATGTCCCAGCCTATGTTCTCCCAACGTGTTGTCGAGAGTGTTGTCTGCCCTGCTGAAACACATGCGCAGCTACATCGTGTTCCCTCAGGTGGAGGATTTGCCTACAGTGAAAGGTGACTTCTATGCCCTGGGACATATCCCCAACATCACAGGTGCCATTGATGGGACACATGTGGCCTTGGTACCCCCCGCAGGAGTGAACAGGTGTACAGAAACCGGAAGAGTTACCATTCGATGAATGTGCAGATGGTGTGTTTGGCCGACCAATACATCTCCCATATGAATGCCAAGTTTTTTGGCTCAGTGCATGACGCCTACATTCTGAGGAATAGCAGCATCCCTTATGTGATGGAGCAACTCCAGAGGCACTGTGTGTGGCTATTAGGTGAGGACATGGACTCAATACAGTGTGACTAGGTGTCTGGGTCTGGGGATGTCCCTAAAAGTTAGTGTGTGTCTAACAGTTGTCCCTCGACATTTGCAGGTGACTCTGGTTACCCGAACCTGTCATGGCTACTGACCCCAGTGAGGAATCCCAGGACAAGGGCAGAGGAACGCTACAATAAGGATCATGGGCGAACTAGGAGGGTTATAGAGAGGACCTCCGGCCTCCTAAAGGCCAGGTTCAGGTGCCTCCATATGACAGGTGGTTCCCTATTCTACTCACCAAAGAAGGTGTGCCAGATCATCATGGCCTGCTGTATGCTTCACAACTTGGCTTTGCAACAACAGGTGCCTTTTCTGCCGGAGGTTGGTCCAGCTGGAGGTCTTGTGACAGCTGTGGAGCCTGTGGACAGTGAAGATGAGGAAGCAGACAAAGAGGATATCGACAACAGAAACACGGTGACTCATCAATACTTCCAATGAGACACAGGTAAGAAGACATCAATGCATGCTACATCTGATACCCTTGTTCTACATCTCATCTGTCTGTCACTTTCACCCAGTGTACGGACCCTGAGTTGTCACTTTCCCTTTCAATTTCACAGATTTGGGTCCCACTGTGTTACATCTGCTTTGTTTCCTCATGAACTAGAGCTGTGTGACATAGGTATGTTGACAATACAATGGATATAGCATTTTTCCACAGTTATTGCAAATACACATTTTCGAAAGCACAGACTGACTCCAGATAGTTTTGTGATTTACGGGTGTTTATTTAAGTGCTAAATAGTGGAGGGGGTTGTAAAATTGTCAGGGGTGATGGTGGAGGAATGTCCATGGCAGAGTCCAGTCTATTAGTCTCACAGGTGCATTGTCCAAAGGGGCATAGGAAGTGGAGCTGAGGCAGTTGATGGATGGACAGGGTGACAAAGTGGGACAAAAGGATGACAATCAGAGTGGTCCCATTTCTTGGCGGGGGTCTTCGTATTGTTCTCTGTCTTTGTCCTGGATCTCAGGGATCATTTGCGGGGTGGTTCTCCATCTGCAGGGAGTGGGGTGCTGGTGTCATGGTCCTGTGGCGGTGCCTCCTGTCCACTATCGCCGGCGGAGGTGGTGGGCAGTTCATCATCCAGGCTAGTGTCAGGGGCCCCTTGTTGTGCCACAGTGTCCCTCCTGGTGTTGGCGGTTCCTTCAGCACCCCTACAATGGTGCCCAGGGCGGTATTGATGTTTTTGAGTTCCTCCCTGAGCCCCAAATACTGTTCTTCCTGCAGCCACTGAGTCTCCTGAAACTTGGCCAGTACTGTTGCCTTTGTCTCCTAGGAATGGTGGTAGGCTCCCATGATGTTGGAAAAGGCATGTGGAGAGCGTGTTCCCTGGTCCTGTCCTCCCCCTGTCACACAGCAGCCCTCCCAGTTCCCCTGTGTTCCTGGGCCTCTGTCCCCTGAACTGTGTGCCCACTGCCACTGCCCCCAGGTTCCTGCTGTTGTTGGGGTGGTGGGTTAGCCTGGGTTCCCTGTAGAGGTGGACACACTGCTGCTTGACATGTCCTGGGGACAGAGGTAAGGGCCCGCTGGGTGGGTGCTGTGCTGGTGTTTCCAGAGGGGGGAGGCTCTGTTGTGGCTTGTGCTAGTGTGAGGGGAACCGACTGTCCTGAGGTCCCAGATGGGCCGGGCTGGTCATCTGGATCCAGTCGGACAGAGCTGCTGTCATCACTGTGGGCCTCTTCTGTGGGGGGAGTGGACATGTCTGGAACCTCCTGTCTGGTGAAGCTTGGTAGGGGTCCTGCAGGGGTGTAAAGGCATGATTATTGCATCTATGTGTGCCATGGTGTGCAATGGGTGGGTGACCCAGTACCCCAGTGCTTGCATTCTTGTGTAGGACATTGTGTGTTAATTGTTTAGGGTGGTTTGGGTATGTGCAGTGCCCATGCATTGGTGATGGGTGTCCATGCTTTGTTGTTGCATGTAGGGCTTGTTGTTGGGATGTGTGGTTTGTGATAGTGGGACATATGTGAGGAGTTGGAGTGATGGGGGTGAGGGGGAGGGTGGGGATATGTGATAGCATGCAGGTAGGGTGGGGGCTGAAGTAGTTAAAGATTTGACTTACCAGAGTCCATTCCTCTAGCTACTCCTGCGAGGCCCTCAGGATGCAGTATAGCCAAGACCTGCTCCTCCCATTTTGTTAGTTCTGGGGGAGGAAGTGGGGGTCCGCCGCCAGACCTCTGAACTGCTATCTGGTGTCTTGAGACCACGGAACGTACCTTCCCCCGTAGGTCGTTCCACCTCTTCCTGATGTCATCACGTGTTCTTGGGTGTTGTCCCACTGCGTTGACCCTGTCCGCAATTCTGCGCCATAGCTCCATCTTCCTAGCTATGGTGGTTGTTGGACCTGGCTTTTTGACAGGGTCATCCCCAAACTTTTTGCCTCCTTCCTCCTATTTGTTCTAACCTGTTGTTGTTGGCTTTTGAACTCTGGGCACTTTAACACTGCTAACCAGTGCTAAAGTGCCTATGCTCTCTGTGTAAATTGTACTATTGATTGGTTTATCCATGATTGGCTATTTAATTTTACTTGTAAGTCCCTAGTAGAGTGCACTATATGTGCCTAGGGCCTGTAGATTAAACACTACTAGTGGGCTTGCAGCACTGGTTGTGCCACCCACTTCAGTGGCCCCTTAACCTTGTCTCAGGCCTGCTATTGCAAGGCCTGTGTGTGCAGTTTCACTGCCACTTCGACTTGGCATTTAAAAGTATTTGCCAAGCCTAAAACTCCCCTTTTTCTACATATAAGTCACCCCTAATGTGTGCCCTAGGTAACCCCTAGAGCAGGGTGCTGTGTGGGTAAAAGGCAGGACATGTACCTGTGTAGTTTATATGTCCTTGTAGTGTAAAACTCCTAAATTTGTTTTTACACTACTGTGAGGCCTGCCCCCTTCATAGGCTAACATTGGGGCTGCCCTCATACATTGTTGAAGTGGCAGCCTCTGATCTGAAAGGAGCAGGAAGGTCATATTTAGTATGGCCAGAATGGTAACACAAATTCCTGCTGACTGGTGACGTCGGATTTAATATTACTATTCTAGAAATGCCACTTTTAGAAAGTGAGCATTTCTTTGCACTTAAATCTTTCTGTGCCTTACAATCCACGTCTGGCTAGGTTTAGTTGACAGCTCCTTGTGCATTCACCCACACACACCCCAAACACAGGGTACTCAGCCTCACTTGCATACATCTGCATTCTTAATGGGTCTTCCTGGGCTGGGAGGGTGGAGGGCCTGCCCTCACACAAAGGACTGCCACACCCCCTACTGGGACCCAGGATTGAATCTTAGCCACTCTTTGAAGTCACCCCCACTTCAAAGGCACAATTTAGTATAAAACAGGGCCTCTGCCCTACCTCATCAGACACTTGCTGGAGAAGAAACCTGAACCAGAACCTGCATCCTGCCAAGAAGGACTACCTGGCTGCTCAAAGGACTCACCTGTCTGCTTTCTACAAAGGACTGCTGCCTTGCTGTTGGCCTGCTGTCTTGCTGAACTCTTGTCTGGCTGCAAAAGTGCTCTCCTAGGGCTTGGATAGAGCTTGCCTCCTGTTCCCTGAAGTCTCAGGACCAAAAAGACTTCTCTTTTTCATTTGGACTGCTCGTGTGCAGACAACGCTGCCCGACTTCCAGAGAGGAAATCAACGCGACGCCTGCTGTGAGAAAGACAATTCCACGCACAGCATCCCGGAACGACGCGCAGCCGGATAACAAGCTGAGGAATCCACGCGCAGACCCTTGGACATCTGGTAATCCTGCGATCCATAGAAGGAGACGGTCTGCATGCCGGAAAACGACGCACGTCTTCCCCAAGTGAAAAATAACGACGCAAGTCCGTGTGTGACGGGGCGCAACCAACGCACACACCATTTTTCCTCCCGTAGAACGACACACGTCTCCCCGCGTGAAAAATAACGACGCAAGTCAGTGTGCGAAGGTGTGTAACCGACGCACACACCATTTTTCCACGCATCTCCTCTTCTGCAGGCCTCTGCGGAGATTTTCCACTCCAAACCAGGTACTTTGTGCTTGAAGGAGACTTTGTTTACTTTTTAAAGACTTAAGACACTTCATATCACTTTTTAGTGATATCTTCACAAATTCCTATTGCATCTTTGATCGTTTTGACCTGCAAATACCCAGATAAATATTATATATTTTTCTAAACACTGTGTGGTGTATTTTTGTGATGCTTTATTGTGTTATTGTATGATTTGTTGCACAAATGCTTTACACATTGCCTTCTAAGTTAAGCCTGACTGCTCGTGCCAAGCTACCAGAGGGTGGGCACAGGAGAATTTGGATTGTGTGTGACTTACCCTGACTAGAGTGATGGTTCTTGCTTGGACAGAGGGCAACCTGACTGCCAACCAAAAACCCCATTTCTAACAGTGGTGTGCTGCACCTGTCATCCAAATAGCTGTGGCTCTACCCAGATGATTTCCTCCACCATGACCCTGAGCTCCTCCTCAGAAAACCTGGAGTGTCTTTGCGGTGCCATGGGGTCGTGTGGGTGATGTGTGGGGTGGTGTGTGTTGTGATGTGTGGGGCTATCTTTAGGGGTGTGTGTTGTTTTGTGTGTGGATGTGTATGAGTGATGGTGTTGTGTGCCTCTGTCTGCTGGTGTGGTCTTTGCTTTTCTGTCTCTCTGCTCCTTCAAGATTTTGGGTAGTAAGGGTTTGTGGGTAATGTGGGTGTGTGTTTTATATTGTATTGGGTGTGTGGGAGTGGTGTGTGTATGTGCATCAGGTGTGAATATTTGGAATTGTCCAATGTGGTAGTGTTTTGTAAATGTGTGTGTATTTTGAGCGTGGCGGTGTGTACTGCCAATGGAATACCGCTGTTGAAAGAACGCTGCGTGGATTCGTGGGTCGTGATAGTGTGGGCGTATTCCTGTTGGCATGACGGTGGAGGTTTTGTTACGCCAGTTTATCACTGACCTTTGGTGTGGCAGACTTTTGTGGGTGTCTGGATTTTGGTGGATTCCAAGTTGTGGGTCGTAATAGCTGTGGTGGAATTCTGCACCTGCGGCGGTGTGTTGGTGGTCTTCTGCACGGTGGTAAATCCCGCTTACTGGGTTGTAATGAGGGCCTTAATCTCCCGTACAGTGTCCATGAGAAACGCCCTCAAGCCCCTGTTATCTTGGGACGAGATCTGGCTCTAAGTCTCAAGATCAGGAATTGTAGACTGAAAGGCTGAGGTCTGCTGCAAAGCGACGTGGAGTCTAGATGGCATATCCTGGTGGAACCCCCCCAAGGACTTGGTCTTGTGAGGTGGATTTATAAAAACATGCTATTGCTTGTGCAGGAATCCTGATGCGGGTATGTACCTAAACATTAGATTGTGTGTGCAAACTTGTGTCTGCAATATCATAACAAATACCTGACATGTTCACCCTCTGTTCTTGTCAACGCAAGGTCGAAAGAATATGATGCCAATCTAAAAGGGACATCCCTGATACTGACACTTTTTCTGAATGGCAGCTGATAATGAAATAAAAACATTTCTCTAAAATGCAAGCACCTGCAAGCAGTGCTAGAAGGAAATAAATAAATAAATGGAATACAACAAAGCATGGTATGTGGGTTAAAGGGGACTATGTAAAAAGGGCATCAGGCCTACAAGTTAAGAGCTAAGCTAACTCCTATGCCCAGGCAGGGAACTAAAATGGACCTACAACACACTCCCCAATGCTGAAACAAGGGTGCTAAGCAAAGATGCCAAGCGAGGATGCAAGAGTCCAAGTCTAAAAATGCTCTAAACTAAAAACCTAAAAACATATTAAAACATATTAAAAAAGCAGATTCAAATTGCACATATAAGATTTATATAATTTTGAAAGTGGCAAGCAAAGCAGGCCAAGAGAAAGACTGAATTGAGAAGGCAATTTGGTGTCACAATTTATATTTTTAGACAGCCAATGGTCCAATTCAACAATAATTGGGATCTTGCAGAAGGTCTCCAATGTCATTAAAGGAGATTGATACCAGAAAGGACTCCACTTCGGCAGGTGTCAGATTGATCAGTGGGTTGGCAGAAGGATCCACAGAGCAATAGTGTGCAGAAGCCTCAGACACAGAATGACCTGCGTAGGCAGCACCATCCATTGTGCCAGATGTCATTGAAGCCAAGAGGTTCACAAGCGGTAGCTCATAATTTGCCTCGCGAATCAATCTCAGCATCAAGGGGCATGACTGTGAATGAACCCTAATTGGGAGCATTAACAGTTCCTTGTCCACAGGTGTCACGGGCTGTTTGGCAAGACACACTATTGGTGCGCATTTGAAGAGGCATCAGATGCAATGCAATACCTGCTGCACACACCATAAGATTGGTCTGAATGGCAATGACCAATCGCGCTCCAGCTCTTCTACCGAGGTAGCTCTGAAGTACTGCATCATGCGTTCACGATACTGTTGGGCTGGTGGTAGATTCATCACTCTGATTTGCTGAGATAGGGCAGCCATTGTGTGTCAAAAATAGCAGCAACAGAATTCCGCCAATTAACGTCAAAGTAATCGGAAATCCACCAAAAACACTCAAAAAGAGTGAATGTATGGCTGAAGGTAGGAATCCAAAAACGGCCTGGAAGGTGCTGACAAATCCAGAACCAACAGCCTTAAAAAAGTGAACAATCCCTGCAGTGTCAGATGCGTTGGAAATTCTGCCAAACAATTCTCCAAAGTGCTTGGCGAAGTTGGCATATAATAGGGACTGTATCTCAGCAGATGATCTTGCTAGCTGGAGATGAACGTCTGCTTGGCTAATGTCAGTGCTACTTGTTTTTGACATTAGAACAAAAAATGTAGGGCCACATGCATGCTACTTTCATCTCTTGTATGGGGAAATAAAACATGGCCACAAGATACAATTTGAGAAACCGAAATTGTATAGGCAATTCCAGACTCCATGCCACAGCAGCTTTGATCGTTCGGAACCACATAATTTCAATTTGAAAGTATATGAAATACTGGACGAATCAAAGGGAAAGGAGTACCCTTCAGAAAGCATGCCAAGTTCACGGCCTTAGAGTTGCAAAGGCCGTGCAAGGACACCTGCTTACAGATCATTGAATGACTAACAGTAGTCTCACATTTGCTTCCACTAAGAAAGACCTCAGTTTCACCGCTCAGACATCTAAAAAGCAACTCCCACTCTTCGTGGATGTAACTGTCTCCCAGTCGCTCATGTCTGCCTATAGCGTGGGCAGATTATTACTCCATGTACTAACCATACAGCTGATGGTATTTCTGCCACAGTGAAAGGCAGCTTTTCTAGCTTTTCGATGTTAAGCATAGCGTAACTAGTTTTCATCTAAGCCATTATCTGTTGTTCTCTGGACAAATTAAAAGTGGCAACTACATTGCTACTATCAATGTTTTTTCAGAACCTGCAATGTCCAATCTGCATGGTGGAACACAGCTGACTATATCCATGTTGTAAAAAGGACATCCCATTCTGAATGATATCAATCACAATATTATGTAGGGTGTAAATTATGTTGGACAGAGTGTTCATGCCATTATCCACAACAGCTAAAGCCTTTCCATCTATCTGCCTTAAATGTGCAGCAGCTTCGATTTTGGAAAGGTTCCAAATTTAATTGTGTATGGCATACAGGAAACATTTTGAGCATGGCTTTCTTGACCCAACAAGAAATCTTGTACGTCTACTTCTTCTGACAGGAGACTTAGATGTTCCTTACTTTCTGCTAAGGTGGAAGTACGTAACCATTGTTGGCATAATTTACCCACAATGTATGTAGTGACGGCACCTGAGTGCTCAATCGAGACAAAGCGAGAGTCTGGCTGGCTAGTCCTGAAACCCCCTGCGGAATTAACAAAACGTGCCTGGCATCCATTTGTATCCTTTGGCCACAATACCCACTCACTGGGACTGGAAAGTAAGGAATTAAATATACCATTCTGAACCCAAGCATTTAGTACTTCTTCAGTGACATTTAGGAAAGTTTGCCAATTGTCAAATTTAGCTTGTGTGGGGATACCGGGCACGTTCATTTCCTTTATTTTTGCTAATCCCAGGCAGGATGTTTGCTGAACAGTTTCATTTAAAAATATTATTTGTAAGGGAATAAGTCAGGCTCTAAACAAAGCTTCCCTACCCTGTATGTCCCAACATTTTGTTCCCCATACACTCTTCAAATCAATAGTGTTTTTCCAAACATCAAGGCCGTCAACAGCAGAGCTGGGAAACAAGGGAATCTGAGTGGATTAATTTTGTGTCAGTTAGCAGTATTTTCCATATCTTGGATGGTGGTAATTTGAAATAATATGACTCTGCATTTCTAGTGTCATGCCCAGTAAAATAGGCAAACTTTTCTACATATGTTTTGGAACTCCCCACAGGCGGAGTTGAACAATGTTCCAATTGTGTGTAATTGTGAACTATCCTAGGTTTACTGTCTTGGTGCAGAAAGTAATGTCCCCATTGATGATAACAGAACACTTCCCCATAATTCCCCATAATTTGCTGTGCTCATATACACATCTTAACTTTCAAATACAGTGTAATAATCAAGCTCAGGAAGCATAGATTCAACTGTTTTAACGCCCAGTCATCAAAAACCACACCAGGTGTAATTATATCACTCAATTATATTTTAAACACGTACAGAATTTGAATGACCTCAGTAGGACTGTTTATGTCAAAGGGAACTTTATCCCAAACTAAATCATCTGGAATAGGGACTGCTGAAATGTTCACAAGGGACAAGTCCCTTCGAACTTTAGGGGAAGAAAGGTAAGGTGTTAAAACCACATCCACCTGCTCAATGGCAGAGTGTTCAGGAAGATAATATCCATTTATCAAAAGAAAGAAAACAATGAAAAAAACAATCCATAGCAGAAAGGTAGGCAATGTCAATAATGTCCACAGATAATACCATGGATAAACAAAATAGTTATCTTAAGCCATATGTACAGCTTACGTGTCTTTGAAACAGTTTCTGTTCCAGAATTTGATGAAGTTGAAGAAAAGTCATCAATGTCGATGAAGTAAGCAGAAGCAGTCTGTGCAAACCCAGGAGCCAGTGCAGAGCTGGTGGATGGACCTACGTCTTGGGGAGGTTAATAGTAGACGGTGCCGTCTATCTGTGTTGAAATGGAGTACTATAGTTCCACATCTCAGACAGTTTTTGTCGAAGACGTTGTAACAGGAATCAGCAGAAGCCCATTCTCCGCCCTCCCCATGCTCGAGGAGGCAATTCTAGCATTATTACTTTTACAGGTAGTTGCAGAAACGTTAAATGCTTGTAGAGGTATGTCCTCTTGGGTAGTGAGAGGGGAGGCTGTACTACCCAAGAGACCTCTGGCTCTGCTGTGCAGGTTCGGCCACGTGGTACAATTGAATGTTGTCAATGGAGACAAATCTGTTCCCTTTGGAACCAGGCAGTGGTGGTAGAATGACAGTTCTGGTACTGGGTATTCCCAGGACTGGAACTAGTGCTATGTAAGATGGGCCAAATTATTTCCTTACAACAATCTTTTCCCAAGCCAAATCCCCAACTTTTGGAATCCAGCCTGTAGATGTTGCTGGTGAATCCCTTATTCCCAAGGTGGCGGCACAGGTGGATGAATTGTCATCACTAAATTGTTGTAGCTCCTGAAAAACAGCAACATGTTTATTCATGTCAAACAGTGTATCTGCCACCACCACACCAGTACCATCAAGATCTGGGGCATACATAGGTATCCTAAATAGGACCGCATACGGGGTTTGACCTCCCAAGGACTGTCTTGGCAGATTATTCAGTGCTCTCTGGACCCCATAGTGGTGATGAAGCCAACGACAGCCTGAACCTAATACTCTCACTGTTAAGGACTGCTTTAGGTCTCGGTTCCTCCTCTCCACAACAGAATTACCTTTAGAATGATATGAGGAGGAGTAATGGAGTTCAATGCGATCGTCCCCATGGTGTCCCTGAATGCCCTAAAGGCAAAAGCAGGGCCCTGGTCCGAGTGGAATGCTGCAACCACATATGTACCAATAAAGTCCAGCAAATCTTTAATAACAGTTTGAGCGTCAGCTGGCCATTGTGGCCATACCCACAGGAATCTAGAACAAGAGTGAACAGCAACTAAGATGTACTTTACGCATCATCAGGTTGTAAGGGAAGGGACTGCAATTGTCCAGGTACACACATTGTAGTGGCTTGCTGGACACTAAGAGGGATGTCTGCAGTGGAGGTTTGATGTTAGATTCCTTTATTTGCTGGCAAATGTCACAGCAAAGGACATATTGCTTGGTCTGTTTGTACAGACCTGGCCACCAAAAGCATTTTTGTAAAAGAGAAACAGTGGCTGCCACACCTGCATGAGCAGAAGTGATACCCTCATGCACTCCTTTGATGAGATCTAATCTTTGGTCTTGGTTAGGGATCACTCAATCATCCACCCCTGGAAATGTTCCGAATGCAACATTCTGTGCACTGATATGGTGGAGATATTTTGCAGGGTATGCGTTTGGCAAAGGCTGCCCGTCAGCCAAAGCTTTTACGGCAGCTAATGTCTCATTGTCCAACCTCGTGTGAAAATGAGTTATTGCAGCAACAGAGGCTGTAGCTACTGCATATTTGGCAGCTTCGGCAGCCAAAGTGTTTCCTACAACCTGTATTCCTACACATTGATGGCCCAGTGTATGTACTACATGAGCATCTGGTAGTCTGGAGATCAGCTACATTTCCCAACAGAGTTCTGTGTTTGATGGTGTTCCCTTCAGAGTCTCTAAACCCGTTTACACGCTAGTGATTAAGATAATCATTGTAGGACTGGACACATTAATACAAATCATACACAATTAGTGTGGGGCTGCTTAGGATATGTATGTTCCAGTGCCAAGATAAGAGCCTTAAGCTTTGCCAGCTGTGCTGTGTAGTCCCCTCGGGTCTGCGTGTAGGTATTCTGAGGGTGGAAAACACCATCACTCATCACCCCGCTCATGGCTATGCCAGCGGCTGAGTATTGATGTTTAGCACCAACAACTGGCTGTGCTGAACCCTCCGTGAAAATGATAGTTTGGAATTGATCAAGTGACATGATGTTGGTAGGTGTGGGGTACTCCTGTTCATATTTGAGAAATTCTTGTGTTTGTAATTTTGGGTCAAAAATATAATCAACATCAGTGCCAGTCAGGGAGTTTGCCCATTGAATCCAGCTTGGATGTAATGCTTTATCATTAGGAACACTAGCTTTGGTGACTGCCTGTAAGGCTGGCACCGGGGTTACAACAGTAATGCGTGCCCTTGGGCAAGTGAGCTCTCCTTAATGACAGCCATCTGTACAGCAGTCAGAATTTTTTGTGTGGTTGCAAAATGTTGTTCTGCTTTTGAGTATAAATGGGATTTGTATTCTATGGGCACGGTATCACCGTCATTGAAAGTGACATAGGTGAACCAATGGCAGAAGCAATTATTCTGATGACCAAGTTTGTTTTGTTCTCACATGTGTGCAAATGTTTTGCTTATACCGTGTCTTGCTGCAGTCCTCGAAGGATGTGCATGTGTTCAACTGTCCAATGTCTGCTTGAAAAAGCTGGACAAATTAAGTCATAAAGTGGTTTTATATATTGTGCATAATCAGGAATGTATGTTCTGCCAAAGTTAAAGAACCAAAGCAATGACTGCAGTTTCTTGATTGTCTTTGGTGGTTAAGTTGAGCACATTTTTCAGAAAGTGCAGGGCCAAGCTCTTGCTTTCATCAGCTGATATCCCAAAAACAAGACACTGAGAAAGACAAGTTTTTTCCTAAAATTGAATTTGTAGCCTAGGGAGGCAAATCATAATACAATCCGATCACCCCTGGCAAGAGGAATGATGAGGTTGTCAGCTATGAAATAGATGACATCCACATAGGACAACGCCTTAGGATCAATGTCATGTAATATTGATGTCACACGGGTTGAAAACAACCCTTGGCTGTTCTTATAGCCCCATGGCAAACGACAAAAGCGTTTTTGTGAGCCAAATGGAAAAACACTAATGTCCTGACTTTTAGGTGCTAAATTTAAGCAGAAGAAACCATTCGAAATGTCCAAGGTTGTTCTGTATTTTTTACATATTATCTTGTTGATGAGTGTTTTGATGTGTGCATTTTGTATTGCATATGTGCGTGTGTTCATGTTTAATCTAAAACTATTCTATAAGAATGGTCTGGTTTTCCAACGGGGATCAAAGTTTCGACATGCCCAAGTTAATGACACCACATTGAGTAATGCCTGCCAAAGCGCTCAAGCCAATCAGCTTCACCCCACCTCTTCTTACCTCACTTTTGTATAAAAAATTGATTATTGTATTGAGTAGAGAAAGATACTAAAGATCTACAAATCTTAGTTCCCCAGGAGTTCCAGGAGCAGATCCTTTTTTTGCCCATTGTCATTTGTTGGCTGGACATACTGGGGTTAAAAAACTAACCCAAATGGTTCTACATCAGTGGTTCCTAAGCTTTTGACCTCTGTGGACCCACACTTTATCATTATGGAAGCCCTGGGACCCCCACTGAATCTTATTGGAATCCGGGGACCCCACCACTGAGTCATTACTGAAAGCAGGGGACATAATCTGTTAGTAATATTTACTTTTGAAGCAGTCGCGGACCCTCTGAGGAGGTTTTGCGGACCTCCAGGGGTCCCTGGACCACAGGTTGGGAAACACTGTTGTAAGGAAATGGCTCCCGTCGCAGTTACCCCCCACTTTTTGCCTGATACTGATGCTGACTTGACTGAGAAGTGTGCTGGGACCCTGCTAACCAGGCCCCAGCACCAGTGTTCTTTCACCTAAAATGAACCATTTTCTCCACAATTGGCACAACCCTGGCACCCAGGTAAGTCCCTTGTACCTGGTACACCTGGTACGAAGGGTCCTGATGCCAGGGAATGTCTCTAAGGGCTGCAGCATGTCTTATGCCACCCTAGGGACCCCTCACTCAGCACAGACAGACTGCTTGCCAGCTTGTGTGTGCTGGTGGGGAGAAAATGACTAAGTTGACATGGCACTCCTCTCAGGGTGCCATGCCAACCTCACACAGCCTGTGGCATAGATAAGTCACCCCTCTAGCAGGCCTTACAGCCCTAAGGCAGGGTGCACTATACCACAGGTGAGGGCATAGGTGCATGAGCACTATGCCCCTACGGTGTCTAAGCAAAACCTTAGACATTGTAAGTGCAGGGTAGCCATAAGAGTATATGGTCTGGGAGTCTGTCAGAAACGAACTCCACAGCTCCATAATGGCTACCCTGAATACTGGGAAGTTTGGTATCAAACTTCTCAGAATAATAAACCCACACTGATGCCAGTGTTGGATTTATTAAAAAAATGCACACAGAGGTCATCTTAGAGATGCCCCCTGTATTTTACCCAATTGTTCAGTGCAGGACTGACTGGTCTGTGCCAGCCTGCTGCTGAGAGACGAGTTTCTGACCCCATGTGGTGAGGGCCTTTGTGCTCTCTGAGGACAGAAACAAAAGCCTGTTCTGGGTGGAGGTGCTTCACCGCTCCCCCCTGCAGGAACTGTAACACCTAGCAGTGAGCCTCAAAGGCTCAGGCTTCGTGCTACAATGCCCCAGGGCACTCCAGCTAGTGGAGATTCCCGCACCCTGGACACAGCCCCCACTTTTGGCTGCAAGTCCAGGAGAGATAATGAGAAAAACAAGGAGGAGTCACCCACCAGTCAGGAAAGCCCCTAAGGTGTCCTGGCCTGAGGTGACCCCTGCCTTTAGAAATCCTCCATCTTGATTTTAGAGGATTCCCCCAATAGGAATAGGGATGTGCCCCCCTCCCCTCAGGGAGGAGGCACAAAGAGGGTATAGCCACCCTCAAAGACAGTAGCCATTGGCTACTGCCCTCCCACACCTAAACACACCCCTAAATTCAGTATTTAGGGGCTCCCCAGAACCTAGGAAACTAGATTCCTGCAACCTAAGAAGAAGAAGGACTGCTGAGCTGAAAACCTGCAGAGAAGACGGAGACACCAACTGCTTTGGCCCCAGCTCTACCGGCCTGTATCCCCACTTCTAAAGACACTGCTCCAGAGACGCTTTCCACAGGGTCCAGCGACCTCTGAAGCCTCAGAGGACTACCCTGCATCTAGAAGGACCAAGAACTCCTGAGGACAGCGGCTCTGTTCCCCAAAGACTGCAACTTTGCAACAAAGAAGCAACTTTGAAACAACACACGTTTCCCGCCGGAAGCATGAGACTTTGCACTCTGCACCCAACGCCCCCGGCTTGACTTGTGGAGAACAAACACCACAGGGAGGACTCCCCAGCGACTACGAGACCGTGATTAGCCAGAGTTGACCCCCCTGAGCCCCCACAGCGACGCCTGCAGAGGGAATCCCGAGGCTGCCCCTGACCGCGACTGCCTGCTTCAAAGACCTGACGCCTGACAAAGACACTGCACCCGCAGCCCCCAGGACCTGAAGGATCCGACCTCCAGTGCAGGAGCGACCCCCAGGTGGCCATCTCCCTTGCCCAGGTGGCGGCTACCCCGAGGAGCCCCCCCCCTTGCCTGCCTGCATCGCTGAAGAGACCCCTTGGTCTTCCATTGAAACCTATTGCGAACCTGACGCTTGTTTGCACACTGCACCTGGCCGCCCCTGTGCCGCTGAGGGTGTACTTTCTGTGCTGACTTGTGTCCCCCCCGGTGCCCTACAAACCCCCCTGGTCTGCCCTCCGAAGACGCTGGTACTTTACCTGCTGGCAGACTGGAACCGGGGCACCCCCTACTCCATTGAAGCCTATGCGTTTTGGGCACCACTTTGACCTCTGCACCTGACCAGCCCTGAGCTGCTGGTGTGGTAACTTTGGGGTTGCTCTGAACCCCCAACGGTGGGCTACCTTGGACCCAACTTTGAACCCCGTAGGTAGTTTACTTACCTGCAAAACTAACAAACACTTACCTCCTCCAGGAACTGTTGAAAATTGCACTGTGTCCAGCTTTAAAATAGCTATTTGCCATTTGTGTGAAAACTGTATATGATATTTTGCTAATTCAAAGTTCCTAAAGTGCCTAAGTGAAATACCTTTCAATTAAAGTATTACTTGTAAATCTTGAACCTATGGTTCTTAAAATAAACTAAGAAAAGATATGTTTCTATACAAAAACCTATTGGCCTGGAATTGTCTCTGAGTGTGTGTTCCTCATTTATTGCCTGTGTGTGTACAACAAATGCTTAACACTACCCTCTGATAAGCCTACTGCTCGACCACACTACCACAAAATAGAGCATTAGAATTATCTCTTTTTGCCACTATCTTACCTCTAAGGGGAACCCTTGGACTCTGTGCATGCTATTTCTTACTTTGAAATAGTACATACAGAGGCAACTTCCTACATTGGTGGATCAGCCGTGGGGTCCATACTTTGCATTTTCTGGACTACTCAGCCAATACCTGATCACACAACTAAATTCCAAAAATTGTCATTAGAAACTGATTTTTGAAATTTTAGCTATTTTTCTAAATTTTTAAAAGTCCTGCTAGGGTCTTGTGTTAGTCCCTGTTAGCATTTCCTTTAGAGTTTAAAACTTTTGTAAAAGTTTGAATTAAGTTCTAGAGATAGTTTTAGATTCTTAAAAAGTATTCCAACTTTTACAAAGATAATGTCTAATGCAGAAGAGATAGTGATGGAACTCAACCTCACCCCTTACCTGCATCTTAGGATGTCAGAGTTCAGGTCTCTCTGCAAACTCAAAAAGATTAAAACTGGTTTAAACCCTACCAAAGTACAGCTCCAGGAGCTTTTGGCAGAGTTTGCTAAAAACAACCCCTCTGATGATGGCCTCACAGAGGGGGACCCTAGTGACATAGAGGATTTCCCACCTCCAGTCCTAGATAGGGAGCCCAGGGTCTCTCAAACCCTGACTCCAAATGAGATAGCCAGAGATGCTGCTTCTCTCACAGGAGAGTCCAGCAACTCTGGAAGCATTGAGGGCAGCCTCAATGAAGATGACCTCCTGTTAGCCAGGATGGTCAAAAGATTGGCTTTAGAGAGACAGCTCCTAGCCATAGAAAGGGAAAGACAAGAGATGGGCCTAGGTCCCATCAATGGTGGCAGCAACATAAATAGGGTCAGAGATTCTCCTGACATTGAAAACCCCAAAAGGGATTGTAACTAAATATGAAGATGGTGATGACATCACCAAATGGTTCACAGCTTTTGAGAGGGCTTGTGCAACCAGAAAAGTAAACAGATCTCACTGGGGTGCTCTCCTTTGGGAAATGTTCACTGGAAAGTATAGGGATAGACTCCTTACACTCTCTGGAAAAGATGCAGAATCCTATGACCTCATGAAAGCTACCCTGATTGAGGGCTTTGGATTCTCCACTGAGGAGTATAGAATTAGGTGCAGGGGGGCTCAAAAATCCTCGAGCCAGACCTGAGTTGATTTTGTAGACTACTCAGTGAAAACACTGGATGGTTGGGTAACTGTAAATGAAGTACATGACTATGTTGGGCTTTATAATTTGTTTATGAAAGAACACATTTTAAGTAACTGCTTCAATGAAAAGTTGCATCAGTATCTGGTAGACCTAGGTCCAATTTCTCCCCAAGAATTGGGAGACCACTGGGTCAAGACTAGGGTAACCAAAACTTCCACTGGGGGTGACCAAAAGAAAGGGGTCACAAAGCCTCCCCAGGAGAAAGTGGGTGACACTAGAAATAGTTTTTGGGGGCCTCTGTAGGCCCCCAAAAACCAGAGCGGGTGGGTGGGCCCCAAGACACGACCCAAAAAAAAGGTGGGTACCAGGGTAAGAACTGGGATGCCACTAAGGCATGGTGCCAAACCTGTAGACAGACAGGGCACCACACCAAGGACACTTCTTGTCCCAAAAACAAACCCCCTAGCAAAATCCCAGGGGTGACCAGTGTAGCCATTGGTGATGACTCCTCAGATGAGGAGGTATTCATAGCCTTCAACTGGAAAAAGGGCCCAACAGGTGTGTTGGAGATTCCAGAGGGAAGTAGACACTTCAACCACCTACTGGTGAATGGAATCCCAGCCACTGCCCTGAGAGACACTTGTGCCAGTCACACTATTGTGCATGGCACGCTGGTGTTCTCAAACCAGTACATCCCAGGTGAGACTGCCAGAGTAAGAGTTAGCCCAGACAGGGTCACTGAGAGGCCTGTGGCTTTTGTGCCCATAGAAGTGGGAGGGACTTTTAGCTGGAGAAGGGTGGTAGTCAGTACAGACCTCCCCCTTGATTGTCTCCTTGGAAATGACTACCCAGAGGTTAGTCAGAGCCCAAGAGTGGAACTGGTCCATTGCCAGTCATCTCCCAAGGATTCTGGAGGTGCTACCCCTGCACTAACTGCAAGTAGGCCCCAAAAGAAAAAGAAAGGAAAACAGAGTAGGAAAGGTGGACAACCTTTAGCCAAGGTTCCAGCAAGCCAAGGAGATTCTGCTCCAGTAGGGGAGAACTCCAAAAATGGCACTGGTAAAGTCCAACCTGACCCACAAGAAGTCCTGGCTAGTCAGGCAACTGTTAACACTGAGTGGGTGGCTCCTCAGTTAACAGAAGAAAGAGTGGAAGAAGGGTGTTTACTACAAGATGTAGTAACCCCCCACTCTAACAAAGCAGACAGGCACCCTGAACCCAAAGAAGCCTGTAACTTAGCCCCTTCCCTTGTAGGTGAAGAGCTAAAGGTGTGGTTCTGGGCACTGACAGCTGTCAGTTGCCTCTGCTGGGTGTTAGCCTTTATGGCTGCACTATCATTGGCATGGTGGTCTGACCCCATGCCAAATAGCAAGTTAGACCCCCTGACCCTGTTGGTCATGGTGGGGTTACTCCAGCTCTGGGTAACCTCTTTGGGTAAGCTAGGGGCGACACTGGCTAAGATAAGATTAGCAGAGGTGGATACCTCTAACCCCAAAATAGAGAGAATGGGTAAAGACATTAAAGGCACAGACAAGAGGCAATTCAGACTAGGTCCTATCACTGTGGAAGTGGGTCAGTTCCCCAGAGGGAATGACCTGAACATGAGGATGTAAGGCAGAGTAGGCCCTGCAACAAACCAGCCTATTTCCTCTACTCTTCCTCGCCTGACAGACTAGGAAGACTCTCCCAGCTTTGGCTGAGTCTCCTGGCCTGTGGGTTGCGGGGGGCTTGTGTAAGGAAATGGCTCCCTGTTGCAGTTACCCCCCACTTTTTGCCTGATACTGATGCTGACTTGACTGAGAAGTGTGCTGGGACCCTGCTAACCAGGCCCCAGCACCAGTGTTCTTTCACCTAAAATGTACCATTGTCTCCACAATTGGCACAACCCTGGCACCCAGGTAAGTCCCTTGTAACTGGTACCCCTGGTACCAAGAGCCCTGATGCCAGTGAAGGTCTCTAAGGGCTGCAGCATGTCTTATGCCACCCAAGGGACCCCTCACTCAGCACAGACACACTGCTTGCCAGCCTGTGTGTGCTGGTGGGGAGAAAATGACTAAGTCGACATGGCACTCCCCTCAGGGTGCCATGCCAACCTCACACTGCCTGTGGCATAGGTAAGTCACCCTTCTAGGAGGCCTTACAGCCCTAAGGCAGGGTGCACTATACCACAGGTGAGGGCATAGGTGCATGAGCACTATGCCCCGACGGTGTCTAAGCAAAACCTTAGACATTGTAAGTGCAGGGTAGCCATAAGAGTATATGGTCTGGGAGTCTGTCAAAAACGAACTCCACAGCTCCATAATGGCTACACTGAATACTGGGAAGTTTGGTATCAAACGTCTCAGAATAATAAACCCACACTGATGCCAGTGTTGGATTTATTTTAAAAAATGCACACAGAGGGCATTTTAGAGATGCCCCCTGTATTTTACCCAATTGTTCAGTGCAGGACTGACTGGTCTGTGCCAGCCTGCTGCTGAGAGACGAGTTTCTGACCCCATGTGGTGAGGGTCTTTGTGCTCTCTGAGGACAGAAACAAAAGCCTGCTCTGGGTGGATGTGCCTCACACCTCCCCCCTGCAGGAACTGTAACACCTGGCAGTGAGCCTAAAAGGCTCAGGCTTTGTGTTACAATGCCCCAGGGCACTCCAGCTAGTGGAGATGCCCGCCCCCTGGACACAGCCCCCACTTTTGGCGGCAAGTCCAGGAGAGATAATGAGAAAAACAAGGAGGAGTCACCCACCAGTCAGGACAGCCCCTAAGGTGTCCTGAGCTGAGGTGACCCCTGCCTTTAGAAATCCTCCATCTTGATTTTAGAGGATTCCCCCAATAGGAATAGGGATGTGCCCCCCTCCCCTCAGGGAGGAGGCACAAAGAGGGTGTAGCCACCCTCAAGGACAGTAGCCATTGGCTACTGCCCTCCCAGACCTAAACACACCCCTAAGTTCAGTATTTAGGGGCTCCCCAGAACCTAGGAAACTAGATTCCTGCAACCTAAGAAGAGGAAGGACTGCTGAGCTGAAAACCTGCAGAGAAGACGGAGACACCAACTGCTTTGGCCCCAGCTCTACCGGCC